>NC_134041.1:26145717-26767476 GCF_965140245.1 Athene noctua
TCGGACAATCACCCTGCCCAAGAGACGTCGAACTCCAGCAGCAGTGGGGGCTCCAAGGCTCCTGACCTGCTGTCCTGTGAACAAGCCCTCACAGAAACTGTGCTGCTGCACCCTGCTCTGTGGGGGTATCCAAGCTCAGCAGGCTAACAGGAGCGTAGGTGCTTTCAGGAACAACAAAATCACCTCTCATCCCAGCAGAAAAGCACAGGTTTTACAGACCTCTCTTCCCTGAAGCACTGCATACCGTAGTTCGGGGAGAGACGAGCTTTGACGGCTCCTTAGAAAAAGGGCTAACCTCAGCTTTGATTGAGATCACAAGCCTTGCAACTCAAGCTAATTCTCACCTTCAGCAGCAGCTGCCTGCTTGTCAAATAATTGTCGTGGTCTGAGAAGGTATCACACAGCTCTTCGAACATCAGCATCATGTCCCTGTACAGGAAAAGATTAAATCTTTTAGGTTATCAGAAAGCACTCTAATACAGATCAGATTACTGGTTTTTTCCTCATGAATCGTTAACAGTTGGGCATGTAAGAGATACCACCACCAAAACGCATCCAGTGAGATGCTGCACATCAACTAGGAACTTTCCTGGGATCTCCTGGTGCTCCCCGGTAACGCCAGCCTTATTTGACGGCAGCACAAGGAATGCCACAGGTACGCCGATCCTGGGCAGGGCTTTCAGTCACACTGAGGGGTATCAGATTGTTGTAAGGAAGCGGGTAAATGGATACAAAGCAACAGAAAAATAGCTGTGAGAGGTATCCCAAGTACTGTGTTTTTGCCCTGTGCCACGCACTCAGGAAAGCCAGAAGCCTGTAATTGTGTGAGCCCCTTTCTATTACCCCACACTATAAACACAAGATGGCAACATCCTGATCAGGAACAGGAACACAGGGCAGCAGAAGGAAAGACCCACCTCTCCTAGTGGAAATGCAGAAGTATGCTGTGTGGCAGAGCAACGTTTCTCTTTTGTTTATCAAAGACAAAGGAAAAAACCATAAATCTGTTTGTCACCAACTGAATGAGCAGAACACCATCTTTCCTACACAGCTTTCTGGTGTCTGTCTGGCATGCAGTAAATATGCCAGTTGCACAAAAAGGTATTTCCCTGTAAGAAATACCATCTTCAATACAGGCTTGGATTTTGTAGTTTGGGGATATGTTTTAAGGAAATGTCAGGACCAAGAGAGGATTAGTGAAGGTTTGTGGCAACGTTGACCTCCTCCAACTTCACAGTAGAGGAGACAACTGGCAAGCATCATGGTGGCCTTTTGCTGACCTTCCAAGAACCGTGTGCTTGTGCTGAGTCAGTAGGTAGTCCCATAGTTCTTCAAAATAGGTTGTGGAAGATCCAATACGCTATAAAGGACAGAAGAGACCCAGTACCCCTGAGGGCAGGTGGTCCCGTCAATATGAAAGAAGAGCTCACAGCAGCCAGACCCAAAAAAAGGGGTCTGAGCCTCACAGGAATGAGAGTATCTTCTAAGAGAACACTTGTCCATGAAGGAGCAGAATAGGAAGACTGAGAAGAACAAGATGGAAAGAAAGAACACGGAGCTTTTTGTCTTTGTTTGGGGCTAGCCACAGGGGCAGAGGGGGATGCTTACTTTGAAACACACGCCCAGGTCTTCTTCAGCCGATAGATGGAGCTGGATTGCAGTGCTGAAACGATGGCCCTCAAGGAGGAAAAATTCTTCAGGATCCTACATTCCTGTGAAAGGAGTGGTTAGAAATACAGGAGCATGTAATGTCAGCATAACGAATATGTTAGTGCTCTTCTGTTTGACCGGTGTCATGCTCGCTACACATTCTCACTGCTAAGCAGGCAGCTGTACAAATATGGAGCATCAAAAATACCACTCCCCCCCGCCACCCCCCCAGCCAACAAACACTTTATGGGCTTTGGCATTTATATCTTGCTTTCCTCACTTTCATGTATTTGTGGTGATGTTGCAGTGGTACAGCTTCCAGTTGTCCCAGTAAAAATAAAAGTGGAACTGAGTCCATGAAGCCAGGCTAAAAAGCACAAATCTTACACTTCTTAAAAAACTCTTTAGAGTTACCAATCCCTTTTACCCTTTAGAGGAAAAAACAGGCTTTGCCTCTTTATAGGTGGTATTTAAAATGTAAACCCTCAATCATCTAAGCGTCAATTAAAAATGAAGACATGCAAAGGAATAACCTGTTATTCAAGTACGTGCACACTGTTCAAGAGAAAAAAACTTCCCAGCTTTTCCAGAGTCAGTACCAAATCCTAACAGAGGGACTGGTTCATAGGCATTTCTTACAGTTTCTCTGGGGGAAAAGGTTGGATGGAAAAGGATACTGAAAAACCTAGTTCTCAAAAAGACAGCACAGATTCCTGGTAAAGCAGGTGCAAGCAAGGAGGAGAGGGAAAGTCTGGCCTGAGACTCTTCAAGGAACTCCTGTAAATCTGTTGGTGGCTCATGAACTAGAACGCCCGGGCACCACAGACTTAAACTCTTGCAAATACAAGCTCTCACTAACAGGTGTCTGTACAGGCAAATTAACAGACAAAACACGTGCCCATTTGACTGTTGCATGTAGATGAGAATATATCCAAATCCAAACTACAATTCCACTTTGCAAATTTTGACGGGACTCATTATTACACTAATAATGCTGAATATGTAAAGGATCCTTACAGTGAAAATAGACATACTTTATTTCCTTTGTAGGACTGAATCAATGTAAAGCAACCTTAACATAAACAGAAGTCAGACCTTGGTATATCAGCAACTCTGTTCACAAGTTGCATTAAAATTGACTGCACGACTAAGGCAAGTACATTTACTCCCATTTATTTACCTAAAAAAAAATATAAAAATCTTTGGGCAACTTAGGAGGCTACATTTAACAAAGCGTGGTTTAAGAAGACTGACTAGGCACACAGCAGCACTTGAAGCAGGTTAGCAGTTAGGCTAGATGAAGACCAAGTTCACAATCACGTGGTAGGACATGCAAGACCTGAAAGCTCTTCTTGCAAACTTTGCAGCCAAAGGAACCACGTAACGGCTCTTCTTCAGAGACCGACACATTTAAGAACAAGACCCTGCTTTCTTTAAGTTCAACTTGAAATTCAGACCGGGGAGAACATGGATCGAGAGGCACAAATTCTCAGCACTGAGATTTCTCAAACACAACAGGAGTTTGCACTGGAAGATCCAATTTGGAACCATCTTGACTTAACTGCACGTTGCATAATCTAAAGCATATTGTTGCAGGACGAGGTTGTGGGACAAGACACACACCAATATGGTTAACAGTCAAGCTCCAAAGTTTATTAGAAAAACAAGTCCTTATATATTCTTGTACATTCTAAAAATAACGGTAAATGCGTGTGCTGCTCTAGCGCATGCTCATTTCAAAAACTAGTTCCTGTCAGCACTTTCAATAAGGACTACTAACCGCGGGCAGCCGGTAGATAAGTTTCTGCTTTGCTATTTTAAAGGAATCCCTTCTTATCTGTTTCTTCCATAACAAGCACAAATTCTTTTGCTTTTAGCCATCATCAATCTAGACGCCATTAGTCTTCCAACACAAGTGCATCACTAATTCAGACGTCGTTAATCTCCTAACCCAAATACTGATGATACATCTACATTGTCAGTGACGCAGAAGGTTCACGACCAGGCATACGCACCCACAGCACATTAGGAATTCAATCCTGGATTTGGTGTTCTCAATGATTTAACTGATTGCAGACTAAACTTTAGCAAGCTTTCATTTATATATAGGAAGAATTTTTAAGACTGCTCTGAATAACATTGTTTCATGCTGTGCCCTTCACAGGGCGGAAACCAGAAAGAATACTGCGCAGAAGCAACTTTGATTTTAAAAGATTAAGCATAACAGGGTATTAACGATTTCAATGTTCCTTTTCAGTTTTAAAGAAAAAATCGTGTGAGTAAAATTGGCTGCTCCTGCTCAGGAACCCCAGATCTAGGTGGAGCAGAGAGGGCTGGCAGTTCAGAAAAGTATTCAGTTTATCCTGTAAACCAAGAAACTGGATCCAAAAGTCACGAACAAATAACAAACGTGGAACTCCACGCTGCTTAGTTACAGAGTCAGCAGTCCGTGAATAACTGCACTTTAATGAGTGGATTATTTTCTAATTCAGACATCTAACTATTCAAAACATTCATTTGCACGCAAAAAGCAAGCAGCTTTCTTCAGAAGTGGGCAGCTAAGCAGATATGCAACTAGCTGTTCGACATGTGCAATTATTTTGTAGAGCGTGCTCCTGCATTTTTCACGTGCTTAGCTAAGACTGGAGCATTGAATTATGTGTATGAACTAAGTACAGGGAGAAGCACTGAAGCAACAGAGGTGGAGATCAAAGTGCTCCATCCACAGAACAAGTATGCCGAGAGCGGTCCCTGTCCTGGCTTCCCGGGCCTCCCTGCTCCCTGGGACCAGCAGGAAGCTGCTTCGTACTTGCTCGCCCAGGCTGCAGCCCAGGCTGCCCCACGAAGGCCCCTTCAGCTGGTACCCTCTGCAGCTTAAAGATCTGCCCACAGACAATAGGAATCAAACTTCCTAATCCATTCACAGGGGCTATAAAGCAGCCATCAGACGAGAACAATGAGTCAAGGGAAGTGCCAAAAGAGGTGAAAGACTTCTTCCCCACACCAGCCTCCTGAACCATGCAGCTGCCAAAGCTCAGGTGCCAGGACTAACAACGCTGCCGCTGGGAGCATACAAGTGCAATTGTACAAGTGTTGAAGAGGCTACTACTTCCTAGAAGTGTTAGCTTTCTCTGCACTTACTTCAAACCTTGTATTTGCTTTACTTTCACATGTACACACACATATGTAAAGGTATAAGACACAAACAGTTGTGCTGTCTTCCACCACATCTGATTTCAAGTCCCATGGCGTTCATCGACGCAGGAGAGGGAGCATGATGCTCACCGGCTGAACACGAATGGCCAAAGGCAGGCAAGTGCAAAGCTTATCCTGACTGTGCCTGCTGCTTGCACCGCTGCCAGTCCGACTCCTTTCTTGTTAGACTTTCTTCTGCAAACAAGTCTAACCTTTGGATGGTATCAACCATCACTTCTCTTCCTTCCCTGATACGAGCAGCATTTAGTTCCAGGGAAGTGAACTGGTTGAATTTATACCCATCTTCCCATAAATGTTGCATCATCAAGTACGTGGCACTCCCCATCTGCAAGACACAGGACCTGCCTCACCCATTAATTAGCACTCCCCAACCAAAGAGACAAGCACCAACCCCACTTCCATGGTGGGGAAGCAACTGAGGAAGGGCAACACTTCATCTACTGTTACAAAGAAAGGCAGTCAAAAATAAAAAGCATTAGAGCTAAGATGGCCTGGGACCAACGCATCCAACACCTTCCTCCCCTTCCAACTCCCCCACTCCAAGGCACCCACACGAGAAACATTAAACAGTCTAGAATAAATGCCTTACATGTGCAGTATGAATCCATTTCTCAATGATCTTGGCTCTTTGCTGTGATTTGAGCTCCTTGTCCTTCAGGATAGTGCTGACCACACATTTGGTAACGACATTGAACTGTGAGATGGTAGCCCTGATGGTCAGCGCCAGGTGCTTATATTCTTTCTTATTCCTTCGAGACCAGATGCATCCCAAACAGTGGTAGGGCACAACCTTCTTGAAGAGTTCCTAGAGGGAAATAGAGGTGTCTAGGTCAGCAGGGTTCTCCTAAATCTCTACTATCCACAAGAAGAAATGCATGTTTACACGGATCTAAATCTAATATGGCATTAAAAGGTAAATATTTGTTTTCCGTTAGTTTGAAATACACGCTTTGGCAGTATGTACACTTTCTATTTTTTATACATAAAGTGTATATACTTTAATATATATATATATGTCTATTGTATATTTGGCAGAAATAGACACTTTATAGGCTTGATGCCCTAAAAGAACTGACAGCTAAACACTCCTGGGAAAACCAAGGGGAAATTCTTTTCTATCATGATATTTTGAAGGAGATTGATACAGACAAATCATATCAGAGCACTGCATTTAAGAGTACCTATACATCTTTAGTATACGTCATAAAAATGTGCTATTTCTCCGGTGTACAAATACTGAGCTTTGCAGAAAAGGCTACACAGTATACATTCACGCTTATTTTAATTTAAAAAAAAATAATCTTTGGAATGACTGAAGGAAAAAGCCCAATGAATGAAGCAAGTTTGGATAACCAAGCAGAGCTGTGTTCTGTGTCCCAACAACAGACCTTTTCTGGAACACTATACTTACATTGACATATCTTTAAAAAAAATTTTTAGAAGCCCCACACTATTTACCCCAGCATTTCAAGTAGTACATATACTCTACATACTGCATCCATGTACGTCAACTGTTCTGCCACAAGGTCTGCCTGGAAAAAAGAGAATTCTTCTGGCCTGCTGATGTCCATTTCCTCTTCATCACGTAGGTTACAGAGGGAAGCAACACGGAACCCATCTGTCCAGGATGGAAAACACGACTTGGTAAATTTATACAGCAAACAGTGAATCAAAGCAGATGTTTGTTTATTTTAAACCACCACTCTCTATATTATAGCAGAACACACAAAGGGTCCTGCCTGACCTAATAGCCCCACTGTGCTGCATATTTTTGTGAGAAAGATGATGACCAGAAGATTAAATTGGCAAAGAAAAGGTGGAAGGAAAAGAGAACTGAGCTGTTCAGGGTCTCTTAGCAGAGAAGTGACTTAACCCATTCACTAAACATTCTTCTGAAAGAAGAATGCCCCAACAAAAATTTCTTATTAACATTGCAGAATTCTGTTAATCTACCTTTTAGTATTAATGCATCTTATAATCTGAAACACCAAAAGTAAACCAAACTGAAAAAGAACAAGACTGCAGTTATATCCCCAAAATATTGCATTAGGAGTGCTCTTATATCCAGATTCCAGCTCCCATGCGGGGAACTAAAAGGAGAGATCAGATTTCTTGGCACCATTTGTGCTTACATAAACTACACTGAAGAGAGTTTATTCCAGCATCCCTCACCTTCCCTCTCTGGGATTTCTGCCCAGAAAAGGGAGAACAGTGAGCACCTACAGCATTCAGCTGAATGCTGCTTCTAAATCTGCCCTGGGCAGCAATGAAGAGGTGAGAGAGGAGAGCTGTCCTCATCAAGGGACCAGATCCAGTGCAGAAGGGAAAGGATTTCACAGATGTTCCCATGTCACCTTTTGGCTCCCACAGGTTGAGAACAAAGCCACATTAAAACACAAAGAAATATGCCCTTGTTTCCCATGGTAGAGGAGGAAGCCAAACAGAAAATCTCTGAAAAGAAATCCTCTTCCTAATCCCTTTTACTGTAAGGTGACAGTAACTCCATGAGAAGGGAGGGAAAAAAAATGGACTTGTTGAAGACTAACAGTGAAAGTGCTGAGTTTACTACTAGTGAGATTTCATTAACAAAAACAACCAGTGCATTTCAGAGTGTGTTGTGCAATACTTCATAACCAGTTAAAGCAGAACAGATATTAAAGCGACAAAAGCAGACTGCGATATTTTATCATTGTTTTTTGAAATACTTCAGTTTTCCTTTCTTTGTTTATTAGCAAAACCTAATCATCAATGTAAATTGCTACAGTTCTGATGTGACAAATTATTAACTAGAGGCTCTATCCAGACTTCCATCTGCACATTCCAACTGCACAATTTATTGACAGAGCTAAACGCAATAAAGGGAGACCTCTGTTCCACCATTATTTTTCCGTGACTGTTTTGTAACACTGCGCATAATTAAATGGATTTCTACCAAACTGTTACGAGAGTTACACCTTCTTCTCCCTCTTTCTGGCTGTGTAACTCCTCATTTTCCCTTCCGCCTTGAAATTCAGTGAAAATCCTCATCGCAAAGTTGCAACCCTACTCAAAATCTCCCAGTGCCTTTAAAATCAGGTCCTGGAGTGCAAGGCAAGAATTTGCCTTTGCTTTTTTCATGCCTTTTTTTCTCTTTTCTCCTTCACCTTCATAAATGTGTAACCAGTCTTTTCCCTGCTGTCCAAGAAGCTGGAATTCTCTCGTACTCAAGTATCTCATCATCTTCAAATCGCTGATCCGTTTAGGTCCCCCTCAAAGCCCAGCTGCCCTCTTGACTTCACTGACAGCAACCACGTGCCCCTTTTGAATTTGCAGTCTCTGACTCACCTTGATTTGCATTGCTCAAGCAGCAAGAATTGAGGCCAGAAATGGCTTTTATCTACATATCTGATACTGCAGTCTAATCTACCGGCATGGCTGATGGCAGCGCTGAATGGAGGTCTGATTACGCCAATCAAACTGTAGGATTAGGACCCAAATTTGTAAATTCATAGCACAATATGAATGCTTTGGGACAATAATTATCAGCAAGCCTTGATGCCAGACCACACATTAAGAGTTTTGCAAGAAATCGCAGAAATAAACAAAGATGGAGCTCTGATAAAGTAAGCGACAAGTCTAAAACTCTTCTAACCCCACAGGTTACTTGCGGTCTCCTCCTCTTATTTTATTCTATAATTAACAGCCTCTATTCTGCTGCAATTTGGAAACTGCTATCATTCAAACTCACCCATCTGTAACTCAGAAAAGAACCTTTTCAGCTGTTATGTGAGGAAACAAATGCAGAAGCAGGGCTACTGGGAACTTCTGTTCACTTTGAACTACAGTCAAACCCAAATATAGCTCTCGTGAGCTTTCCTTGTTTGACCAGGGGGAATCAAACCCAGGAAAGGACACAAATAGGCACCTATCAGCAATCCTGTTCATTTACCCATGTCCAATAAGGAAAACGCCTGGGCTCTCCGCAGTACTTCTTTTCATGTATGAGTTAATGACCGAGTTAATTTGGCATTTCACAGTATTACGCTTTGACATGGTATTTCTGGAACATCCGTCAGACGTGATTTTCGTGGGATGAAATGGGGTTTTTTGCTCTCATTTCCTTTAGCCTTTAGTACATGAATCATTCCCTCTTGCCCCTCTATGAAAGCTGGAAGTGGGTCTAGTTCTCATTCTATGTGAGCTCCTAGGATTTTTCGGCTTATGCCACAGGAAGCTTTCTGACCGGGATAAGGGTATGTGTCAAGCTTGACGCTGCACGCAGCGTATTTGTGTTACTACAGTTCACTATTGTTTCAGCGTCTGTGACCCCCGATAACGTCAGTTTTTCCTCTGTCCTTGGATACCAGCAGCCGACCACTCAAACTGGAAAAAAACAGCCACAGACACTTCCTTTGTCATGATGGTACCTAGGAAGAAAAGCTGCACGACAACAAGGTTTGCGACTCAAGCTGTCTTTTGTCACAGCTCTGTATTTTTCTTTCTGCTGGTTTGGGCTTTTCTTGGTGCATGTGTGTTGAAATGAAAAAAACAGCTAGAGACCTGCTGTGTGTTTTAATTCCATGACATGGGAAGGGCGCTGACAATTAACGACTTAGTTGCTGCAGTAATCTCAAAGTTTTGGCTAAATATTAGACAAGTGCTGGATTTCCCAATCCACCCCACAATGAACAGGCATAGGCACCTACACTATAGGACTCTTTCATCCCGCACAGAACCTGCAGCCTCACAGAGATTTTTTTTTAAAGAAAGAAACAAGAAAAAAGTCCCTGGTGAGCCTCACAATATAATCAATTAGCCTACGAGTTAGTGAAGTGTACTCCACACAAACCCCTGTGTCACCATACAGTCCGGGAGAACAGGAAGGCAGAAGGGAAAGGTAACTTACCGTCCTTTTCCACTTCTTGGTTCTGGAACTTCTCCAAGAGGTTCTGCGCCCTCCTCTCCAGGTCAGAGCCAGGGATATTCTTCTTCAAGTAATCCAACAGCTTCATCAAACATGGGTAGTCAGGCGGCTCTCTGAAATCCTCCGTACACTGATCAAGCCAGGCTCCTAAGATTGATGCTACTTCACTAAGAGCAAATACACAAGAACGCACTGGTTGTAAACAGCATGTATTGATGCAACCACAGGTGTCTGTGTCTAATACAACAATAAAAACACAGGCATTCATACCCCACATGAAGGCAGTATGAAGACTTTTTTGAGCACAGAATTTAATTTTTATACATGGAATCTTATTAAGATATCACTCAGATTTTGCCAGGGACCTCATGAAGTTGCTCCTGATTTGCCCTCCCCCAAGTGGATCTGATTATAGTCCCCAAATGAAAACGAATAAAGAATCAAATCCACTTAAGCTATATGGAGACTCTTCTATTAAATTCAGGACATCAAAAATTGATAGAATAGAACAGATTATTTCAGTTGGAAGGGACCTACAACGATCATCTAAGTCCGACTGCCTGACCACTTCAGGGCTGACCAAAAGTTACGGCACGTTGTTAAGGGCATGGTCCAAATGCCTCTCAAACACTGACAGCCTTGGGGCGTTGACCACCTCTCTGGGAAGTCTGTTCCAGGGTTTGACCACTCTCTCAGTAAAGAAATGCTTCCTAATGCCCAGCCTGAACCTCCCCTGGCACAGCCCTGAACCATTCCCATGCGTCCTGTCCCTGGATCCCAGGGAGAAGAGCTCAGCACCTCCCTCTCCACGTCCCCTCCTCAGGAAGCTGCAGAGAGCCATGAGGTCGCCCCTCAGCCTCCTTTTCTCCAAACCAGACAAGCCCAAGGTCCTCAGCCGCTCCTCACAGGACATGCCTCCAGCCCTGCCACCACCTTGGTTGACCTCCTCTGGACGCATTCAGGGTGGCAGCTTCCCCGTGGAAGCGCTAAATCAAACGCTTCCTTTGCTGCCCTTCCTCCCATCAATTGCTGCTGCCAAGTCTAGGGACCAAGCTGAAGCTGCATTGTCCTCCAACCCATACTACTCACGATCTGCTGTCTTAGGAGAAAGACTGAAGGAAACCTTGGCTTCTGTGAAAAAGCCATCTAAGCCTGAACCTAACCCCCATGAACATACACAGTGAGATTGCCTCATCTGTGAAGATAACACCCTAACCGTGACATGTGCAGCACGGGCAGCGCCCAGTATCGAGCTTGAAGCGCCAAGACAGCTGAACCCAGAAGACAGACTGGCCTTGCTAATCTCAGGATGAAATGCGTTTAACAAAAAAATGTATCAGCAGAACCTTGAGTTTACCCTTAGCTCAAAGACAGGGAGGGTTTGTCAAATTACACCATGCAAAAAGGTTATGCTCAGTTATGCTGGAAGAGGAACGCTTAAGGAGTTAGAGGAGCACTGGATCTTGTTCAGGAAAGTTATCGCACGCCTTCTTGGACACATGTAGCTAAAAAGACACCAACTGCAGAGAACTGCCCATGGACAAGCCTAACACAGACTGAGAGGGATGAGGGGAAACCAGAGCTGATGCATCAATGCGGTTTCAACCCTGCCTGAAACGGAGGGAAGCGATCTGTTTATCTCCTTTTCCTGGTTTATGCAGGTTTTAACCCACACCCACCTATTGGGATCGGTACATAGATACTCCACAAATGGATGCTTATGGGAAATTCTTTAAATCCTGTCTTTGCAGGGACTTCCCATCATTTCAACTTGATTTTGTAACAAGATGTAAAATTCATGCTATGGATTTCCAGAGATAACTCACAATGCTGTTGACAAATTTCAACTGAGTGTGAAAAAAACAAAACAAAGTCTGCCGAAATAATCAAATTACTTCAAGTTTTAAGAAACTTCAAGCCTGGATAAAAAAAGTAACTATCAACTTTTCTTTTTTTCTGCTGCATTTTCTGTGAGATCTGTGGTTCGTCACAGCAACGTGCCGGTAGCTCACCATGTCTATGTTGGTGCACTACGACCACGGGCCACAGCACATATTACAGGCTGGGAAGACACAGACAGCATCTCAAAAAACGATGTAAAGAGAATTTTATTCGCATGAGCTGACAGAGGGATTAGGGAAAAGGACTTTTGTGTGCAGTCACATAACATGACACACTGTCCACAGCCACTGCCTCATAATCACCTACTGTGACAGAGTAGGACATAACGTGAAAGGGAAAAAAGCCCCTTGTTCCAGAGTAAAAGGCAAAAGAAACCTCTAAATTTCCTGAGAAAAGGAAGTCCTGAAAATTTCCCCCTTGACAAGGAAGCCATCCCTGTATTTCAAATCTCTTCCAGCCAGTAGTCACATAAATGGTGCTAGGAGGATAAGCAAACCCGTTCTTTACCCCTTTAACTGCACTTCAGAACAGATTTGCTCTTTTTCTTGCAAATTTGGATGACTTCAGAATTTAAATCTCACTCTAAAAGCAACACTGTAGATCACAGGGGCACTAGTGGCAAAGAAACACGCATACACACGCTGCCTGAAACAACCCCAGCTTCGGTCTGCAGACACTGCTGTCATGCACAATGAAATCAGTCACAAGCCATAACCATTTACCACCAGAGGTAAAGCAGGGGAAACAAACACTCCTCCTTTGTTGAATCAACTAACTCTTGGCCTAGATGTGTTCGTCTCATGTTGAATTCTGAGACAATTTCCCTGACAGAAAGATCTCTGCGTTATAGGGCTGGATATCTTACCAGACCGGTGATATGTGGCCTTTACACAAGCCTCTTTAAGCAAGCCAACAGTGCTCTGAAATTTCAAAGGAAGCAACATCTATGCTGCCCACAGCCTCCCCCAGTACCGAATCCTGACTGGGGCTTCCTGTGCAAAATAACAGTGAAGAAACACACTTACGTCCCCAGGACTGGTTTGGATTCAGAGGAATCCTGGCTTACATCCTCTTCACAGCCTGAGGGCTCTGGGTTTCCGCACCTGAAAAAATGAGACGGGTGTTTAGAGGAACTCCTACTGAATAAAAGCAAAATCCTAAATAGCATAATTCATATACAAGTCTCATCAACAACTAAAAAGCTCAAACTACAAATATGGAATCTAACACTTGGGCAAAACTAAGGAGCTTGAAGATTATTTCACTTAGGAGGAAACAAGTCCTCAAGAGACAGACAGTTCACTTACATGAAGCAGCCTGCACACAGGAGGAATCAACCAAAACATTTTCCTTGCTCACAGGTCCAAGACCCTTTCTGCCTGTTTGCACTCCATCCTTGCCCAGAGCAATATTCCAGGGCGCAATGAGGCTGCAACACAACCACTTTCTCCAACGCAGCTTCTCTTTCTCTAGTAGTTGCCATTTCTTCCTACTCCAAGAGGGATTTCCCACAAAGTTCTCGAGGTGACAAGTGCCCACTTGTGCCAAAACTACTGACACACTTGTCACGAGTGGGAAGGGCCCACGGCACTCTGAAAATTACCACTGGGAAAGAGGAAACCATGGGCACGACTCCAAAAGTGCAAAGCAAAATCTCTCACCTACACAGGCAGCGCATGTGCCTCGAAGGCAGGATTATGCCCTTCATTCTCAACGGCAGTGCCCCCTGTTTCAGACATACAGCTCCATAACGGAGTTCATGGTTCCTTACAGCCAGCTTTCATGAATGAAAGCGGACAATTACGCACAGTCCAGAATAAGGCAAGCTGATTTTACGCATTCTGTGCCCAACTAAGGGTGTCAGGCACCTGAAATTAATCTGAACAGTCAGAGGAGAGTAAGTGCATCTTTAAGTGCTTGTGCTACAACATCCTCGTAACATCAGATAGAGAACACCTAGCGGGCTGCCAGTTTGTGTCCAGGAGGTTCATGTCAGAACTCTTAACAAAGTCATCCAAAATGTTTCAAAGGACAAAAAGAAGAGGTGGAAGTATCAGTCTAAGGCTTCACACGCAAGAATCCCAGGTCTGTACAGATAGCGTTTGCAATTCAAAGAAAAATTCCATTCAATTCAACTCACTATATATTTATTCCAACTTTTTCTGTTAAAAACGTGTCTTTTATAAAAGTCAGTAAAATAAATCATACACAAAATATTACTGGCTAAAAGGGACAATCTATACGCACACAGCTGTTGGCTCCTCTGATAAATCTGTGCCTCTTTGGCAATTTACAGGCCTAGGAAGCAAGACACTCTCACGACACACTGTCACTTGGCAAGTCAGCTCCTCTTTAAAGTTACTAGCACCCCCACAAACTTGCTGTCCTTTCGTATTTTATTCTTCAAAGATACCTGTGCCCGAAACATAGAATCCAAAACTGAGGGTATAGGAAGAATTACCCATTCAGAAGAATGAATTCCTCAACAGTTTTACATTCTTGGATACGTGCACTGTCAATCTGTATTGCTCCCCGTGCTCTATGTCAGAATTAGTACAGACTGAGAGGTAAAGCTCACGGTAGTAAATCTAACTGTACGGTCTGCTCCCCAGGGTGGCTGCTCTTTCCTCGTCTGACTTCTTACCTGGCTGCAAAGTTACTGCACTTGAGCAACCACAGCTATTATCACAATCACAGCAGGACTGGCACTTAGGCATTTCAACATCGCTATTAATTGAGCCACATAACGTCCCTACAAAGCAAGTAGGATCATACCCCTTTCCTGACACAAAAGAAAAGCACAGATGGCTTATCCGTGCCTTGTTCCTTACCTACCTAAGCGGGAGAGCCAAAATCAAAAGCTAGGAGTTCTTACGCTACTCCTCTGTTCTGATTACTATAGGCCAGAACAACTGATTCTGTACATCATGGAGTCATAAGTGCTGCTGCGGGCACGAGGGGTGGTGACTTACAGGTATTGCTGTCAGGGAAAGCGGGGGAAGATGTTCAGGAAAGAAGAAACCGTCTTCTAGAGAAGCCGATCTCATGAGCTCCACTGCCATCAGAAAAACAGCTGAGATGACCAAGTGACAACAGCCCTGGTTTGCAGCAGGTCCTATCCACTTCACCAAACGCTTAGGGCCGCGCTCTGTAGTTAGCTGTGAGAGCTTAGCCCTCCAATGGCCGTATTTTTCACATCTACAGAAACCTTCCCTGATACCTGTTCCAATAACCCCACTTCACAAAACCCTCGTGCAATAACGGTATCCCACACTCCCACTGATATTCCATGAAGGGCCATGCTCTCAGTAAAAACCTCTGACCACAAGCATCCAGCCAGACACACTGATGTGTCAGCTCAAAGAACATCTGTACTCTGTGCTCCTGACAACCAGGCACTTGGCTTTTAAAGTTCAAATCCTCAAAAAGACAGATATAGTGGCTCAGGTCTATCCTGTTAATAGCTGCAAAATGGACAAGCATACCAGGAGGACCTCTCCTTCCTCAAGTTACGAGATCACGAGAGGAGTTCAAATATGAACACAGATTTCACATGTAGACAATGAGCTCCCACAAGGCTCTCAAACGAGGCTGTGCCACAAGCGCACTCAAGCCCTGGCACGGGACTTGCAGGTCTATTCTGAGATACATAAACACACTGAGTGTTCTCCATCTCATAACCAAGCTCCTTTGGGTCCATGACACGGCAGTTGGGGGACTAATCCCAACCTGATTTACACTGGTGAAATTATTCTCCTCATCCCCAGTACAAATGCTTCATCTATTCTGCAGGAAGGGTACTGCTGTAGCTCATATTCTGTGCCTGGACTGACTGGGAAAGGGGAAAGTCAAATGGGTTGCCCAAAGCTGGAAGAGACCCTGGAGCTCATTTTGCATGGCAGTGTGGGAACCTGCTGGCTGCCTACTACTGCCTCTACCCATTACAGAACACTGCCTTCTTGGTGCTTGTGATGAATTTTTAACTACCAGCTGTTCTTTGATGACTTCTCATGGCAAAACGGGAGGAAAATACTGATAGCTCTCTGTCACAGCAGCCAGGAAAAAAAATCAGAGAATTGAGCTCCCACGTTGAGTCTCATGGGGCAAGAGGAACAGCCCAAATCAGTAGAGCTTCTAGCTTGCTGTCCTTGCTAAGTGCTAAAAAAAACCAAACCTAACAAGCGATAACATGTGTTTCTAACTAAAGCCTCGGAGAGTCCTGTGTCATTTACAGACATTAATTAAGCTCTACATCTCTTCTTGTCAGAGACAGCTACTGAAATGCTCACAGCCAAGGAGCTTTTACCCATTTATCTCTGGTGGTTAAGCAAAACAGTTGCTGCGTGAGTGATGGAAGGCAAAGCAACCTCACTGTCCAACCAATCCATTCAGACAACGGAGGACAGGAAGGTGTTCAGTATGTTAACGGCACATTTCTGGACTGGGGATGCTTGAACCCTTTTAAGCCAGACTCAAAACCCCCCTAATCCCAACACACAAGCCATCAGAAAAGCAGGGAGGTAAGCAGTGGGAAGACCACGCTCGGTATTGTAGAACAGAATTGAATCGACAGTCTGCCTGAATCTCAGGAATTAAAACAGTGCAGCGTATTTCTCAGTCTTGATCGGACTGTGTGACATGTGGACATGACAGAAGAGTTCCACATTTTTCTTCCACCTCAAAACAAAAGGAAGCTAAAGGCTTCTTCTTCAGTGACGCCTTGAGAAGTCAGTGCACTGATAAAAAAAACTAAGGTCTTCTTAACTGGTGGAAGCTGAGACATTCATAGAAAAACAATCCTCAGTAACGCTGACAAGAATAGAGCATCTTCATACTGTAATCAAATATAACGTTGCAGCTACTCTTCACCGCCACAATGCATGCAAACCACAGATCACACCGCTGTCAAAGAACAAATGCTGAAGACCTAAGGCACATTTTTACACCCGACATCTACAGATAAAATCCACGTTCATATGGTGCTAGGAGGATAAGAAAACCCCTTTTTCACCCCTTTAACTGCACTTCAAAACAGCTTTGCTCTTTTACTTGCAAATTCAGATGACTTCAGAATCTAAATCTCACTCTAAAAGCAACACTGTAGATCACAGGGGCACTAGTGGCAAAGAAACACGCATACACACGCTGCCTGAAACAACCCCAGCTTCGGTCTGCAGACACTGCTGTCATGCACAATGAAATCAGTCACAAGCCATAACCATTTACCACCAGAGGTAAAGCAGGGGAAACAAACACTCCTCCTTTGTTGAATCAACTAACTCTTGGCCTAGATGTGTTCGTCTCATGTTGAATTCTGAGACAATTTCCCTGACAGAAAGATCTCTGCGTTATAGGGCTGGATATCTTACCAGACCGGTGATATGTGGCCTTTACACAAGCCTCTTTAAGCAAGCCAACAGTGCTCTGAAATTTCAAAGGAAGCAACATCTATGCTGCCCACAGCCTCCCCCAGTACCGAATCCTGACTGGGGCTTCCTGTGCAAAATAACAGTGAAGAAACACACTTACGTCCCCAGGACTGGTTTGGATTCAGAGGAATCCTGGCTTACATCTTCTTCACAGCCTGAGGGCTCTGGGTTTCCGCACCTGAAAAAATGAGACGGGTGTTTAGAGGAACTCCTACTGAATAAAAGCAAAATCCTAAATAGCATAATTCATATACAAGTCTCATCAACAACTAAAAAGCTCAAACTACAAATATGGAATCTAACACTTGGGCAAAACTAAGGAGCTTGAAGATTATTTCACTTAGGAGGAAACAAGTCCTCAAGAGACAGACAGTTCACTTACATGAAGCAGCCTGCACACAGGAGGAATCAACCAAAACATTTTCCTTGCTCACAGGTCCAAGACCCTTTCTGCCTGTTTGCACTCCATCCTTGCCCAGAGCAATATTCCAGGGCGCAATGAGGCTGCAACACAACCACTTTCTCCAACGCAGCTTCTCTTTCTCTAGTAGTTGCCATTTCTTCCTACTCCAAGAGGGATTTCCCACAAAGTTCTCGAGGTGACAAGTGCCCACTTGTGCCAAAACTACTGACACACTTGTCACGAGTGGGAAGGGCCCACGGCACTCTGAAAATTACCACTGGGAAAGAGGAAACCATGGGCACGACTCCAAAAGTGCAAAGCAAAATCTCTCACCTACACAGGCAGCGCATGTGCCTCGAAGGCAGGATTATGCCCTTCATTCTCAACGGCAGTGCCCCCTGTTTCAGACATACAGCTCCATAACGGAGTTCATGGTTCCTTACAGCCAGCTTTCATGAATGAAAGCGGACAATTACGCACAGTCCAGAATAAGGCAAGCTGATTTTACGCATTCTGTGCCCAACTAAGGGTGTCAGGCACCTGAAATTAATCTGAACAGTCAGAGGAGAGTAAGTGCATCTTTAAGTGCTTGTGCTACAACATCCTCGTAACATCAGATAGAGAACACCTAGCGGGCTGCCAGTTTGTGTCCAGGAGGTTCATGTCAGAACTCTTAACAAAGTCATCCAAAATGTTTCAAAGGACAAAAAGAAGAGGTGGAAGTATCAGTCTAAGGCTTCACATGCAAGAATCCCAGGTCTGTACAGATAGCGTTTGCAATTCAAAGAAAAATTCCATTCAATTCAACTCACTATTTATTTATTCCAACTTTTTCTGTTAAAAACGTGTCTTTTATAAAAGTCAGTAAAATAAATCATACACAAAATATTACTGGCTAAAAGGGACAATCTATACGCACACAGCTGTTGGCTCCTCTGATAAATCTGTGCCTCTTTGGCAATTTACAGGCTTAGGAAGCAAGACACTCTCACGACACACTGTCACTTGGCAAGTCAGCTCCTCTTTAAAGTTACTAGCACCCCCACAAACTTGCTGTCCTTTCGTATTTTATTCTTCAAAGATACCTGTGCCCGAAACATAGAATCCAAAACTGAGGGTATAGGAAGAATTACCCGTTCAGAAGAATGAATTCCTCAACAGTTTTACATTCTTGGATACGTGCACTGTCAATTTGTATTGCTCCCCGTGCTCTATGTCAGAATTAGTACAGACTGAGAGGTAAAGCTCACGGTAGTAAATCTAACTGTACGGTCTGCTCCCCAGGGTGGCTGCTCTTTCCTCGTCTGACTTCTTACCTGGCTGCAAAGTTACTGCACTTGAGCAACCACAGCTATTATCACAATCACAGCAGGACTGGCACTTAGGCATTTCAACATCGCTATTAATTGAGCCACATAACGTCCCTACAAAGCAAGTAGGATCATACCCCTTTCCTGACACAAAAGAAAAGCACAGATGGCTTATCCGTGCCTTGTTCCTTACCTACCTAAGCGGGAGAGCCAAAATCAAAAGCTAGGAGTTCTTACGCTACTCCTCTGTTCTGATTACTATAGGCCAGAACAACTGATTCTGTACATCATGGAGTCATAAGTGCTGCTGCGGGCACGAGGGGTGGTGACTTACAGGTATTGCTGTCAGGGAAAGCGGGGGAAGATGTTCAGGAAAGAAGAAACCGTCTTCTAGAGAAGCCGATCTCATGAGCTCCACTGCCATCAGAAAAACAGCTGAGATGACCAAGTGACAACAGCCCTGGTTTGCAGCAGGTCCTATCCACTTCACCAAACGCTTAGGGCCGCGCTCTGTAGTTAGCTGTGAGAGCTTAGCCCTCCAATGGCCGTATTTTTCACATCTACAGAAACCTTCCCTGATACCTGTTCCAATAACCCCACTTCACAAAACCCTCGTGCAATAACGGTATCCCACACTCCCACTGATATTCCATGAAGGGCCATGCTCTCAGTAAAAACCTCTGACCACAAGCATCCAGCCAGACACACTGATGTGTCAGCTCAAAGAACATCTGTACTCTGTGCTCCTGACAACCAGGCACTTGGCTTTTAAAGTTCAAATCCTCAAAAAGACAGATATAGTGGCTCAGGTCTATCCTGTTAATAGCTGCAAAATGGACAAGCATACCAGGAGGACCTCTCCTTCCTCAAGTTACGAGATCACGAGAGGAGTTCAAATATGAACACAGATTTCACATGTAGACAATGAGCTCCCACAAGGCTCTCAAACGAGGCTGTGCCACAAGCGCACTCAAGCCCTGGCACGGGACTTGCAGGTCTATTCTGAGATACATAAACACACTGAGTGTTCTCCATCTCATAACCAAGCTCCTTTGGGTCCATGACACGGCAGTTGGGGGACTAATCCCAACCTGATTTACACTGGTGAAATTATTCTCCTCATCCCCAGTACAAATGCTTCATCTATTCTGCAGGAAGGGTACTGCTGTAGCTCATATTCTGTGCCTGGACTGACTGGGAAAGGGGAAAGTCAAATGGGTTGCCCAAAGCTGGAAGAGACCCTGGAGCTCATTTTGCATGGCAGTGTGGGAACCTGCTGGCTGCCTACTACTGCCTCTACCCATTACAGAACACTGCCTTCTTGGTGCTTGTGATGAATTTTTAACTACCAGCTGTTCTTTGATGACTTCTCATGGCAAAGGGGAGGAAAATACTGATAGCTCTCTGTCACAGCAGCCAGGAAAAAAAATCAGAGAATTGAGCTCCCACGTTGAGTCTCATGGGGCAAGAGGAACAGCCCAAATCAGTAGAGCTTCTAGCTTGCTGTCCTTGCTAAGTGCTAAAAAAAACCAAACCTAACAAGCGATAACATGTGTTTCTAACTAAAGCCTCAGAGAGTCCTGTGTCATTTACAGACATTAATTAAGCTCTACATCTCTTCTTGTCAGAGACAGCTACTGAAATGCTCACAGCCAAGGAGCTTTTACCAATTTATCTCTGGTGCTTAAGCAAAACAGTTGCTGCGTGAGTGACGGAAGGCAAAGCGACCTCACTGTCCAACCAATCCATTCAGACAACGGAGGACAGGAAGGTGTTCAGTATGTTAACGGCACATTTCTGGACTGGGGATGCTTGAACCCTTTTAAGCCAGACTCAAAACCCCCCTAATCCCAACACACAAGCCATCAGAAAAGCAGGGAGGTAAGCAGTGGGAAGACCACGCTCGGTATTGTAGAACAGAATTGAATCGACAGTCTGCCTGAATCTCAGGAATTAAAACAGTGCAGCGTATTTCTCAGTCTTGATCGGACTGTGTGACATGTGGACATGACAGAAGAGTTCCACATTTTTCTTCCACCTCAAAACAAAAGGAAGCTAAAGGCTTCTTCTTCAGTGACGCCTTGAGAAGTCAGTGCACTGATAAAAAAAACTAAGGTCTTCTTAACTGGTGGAAGCTGAGACATTCATAGAAAAACAATCCTCAGTAACGCTGACAAGAATAGAGCATCTTCATACTGTAATCAAATATAACGTTGCAGCTACTCTTCACCGCCACAATGCATGCAAACCACAGATCACACCGCTGTCAAAGAACAAATGCTGAAGACCTAAGGCACATTTTTACACCCGACATCTACAGATAAAATCCACGTTCATATGGTGCTAGGAGGATAAGAAAACCCCTTTTTCACCCCTTTAACTGCACTTCAAAACAGCTTTGCTCTTTTACTTGCAAATTCAGATGACTTCAGAATCTAAATCTCACTCTAAAAGCAACACTGTAGATCACAGGGGCACTAGTGGCAAAGAAACACGCATACACACGCTGCCTGAAACAACCCCAGCTTCGGTCTGCAGACACTGCTGTCATGCACAATGAAATCAGTCACAAGCCATAACCATTTACCACCAGAGGTAAAGCAGGGGAAACAAACACTCCTCCTTTGTTGAATCAACTAACTCTTGGCCTAGATGTGTTCGTCTCATGTTGAATTCTGAGACAATTTCCCTGACAGAAAGATCTCTGCGTTATAGGGCTGGATATCTTACCAGACCGGTGATATGTGGCCTTTACACAAGCCTCTTTAAGCAAGCCAACAGTGCTCTGAAATTTCAAAGGAAGCAACATCTATGCTGCCCACAGCCTCCCCCAGTACCGAATCCTGACTGGGGCTTCCTGTGCAAAATAACAGTGAAGAAACACACTTACGTCCCCAGGACTGGTTTGGATTCAGAGGAATCCTGGCTTACATCTTCTTCACAGCCTGAGGGCTCTGGGTTTCCGCACCTGAAAAAATGAGACGGGTGTTTAGAGGAACTCCTACTGAATAAAAGCAAAATCCTAAATAGCATAATTCATATACAAGTCTCATCAACAACTAAAAAGCTCAAACTACAAATATGGAATCTAACACTTGGGCAAAACTAAGGAGCTTGAAGATTATTTCACTTAGGAGGAAACAAGTCCTCAAGAGACAGACAGTTCACTTACATGAAGCAGCCTGCACACAGGAGGAATCAACCAAAACATTTTCCTTGCTCACAGGTCCAAGACCCTTTCTGCCTGTTTGCACTCCATCCTTGCCCAGAGCAATATTCCAGGGCGCAATGAGGCTGCAACACAACCACTTTCTCCAACGCAGCTTCTCTTTCTCTAGTAGTTGCCATTTCTTCCTACTCCAAGAGGGATTTCCCACAAAGTTCTCGAGGTGACAAGTGCCCACTTGTGCCAAAACTACTGACACACTTGTCACGAGTGGGAAGGGCCCACGGCACTCTGAAAATTACCACTGGGAAAGAGGAAACCATGGGCACGACTCCAAAAGTGCAAAGCAAAATCTCTCACCTACACAGGCAGCGCATGTGCCTCGAAGGCAGGATTATGCCCTTCATTCTCAACGGCAGTGCCCCCTGTTTCAGACATACAGCTCCATAACGGAGTTCATGGTTCCTTACAGCCAGCTTTCATGAATGAAAGCGGACAATTACGCACAGTCCAGAATAAGGCAAGCTGATTTTACGCATTCTGTGCCCAACTAAGGGTGTCAGGCACCTGAAATTAATCTGAACAGTCAGAGGAGAGTAAGTGCATCTTTAAGTGCTTGTGCTACAACATCCTCGTAACATCAGATAGAGAACACCTAGCGGGCTGCCAGTTTGTGTCCAGGAGGTTCATGTCAGAACTCTTAACAAAGTCATCCAAAATGTTTCAAAGGACAAAAAGAAGAGGTGGAAGTATCAGTCTAAGGCTTCACACGCAAGAATCCCAGGTCTGTACAGATAGCGTTTGCAATTCAAAGAAAAATTCCATTCAATTCAACTCACTATATATTTATTCCAACTTTTTCTGTTAAAAACGTGTCTTTTATAAAAGTCAGTAAAATAAATCATACACAAAATATTACTGGCTAAAAGGGACAATCTATACGCACACAGCTGTTGGCTCCTCTGATAAATCTGTGCCTCTTTGGCAATTTACAGGCCTAGGAAGCAAGACACTCTCACGACACACTGTCACTTGGCAAGTCAGCTCCTCTTTAAAGTTACTAGCACCCCCACAAACTTGCTGTCCTTTCGTATTTTATTCTTCAAAGATACCTGTGCCCGAAACATAGAATCCAAAACTGAGGGTATAGGAAGAATTACCCGTTCAGAAGAATGAATTCCTCAACAGTTTTACATTCTTGGATACGTGCACTGTCAATTTGTATTGCTCCCCGTGCTCTATGTCAGAATTAGTACAGACTGAGAGGTAAAGCTCACGGTAGTAAATCTAACTGTACGGTCTGCTCCCCAGGGTGGCTGCTCTTTCCTCGTCTGACTTCTTACCTGGCTGCAAAGTTACTGCACTTGAGCAACCACAGCTATTATCACAATCACAGCAGGACTGGCACTTAGGCATTTCAACATCGCTATTAATTGAGCCACATAACGTCCCTACAAAGCAAGTAGGATCATACCCCTTTCCTGACACAAAAGAAAAGCACAGATGGCTTATCCGTGCCTTGTTCCTTACCTACCTAAGCGGGAGAGCCAAAATCAAAAGCTAGGAGTTCTTACGCTACTCCTCTGTTCTGATTACTATAGGCCAGAACAACTGATTCTGTACATCATGGAGTCATAAGTGCTGCTGCGGGCACGAGGGGTGGTGACTTACAGGTATTGCTGTCAGGGAAAGCGGGGGAAGATGTTCAGGAAAGAAGAAACCGTCTTCTAGAGAAGCCGATCTCATGAGCTCCACTGCCATCAGAAAAACAGCTGAGATGACCAAGTGACAACAGCCCTGGTTTGCAGCAGGTCCTATCCACTTCACCAAACGCTTAGGGCCGCGCTCTGTAGTTAGCTGTGAGAGCTTAGCCCTCCAATGGCCGTATTTTTCACATCTACAGAAACCTTCCCTGATACCTGTTCCAATAACCCCACTTCACAAAACCCTCGTGCAATAACGGTATCCCACACTCCCACTGATATTCCATGAAGGGCCATGCTCTCAGTAAAAACCTCTGACCACAAGCATCCAGCCAGACACACTGATGTGTCAGCTCAAAGAACATCTGTACTCTGTGCTCCTGACAACCAGGCACTTGGCTTTTAAAGTTCAAATCCTCAAAAAGACAGATATAGTGGCTCAGGTCTATCCTGTTAATAGCTGCAAAATGGACAAGCATACCAGGAGGACCTCTCCTTCCTCAAGTTACGAGATCACGAGAGGAGTTCAAATATGAACACAGATTTCACATGTAGACAATGAGCTCCCACAAGGCTCTCAAACGAGGCTGTGCCACAAGCGCACTCAAGCCCTGGCACGGGACTTGCAGGTCTATTCTGAGATACATAAACACACTGAGTGTTCTCCATCTCATAACCAAGCTCCTTTGGGTCCATGACACGGCAGTTGGGGGACTAATCCCAACCTGATTTACACTGGTGAAATTATTCTCCTCATCCCCAGTACAAATGCTTCATCTATTCTGCAGGAAGGGTACTGCTGTAGCTCATATTCTGTGCCTGGACTGACTGGGAAAGGGGAAAGTCAAATGGGTTGCCCAAAGCTGGAAGAGACCCTGGAGCTCATTTTGCATGGCAGTGTGGGAACCTGCTGGCTGCCTACTACTGCCTCTACCCATTACAGAACACTGCCTTCTTGGTGCTTGTGATGAATTTTTAACTACCAGCTGTTCTTTGATGACTTCTCATGGCAAAGGGGAGGAAAATACTGACAGCTCTCTGTCACAGCAGCCAGGAAAAAAAATCAGAGAATTGAGCTCCCACGTTGAGTCTCATGGGGCAAGAGGAACAGCCCAAATCAGTAGAGCTTCTAGCTTGCTGTCCTTGCTAAGTGCTAAAAAAACCCAAACCTAACAAGCGATAACATGTGTTTCTAACTAAAGCCTCAGAGAGTCCTGTGTCATTTACAGACATTAATTAAGCTCTACATCTCTTCTTGTCAGAGACAGCTACTGAAATGCTCACAGCCAAGAAGCTTTTACCAATTTATCTCTGGTGCTTAAGCAAAACAGTTGCTGCGTGAGTGACGGAAGGCAAAGCGACCTCACTGTCCAACCAATCCATTCAGACAACGGAGGACAGGAAGGTGTTCAGTATGTTAACGGCACAGTTCTGGACTGGGGATGCTTGAACCCTTTTAAGCCAGACTCAAAACCCCCCTAATCCCAACACACAAGCCATCAGAAAAGCAGGGAGGTAAGCAGTGGGAAGACCACGCTCGGTATTGTAGAACAGAATTGAATCGACAGTCTGCCTGAATCTCAGGAATTAAAACAGTGCAGCGTATTTCTCAGTCTTGATTGGACTGTGTGACATGTGGACATGACAGAAGAGTTCCACATTTTTCTTCCACCTCAAAACAAAAGGAAGCTAAAGGCTTCTTCTTCAGTGACGCCTTGAGAAGTCAGTGCACTGATAAAAAAAACTAAGGTCTTCTTAACTGGTGGAAGCTGAGACATTCATAGAAAAACAATCCTCAGTAACGCTGACAAGAATAGAGCATCTTCATACTGTAATCAAATATAACGTTGCAGCTACTCTTCACCGCCACAATGCATGCAAACCACAGATCACACCGCTGTCAAAGAACAAATGCTGAAGACCTAAGGCACATTTTTACACCCGACATCTACAGATAAAATCCACGTTCATATGGTGCTAGGAGGATAAGAAAACCCCTTTTTCACCCCTTTAACTGCACTTCAAAACAGCTTTGCTCTTTTTCTTGCAAATTCGGATGACTTCAGAATCTAAATCTCACTCTAAAAGCAACACTGTAGATCACAGGGGCACTAGTGGCAAAGAAACACGCATACACACGCTGCCTGAAACAACCCCAGCTTCGGTCTGCAGACACTGCTGTCATGCACAATGAAATCAGTCACGAGCCATAACCATTTACCACCAAAAAAGTGCATGGGAAACAAACACTCCTCCTTTGTTGAATCAACTAACTCTTGGCCTAGATGTGTTCGTCTCATGTTGAATTCTGAGACAATTTCCCTGACAGAAAGATCTCTGCGTTATAGGGCTGGATATCTTACCAGACCGGTGATATGTGGCCTTTACACAAGCCTCTTTAAGCAAGCCAACAGTGCTCTGAAATTTCAAAGGAAGCAACATCTATGCTGCCCACAGCCTCCCCCAGTACCGAATCCTGACTGGGGCTTCCTGTGCAAAATAACAGTGAAGAAACACACTTACGTCCCCAGGACTGGTTTGGATTCAGAGGAATCCTGGCTTACATCCTCTTCACAGCTTGAGGGCTCTGGGTTTCCGCACCTGAAAAAATGAGACGGGTGTTTAGAGGAACTCCTACTGAATAAAAGCAAAATCCTAAATAGCATAATTCATACACAAGTCTCATCAACAACTAAAAAGCTCAAACTACAAATATGGAATCTAACACTTGGGCAAAACTAAGGAGCTTGAAGATTATTTCACTTAGGAGGAAACAAGTCCTCAAGAGACAGTTCACTTACATGAAGCAGCCTGCACACAGGAGGAATCAACCAAAACATTTTCCTTGCTCACAGGTCCAAGACCCTTTCTGCCTGTTTGCACTCCATCCTTGCCCAGAGCAATATTCCAGGGCGCAATGAGGCTGCAACACAACCACTTTCTCCAACGCAGCTTCTCTTTCTCTAGTAGTTGCCATTTCTTCCTACTCCAAGAGGGATTTCCCACAAAGTTCTCGAGGTGACAAGTGCCCACTTGTGCCAAAACTACTGACACACTTGTCACGAGTGGGAAGGGCCCACGGCACTCTGAAAATTACCACTGGGAAAGAGGAAACCATGGGCACGACTCCAAAAGTGCAAAGCAAAATCTCTCACCTACACAGGCAGCGCATGTGCCTCGAAGGCAGGATTATGCCCTTCATTCTCAACGGCAGTGCCCCCTGTTTCAGACATACAGCTCCATAACGGAGTTCATGGTTCCTTACAGCCAGCTTTCATGAATGAAAGCGGACAATTACGCACAGTCCAGAATAAGGCAAGCTGATTTTACGCATTCTGTGCCCAACTAAGGGTGTCAGGCACCTGAAATTAATCTGAACAGTCAGAGGAGAGTAAGTGCATCTTTAAGTGCTTGTGCTACAACATCCTCGTAACATCAGGTAGAGAACACCTAGCGGGCTGCCAGTTTGTGTCCAGGAGGTTCATGTCAGAACTCTTAACAAAGTCATCCAAAATGTTTCAAAGGACAAAAAGAAGAGGTGGAAGTATCAGTCTAAGGCTTCACACGCAAGAATCCCAGGTCTGTACAGATAGCGTTTGCAATTCAAAGAAAAATTCCATTCAATTCAACTCACTATTTATTTATTCCAACTTTTTCTGTTAAAAATGTGTCTTTTATAAAAGTCAGTAAAATAAATCATACACAAAATATTACTGGCTAAAAGGGACAATCTATATGCACACAGCTATTGGCTCCTCTGATAAATCTGTGCCTCTCTGGCAATTTACAGGCTTAGGAAGCAAGACACTCTCACGACACACTGTCACTTGGCAAGTCAGCTCCTCTTTAAAGTAAATATAATCTACACAAACTTGACTGGGAAAATGCAGTAAATATTCTCCTCCCAAAATAAGATCACCTCCGATCTAATCATGTCCCAATTAGAATTCAGTGTGAGAAAACTAATCTTGTGGGTTCTAAGCATTTATACAGATACAGCAGATGTGATTTAACAGTCTTACCCTAAGCTATTCCTAGAATATCATCCAGTTCTTCTGCTGTCTGCAAATACTTATGACTGCATGTTCACGTGAAGTACTAGAAGGGGACAGTGAATTCTTTCTTATGTTTGTACAATCCCTGTCTCAAATCAGCAGCTCCCAAACAGGAGAGTGTAGGTCCAAAAATATCAGTATCCAGAAAAACATACTAATCTATTCTAGGTATGACTTTGCAGCCCATGCATTCTTTTTTTTTTTTTGAGGGGTGGGTAGAGGGAAGCTGTACTAATTTTCTTGCGTTGGTCCTAGTTTGGATCCTTAGCAGTCAGACACGGCACACTTTTGCTGCCTGATGACTACGCTTTAATGACAGCTGGGATGTGGGCAGCATGCATTTACACATTTTATCTTTATGCTGAAATTCTGAATTTTGCAGGACTCTTGACATCTTTCCATTGGGTTATTACGTCCATGTCCTCTAAAAGTAATGGGAGAAATTGCTGAGCACATCCCCCTATCATGTAAATGATGGCTCAGTTCCCATTGTATACTGGCTCTTACCTCTCAAGAATTTCCAGTACTTCCTTAGCAGAAGCAAAGGCACGGTATGTAGACAGAAATATACTGGTGTAGGTGAAATCCCTGTCTCCAAAAGCTGTCAGAAGATTCTTCACAAGTCTGTCCAGAGTCCCAGCTTTTATTGTCCGGATTTTGCAGGTTTCATACTGGCTGACAGTATGTTCTGGAGGGAACTCGTCCCCTCCAGCCTACAAAGTTGAAACAAAACAATCACAAAAATCAGACAGAAGCCAGATCCCGGACACAGCTTTCACAATGAAACAAAGATTAAATTCCATCTTTCACCTCAATACTCCATCTTTAGTTACTACGTGATTTTGTCACTTTTGGCTAAATGAACACCAAATGCCGTATCGAATAGCAGAGGTTTTCAGTAAGTTTATCTTGAAGATAACTTCTACGCTCCACACAATCTTTTACAGTCCAACTGCTATTAAGTTAGCTTATGATCCCATCAGATATTATCATCTAAAAGAAAATCCATCACACCACAAATAATATTATTACTGGGAGGAACAATAGTGGTAACTCAGTGCCCCATTAACTTCTGAATAAACACGAAAACTGACCACAACTTTGGCATCAGCACTTGTGATTCCCTTTCTGAAAATACCAACTTTGGGTTGCCACACAGAACCCAAGGTCATGAACACATCTGGATGTGAAACATTTCATGATACTTTTGCAAGGAGGGTGCCAACGTCATCTTGCAAACTTACCATTAGAACATTTCCATCTTCTCTTACAGTTTTCATTTGGCACAAGATTTGTCAACAAATTTAGGGTTTGGTGTTGGGGGGAGGGGCTTAGACAGCATTTGGTTGTCATGCTTACAGACTGGTTTAAGTCTGAAATAACTAGAAACATTCCCTTCAATTCTGCCATTATTTAGAGGACGGTTCAGAAAATTATTTTTGTGACTACTTTAAATACTGATTTGTTAAGTATGTGGGATAAAAACTTTAAAATGAGATTATAAATCAAATACATCAACAAGAGCAATCAAACAGAAGATTTCCCTCTACCTCTTGAGTTGACTGTCTCTGGGAAGGAATGTTCAGATCACTAACCTAAGAAAGGCCGAACTACAGAGGCAGCATGGGGAGGTGTACAGTTCTCTTTCTGCTGCTGCTGTTTAATGGGGACCAAACTGACTGATGGACTGCATCCTCAGCTTGAGGAAAACATGCCGTGACACACCTGCTCTTTTACCTCAGTCACAGTTACATGACGTGCATAATCACATATCACCAGCACTAATGGAACTCCAGTAACAAAAAAGTAATTTTCCTTGAGAGAAAGAAATGGCTTGAGCCCATTCGAGTGTCCGCAACCATGAGTGAAATGAAAAATCCTGTCAAAAATCCCCAGACATCACTATGATTTATGTAAATAAACTATTGGAAGATCATCTGAACGAATGAAATACCTTTTTGAAGTAGTTACTTTTATTCACTTCCACTGACTTTACAAAGTCAAATCCTAGCTAGGATTAATGGCATTATGCAAAGGAGAAATCAAGCCGTCATGAAATATTTCAAGGGGGGGGGGAGGGAATCTTAAATCTTCTTAGGTTAGATTAGATATATCAGTAGAAGAATACTACAGGAAACAAACTTGCACTGGACATGAACACACAACACTCTAGTACTTAGTCTTTGCATCATCAACTCTCCTGCAACCTCAGGATAAAAACTAAGGAGTTCAACCATTTTCATCGCAGCATTATTCCGCTGCAGATTTCCTCCTTACATACTCACCCACAGCATGTCTTCAGCTGGGACTGCTGTGATGGTTCTCTTCGGAATCACAGCCTCCCCTCCTAGTAAGAGCTTCTGCTGTATCATGAGATCACGCAGTAACAGCATATCATTAGGTCACATTTCACAGCCTTACAGTAACGGTTTATAATTTAACAGCTCTTCTGAGTTTGGAATATCGAGTCGGTTATTTGTACAGACTGAGAGGCTCCCCTAAGTAACAAGACAATCCATATTCTGAGTTTCTCCATGGTTCCTTGATGTGTCTCAAATTCATCCCGACCAACCACCACCAGGACTGAATATGAAGTTCATGGACAGTTTGACCAGACGTTTTGCTCCAGAAACTGCCTGCTAAGGTATGAGTTAGAAACAACAAGGCTAACGATATTCCAACATTAACACAACACCTTGGGACTAGACTGAGGACATGAAGACGGCATCTTAATGACTTAGAGTCACTACCAACTCTGGCTTGGTATATTGACAAAAGCACAAAGAAAAAAGTTAACCTATTCATAAAATAATTAGGAACGGATCACCCATCCACTTCATATTTACATCACGACCTTCCATTGCTTTTGAATTATTTACAATAGACACCCTTTTTTGTTTAAAACAAGATAGAGGTCTTTAATATTAGTCTAAAGCCCTGCTACTCTGGCACGAGGACATCTCATTTCCCAGCTTAAACAAGGTCCAACAAACTCTTACTGCTACATTAAAATACAACCTCCTGTATTAAAAAACAAAAACAAAACCCCAAAACCAAAACCAAACAAACAGACCAGACAGGAAAAGAAAAATCAGGAATAACAGCAGTATCCCACAGTGTTCTGGGCTTTCTAACAAGAAGTGGGCCCAGGCACAGATTTTTGGCAGAAAAGTGCCTCTGTGTCTGTAGGAAGGCCTGGAAGAGCCAGGATCATCTTGCACCATCAAGACACAAAGACCTGTCAACAGCCCGTAAAGAGTATAGATGCAGTAGGTAAGCAGAGGCCCTAGGAGACTTGCAGCCACATCTCAACTGCAAAATGGCACCATTCCACCCTGAGTTTAAGACACTGAAAGAAGCCATTCCCAGAGGCCCTTTTCTGTCCACCTGCTGCAGCCAAGTGGGCTGGGAAAGTGGTCCAGCCAAAACAGAGCCCTTTATTTCACCTCGTAGGCTCAGGTTTAACCCGCACAAGTTCACCCCACGGCTGCAGAAACACACAGGCTGATGCAGGGAACACAATCTTGGGTGCAAGCTGTAAGAATTTCTGGAAGCACTGTGGGTTTACATCTGCTCAAACAGACTGGCAACTTGGGCTTGTGTCATGAACCCATTCATACCTCTTATAAATAGACAAGGCAACACACAGTACTACTGCACCAAACCCCACTGTTACCCCAAACGCAACCCCACAGGGAATGAGTGAAATTACACCAGAATAACTTGAAAAACTTTGTTCCGTGGATCTCATGGCTGATATAAAGGTGTATAATCTGTTATACACCTGACTTAAAGGTACATATAGAATTATATATGGCATCACCATTACAGAAACACTATAAGAATACTGTTTGTTATTGGTGCTATACATCGCCCGCCTCCATTCAAATTTTCCCGAAGCAAAACTTGCTCAGGAGAAAAAAAAACACTACATTTTCTTGCTGACTTTTCATCGTACAATTAAAATAGACTTTTGACAATAACCACTTATACAATGCAACCACTTTCAAACAGGGAAGAACGCCTGCACCACCGTATTTAACTATTAATTTTCTATCCAGCAGATTGTCCAAACCATGATGTACTGATTTACGGCCATATTCTACTCAGCGTGTGTAAAGGCGTCTCATTCACTAAGGTGAATGTGTACCAAACAAGGGCTGAATCTGCTCCCAAGTACGATACGCGCACAAATTTCTCTGCTAATTGCAACACTGCAACTTCCCCAAGATATCATACTGGGAGAAAGTTAAAAAAAAAATAAAAACAAACCCCACACCAAAAACCAAAGCAAACCAAAAAACCAACACCAAACCCTGAAAATCTAAAACTGAGTTTGTCAGCAAAACATTAAACTGCTAGAAATCATTTTAAGAGACTTGTAGGGATTGTTCGTGCTTATATTATTTCACATATTAAAGCTGCAGCAGCAGCTCCTCTTCAACAGGTACTTAAAAATATTTTATCATCCCTAATTTTTTTCAGTGATTTCAAGATTCAAGATGAGCAGATTTTCAAACAGTTTAAGCCCACAGCTTTTTTAAATCAGAGCAGTTATCTTCATGAGATCACTGTCTCCTACCCACCTAAATCACACCTTCCCCACGCCAAATACAGGCACCGCTGCTGTTCTCCAGCCATACAACAGCATTTCTGACTTGATCGATGAATTAAAACTTCTTGCTGCTTGACTATCATTTCTTACACCCGTTCCTTGGTAGTTTGGGGCTGGACACTACCAGATGCCCAGCATGGGCACATTAAGCTCTCGGAGACAAAGCTTGAAGACATGAAAAAGCCCCACGCGCCATCATTACCATCAACCTCTAGGTTGACCTTTGTCATCCTTATAGAAAACAGGTAAAAATTCATTTGTTTTTTTGGGTTATATATAGATTAATTTTAATTCCTATCTCATTCTCTCTAGGAAGCAGACTTATTCTTTTGTTGTTCTCATATGGCTGACAAAACTTGATCTGTTTGTGTTCACTTCCTTTGTGAGGCTTGACTTCACCAACTCTTAGTTTAACTCTTAGATACAGCTTTCTCTGCTGACAAGAGCTTTTCTCTATTTCTCAAAGTCTAACTCCTAAAAAAAAAAAATAAAATCTTTCTTAGATCATTATTCATGCACCCTGGTCTGAAAGGTTTTTTCCCTTATTCAAACTAGAAGTCAAGGTAGTGTTTGCAGTTTGGTCTCTCCAACTTCCAAGCTCATACATTCAACTATCTGAACTTCCTACCTTACTTGACTTCACCGAACACATTCCACAGTTTCCAAGTGTGCCACTGTAAAGCTAAGCATCTCACAGACCTACTCTACTTACCTTTCTACAGAACTTAAGGCAAATCGCACTGACACAGCATCACCTCATACTGGATGAAAGAACTGGCCGGCACTAGTATCTACTGCCTTGGTACAATTCTGGCCAGTTGCTGAGAACATTCCTCTAACCAGGTAGCCTTAAACTACCCCCTCACTTGCCTCTTTGCTATTTACATGGTCAATCATTTTCTTCCTGCCTTACTGTCTTACCCCATTCCTTCTTTTCTCTTTCCACTAACGTAAGGCCCATTCTGCTAGCCCCTAGCTGTGGTTCATCTTCAGTGTATGCATCCACTGGCATACGGCACAAACACAACCACCAGGCCAAGCATCTTCAAGAGAAAGGCCTTTTTTCCATCCCTCCTATCTTCAACTGTGTCCCCTCCACAGTCAAGCAGTTTCAGTATTTCAATTCAATCTCATTCCACACCTGCAGTCCCAGCTCCTCAAATTCTCCAGCCCTTGTTCCTCCTTGCAAAGGAACCCTTGAACAATTCTCATTTCTATCATTTCACAAATGCAGAAGTTTCTTTCCCGTCGTCGTCCTCTAATCCTTTCATTTGTCCAGTGGATCCCATCCACATCATACACTTTCTCTTGCCCCTTTTGCCCTCCACAGTCCCATCCCTCAGCTAATCAAAATCTCTTTCAGTCTCTCACCTCTTAAACATTCCCCCCATCTCTCCACTTCCTTCTCTACCTGCTGCTTTTTCCTTTCTCTGCCAACTAACTGTTTACTTTTCAGTTTACTATTTACATAAAACCACTGACTGGAGTTCACCTCTCCCGACGCCACTCATACTCTGTCAGCATACTGCTCCTGGCAACAGAAATTCAGGTGTTCAGCAGCTAATCTACTTTTACAGCCACTGCTCTACTGTTCTTATCTGCTTCTGGCTAAGCTATGATTCAGCTTGTCCTTGGTTCATTTCATGGGTACCTGGCTGTCAGTTCAAGACCAACAAACACCACAGAACTCTAAATTTTTCACCCGTCTTTTCTGCTTTGCTGTCTTTGCTTCATGGACAATAGCACCATCCGGTTCAACACACAGGTGCCAGCCTCCCTATAGGCTGCCTTTACAGCCTCGGGAGTAAGCTGAACCTCATACAACCTTCTCTTTCTAGCCACGTCATTCAAATGCCTTGCTACTCCTCTTAAAACTTTTATTCCAGTTACCAATATGCCTTTTTCTCTAGCCTGATCTATTTACAGGAGCTCGTAAATACTTCCTACTATTTTTTCCTGGGAAAAACAGGAGGCACAGGTGGGAAATCTGACACTCGAAGGAAGCAGATTTGAAATTATCTGTTCTGACTGGAACTCTATGTACTTCTTGGAAACATAGGAAGGGGAGCTTCTAAGCACTATCTCTATGCAGGACAGAATTTGCTTATCTTTCTTGACTGTGGGTTCAGCACCGCTGCATTGCTTTATGTCATGGAACTTCACAAGAACACGATTTGATGTAAGTCTCGGGGCAGTTTTAAAAGTCTTTAAAACATCAATCTGGATACTACATCAAACCAAGTTCTTACATCATTGCCTCTGATCCTGAAGAAAATATAGAAACATAACAAAACAATACGAAAGCTAGAGCCAGCTCCTGAAGATCTGGCTCAAACTGCCACAGCTGCACTGATTCCAATGAAGTGAGGACATTTTCTATCAGCTGGGGACTTGGCCTGACAGAGGTGAAGCACTGGGCAGCATGCCAAATTGAGTGCGTGTGCATTTAAGCTCAATCTACTTACCACTAAAGCCTTCATGCTTTGAAATGTACCTTTGACAAACAGTACAGGGCTGGAATTCCTGCAGACATGCAGACAAGTAATTTCTAACCTAGCTGAGAAAGCACTACAAAAATAAGACCCAAACCTATATTCACTTAACTTCTCAGGAAGTTTCCGCTAACTTCCGACAGATCTTCATTAGTCAAAATACTATGACTACTAATTTGGAAGACCTGAGATAGGTTCCTAGCAGCAGAAACAAGCCATAGCCCAGTCTGAAACAACTGCTAAATGTTCAGCTTCTCAGGCCATAAGCTAAGATCCTTACTCCTGCACTAAGTATCATCCGACCCCTCGCCACAACTGGTCAAAGCTTGTCTGCATGTCAAGAAAAGAGTCAACACAAGGAGAGAGTTATTTCAGATGACCCAGGCAGTCAACTTCAGCGTTTTGGGTTTTTTCAACAGTGAGAGCAGTCAGTGCTAAAAGTTACTATCCTAGCGATTCGTGTGGAATTCAGCTCCCTGGAGCAGGCTCCAAAGCCCATGAGCAGCCTTCCAAAACGCCACCGCGCCAGCTTTACTTACGCCTATCCAGTTTGCTCCTTCCTTGGCAGCGTGCTGAACCTGCACTCGTTTCAGGGTGACATGGAAAACGGCTCCCTCTTCCACCTCTTCATCCACATCCTGAATTGCGCTCTGCCAGGGAAAGGAGAAAGGGGGAAAAAAAACAAAACAAAACAAAACAAAAAGAGAGAGAGAAAAAGAACATTTTCACTCCTCTGCTAACCGCACTCTACCCCAGGTGCTGTACTGCTTCACACAGACCTGAGGGCAGAAGATGGGCTGCACAAAGTAAATACAACAATCAAAGCAATACGGGATACTTTCAGATTGAGGATATGTTCTGGAGATACTCTTGGCAAACTGTCCTCTCCTGTGGTATCAAGATACCTTGACTTCCCATTCAACTGTTTTTCCTAGACTAGCACGTACTTTAAATAGTTGTATAAAGTCTTTTCTAAGGAAACGGTTTGGGTTTGATTAGCAATCTTCTCTTCCCTCCCCTCCCCCCTTTCCCAAAGCAATTAATCTCTTTGGCCTTTCATTTATGGAAGGAATTGCACTTTTTAAAACTGCAGAATTACTTAGGCAGGCAGCCTTTAAATGCTTGTTAGCTTCGAAGTTTAAAATACACCAACCTTTTATTTCTTTTGACAGGACGGATCCAAAGAGCCGGTGGTTTGCTTTTCAAAACCTATTATTCCAAGCTACGAAAAACTTTACGGAGTCGAGGCTTTAAAACTCACAAACACTAGAAAGCGGGTTAAAAAAAATAACAAGGATAACAGAAAAAGAAGTAGCGCAACGTCCTCCAAACTTGAAGCGAACAGGTGCTGCAATGACTCCTCGTTCCCCAGCTGATTACCCGGACAAAAGCGCAGGCAGAGCCCCCGCGTCCCCGCTTCTCCCGGGGGTGGGGGACTCCCCCCCTCCGGAGCACCCTCCCGGCCCCAGGCACGGGCTCACGGTTCCTGGGGAAGGCAGCATCGCTCCGAGCGGCGACGAGCAGGGAGGCGGCAGCGCGCTGCGGCTCCGGCGAGGCTGCGGGGAGCGGCGCGCCCGGGCCACCCCGCCGGCACCGGCACCCCGCGGGCAGGGCAAGGGGCGGACGGGACGCCCGGTTACCATTTTCGCTTTCCACAGCAATTTCATTCTCGGCGCCTTCCCGGGCGCCTCGACGGGGCACGCCGCCGCCGCCGCGGGCCGGGCCGGGCCGAGCCGTGCGGCCCCTCGGCTCCGCGGCGCGGGAGGCGGGAGGGCGGGCGGCCGCGCCAGGCCCCGCCTCGGCCCGGCCCCGGCCCCGCCGAGGGGCTTCCTGTTTACCGCCGGCCGACAAGTTGCGGCGGATTCAGTCGTCCCTGCCCGGCGCCGCGCCGGGAGCGGCCGCGGGGCTGCCGCTCGCCGGGGCTCCGCCGCCCGGAGCGGGGCGTTCACCCGCCCCCAGCTCCCTGGAAGAGGGACAAGGTGCGGCGCGTCCCGCTCGGCTTCCAGCGGGGACGGGGCCGGCGGGCAGCGCCTCCTTCCCGCCGCCGCCCGGGTGCAGCCGCACCGGCAGCGCCCGGTGCCCGCGGGCGGCCGGGGCAGGTGCCCAGCGCGCAGGGCCGGGCCGGGCCGCCCGGGGGGCTCCCTGCCCGCTCCTGACGGGGTTGGAACTGTTCTAGCACTTAGAAAGGCAAACGGCCAGAAGGGGGATTTTAGGGCAAGCTCAAGCTGGACAAGCTTACTTCCCCAAGCTTGCAAGGAAGGAAGTCAGAGGCTGTAGGGAACCCCAGCCCTGCTGCGAGCGGCGGCACTCCAGGTTGTCGCGGCCCTGCTCTGCGCTCGCCCGCCGGGCAATTCAGGTGGCTCAGACAGGGGCAGAGCAAGGGCCTTCCTCCTCCTCCTCCTCCTCCTCTTCCTGCCCACCCCAGGCAGGCCGTGCCAGGGCAGGCAGTCCCCACCATGCTGGCTCTTTACATAGACTAAACCCACAATATCCTTATTTTTTTTCTGTGGGAGCCCCTTGCTCACACACAAGCCCCTCTGAACCATGACCATCCTCTTACGCAAGCACTAGCTGCAGAGATCAGCATGCTAACACAAGGATCTCGACCACCTTAAAAACACTGACTTAAGTTGCCTATTGAGCTGTCTTTAGTTACCGGGATTTTTGGACTTACAAAGGAAAGCAGAGAGGAGCTGAAGGCACCAATTACTGTGCAAGGCAATGAAAGCAGTGAGACCTGAACCAGAAAGCTCAGACCTCCTGAACCTCAGCACTAACAGCCAGTGTATTCACGTATTTACACACAAGTGTTACTGGCAAGTCTCTCAGGAGCAGTGCTGGTTCGGAGAGACTGTTACCACTTGCAGCTGTTAACGTGAAGCAGCACATGAAAGCAAGGAACATTATTTTAAGCTACGAAACCAAGATTGCATTGTGTTGTCACGGTTGAAGTGATCAGAGGATTTGCCAGGCGGAGCATTGAGTTTATTTGTGTAACACCAAAGTGATCCAGAATATGCTGAGGCAGATACAAACTTCAATAATCTGACCAGAAACCCCCAACCCAATATTAAAGAGTCTGTGTTTCGTAGAAACTTTCAGTATTTACTTGATTGAAATCTTAATCTAGTTATTTTGTTTACTTATCCCTTAAATGAGTTGACATGAGTAAGCTTCTAGAAGCTGTTTCCGTTACCTAGTTTAGCTGCAAGAGGAAAACTGCAAGATGGCCAGGGCAATACACAGTGCAACTTAGTCTGACAAATTAATTTCATCTTTCTTTAGCCCCTACCTAGGATGCTAGTTCAGAAAAGCACGTAAGCAGGAGCTTTACTTCAGCATGAGCCTAAACCATCCACATCAAAGCAACTAAATTCTTAAGATTCTTTGATGAACTGGAGCCTAGACCCTGGAATCAGAATGAGTTGCAGGCTCAAACCTCCACGGGACTGAGTCTTGTCCCCACAAGAATTCCGTCAGACATTGCATTGCGTAGAGCCCTGCAGTCACATTTGCAACAGATTTTCAGTGCAAAAGTGTTTATCCAAATCCTCTGCCAATTCTCATATTTGCAGTTTTCTAGTTCCTTGGAAGTCTGGATTCTGTTGCTAACGGCCTCACTTGGGAGAGGGATAGGTGTAGGTTGGGGTGGTTTGCTCATCAAAGCAGCTGCCAGGGGATGGGATAGTGTTTTCCAACATCGTGTGCCTTTCTTATGCCGCAGTATTTGCTTGCTTTCCAGCTAACCAAAGAGGTCAATTCAAATATACTCCCTCTTGCAACGGACGTCGTCCATATTTATATCCTCAGATGTCATCGCTACAACCGTGTTGTTACATGGAATACAAGAAATTTCTCTCAGACTGGTAGAACCTTTCAAAGTGAATGGAACATGCTGTACTGACTACAAATTTAACAGAAGGACCCAACTCCTGTTATTAACTTTTACCAAAACATGCGTGTCTGTGTATGTGTACATAACATATATGTGTTTATTTGATCTTTGAGAGAGAAAGGATTGTGCTCAGTCTGGGCTCCTAAAAATCTGATTTCTATCCAGATACTGATTATTTCATACTGAAAAGGAGGAAAAGCGTATGTAATGCTTAACTTCCCTTTAGTTGCATTCTAAGACCATTATGTAGTGTTCAGCCCCTTATGTAGACCAAGAGACAGGATCAGAAGGCACAGGAGAACATGAAGACAAAGCAGGCTCTGATTAGTCTAAAAGATGTTCTGTAAAGATTTCAAGGACTGAGAACAGCATGAAAAAGCATGAGAACAGTCTGCAACTCGGTTTAGTGGAACTTCTGGTTTGCTCTTTTAACAGACTTTAATCACAAACTCGATCTACACCAATGAGCCACACTCGTGGTTAACTTTGTGTTAAATATTTGGTTCCTTCCCAATCATGTTCACATGCGATAGCTACATTCCTGCCATAATCAAGGTCTGTGCCTGCCCTTTCTACTGAATCAGAGTTGTTCCTCTAAATACATCTGAGCACGTATTCCTTCCCCCTTGCACCAAGAAGGAAATGCAAATCCACTTGTTAATGCAACCTTACGCTTCTCACAGTGAAATGTTATCTAAGAAGATCCTTTGTGGTCTGGAAAGTTCTCAAACAGCAGATCATTGACCACTTAAGCCCAGTGAGAACTTGCTGACTGTCCACAGAGAAATAAGTTAGTCACAGAGTGATGATTTTTCCTTGTTTTCAACTGTTGCTACAGCTGGCATGCAGACACTTTCATGAGCAGATAAAGCAAAAGACCTATAAACCAGCTGGAAATAAAGAACAGCTAGTCCTACTGCCTCTGCTAGGGGCCCAGCGGAAGGAGAAGAGGAAACAGAAGCCAGCGGTACCCAAATAAGGGAAATATTTGGGAGAGCAAAGGAAAAGGACAAAGTAACCAGGCGATGTAAGAATCGTCGCAGACAGCTTCTCTATGAGAGAAGGGCATCGCGCAGCCTAAAAGGAAAGAAGCCAGGTACCAGAGCGCTGCATGCAAATTAGCCTTACTGGGAAGGGCTGCTCAGTGGGAGACAGGAAAGGAAAACACACAACTGCCTCCTTATTTTTTTTCCAAAAAAGGGAGAACGCTCCTTGCATTACAGAAACCATAAGTTAGGCCGTGGTTTCAAGATGTTCCTTTCAATGGCAGTACCAGCTCAAGCAGTTTCCACTGTCTGGTGCTTGATCGCGCCAGGGGCTAGACCTGTTTGCATGTTGGAAATGCTAGACATTTCCTAGTAACCCTGCCTTTGCATTAAGTGTTTTTCCAATATTACATAGTTTTCTTTTTTTCTGTTTTGGGGTTTCTGTTTAAGAAGCAGTGGCTACCACCTCAAGGGCACTACCTGTACATGTGCACCTGTTAACTGGAAGAGAGGATTCCACGAGACAGGCTGTCTGTTCATCCTGTAGAAAATAGGAGAATCTATCGTATAGAATAAAGCCTGTCCAAAGAGACGCCCCCTGCAGTGGATGATGCATTAGAAGGGCATGCTTACAAAAGGAAATAAATACTGTTTCTATTCATACTATCTCATTAATTATTATTTGTCTGGTTTCTTTATAACCACATCTAGTTCCCGCTTTCTGTTTATGGCATATGCCCTCAATTTGATAACTAACAGGTGCTGCAGACTACAGTTCTTGAGATTGAAACTATTAAAAAAATCACACACAGGTGAGCCACAAAAGCTACAGAATTTAAGCAGACTATAGAAATGCAAACACGTATCGGTTTGATATTGTGATTTACTGGCTGTGGACTCTGGCCTGTAGCTTGGCTGCAGAGAGCTCTTTGCCACAGTTACTGTAGGAGAACCACCTGGTAGTACTCCTTTACATTGTGCACGCCTGAGTTCCTGCTTTCCACTCAATTGCACAGTTAGTTTGTCAGAGAGTGCTTTAGACCTGCTTAACATTCAGCGTGCTGCAATCTCTGTAAAGGACTAAAGGTCCTTTACAGCACAAAGCACCTCACAGGCACTTACCTCATGCAGTCTGTTCCATCAGCACAGGGGCAATACGTTTACGTGCTGCGTGCTGATGTGGAGGGTAACAGAGGGGAGGCAGGTCCTCCATGTTCCTCTTTTGGAAATAAATTAACTTGGAGATTTATATTCTTTAGATGAACGGGTGCCCTGTCAGTACATGTCAGCCAGTAAGAAAAATTGTTGGGATCAAAAATTAAATTTGAATTTCAAACCACTAACTAATCAAAGCACAAGCAATGTTACATTATACACTGTATGTCTGATCTTCCACTGTCTGCAACCTTTGCGATCCTTATTCCTGTGCAAAAAAGGAAAAAACGTGTTCCCCGCTCGCTCTGAACAGCGTTGAAAGATGTGGCAATGCAGTAGCAGCTCAGTAAAGAACCAGATAACCAAGTTCATCATAATCTGTCTTGGCTGACACTAGAACTAAATAGGTGCCTTTGAGTAATCGGAAGTATTAACCAGCTTCATTGTAAAATGCCAGAGGAAATGCAACAGAGCTCCCATACAAAAAAAAAAAAAAAAAATTACTGATTCATAAGGCTGCATAATTAGCAATGCTAATTCAAAAAATTATGTAGTTAAGGAAGCAGATCCAGCCTTCCCTTGACCTCTCATTTCAGATGTGATTGCAGTTAGATAGGCATGCACTGTTTCACAAACTGTGCAGTCCAAGAGGAGATGGCATGCTTTTGTATAGTCTCAGATCTAGGGGGCATATCTCCTTCAGGAACAGCAAGTCCTTGGCCTGCCGTTTGTTAAGACTTCAAAGCAATGCTGCTTGCAAAACCGTGGTCACATCACTGGTAAACTGCACCGCCTGCAACGTCATATGGAGAAACAACAGCGTGTTTTACTCCCTGTCCCCTGAGCCTTTTCACTCAAGAGGAGGGTAAGTAGTGCCAGCGTACCTCAGGGTCTGCTCTCATACCCGCCCCCTACTCAGTCTGCAGAAACCTCTCTTGGTTCTTTGGAAACAACCTGGAGGAGCAGAGACAGCGGGTCCTAGGAACTGGAGTCTCAGTCGCACATATCGCAAAACACCCAGAAACTTTTCTTAGGCCTTAAGCGCTTTACCAGCTCCTCTGTTCTTTTTCCAGCCACATGTGTCCCTGCTGCTTCAAAGCAGTATCTTTCTCTAGTTTCGTGCTCTATAGCTACTCAGGTGTTTGCAGCAAATCCTCTTGGCTGCCCCCTTCACAAGCTTTGAAGGAAGAAACAAAACCCTGAAGTGCATGCTGAGTACGTGGTTTTCTAAGGCTTGTAACTCAGTCAAATCAAAGCCATATTAACAAAGGGAAAGTTGCCTATGCTGTTGAGATCGTTCCGTTTGTAAACAGTGGGACCGTGCTTCTTTACCTTACTACGCTTCACAGAGGAATAAGCAAGTGTTCATGTAAAGGAGAGGACAGGGAGATGGAGTTCACTGATTTCTTCCTTTTTCAAAGAAAGGACTGATTTTCCCGCCTGTTACGCACACACACACACACACTTCCATTTGGTATCATCACTGTTGTAACCACAGAGTTTTCTGCCACAGCAGAAAATTCCGATGCACATTGTGATATAAAGAGGTCATTTTGATTGCATCAGCTGAATTAAGGAAAAAAAACCTTTCCTGATTTGTGAATCAAGTGGCTCTCATATACAAGTGTCACTCAAAAGATTGCCTTCTTTTTTGCACAAACAGATATTGGGTTGATTTAGCACAGTTCTCGTTTTCCCTAATTGCTCTCTCATCTCCATAAACAGGCTGGTTGTCCATAAGAAGCTTCTTGCTTCCAATACATCTACAAATTTGTTATTTATGTTATTGGCTAGTTGGTAGTCAATCCTCCCCCTCATTCCCAAATTACTTGCCATAGTTCATGTTCTTTTCTAGCAAGCTTCAGTTTCCAGAACAAGAAGTGTAACTATTTGATTAGTTGATGAGCTCTCAGAACTTCCCATTTACAAACATAACTTTCTTTTTCCCTCTGCCCAGTTTCAGTTTGCTTTGGTTACAGGTATGCACATATGCCTTTTATGGCCCTGTTGCTGTCTGCTTCGACAGTATAAATCTCTGTTGACTATGAGGATTTTCATCTCCTTAATTTTCACTCTAGAGTCTTTTTCATTTTTCCTCTTAAAAAAGAAATATTTCCTTCCCTAGAAGACTGTATCACTCTGGTATCCTTTAATCCAAGCACTCCCCAGAGGACTCTGGGTTTAATAATTATATTGGAGTGCCTGTTACTTAAGATACTGGGAGTACTTCCCACTCTATCCAGGGCCTTCCCTTCCTCTGAGCAGACTTTTGCCAGGCAGCTCTGTATTTATATCTAACTAGTTCAAAGCCCAAGGGCTTTGTCCCTCCCACCCACTGAGTTATAATCAGAGGGCATGTCTTCAGTTTGACGCATTCATTTCATGCATACATAGTTTCCAGAAAGAGTAAATGTAGAGTTTCAGTTTAAATGCTGTTCCTACAACAAATCCTAGTAATCGTGTGTTTTCAATGGCATGATACATGTTAGAGGTCACAACTAACATGTCCAAAAGTAACTCCATGGCTTAGACTTAAAGCATGAGGAAAATCTGCACAAAGTAGTCTTGTGAACTGTGAACCCCAAAACAAAGTGTGGCATTTCCGAACGTTGTGCACAGACTCAACACTCTTAACCTCTAAGAGATGGTTAAAGTAACAGGGATAAATTAATCATAAATCCTTGTATTACTATCATAGTTGATCCTATTTGCTTTTTTATTCTAAATGACCCATATTAAACTTGAAAACTGTGTCCTCCTTTCTTGCAGGACATATTTCAAACTACTCAGAAATTCCTAGACCCCATTTCAAGAAGCCAGTCATATATATAAGAGAGCTCTTTTGGATGCTGAAGACTCTTGAACACCAGGGACAGATTTCTCAATCAGATCTAAGACCAATTCTTCCAAGCGCTCAGGTAAGATGGGCACTCGCTGCAGTTCTCTGCTCTCAGATCTCAATGCTGTGAGTCTAAGCCAACAAAGGATTCCCACTAGCGTAACAGAAAGCAGAACATAGGCTTCAATTCAGCTGAGAGTGAAGACACGAGAAAGAGCCTCATTTTCCAGTTGGCTTGGGACCCTAACTTTTCCCCAGTGCTCAAGTAACAACAGTAAGACATAGCTGTCATCTTTTTTCTTCTCTTCATTCAGTTAAAAGGCAAATAGCTGCAGTGAAGCAAGAATTCGGCTTATCTATGGGGTACTTTAGTATTTATTTAGTATTTAGTTTTTTGTTTAATGCTACATTCGTTCTATCTGATTTCACCAAATCCCACAAGGATTTTATTGCCCTCTTAGAGCCCTGCTACAGAGCCAAGTAGGCACCATTAAATCAGATGCCTACTCCATAGCTTTCTTTTGAGCTCTGTTTAGATTTGCAGGGAGGAGCAATGAACAGGAGAATTGCAAACAAATATGTAACCGTTAACTTTAGAAATATATATATATACTAGTCCCTCTGTAACCATGTAATGAGTTTTCATTATACATACCACTTGAACAATTAAAATTTCAGGGCTTTACTAACTACCACAGCCTTGAACACAGCAATCTCTAAATTAGAAAGGGTATCTTTCAAGTGCCGCGCAATAAAATCCAGGTTTGCGGAGGCTGGGGTTTGGGGGTTTTGAGTTGTTTTTCTGTTTGTTTTTACACCATCTCTAAAATATCCCATAGTCAGCTATAACCGCCTGTACACCAGTGACTTGCCTCCTGCACACTCTCTGCATCTTCTGCAGGCTGCACCTGTGTCTCGGTTTCGGCTACGTGTTGCTCAGGTGAGCTTCTATTTCGTCTTCTCCAAAATCTCCGAAACAGGTTCCTGAAGAACAAATGTCATACTTGTTTGGAAACAACAGAAAGGCAGTTTTGAAACGCAGATAGCAATACATTTACTATTAATGTCCATTGTGTTTCTCTCTCTCTTGTGAGTCACGACAATTGACTAAAATCCTTACACAGCTAAGGAAGATGCTCAGGCATGTTGAGTAGATGCAGTGCATCTAACCCATGGCATGGTTACATGCACCCAAGCCCCCTTCCTAGCTCACTTAAATTTCTGCTTTCTCTGACACTAGAGTAAGTACCGCTCTTGCAGTGGCCTAAACCAGTAACCTAGACAGCACATCTACTTCTCCCTCTTTACACTGCATACACTTTGAGCTCCACCAAACCATTTGGAAATGTGCACCTCATAGTCCTGCGTATTGGTTCTCTGATGAACATTCTTGTAAATAACCCCAAAAGTCACAAGGGCTTTAGAGACTGCTTGGGGTGTCCAGGCTCAAAGCCCACAGTTAAACATCCCCCGGCGTCTCTAAGTATTCCAAAGAACACCATATTCTGGCCTCCTCTTTCTTCTTGTTGACATACAGCCAGCACTCGTCAGTCCGTTTGATCTGAATCACCAGGCAGCTAGTTGGGGAGGCAAGAGTAACTTTCTTCTTCATCACAGGATTTTGAAAAGAAAGCTTGCCACATCCCTGGAGTGGAAACTCTGGACCAGTCCTAAAAGGCCAGTGAAGGAAATCAGACGAGTATTTACTGAGCTGGAGCTGCTGAGATGGTAATTATACCTTTTGGGTTTTGGTGGTGTTTTCTTGTTTGCTTTGCCAGATTTCATAAGGCTCATCTGCTAATCAATTCCTGAAAATCATGGCTGGTTTTATTATACAGTTTGTCCTGTCTAGGGTAAGGGAGCAGAGCCGGAGAAATATTTTCAACTTATGTTTTTAGCAAAAAGGCTAGTTTGTGGAAAGGAAAAATGTTCCTAGGCTGCAAGGGCGCTTCGTTCTGTGTGTCACTAAGTTGCTATACGCTGCTACAAGTTTCAGTACGTTTTTGAGGAGACTGTCCCCTACTGTTTTTGGGGTTCAAGTGCCAAATAAATCGAAGGGTTGACTTAAGCTAATACTTCCCCTTTTCACTCAGGACTGTCGGCTATGTAGCTCATAAACGGGGAGATTTTTCAACAGAACATGAATCCAGGAGAGAAAACAATTTTCCAAGAATACCTGACAAATCAGGGGACTGTGGTAAAGCCCTATTGCTGGCAGAGACAGAACCACACCTGCGCTAAGTGTCCCTACCACATGCGGGCTGGTGAAGAAGCGAGAGTCCCTTACGCAGAATTTGACAGGGTCTTTGGCTTCCCTTACAGATCAACAGCAACTCTCCGAAACAAACACCTCCTCTTCTGTGAACTGAGGAGTTCCTCAGGCAGCATAGTCCAAAAAGGCCATGCTACAGACTGTACTGAGCGAGGCTACCATCCCGAATCTGTGCTGTTTGGGGTGGGTGGTTATCTGGATGCAGTTACAGATGCCCATGCAAACATCGGAGGCATCGTCCTCTATGCAAATTACTCTCCTTGTAACGAGGTTTACCACTGCTGCGTAAGTAAAATCTACAACCTTTTGTGGAAGTATCCAGAAATCACGCTCTGCATCTATTTCTCTCAGTTTTGTCTCACTGAGGACGGTTTCCCCACGGCTGCGTGGAACGGCGAAGCTTTGCGGAGCCTCCCCCAGCCTGTGGCCTGGGGTGACTCTGCAGAGACTGCCTGGGGGGGCACGGTGTTACCTCCTCTGCAATTTTGTGTATGGCATCCCAGGGTCAGCCCTTCATCACTCAACTCCACCATCAAGAACCCTAGCAGATCAACAAAATCTGCATCCAGTTAACAACTTAACAGGAATTACACCCTATTTTAGGAAAGCCTTTCCACAGGCGAGGCAGGGAAACCCTGCTGTGCAGCAGAAATGAAAGGCCTTTTCTTCTCCTAGTCTGGCTTCCCAGCAGCCTTTCCAAGCGATGAAAGGCAGACTGCTACCTCCCATGTCTCAAAGCCCCTTGGTGCTTTTCCCAGGCATGTTTCTGCCCTTTCAGAGGGAACATCTATACCCCAGACCTAAAAATATCGTAAGGCATTTAAAAATGCCAAAGGAATAATTCAGTGACACTCATAATCCTGAATTTTTTCCAAGCAGCAGGCACCTGCTCTAAAGACGATACTAGCTGAACTGCTATCAGGCTATCAAACTGAGATCACAGATGGAAAAAAGGAAAAAAAAAAAATCAATAAAGTCACCTCCTACAAAAGTTAACCCACAGAATAACTGGTGGTCTCGAATAGCTGATTCTGAAGATAGTATACTTTTATTTTATCCCTGTTCCTTTCAAACATAATTCTATCGCACTAAAACCAAAACCTTGGTATCTTCTGATTACCTCCTGGGAGTAATTTGTTTGTTGCCCTTAAGCCAATTGCTACCAGAAACATGTGAACAGTCCACAAGCTACCGCCACAGCCAGACTTGTAGCTTCCCAGCTGAGGCAACTTTGGGGGAACACATGACATGTCCTAGATTCCTCCTCTGTCAAGAAGGTGGTTCTGCAGGTAAGGCTGATCTATCGATAAAGTTTTCCCACCGGCCGTTTCCTTAATAGGAGAGGGGTTTATAGACACTTATTTATGTGTGTGTGTGCGTGTACTTTACCCCCCCCCCGTCTTGGGTTCCTCCCTTCCATTAAGAGGAAGCTCACAAAGCTGTGTAATTTTGTAATTGATAGCAAGTATCTGATAGGACAATAGAGATAACAGATCTACACAGTCCAAGCGTAACTCGAAAAAGAAAAACAAAGTTTCTATCATTTAGAGCAGTGTTTTCACTGTGTGATTGAGTACATTTGTTATGACACTAAAGGTCTTGAAGAAGGGAGCAGCTGAAGTCAAGATCATGCTGTTGCCTGGGGAAACCGGGGTTCCTTCCTAGGTAACAGCCATTGCCAAACACACACACTGGCTAATTTTGTGAGGCAGTGCTGCTGCTCCTTTTTGACTCTTTTTGTGGCATCTCTTACTTAGTTACGCATATCCGAGTAGAAAAAAAGAGGTTGCTTCCCCGTGTGACCTTAACCACCCTTGACTTCAGCAGAGGTGATCCCCCTTGGAAACGCAGAGGTTCTTCTGAGCCTCAAACGACGTTAGAGAGGCAGCACTGCGCTAAAACCCGCCAGATCCCTTACTTTTACAACGCCTAGGCGCGTTTTTAGGAAAGCTTTCTTGCATGAGACGGAATCCCTCTGCACCTTCCGATTAAGTATTAGCTAGCACGGCCACAAGCAGGCGCCTGTGCTGTAGCATCGGGGCGATTACTTTTCTTTCGCTAGATTTTGGAGAGCCGCTGCTCTTTTCGAACTCTTGTGGTAAGCAGGCGGCGTTTGAGCTTGGACTTCCAAGCTCAGCACCAAAGCCTGTTCCCCAGTGCCGGAGCACGCCGCGTGGGCACTACCTGGCGCCACCCGCGCTCCGTGTCCCCCCCCCAGGCCCGTTGGAGGGGGCGGCGGGCTCTCGCTTCGGCCAGAGCCGTCTGAGAACGCTCCCTAGGCTGAACCCGCACGGCATCGCGCCCTGTCGCTGTGTTCGCAGCACCAGCTCGCTGTCGGGGCTCGGCAGGAGCGCGCTTGCCCGGAGCCCGAAGGCGATGGCCACTCCGCGTCCCGCGGCGCCCGTCCGCGAATGACGCGGTAACCACAGCAACCGGGCGCCCTGGCACGCAGCCGACCAATGGCAGCTCGCTTCCCGCGTGGCTCCACCCCCTCGCGCCCAACGGCCGGCGCCTGCGCAGAGCTCGCGCCCCGGCGGAGGGCGCGTGCATAGCGCTCGCGCCCAACGGCCGGCGCCTGCGCAGAGCTCGCGCCCCGGCGGAGGGCGCGTGCATAGCGCTCGCGCCCCGGCGGCGCCTGCGCCTGCGCGTGCGCGGGGCGGGGCGGGGCGGGGCGCGGCGGCCATGGCGAAGCACGCGGTGTCCTCGGCGCGGTTCCGCCGGGTGGATGTGGACGAGTACGACGAGAACAAGTTCGTGGCTGAGGAGGAAGGAGGCGACGGGCGAGCGGGGCCCGATGAGGGCGAGGAGGACTCGTGGCTGCGGCAATATCCTTCCGCCGCCGGGCGGGAAGTAGTGCCGGCAGGAGCGGGCGCGGCGGGGAGGGCTGCGGGGAGCGGCGGCCGCCGGCGCTGCCTTTTGCGGGAACATCCGTGCCCGGCGCTCCCGCCGAGGGGCGACCCGGCCCCGAACCGACCGGAGGGCGGGCAGGGGCTGCGGGGCGGCCGGGAGAAACTGCGAGGGAGCGCCGTGTGCAGTGAGATCATTCTTGCCAGCCACGGCAGACAGAGAAGGAAACGCCCAAGTCAAGTCAATCAGATAACAGGAGCCACTTTACTGCCGGGGTGGTCCAGGGGTGGGCACACAAGGCATCGAGTGGGTGTTTCATACACCGTGTTACCCTCAAGCTGATGGCATGGTTGAGCGAATTAATGGCTTGATCGAGAGGCATGCCGGTGTTTCACGACCTACCCGGGATGTAAGGTTGGCGTAAGCAGTTGTTATTGTTAATAACTGCCAGGGACATTACGTGAACCCAAGAAGACGAGCATTTTGTCCTACGGGATTATCAGGTGACGATGCTCCTATATTTGACAATCATAAGGGCCGGTTCCCCCTGGAAATACATGCGGGCCAGCCTGCCGTGGGGAAGTTGCCCTCTTGTGGCATTGTGCTTGTGACCTTGTTAAAATCTAGGGGGTTTCCATGCCTGGGAGGCCTTAGATAAAGGTGGAAAAACTCACCAAAGCAGTGCCTGATGGATAATCCCTGATTTCCAACTTGATGCCCGGGTTCTGACCCCAGGCCTAGTTCAGTTTCTTTTGTTAAGAAAACACCTTCCCCAGGCTGCAGGCGCAGCTTGGCTGCAGCTGGGCTTTCCTTGGTGGGCACAGGGCTGCTGAAGTCTCTTGGAGAACGGCTTGCAGAGAGCAAGGCCACGGGTCTCTGCAGGAGCTGATTGCAGCCATCTGAGGTAAACAAAGGAAAAAACCCAGGGTACAGTTATGCTTACAAAGGACTGTTACGTTAACAAAGAGAGAAACTGAGGTACACAATGGCCTTGAGTGTGATGGTAAACAACCCTGGCAAAGAGGGCAGGCCAGAAGAAGGAAGGTGTTGTGACATGCCTGAGATGCCACAAGGGGCTGGGACATTATAATGTAGCCTTTTACATGTATCCAATAGATTTGTGAGTAGTATGCATGATTATTGTAGAGTGCTTAGGTAAGGGGTGATTTCTTTCAATAAAGTTGAAGCTTGCTCTGTCATTCACATTGAATCGGCTGCTTGCTTCCTCCGCCCGCCGCAGAAGTCAAACTCCCTTTAACGGCCGCAGCTGACTGAGAATGATGGACACAACAGCAGGCTGCTAACAGCAGAATAATTCATCAGACCTGAGGTACTGGAGGAGGAAATGTCTAGCTGTTGAGCTTACTCCTCTTCAGCTGATCCCATCTCCCATTTCAGTTGGTTTTGGTTGGGGGGGGCTCACAAATCCTCTTGTCCGTGTCACTGCTAACGTCATGCTGCCACGTGCTCCTCACCCCGCTTCCCGCAGGTAGAAAAATGCTGCCCGCTAGCCTGCCCCATCCCTCTCAAAAAGCACAACGAGGGACTGAAAGAAAAATTAACCTCGTGCAGTTCCACTAACAGGCACCACAAGACAATCTGGTTTCAGGGAAGGAGAGCTTCAGTCTGCCTTGTATCTCAGCAACACAGAGGGAACTGTGCAAAAATCCTGACTGGGTTGCTTTCATTTTTACACATTTATATCTAGAGTCTCTCCGTTCCTCTAAAAGCAATGCTCTCGACACGACAAGCAGGCTTGGGCCCTGCTGGCAGTGTCAACAGTCTCTCTCAGGCTACTTCTGGCAACAAGGCACAGACTGTACCTTTTTCTGAGACACATCAGCGGTTCCTACGGGAGCGATGCAGGCGTCTTCAGGCTCAGGGTGATTAAACTCGCATGATGGAACACTGGCCGAGTCTGTGCTGTCACCAGAGCCCCCACTCGGAGCAGATTTGGGTTGCTCCCTGAGGGGTGTGTTATGGGCCAGTGGATCACTGGTTCCTGGGGGGGTGAAAGAGGATTGGGCACTGCTTTCCGACTTGTGCCCTTTGCACGAGGCAAGGGAAGTGAATCAGTACAGGTACATGACTTGTACATGATCAGTACAAATGAATTAATGGCCAAACTCTAGGGCAACCCGTGCAGAAAGACTGACGTTAAATCTTTCTGATAGTATCAGTTTGGAGTTAAACTCTATTAGTGCTGGACCTGTTACGGGCGGCAAAGTAAAAATACCTCCCATGCAGATTCCAGCTGCAACTAAGTTAGTTGCAAAAGTTAGAGATTTAGGTGTAGGAGTTGAAAGCCAACCACCCCAGAAATCCATCTCATTTCTCCCAGACAACCTGTCTTAGTTGAACTGCCAACAGTGGGAGCGGTATCATTGGTATTGGATACACCAATAAACAAGCATACCTGGAAAGCCAAAGATGCTCATGGAAAGGAGCACAAAATTAATACAAGGTGGATTGCCCCATCTTTCTAATTATAACCCACTCCCGGTTCACAAAACAAACCAAGAAGCTTTTCCTTCCTTTTTCCTGCAGGCCAACGCTCCTGGAGACAGATGCCCTGAGGCACGAGGAGGGATCCTTATGTAAATCTAAATTTTTGTGCAGTGCCGATGTTCATTGCCTTACTAACGCTTTTAGGATGTATTGTCTATCATTGCAAAAATTGCTTTGGGTGACCATTCTCCTCTCCCTTGGTTCCGAGGGAAGGTCCCTTTGCTAATGGGGCCTGCACTTTAAAAGGTCATTACTGGACCCATGAAGGCGAGGTGGAAGTACCAAGGCCTAAACCACGCCTGCGCGCTAGGCTGGGGGTGTGGAATTTCATTTTCCTGCTGCGTAGGCAGACAACCCGCGCCCCCCCCCCGCGAGTCAGAGTGCCATCTTCAGCCACAACAGCCACCGGAATATATACCCTGTTGATACTTAATTGTGTGGCAGGTGCTCTGTTAGCTCTTGCTGTATTTTTCCCTTGTGGTATGTATGTGGTCATCCTGTAAGCGTCCGTGTAAACCGTCTTGCAGTTGTACCTGTTCGTGTGAACCACCACCTTCTCCCCCCAGTTCCCAAAGGCTGGAAGCACATCCCTCGGCCCGGCCTGGGACACATTTTGTTTGAATATGTCTGCTTAAAAACTGTTAATCGATAGTGTTGTTATTACTGTTGCCTTTATCACGTGCTTGGTTAGGACTGTGCTTTATTTGTTATTTGCAGTGTTGCTGGTGGTTTACCTTTGTTTGACTCTAGGATAGAACTCCACCTGCACACACGCTCTGCCACAATAATTCTTAATACCCCCTCGTGTTAGAGGAGGTTATAGAATCAGGATGCAGGAAGGGAGCTGCGTACTCGGCCGGGTTCAGAGGGCGGCTTTGCCACTGGTTTGTATGAAGCCCTCCGGCAGGACTGACAGGCTCAGGCACTCCCTGCAGCCCGGGACCTGCACCGCTGCGTGTTTGCGTGGCAGCTCCGTCTGGGTCGCCACGTTCTTTCTGGTGGTGGTTTTGACGCGAGTGGAGACCATGGTTCAGTCTACTCGGGGAGGACGATAAGATGAAACTGGCTCGGGTAAGTTCCAGACCCAGGAGATGGACTGCGCCCTGTCCGCTGGCCCTGCCTGCGCAAACTGAGGCGCCAGGCTCGGGTTGGTGTGCGTGACTGATGCACCGGGATGGCTTTTGCTTTGCCCTGGAGCTCTCGGCAAGCTCACCGCACTCCTGCAATGTGTGACTGGACTACGTATGGCTCGTGGTGAGCTGCTGCCCCTCCGTGGGTAACGTGGGTGAGAGACTGGTTTACTTGGACAGCCCTTCCAGCCACCGTGCGGAAGAAACACAGAAGCCGTCCTCATAGAAACTTTTAGGAATTCAAAAGAAAATGCACGATTGCAGAGTAAAAAAAGGTATAGGAAGGTTGCAGCTGAAGGGTTACGGCTAAAATATGGCATTTCAAGTTCTCTGGGTGGCAGGGGAGATGAGTTGTGGGAGCTGGAAGAAGTTGAGAACAGTTAAAACAGTAAAAGTGATGAAGTTGGAAAGAGTGGCAGTGAGGGAAGTGGTGTGAGGTAGGAAAAAACCCCACAACTGACATGCAGTAATAAAGTCTTAAGAGAAGAAAACAGATTCACTCCAGGCAAATATTAGTGGAAAAAAAGTTTATATACTTATTGTATAAAGATTACAGGGAAGCAATTAAAAAAATCTTTTTCATATACAACATTTTGGAGGGTGTAATTTTAAAATCAAGAACATTCACCTTTCAGCTTAGTACAGACATACCCCCTCTGAGTGAGCAGTGCTGTGCTTTGCAAATGGTACTGCACAGACATCAGTGCACGCTTACACTGAAACGCAAAGAAAACTGAACTTCTGTGGTAATCTTATCCTAACTCTGGGCAAAGTTTAAGGCTCAGTTACAAACTCGCTTCCTTCACCCTCCTAACAGGGAAACAGTGGGAGTTCTTAAACTATTCAGACTAGGACCTACATGGTGCTACTTGTAAACAGAGGTGATAAAACTTCACGCAGAACATAGTAAAGCAAACACTGCGTCATGAGTTTATCGCTAATTGCGCACAGTTTTGAAAATCTCTGCTACAGAACCGGTGGGGAAAAAAAAGACCCAGGCATGTATATAATTAAGTATTTGAGTTTGTTTTAACTCAGACTAATGTATCTCAAAGACAGCCTATTCAGTAAGAGCTGCTTACAATCCAATGTCTCATTTATGGCTTTTAAAAATAAAACTTCTAACTATCCTTTCAAGGAAGGCTGTATTCTGGTAAGAGACTCAAGAAATATGTTCTTTAAAGTCTCACAGAGAACAGATGATAGCATGCCAGCTGAATTCTTTATTGCAGCTGAAAGGATGTACCGTTCAGGAAACTCATTTAACAGACATACATCAAGAGCAAGGGAGGTGCCTGTAGATGGCCCATAATAATGCTACGAGTGTATCAAAATCTCTGGGGGGTTGGGGTAATGTTTAAGACCCGGTTATCTCCTCTCAATACCCACTTTTAAAATAAAAGGTCATGTAGTTGCCCCTCATGAAGGAAAACGTGAGTTAAAAGTTTTGCTCTTGAAGAGTGATTGCACGTTACAAAGAGGTACATCGGTCCTTCCAGAGTACAGGCAAAAGGCATCGATTTCTGTTCAACGGGTTAGCAAAGTGAAAGAAAAACCGCCCTGTAGTGGCATTAAGACCAGACCTAAATCCAGACAAGTAGTGGTTCTTTGCCTTGTTCATGAACAAACCATGACATTCATCCCAAAGCAAGTGCAGTCCATTCTTTTAAAGGTCTTTGGAAAAAAAATCCCAAATAGGTAATTTTCTGGCATGGAACAAGCGCAAAAAGAAGTTTGCCAGCTGTGTGAAAGCAACAGACCCACTTGCAGTTTCTACTGTCTCCAGGGATGAGTGTTTTGGGGATGCACCCGCCCTGCTTTTTCATGAATGTAAATCCCTCCTGAAGGCAGCAACTGCTTGTGGCACTTGGCTCACCCACACCTCCTGCAAACCAGTGTTCCCGTCAGTCAGCTGGAGGCGGCTGGGACCTCCTCCTTGGTTCAGGCAGAACTGTATCGAAACTTTTCTTCTCCAGTTTTATAAAAATAAATTCAGACCTTCTTCTGTGTAATACTGGCACAAAGGAAAATGTTTTCTCGCAAAGAGAGTTGGCTTGTGTGGTGTTCTTAAGACAAACGTTGCAGTCCCGTTTTCCCCTCTAGGTGGGGCTGTCACCTTCCTCGGCTCATGTGCAAAACAAACCCCCCAAAAATTCCAGTCTGTACCGTTGTGGAGAAATTGTTGGAAGATAACAGTCACATGGTCCTTGATACTGAAATGAACAATTCTCTGCTGTTTGCCTCTGTAGAAAGAACTGTTGTTCAGCATTCCTCTCTGACTTGCCACTGCATAGAGAGCTATTGTTCAGCAAATTCTTTTAACTAGAGATAAGGCGTGATGTTGAAACCTCAAGTAGTAGGTCCACGGCTCACGCCTCTCGCGTGTGCTTCTTACGTTGTACCAATGAAATATGAATAATAGCGTGTGGACAGTAGCATAGAACCAATCACAGTTTGTTTGCCTTCGCATAGTCACTCTCTAACAGTACGTAAGGTGCTCTGTACTTAATAAAATTGGATCGAGCTTGCAAACCCTATTGGTATTATTCTTGATATCCGGGCTCTATCCATCGGCAGATGGCGCCCGAACAGGGACCTCGTTATTCTTAACACATCGACCGAGACGTGGCGATGAACGGAGAACTTCGGATAGAAACGGCGCAGAGAAACACAGAAGCCGGCACATAGACGCACTTCTGGAGTTAGGAGACGGTTCTGCAGGCTGTCCTCTGCGAAGGTAAGCTGCTATGGCACAAGAAGTGGAAGCAGCGATATGGCTCCTCACAAGTATACTCTCCAAGAGAGGTAGTGATATGAGCCAGTCCAAGCTAAAAGACTTGGTGCAACGGGCGCAGGAGCCACAGCTTTGCCTCAGCGCCTCTATGTTATTTAATCCCTCTGAATGGAGGGCTGTAGGAGATTTACTGTGGAATTTTACTATAGAGGGTGGAAAAGCAGGAAAAAAAGCAAAGGAACTTGGATCGGTGTGGCGGGAAGTGATTAATGCTTTACAAGAGATGAAAGCTGAGCGGAAGGTGGCCGCTGCAGCAATAGAGGTGGTACAACCAGATAAAGCAGAAGTAAATAAAGCAACCACCCCACGTCGTCCGGTAGCGAAATTTTTTGGTCTCGATGTCACTAAGCTGCCTGTTCGTGGTACGTCGGGTTCCGTTGCTGCATCCGCAGCAGAAGTTGCGGCTCGTGCAGAAGGGGGTGGTACAAGCAGCAAAGTTTCAGTTTCAACTGAGAGTAAAGCGCAAGTGAAAGAGATTGCCCCTCAGATGAGGGAAATGACAAAAGAAGAGGCGGAGCAAAGCGGATCTAGTTGCCGCCCACGATCATATTCGTCCCTTCCAGTTTCACACTCCTCCTCCTCTTCTTGGTCATCATCCAACAACTCTGGCAGTAACACGCCTCCAACAGTTCCTGCTGCAGGCGATTTAGAAAATGACCAACTGTTACATCAACTAATGAAAAAGCTGGAGGAGCTACATCCCTGTATTGACACAAAAAAGGACTCTTTAAAATCTACCACTTGGTGGCACTCCAACTCAGGCCCTGCACTTCCTTCTGCACCACCACCACCACTGCCACCACCACCAACCACAACAAATACAGCTCCGACTATACAACGACCTCCATCCTATCCAACCTCCGACACTGATCCTGTGCAGCGACGATGGACTGGAGTAGTCCGAGATGCTATTTTAGAAGGAGACTGGCAGACAGTTGGATCTTTAGCCTGCCCCGTGGTCACTGAAGGGGGAGTCGGGAAGTGGGAACCACGTGATTGGAAAATTTTACAGCAAGCAAAACAAACAGTAACCACTTAGGGATTAAAATCAGAAGCGGCAAAGAACATTATAAAATATATACTTACAGCGGATTTGATGGTACCTGCTGATTGTCAGAACATTGCTTCACTTTTATTGACTCCTTCTCAATATTTAATTTGGGAAAGAACATGGAAACAACTTGTAATTACTGAACTCAATAAGCATCAACGTGATCAGAACGATCCCTTTTATGCTGTGACTGTAGATACGTTAACGGGTCAGGGCGCATATGCCACCACGGCCGTACAGGTGACTTTCCCTCCAATTTTTCACCACATGTCACAACAGCTAGCCCACCGGGCTCTTCTGCAGATACCTGAAGGGAAAAAAAAAACAGCTCCATTTGCGGCTGTTCGACAAGGACCTGTATTGATCGACTATCTCAAGCTATAAAAGATCAAGCGCACTTACCTGATGAAATGAAAGACTATGTTTCGGTTGTTTGCTTTTGAAAATGCCAATACCAGAACAAGGACTATACTAGCAGGTTTACTAAATGGAGCTCCTGCTGATGAAATGCTACTACCTGCTTCCAGGGCAGAACAGAATGCCCAAGCAGCTATGACTGCCTCTGCTGTAAAAGGTGTTTTACTAGCAGAAAAAGAAAAACCAGTAGTTGCTGCTGTCACTAAGATAAGTAACAAAATGCCAGAAAAGAAAAAAATCATTCAGAACATGAGACCATGTTATCATTGTGGAGAGAGTGGACACTTTAGGAAGAATTGCCAAAAAATAGAGCGGAAAGGCTAGCCACAGCTTGTTTGAACTTAATAGATCAGCTCCAGCAGCAGGCCTTTGATGTCGAGTTGCCTAAAACAGTCTAGTATAGAAAAGAAAGCATAAAAGCCAGTAAGTGAAAGCAGAACAGAGCTGGCCTGAGCAAGGCGGTCACTTGGTTCAAAGTTCTTATGCACTGTTTCATTGTTTTGCTTTCCTATCTTGAGTGGCCTGTTGTTTCCGTTTCCTCTATGCTGTCCATACGGTTTGTCAAGAGAGTTTGTTACACCCTAACACAATACCTTCTTGACCTGGCATACCCACCAGCTGCAAGGCCAAAAGCTGAGCTAATGCCCAAGTACCACAAACAAGACTCTTCGGTCTGCTGAATTTTCAGCCTCACTTGCTAGGAAATGACAGCTTGTAAACCTGATGTGTTTACAACCCAAGGGATGAGGAGGGGCGAGTTAGAGGCGTGGCAGCTGGCTGCACCTTACGCGGTCCTGCACACTGCTGTCACACCCGGGTCCCACTGACACAAGACCTGCTCAGTCGCCATGAGCGCATGAAAGGTAACACATGGCCAAACACCAGGCAAAGGTCTGCCAAAGGCCAATTCCTCCCCGCTGCAAATTCTTTCCCTCAGTAAAGGTGCCACGGATACCAGTTTCTCTCTAAGAGTCTGAATGGAGATGTACACAACGAGAAGATCAGGAGAAAGTGTAAATTATAGGCTCTGCCTCTCCAAGACTCATTTCTAAATGCAGGTCAAGTAAATTTAAAGGAGTGTCAAAGGAAACAAACTTGTATAAGACAAAAAGTAAAGAAGCCAGGTGAATTAGATGCTCTGTCAGCATGCAGTTAACGATTTAAAACAATTTAAAGAGGTGTCACCCACTGTTGCCGGGGTGAATTATGCCAGTCTTTTCTACAGTATTAATTTGCAAAATACATTCAGAGTGCAGATGAAACAATTCTTTAGACAAAGGCTGCACAGTGCAAACAAACTCCATGCAGTAAATTACAATACTGCAGCACTGAAACGCCGTCAGAAACAAGAGAATAAAGCCTGTGCTCCGCAGCGACAGTTCTTACGCGCAGCTTAGGCACGTGCCGAGGGAGACACCCATGACAGGCCACCGAGAGCTCAGGCACTGTCATCTTCAAAGCTCACGTTCTCACAGCCAGATGGACTACGCAAAATGGAACTCAGATGGACTAACTGAAACTCCTTCCAAACAGCTGCCTGGACTTTTTTTTCTTGCATATCAGAACTCAAAACTCTAGATTGAAAACATCCATTCATTCTTCTTTCAGACCCTAGCCTGCAGTGGTGCTGATGTGAAGTGAATGGCTACTGCCTGTTCTGAGGAAACTGGCCACAAGAACCGAGCAGGAAAGGACAGTTAAGAGCTGATAGTGCTCTTAAATTCATCATCTCCCCACCTCATCTTGATCATGCCACTGGTATGCGGGAGTCCTGTCGTATCTCCTCTCGCATCAGGTTCAAATTTCTCACCTTTAAGTTAGTTTTACTTCCGCCCTTGATCTCTGCTTTCATTTCCTGCAGCTTGCCATGAATTCCTGCTAGTCTGTTCTTTCCTGTGTCTGCTTAGCTGCATGTCCCTGTTCTCCACCGCCTCCTGCTCGAACCTTTGCAGTATTAAACTCAATTGAACCATGTCCCCATGATTATTTTCCTTCTCTAACCTGAAGGCAGCTGGGCAGATTGTTTCTATTATCAAATGCCCTTTTGCTAACCTTAATTTTCACATTAAAATCCTGCAAGGAATTTTTGCAAGTGTGAGCAAATGAGACTAATAATAGGCCAGACTTTATCCTCATTTACTCTGTTTTGCCTCTGCATTCAGGGAAGTTATTACACAATAGATATTGAATTTATAATCCAGCCCTACAATTATTCCTTTTTCTGACACCTTAGGAAGGCTTTTTTGTTTCTCTAATCTCTTTCCTCATTAATAATCCTCATGACTACTTATAACAATAGCAGCAGCAAGGACAGCTTCAGACAGAAGTCTGCATTTCTAGCTGATGGTGTCTCCTTAATGTACTGCAGTGGTCTGCATCCCCAGCCAGGTTTTTCAGCTGGTAAAACAAGCACTGCTTGTTTGATTTATTCAGGTTCATATTAACACACCAGATACCCTTTGCCCCATCGTACTCACAGGCTCAACCTCTTCACCACGCTTTTCCGAGGTTTCGGCGGTGGGGTGCCAGTGTCAGCAGCTGCTTCAATCTCGCGTGCAAGGTTGTAACTGCAGAACAGAGGGCACCAGGTTAATTTTGACAGACAAGACGATGAGTTATGTATCTCAAAGCAGTAATATTCAAGATATTTGAGAAGCCTTCAGTTATTCCCACTTCACCGAAGGTTGCAACCCCACAAAGAGGAACACAGCGCTCTCTACACTTTACCCCGATGAAGGGGAGATTTCACTTCTTTACAATAATTTTAAAAATTAGTGCTTTTTTGGATAACATTCATCATTTTATTTTAAAAAAATAGTCAAGAAAATACTTAGCATGTGAATCTTGGATAAGCTGACTTTTTTTCACTATGACTCAGTACAATGCAGTATGTATCTATGCTTACACTCTTAGTGCAGCAGAGTGGTATTCAGATACCTAGTGGAAATATTAGAGTGCAGAAAATAAATTGCCTTGCGTTGGTCTAGCAGCATGTACCGTAGCACAGAACTCAGCAGGGCTGCAAAACCCACCCCAAACACCCGGGAGATGTTTATCTGATGAGCGCTCAGCCAGCTCTGCGTTGCCTTGGCTACCTGCTGCCTGCATCCACCAGCCCAACGCTCAGTGCCTGCATCTCGACCTCCCCTAGGATCGGCCTCTGAGCGTGCCTCTGGGCATACAGACAGCCCAGACACAACAGACTATCAGATTTCAAAGTCAGAAGCTTCATTTCCAATCTCAAAAAAAAAAAAAAAAAAAAATCCAGTCTCCAAAAACCCCTGCTAAATGTTTAACAGGGTTTCTACAGCTGGTTAGCAGAAGACAGAGGTACTTCCACTCTCCTGGAGCAGCAGTACATGTAAGTCCCTGTAAGAGGACAGCTCAAGGCTGACACAACCTCCCTGCAGGGGGGTGTGGGCTAAGAAAAGCCTGCTTCACCGGCTGGACTAAGAACCTACCTCTCCTCCTCAGTTAAATGCTCTTGTCTGCTCCACCACCGGAGGAATTTTGGGTCTGGTGTCAAGCAGTAGCTGTTACATGCCGACTGCAAGAGCATAATTTCGGCAATTACTTCAAATTCCTAAAAAAAAATAATCAAATGGGAATTCTAATTAAAAACCAACACAAACCCAAATTCACTCATTCATATACTAAGCACAGGCAACAACAGATCCAGGACAAACTTCGTTTGACCTGAAGTTCAGTTTCAGTTGAGTGACTATTTCCAGAACCAGTTTTTCAAACAAAGAAGTCTTTTTTTTTTCCCCCCAGCATCCAAAATGTTTACTGAAGTGTGACATTTTCAGAGAAGCACAAATCAGAAGACAAGCACAAGGAATCGCACTTCACCACAGCGCTTTTCCCAAGTACTAACTGAAGTGCAATGCCAGTGCAAACCCACCGAACGGCAGCACTGCTGGTTGTTCCTCTAGGAACGAGGGTAGCAAAGGGTCATAAAGTCTTCAGATTACCCCACCTGCTGACCCCTGCTCGGGCCAGACCAGTTGTGAGAGACAAACCATGCCCTGTGCTTAGGTGGTTCTCAGACAGCAAGCGAGGGTAAATAATTAGGGGTGCCTGCGACGAAAGCAGAGAGTCTGATTCTCCCCGGCTTTTCACGTTGTGCACTCACACTTGCACCAGAGGAACGTGAAATGCTACCCGTAACACGTGTGACTAGAACGTGCAGCTCTTCTCTAACTCCACCTGCACACACGCTCTGCCAGAATAATTCTTAACACCCCCTCGTGTTAGAGGAGGTTATAGAATCAGGATGCAGGAATGCAGCTGAGTACTCGGCCTGGTTCAGAGGGCGGCTTTGCCACTGGTTTGTATGAAGCTGGACCGATGACCAACCAGAAGCTCCCGTATCCCGTTATTAGTACCCTGAGCCATGCAGCTGTACATGCAAGGCAAGTCCAAGAAGTGGTTTGTAGAGCTGGGAGCAGTTAAGGGGAGGAAATGGCTCCATCACAGCCAACTCCCAAGACTGCTTTCAGACCCCAGAATGGAGATTTGGCATGACTTCATTCAGACAGAACCTTTAACTCCTACATAACATAACTCATCTCTGACCAACGAGGATCAGGCTGAACAGAAAGACTGACAGCTTTTATTTCTCTGCCTCATCTGCAGCCTTCACCTACAAATAGTTTACTGCAGCAGAAGGAAGATATTTACAAACTGTATCTTCTGGAAAGCAAAGGTCTCATGCCGCCAGCTCTGTTTCAACACACAGGTCATACACATCTGTCACATTCCCATGAACACCATAGGGAGGGAATGGGCATGCCCCGCATGTAATTCCCACGGAAGTAAGTGGCCTGCAGCTCCTCTTCCCCTACTGCACACATCCAAAAAGTAGGTTCTCGTTCTGCAGTTTGTTCACAGTTCGGCAGAAGCTCGCAGCATTTCAGGGGTCTATTCTTTCCTTGTGAACTTGCATTAAAATTCACAGCTGTTGTATATGCCCGAGCAATGACAAACGGCCTCGCCAAGAGAACGCTCCAGAAGAGGGTATCAGTAAACTAAAAATCACAGAACATTCAACTTACCCTTCGTCTCTTCTCAAAATTGATCAGGCCGCCCTGTTGGAAGGAAAGAGCAGGGATCAGAATAGAAGAACACAAGCTTAGTTGAACTTAATCACAAACAGCATGAAGTAGCAAGGCTAATGTAAAGCGCAGACGTGCCCCGAGCAAGGACCTTCTCAAAATACCTGTTTCCAGATCTGGTATAAACCACAGCACTCATACATCTGAGTCTCCAAGGGACAGCTGTCCTCACGGCCTATAGGGCAATCTGCCCCAGAAAAAAAGCCCAATGCAAGAATGCTCATAAAAGCTGTGTTGAGATCCGCTCTGAAGAATGCCAGTGGGATTTTGCACGGCAGAAACAAACTTGGCTCTTGCCTGTGCTGTGACTTTAGCAGTGTTCCCAGGGAGTTTCAGAAACACCAAGTAAACACAAAGCACGGACAGGAGGGAAACTGCCCAAAAGAAAATGGATGTACAGCAACCTTACGCAGGCCTGCTTCTGTGCAGTTCTGCCAAACAAACCACCACTAAAAACCCCAGCAACCACTGCCAGCCCAGGGAGAACTGCATTTGCCCATTCTTATCATAAATACCAACACCAGCACAACAAAGGCTGCAGTGTCTCTACTAATGGTTTCAAACACCTTTGAAAACTGGCCCCATCCTCAGTCTCCGTTAAACAACCAGACTCTCTTGCAGTCCTTTTTCCCTTCCTATGCTAAATTGGTTCCCCCTGCTTGTTCAGCTAAAGAGAAACGAAAAAAACCCAAGTCTTCAATCACTTTAGGGCTCAGACACACCCAAGTCAATACCAAAGCTCTTCAGTGATCAGTCTGCAGTGCTGAATTTGTGATTGTGTGTATTTTACCAGTTATTCACATAAATCTGCATGCCTAAAACGTTGTTTTCGGAAAAATGAAACAGAATAATGGAAAGCCTACTTTCTTCACGTTTTCTAACCTAAGAAAACAAGACAAAATACAACGCTAAGCTTGTCCCTTCAGATAACAGCACTCCAATTCACACAAGAGTCTTGTTGCTGATAAAACTGCATATGGCTTCCTTTTTTTTGAAAACAGATTCCTCCATTTTTAAGAGCTGCAGAAGAACCCGGTAGAAGATACAGGAACAGACACGCTCAGTGCTGGGAAGGCAGGGAGGATATTTAGGATTCAAGAAATTGCCTTAATTTACCTCGATATAGTCCTGAAGGGCTGTGTCAAGCTTGATGAGATCAGTGAGGAAGGTACCAAGAAAAGGTACCGTGCCTTGCATTACTGCCTGCAAATGATCAGAGCAACGTTGGATTAAATGATTGAGAAACGGTAATAATCAGAATGCTAGAATAGGCCTGTATAGGAGAATGAAATAAAAGCAGTCTGCTTAACCAAACAGTGGTCTTACCTTTTCTTTCATGGCATCCTCCTCAGTATCTAATCTACAATTCAAATCAAACTCGAATGACAGTGGGATGCTCTCACAGACATTGCCAAGTGGTTTTCCATTACCATACTGCCACCACACCCTGGTTTCTAACAGTGGGACACCAGGAAACCCCGCCTGTGGAAGCAGCATCGAGCAGCAGGGACAGGGTCCCTCGGCTACCTGCTACAAGAGAAGGAGCCGGGGCATGCTCCCGGCTAGCCTGTTGAAGCAGTTTCTCTCTCTGCCTCATTCCAGTGGATTTTTACTTAATGGTGCATGCCACCTGACAGTCCAGTCAAATCAAGTCACAGTTATCCTCCTCTAAGAAGGGACCATCTTCCTCAGCCATTCCTTTCATTTTGAGAGTAATTATTCACATTTTAAACTTCCTAGGCTGCTAGCAGTTGTAGAATTCAGGCTGCTTCTACACTTGTGAAGGAAACGCTTGTTTCTCCCATCCAAGGGATCCATACTTTCTCCAGTCAAACAAATAGACAAAAAAAAAAAAATCACATTCAGCACTTTTGCCTCCCTATCCCAGATTTCTCTCCCCCTGTCCTTTTAAATCTTTGCCACCTTTGAGACAAAAGGCATTTTCAGCAGCAGACTGGAAACTGGACACGTTTTACAAAGCAATCTCTGTAAAAGTCTGTGCAATTTTCAAGCTGGCATGTCAGAAGCTTCATGAGCTTGCTTCAAAGTAAATGCAATTGCTGCTCTGCCAGAGCTAATTTTCTTTTATCACAAGAATTCCAGTACTTACATTAGGTATCTTACTACATGAAAAAGTTTCCCTGTATTTCTCTCTAAAGGGTAACGAGAGTAGTTAACAGAATTAATTTCTTGTAGGACAGAAACAAGGCAGTTGAAAACGAAGAACACATGTCTGTATTCACCAATCTTTTTTACTCTTCTATGTGACAGATTTAGTAAACTTCTGGAAGACCTGAAACTGAGGCCAAACCCTTGTCTCAGGGCCCACCCCCAACAGCTGGTTGGGATGTGAAGCAAATGCAAGCGGGAGCAGCAAACCTGCCCACCCAGTTATCCCCTTGCAGGGGGCAGGGGAAGATTGGTGCCAGGGAACATGACGCGGCCCCTGCGTACAACCACCGAATCCTGAAATCTCGGAGCGTTCCCAGCATCAGATCTCTGAACACACTGGCTATGCTGAAGCTTTGCATATCCGTTTCCTCCGGCCTTTCAGTACACAGGCGGGTGTTACTGGAGTAGGAGGACAGCTGGGCTGCACTAAAAACCACAGCGGTTACAGCGTGGCAGCTCAGCGTAGGCCATACGGCTTGAGCGGGGTGCAGCACGGATCCCGCTTTGGAACCATCTTTATATACAGATGTATGGGGCGGGGGGGGGGATATCATCTATACATATCTGCACTTTATATACACGCACACAGAGTATTACCTGCTTACTGCGACCCACAGCATAAGTGAAATACAGCTTTGCACAGGAACAAACGCTCTGACTGCCTATTCAGTCTCCACCTTTCGCTTCCCTCGCTTTGCATCAGCTAATCTATAGCACCGATGTGATTGTTTTTCTTGACAGAGGCACTCTCAAGGTCTTTACCTACTGCACGCTCTCTTTGTTAAATACCTTTCTAGTTTTTGCTTCTTATATCATTCACCACTCAGGGTTAATCACGTTATCAGGTCAAAAAGGGCAGGAAAAGGACCCCAAACGCACCATATCTTTTTGAAGTTGCAGCCGCCTCCGTGTGCTTTCCTGATTTTCTTTCACACCGCTGTCCAGGTTGGCAAATTTGGATGTTCCTTCCTGTGAGTTACAAGAGAATTAAAGGCAATTAACAAAGGATCTAAGCGATAAGCTGGCAACTATGTTTGTGTAAAATAATTGCAAATACATTTAATGGGGCAAGCAAAAATATTTGCTGTATAGGTACATGCACGTGTACATACATGTGCTAATTTTCTGGGACTTGTACACTGACTGGGAATTGTGGACAAAATCCCACAAAATTACTAGAAGGGAGTTTTTCAGCAAAGTGGCTCTACGCTGGTCAAAGCTAAGTGCTGTTGAAAATCTCCTGGGAGTTTAAATCAGAGAAGCTTAGATGCACCTTCAGGTGGCCAGATGCTTCTCTGAACTCTATCCTGACACTCTCGACCTCAGGATTTCTGTTTAATTTCCTAATCAGGACTGCTACAAGTAAACATCTCTATCTTATGTAATGCTTTCTTGTTTTTCTCATGCCGCAACAGAGATGCAGCAACTACCCTCTGTAGCTTATTGACTAATCCAAAACCACGCAGGAAAACAAAGTAATAGGTTTTCATCTCCACAAGTCAAGCTCTCCTGTGAATGGAGGAGCTATTTCACAATAGATCTGTAGCCTTTATTTCCCTGGATCCCTACGGGGTGCTGGGAGTTACTGTTACTGTCTCCAGTGGTTGGACAGATGGGGCATGAATGATTATCAGTCTTTTTAAGAGGCACAAAACAACAGCCTGCACTTGGAAAGATCCTTTCATCACAACGTTTACTTCTCTCAGTCACAGTGAAGGAACAGATCAAACTCAAACTGTATTTCCTTCCTCGGCTGGAAAACAAGAGCAAATGACAAACGAGTGTCGTCTCAGTGTCTTCAAGATACTGAAAGATAAACTGGAGATCCTCTAACAGCAGCCGGCGGGCAGGCACAGAACCTGAAACTGCAGCTTGCAGCAGAGCCATTGTTCGGGGAGGAGAGAACACAGCGATCCCTCTCCGTGCCAAACAACCTGTGTCATGTGCCATTTGGTCTGCTTTACACTTACATTTGTAGGATGGATAGGCAAGGGCAAAGACAGCTTCCCTACAGACACTATTGACAGTGAAAGGAAACAAAGACTTTAGGGATTCAGTGGACATTCATCCTCCAATCGTTACAAAACGGTCCAAAAGGAGGAGTAGGAGAGAGGTTCTAGCTATTCTGTGGAATTTTTCTCCTCTCACTGCTTTCAAAATGTTTTGCAGATCTCCATACGGCAGCTGGAGAGGGTGATTTGCTAGGAGCCAGAAGGTCTGGGCTCAGATTGAGTTGCTGTTGTGTCTTTTTAGTACTTAGGTTAACAAGCTGTTGTGAACACACATTTTCCCTCTATGCCTATTATTATCTCACCTGCTTTAAGATTTAGCTACAGGTGTTGATAAACGGATGATAAACAAAAGAGATTGACAGGTTTGAATGTGTTCACCCACCACTCCTGAGCAAAACACTGTGTCAAATAACAAGGCAAGGGGGTAAGGTACAAATGCCAGACTGACTGGATAGAACTGCCAAAAAATCAACTGGTCGGGAGGCAGTCTATAGAAACATTTTCATGCAGACAGAAAAAACAGCCACAAACATTCCATAGTTTCTACAGAATATAACCTTTCCCTGCTATTCTTCCTCACCCCTCTCAAGATCCTGAGCTTGTTGGGGTTCGCCCAGGAGAGTGCTCCGGTCAAACTGCTTCAGACAGAGCCTGCTTTGTTGTCCATCTGGCCACACACAGAGCAGGAAGCCTGTTCCTTCGAAATTCCCAGCCCTGTTTTCCAGTTCCAAGAAAGGTATGGGATAGTCGGATAAACATCTTGGTTTAATTCCTCAGCTGAAGCCGAGTGGCATTGTTCCAGTGAAGTCAAGAGCACTACAGCGGTGCAGCCCAGTTGAGAATCTCATTGGGAGCTGCTCTGCACTCACCAGTGCAAACCAGAGCCTTTCCAGGTCTGCTCAGAGGGTGCACCAGCTAGCAGTTCGGACAATCACCCTGCCCAAGAGACGTCGAACTCCAGCAGCAGTGGGGGCTCCAAGGCTCCTGACCTGCTGTCCTGTGAACAAGCCCTCACAGAAACTGTGCTGCTGCACCCTGCTCTGTGGGGGTATCCAAGCTCAGCAGGCTAACAGGAGCGTAGGTGCTTTCAGGAACAACAAAATCACCTCTCATCCCAGCAGAAAAGCACAGGTTTTACAGACCTCTCTTCCCTGAAGCACTGCATACCGTAGTTCGGGGAGAGACGAGCTTTGACGGCTCCTTAGAAAAAGGGCTAACCTCAGCTTTGATTGAGATCACAAGCCTTGCAACTCAAGCTAATTCTCACCTTCAGCAGCAGCTGCCTGCTTGTCAAATAATTGTCGTGGTCTGAGAAGGTATCACACAGCTCTTCGAACATCAGCATCATGTCCCTGTACAGGAAAAGATTAAATCTTTTAGGTTATCAGAAAGCACTCTAATACAGATCAGATTACTGGTTTTTTCCTCATGAATCGTTAACAGTTGGGCATGTAAGAGATACCACCACCAAAACGCATCCAGTGAGATGCTGCACATCAACTAGGAACTTTCCTGGGATCTCCTGGTGCTCCCCGGTAACGCCAGCCTTATTTGACGGCAGCACAAGGAATGCCACAGGTACGCCGATCCTGGGCAGGGCTTTCAGTCACACTGAGGGGTATCAGATTGTTGTAAGGAAGCGGGTAAATGGATACAAAGCAACAGAAAAATAGCTGTGAGAGGTATCCCAAGTACTGTGTTTTTGCCCTGTGCCACGCACTCAGGAAAGCCAGAAGCCTGTAATTGTGTGAGCCCCTTTCTATTACCCCACACTATAAACACAAGATGGCAACATCCTGATCAGGAACAGGAACACAGGGCAGCAGAAGGAAAGACCCACCTCTCCTAGTGGAAATGCAGAAGTATGCTGTGTGGCAGAGCAACGTTTCTCTTTTGTTTATCAAAGACAAAGGAAAAAACCATAAATCTGTTTGTCACCAACTGAATGAGCAGAACACCATCTTTCCTACACAGCTTTCTGGTGTCTGTCTGGCATGCAGTAAATATGCCAGTTGCACAAAAAGGTATTTCCCTGTAAGAAACACCATCTTCAATACAGGCTTGGATTTTGTAGTTTGGGGATATGTTTTAAGGAAATGTCAGGACCAAGAGAGGATTAATGAAGGTTTGTGGCAACGTTGACCTCCTCCAACTTCACAGTAGAGGAGACAACTGGCAAGCATCATGGTGGCCTTTTGCTGACCTTCCAAGAACCGTGTGCTTGTGCTGAGTCAGTAGGTAGTCCCATAGTTCTTCAAAATAGGTTGTGGAAGATCCAGGACAGAAGAGACCCAGTACCCCTGAGGGCAGGTAGTCCCGTCAGTATGAAAGAAGAGCTCACAGCAGCCAGACCCAAAAAAAGGGGTCTGAGCCTCACAGGAATGAGAGTATCTTCTAAGAGAACACTTGTCCATGAAGGAGCAGAATAGGAAGACTGAGAAGAACAAGATGGAAAGAAAGAGCACGGAGCTTTTTGTCTTTGTTTGGGGCTAGCCACAGGGGCAGAGGGGGATGCTTACTTTGAAACACACGCCCAGGTCTTCTTCAGCCGATAGATGGAGCTGGATTGCAGTGCTGAAACGATGGCCCTCAAGGAGGAAAAATTCTTCAGGATCCTACATTCCTGTGAAAGGAGTGGTTAGAAATACAGGAGCATGTAATGTCAGCATAACGAATATGTTAGTGCTCTTCTGTTTGACCGGTGTCATGCTCGCTACACATTCTCACTGCTAAGCAGGCAGCTGTACAAATATGGAGCATCAAAAATACCACTCCCCCCCGCCACCCCCCCAGCCAACAAACACTTTATGGGCTTTGGCATTTATATCTTGCTTTCCTCACTTTCATGTATTTGTGGTGATGTTGCAGTGGTACAGCTTCCAGTTGTCCCAGTAAAAATAAAAGTGGAACTGAGTCCATGAAGCCAGGCTAAAAAGCACAAATCTTACACTTCTTAAAAAACTCTTTAGAGTTACCAATCCCTTTTACCCTTTAGAGGAAAAAACAGGCTTTGCCTCTTTATAGGTGGTATTTAAAATGTAAACCCTCAATCATCTAAGCGTCAATTAAAAATGAAGACATGCAAAGGAATAACCTGTTATTCAAGTACGTGCACACTGTTCAAGAGAAAAAAACTTCCCAGCTTTTCCAGAGTCAGTACCAAATCCTAACAGAGGGACTGGTTCATAGGCATTTCTTACAGTTTCTCTGGGGGAAAAGGTTGGATGGAAAAGGATACTGAAAAACCTAGTTCTCAAAAAGACAGCACAGATTCCTGGTAAAGCAGATGCAAGCAAGGAGGAGAGGGAAAGTCTGGCCTGAGACTCTTCAAGGAACTCCTGTAAATCTGTTGGTGGCTCATGAACTAGAACGCCCGGGCACCACAGACTTAAACTCTTGCAAATACAAGCTCTCACTAACAGGTGTCTGTACAGGCAAATTAACAGACAAAACACGTGCCCATTTGACTGTTGCATGTAGATGAGAATATATCCAAATCCAAACTACAATTCCACTTTGCAAATTTTGACGGGACTCATTATTACACTAATAATGCTGAATATGTAAAGGATCCTTACAGTGAAAATAGACATACTTTATTTCCTTTGTAGGACTGAATCAATGTAAAGCAACCTTAACATAAACAGAAGTCAGACCTTGGTATATCAGCAACTCTGTTCACAAGTTGCATTAAAATTGACTGCACGACTAAGGCAAGTACATTTACTCCCATTTATTTACCTAAAAAAAAATATAAAAATCTTTGGGCAACTTAGGAGGCTACATTTAACAAAGCGTGGTTTAAGAAGACTGACTAGGCACACAGCAGCACTTGAAGCAGGTTAGCAGTTAGGCTAGATGAAGACCAAGTTCACAATCACGTGGTAGGACATGCAAGACCTGAAAGCTCTTCTTGCAAACTTTGCAGCCAAAGGAACCACGTAACGGCTCTTCTTCAGAGACCGACACATTTAAGAACAAGACCCTGCTTTCTTTAAGTTCAACTTGAAATTCAGACCGGGGAGAACATGGATCGAGAGGCACAAATTCTCAGCACTGAGATTTCTCAAACACAACAGGAGTTTGCACTGGAAGATCCAATTTGGAACCATCTTGACTTAACTGCACGTTGCATAATCTAAAGCATATTGTTGCAGGACGAGGTTGTGGGACAAGACACACACCAATATGGTTAACAGTCAAGCTCCAAAGTTTATTAGAAAAACAAGTCCTTATATATTCTTGTACATTCTAAAAATAACGGTAAATGCGTGTGCTGCTCTAGCGCATGCTCATTTCAAAAACTAGTTCCTGTCAGCACTTTCAATAAGGACTACTAACCGCGGGCAGCCGGTAGATAAGTTTCTGCTTTGCTATTTTAAAGGAATCCCTTCTTATCTGTTTCTTCCATAACAAGCACAAATTCTTTTGCTTTTAGCCATCATCAATCTAGACGCCATTAGTCTTCCAACACAAGTGCATCACTAATTCAGACGTCGTTAATCTCCTAACCCAAATACTGATGATACATCTACATTGTCAGTGACGCAGAAGGTTCACGACCAGGCATACGCACCCACAGCACATTAGGAATTCAATCCTGGATTTGGTGTTCTCAATGATTTAACTGATTGCAGACTAAACTTTAGCAAGCTTTCATTTATATATAGGAAGAATTTTTAAGACTGCTCTGAATAACATTGTTTCATGCTGTGCCCTTCACAGGGCGGAAACCAGAAAGAATACTGCGCAGAAGCAACTTTGATTTTAAAAGATTAAGCATAACAGGGTATTAACGATTTCAATGTTCCTTTTCAGTTTTAAAGAAAAAATCGTGTGAGTAAAATTGGCTGCTCCTGCTCAGGAACCCCAGATCTAGGTGGAGCAGAGAGGGCTGGCAGTTCAGAAAAGTATTCAGTTTATCCTGTAAACCAAGAAACTGGATCCAAAAGTCACGAACAAATAACAAACGTGGAACTCCACGCTGCTTAGTTACAGAGTCAGCAGTCCGTGAATAACTGCACTTTAATGAGTGGATTATTTTCTAATTCAGACATCTAACTATTCAAAACATTCATTTGCACGCAAAAAGCAAGCAGCTTTCTTCAGAAGTGGGCAGCTAAGCAGATATGCAACTAGCTGTTCGACATGTGCAATTATTTTGTAGAGCGTGCTCCTGCATTTTTCACGTGCTTAGCTAAGACTGAGCATTGAATTATGTGTATGAACTAAGTACAGGGAGAAGCACTGAAGCAACAGAGGTGGAGATCAAAGTGCTCCATCCACAGAACAAGTATGCCGAGAGCGGTCCCTGTCCTGGCTTCCCGGGCCTCCCTGCTCCCTGGGACCAGCAGGAAGCTGCTTCGTACTTGCTCGCCCAGGCTGCAGCCCAGGCTGCCCCACGAAGGCCCCTTCAGCTGGTACCCTCTGCAGCTTAAAGATCTGCCCACAGACAATAGGAATCAAACTTCCTAATCCATTCACAGGGGCTATAAAGCAGCCATCAGACGAGAACAATGAGTCAAGGGAAGTGCCAAAAGAGGTGAAAGACTTCTTCCCCACACCAGCCTCCTGAACCATGCAGCTGCCAAAGCTCAGGTGCCAGGACTAACAACGCTGCCGCTGGGAGCATACAAGTGCAGGGTCAAGGTTGGAAAGCCTCTGCTTGGCTTGAGCTTTTTATGACTGCTTATTTTGTATAGCTCAGAAAGAATCCACGTGATTCTTAAAACACAAGGCAACGCACATCCATATGAAAGTGCTTTAGATGTTCTCTTCAAGAGAGATCCGGTTTGCTGCCAGCTGCCCAGTGCTCTGAGGGGAGTTAAAAAGCTTACAGTAAAATGTTAAAGATAAGATCTAAGAAATTAGCGAACTGGAGTTATGTAAAGAAGTCATGAAAAACCCTTTCGCACAAAGATTAAGAAACACACAATCTGCTACAAGACAAAGGAATCGAAGCCAAGAGTATAAACGGGTTAGAGAAACACGCGAGACAATGATGAACCAGAAAGGTAAGATGAGGAGGAGTCTGGTACCATATTGTAACTCATTTTTTCTGGTCACTGCTTGCACCCCTCACCCCCTCCAAACTCAGCTGGTTTGCATACATGATGGGAACCATGAATAACTCAGTAGGCAAATGACCTTTCAGCCTCAAGAAATTTCAAAACAAGAGAGTACAAACGGTAATTTCATTTTTTCCATGTTGAAGAGGCTACTACTTCCTAGAAGTGTTAGCTTTCTCTGCACTTACTTCAAACCTTGTATTTGCTTTACTTTCACATGTACACACACACATATGTAAAGGTATAAGGCACAAACAGTTGTGCTGTCTTCCACCACATCTGATTTCAAGTCCCATGGCGTTCATCGACGCAGGAGAGGGAGCATGATGCTCACCGGCTGAACACGAATGGCCAAAGGCAGGCAAGTGCAAAGCTTATCCTGACTGTGCCTGCTGCTTGCACCGCTGCCAGTCCGACTCCTTTCTTGTTAGACTTTCTTCTGCAAACAAGTCTAACCTTTGGATGGTATCAACCATCACTTCTCTTCCTTCCCTGATACGAGCAGCATTTAGTTCCAGGGAAGTGAACTGGTTGAATTTATACCCATCTTCCCATAAATGTTGCATCATCAAGTACGTGGCACTCCCCATCTGCAAGACACAGGACCTGCCTCACCCATTAATTAGCACTCCCCAACCAAAGAGACAAGCACCAACCCCACTTCCATGGTGGGGAAGCAACTGAGGAAGGGCAACACTTCATCTACTGTTACAAAGAAAGGCAGTCAAAAATAAAAAGCATTAGAGCTAAGATGGCCTGGGACCAACGCATCCAACACCTTCCTCCCCTTCCAACTCCCCCACTCCAAGGCACCCACACGAGAAACATTAAACAGTCTAGAATAAATGCCTTACATGTGCAGTATGAATCCATTTCTCAATGATCTTGGCTCTTTGCTGTGATTTGAGCTCCTTGTCCTTCAGGATAGTGCTGACCACACATTTGGTAACGACATTGAACTGTGAGATGGTAGCCCTGATGGTCAGCGCCAGGTGCTTATATTCTTTCTTATTCCTTCGAGACCAGATGCATCCCAAACAGTGGTAGGGCACAACCTTCTTGAAGAGTTCCTAGAGGGAAATAGAGGTGTCTAGGTCAGCAGGGTTCTCCTAAATCTCTACTATCCACAAGAAGAAATGCATGTTTACACGGATCTAAATCTAATATGGCATTAAAAGGTAAATATTTGTTTTCCGTTAGTTTGAAATACACGCTTTGGCAGTATGTACACTTTCTATTTTTTATACATAAAGTGTATATACTTTAATATATATATATATGTCTATTGTATATTTGGCAGAAATAGACACTTTATAGGCTTGATGCCCTAAAAGAACTGACAGCTAAACACTCCTGGGAAAACCAAGGGGAAATTCTTTTCTATCGTGATATTTTGAAGGAGATTGATACAGACAAATCATATCAGAGCACTGCATTTAAGAGTACCTATACATCTTTAGTATACGTCATAAAAATGTGCTATTTCTCCGGTGTACAAATACTGAGCTTTGCAGAAAAGGCTACACAGTATACATTCACGCTTATTTTAATTTAAAAAAAAATAATCTTTGGAATGACTGAAGGAAAAAGCCCAATGAATGAAGCAAGTTTGGATAACCAAGCAGAGCTGTGTTCTGTGTCCCAACAACAGACCTTTTCTGGAACACTATACTTACATTGACATATCTTTAAAAAAAATTTTTAGAAGCCCCACACTATTTACCCCAGCATTTCAAGTAGTACATATACTCTACATACTGCATCCATGTACGTCAACTGTTCTGCCACAAGGTCTGCCTGGAAAAAAGAGAATTCTTCTGGCCTGCTGATGTCCATTTCCTCTTCATCACGTAGGTTACAGAGGGAAGCAACACGGAACCCATCTGTCCAGGATGGAAAACACGACTTGGTAAATTTATACAGCAAACAGTGAATCAAAGCAGATGTTTGTTTATTTTAAACCACCACTCTCTATATTATAGCAGAACACACAAAGGGTCCTGCCTGACCTAATAGCCCCACTGTGCTGCATATTTTTGTGAGAAAGATGATGACCAGAAGATTAAATTGGCAAAGAAAAGGTGGAAGGAAAAGAGAACTGAGCTGTTCAGGGTCTCTTAGCAGAGAAGTGACTTAACCCATTCACTAAACATTCTTCTGAAAGAAGAATGCCCCAACAAAAATTTCTTATTAACATTGCAGAATTCTGTTAATCTACCTTTTAGTATTAATGCATCTTATAATCTGAAACACCAAAAGTAAACCAAACTGAAAAAGAACAAGACTGCAGTTATATCCCCAAAATATTGCATTAGGAGTGCTCTTATATCCAGATTCCAGCTCCCATGCGGGGAACTAAAAGGAGAGATCAGATTTCTTGGCACCATTTGTGCTTACATAAACTACACTGAAGAGAGTTTATTCCAGCATCCCTCACCTTCCCTCTCTGGGATTTCTGCCCAGAAAAGGGAGAACAGTGAGCACCTACAGCATTCAGCTGAATGCTGCTTCTAAATCTGCCCTGGGCAGCAATGAAGAGGTGAGAGAGGAGAGCTGTCCTCATCAAGGGACCAGATCCAGTGCAGAAGGGAAAGGATTTCACAGATGTTCCCATGTCACCTTTTGGCTCCCACAGGTTGAGAACAAAGCCACATTAAAACACAAAGAAATATGCCCTTGTTTCCCATGGTAGAGGAGGAAGCCAAACAGAAAATCTCTGAAAAGAAATCCTCTTCCTAATCCCTTTTACTGTAAGGTGACAGTAACTCCATGAGAAGGGAGGGAAAAAAAATGGACTTGTTGAAGACTAACAGTGAAAGTGCTGAGTTTACTACTAGTGAGATTTCATTAACAAAAACAACCAGTGCATTTCAGAGTGTGTTGTGCAATACTTCATAACCAGTTAAAGCAGAACAGATATTAAAGCGACAAAAGCAGACTGCGATATTTTATCATTGTTTTTTGAAATACTTCAGTTTTCCTTTCTTTGTTTATTAGCAAAACCTAATCATCAATGTAAATTGCTACAGTTCTGATGTGACAAATTATTAACTAGAGGCTCTATCCAGACTTCCATCTGCACATTCCAACTGCACAATTTATTGACAGAGCTAAACGCAATAAAGGGAGACCTCTGTTCCACCATTATTTTTCCGTGACTGTTTTGTAACACTGCGCATAATTAAATGGATTTCTACCAAACTGTTACGAGAGTTACACCTTCTTCTCCCTCTTTCTGGCTGTGTAACTCCTCATTTTCCCTTCCGCCTTGAAATTCAGTGAAAATCCTCATCGCAAAGTTGCAACCCTACTCAAAATCTCCCAGTGCCTTTAAAATCAGGTCCTGGAGTGCAAGGCAAGAATTTGCCTTTGCTTTTTTCATGCCTTTTTTTCTCTTTTCTCCTTCACCTTCATAAATGTGTAACCAGTCTTTTCCCTGCTGTCCAAGAAGCTGGAATTCTCTCGTACTCAAGTATCTCATCATCTTCAAATCGCTGATCCGTTTAGGTCCCCCTCAAAGCCCAGCTGCCCTCTTGACTTCACTGACAGCAACCACGTGCCCCTTTTGAATTTGCAGTCTCTGACTCACCTTGATTTGCATTGCTCAAGCAGCAAGAATTGAGGCCAGAAATGGCTTTTATCTACATATCTGATACTGCAGTCTAATCTACCGGCATGGCTGATGGCAGCGCTGAATGGAGGTCTGATTACGCCAATCAAACTGTAGGATTAGGACCCAAATTTGTAAATTCATAGCACAATATGAATGCTTTGGGACAATAATTATCAGCAAGCCTTGATGCCAGACCACACATTAAGAGTTTTGCAAGAAATCGCAGAAATAAACAAAGATGGAGCTCTGATAAAGTAAGCGACAAGTCTAAAACTCTTCTAACCCCACAGGTTACTTGCGGTCTCCTCCTCTTATTTTATTCTATAATTAACAGCCTCTATTCTGCTGCAATTTGGAAACTGCTATCATTCAAACTCACCCATCTGTAACTCAGAAAAGAACCTTTTCAGCTGTTATGTGAGGAAACAAATGCAGAAGCAGGGCTACTGGGAACTTCTGTTCACTTTGAACTACAGTCAAACCCAAATATAGCTCTCGTGAGCTTTCCTTGTTTGACCAGGGGGAATCAAACCCAGGAAAGGACACAAATAGGCACCTATCAGCAATCCTGTTCATTTACCCATGTCCAATAAGGAAAACGCCTGGGCTCTCCGCAGTACTTCTTTTCATGTATGAGTTAATGACCGAGTTAATTTGGCATTTCACAGTATTACGCTTTGACATGGTATTTCTGGAACATCCGTCAGACGTGATTTTCGTGGGATGAAATGGGGTTTTTTGCTCTCATTTCCTTTAGCCTTTAGTACATGAATCATTCCCTCTTGCCCCTCTATGAAAGCTGGAAGTGGGTCTAGTTCTCATTCTATGTGAGCTCCTAGGATTTTTCGGCTTATGCCACAGGAAGCTTTCTGACCGGGATAAGGGTATGTGTCAAGCTTGACGCTGCACGCAGCGTATTTGTGTTACTACAGTTCACTATTGTTTCAGCGTCTGTGACCCCCGATAACGTCAGTTTTTCCTCTGTCCTTGGATACCAGCAGCCGACCACTCAAACTGGAAAAAAACAGCCACAGACACTTCCTTTGTCATGATGGTACCTAGGAAGAAAAGCTGCACGACAACAAGGTTTGCGACTCAAGCTGTCTTTTGTCACAGCTCTGTATTTTTCTTTCTGCTGGTTTGGGCTTTTCTTGGTGCATGTGTGTTGAAATGAAAAAAACAGCTAGAGACCTGCTGTGTGTTTTAATTCCATGACATGGGAAGGGCGCTGACAATTAACGACTTAGTTGCTGCAGTAATCTCAAAGTTTTGGCTAAATATTAGACAAGTGCTGGATTTCCCAATCCACCCCACAATGAACAGGCATAGGCACCTACACTATAGGACTCTTTCATCCCGCACAGAACCTGCAGCCTCACAGAGATTTTTTTTTAAAGAAAGAAACAAGAAAAAAGTCCCTGGTGAGCCTCACAATATAATCAATTAGCCTACGAGTTAGTGAAGTGTACTCCACACAAACCCCTGTGTCACCATACAGTCCGGGAGAACAGGAAGGCAGAAGGGAAAGGTAACTTACCGTCCTTTTCCACTTCTTGGTTCTGGAACTTCTCCAAGAGGTTCTGCGCCCTCCTCTCCAGGTCAGAGCCAGGGATATTCTTCTTCAAGTAATCCAACAGCTTCATCAAACATGGGTAGTCAGGCGGCTCTCTGAAATCCTCCGTACACTGATCAAGCCAGGCTCCTAAGATTGATGCTACTTCACTAAGAGCAAATACACAAGAACGCACTGGTTGTAAACAGCATGTATTGATGCAACCACAGGTGTCTGTGTCTAATACAACAATAAAAACACAGGCATTCATACCCCACATGAAGGCAGTATGAAGACTTTTTTGAGCACAGAATTTAATTTTTATACATGGAATCTTATTAAGATATCACTCAGATTTTGCCAGGGACCTCATGAAGTTGCTCCTGATTTGCCCTCCCCCAAGTGGATCTGATTATAGTCCCCAAATGAAAACGAATAAAGAATCAAATCCACTTAAGCTATATGGAGACTCTTCTATTAAATTCAGGACATCAAAAATTGATAGAATAGAACAGATTATTTCAGTTGGAAGGGACCTACAACGATCATCTAAGTCCGACTGCCTGACCACTTCAGGGCTGACCAAAAGTTACGGCACGTTGTTAAGGGCATGGTCCAAATGCCTCTCAAACACTGACAGCCTTGGGGCGTTGACCACCTCTCTGGGAAGTCTGTTCCAGGGTTTGACCACTCTCTCAGTAAAGAAATGCTTCCTAATGCCCAGCCTGAACCTCCCCTGGCACAGCCCTGAACCATTCCCATGCGTCCTGTCCCTGGATCCCAGGGAGAAGAGCTCAGCACCTCCCTCTCCACGTCCCCTCCTCAGGAAGCTGCAGAGAGCCATGAGGTCGCCCCTCAGCCTCCTTTTCTCCAAACCAGACAAGCCCAAGGTCCTCAGCCGCTCCTCACAGGACATGCCTCCAGCCCTGCCACCACCTTGGTTGACCTCCTCTGGACGCATTCAGGGTGGCAGCTTCCCCGTGGAAGCGCTAAATCAAACGCTTCCTTTGCTGCCCTTCCTCCCATCAATTGCTGCTGCCAAGTCTAGGGACCAAGCTGAAGCTGCATTGTCCTCCAACCCATACTACTCACGATCTGCTGTCTTAGGAGAAAGACTGAAGGAAACCTTGGCTTCTGTGAAAAAGCCATCTAAGCCTGAACCTAACCCCCATGAACATACACAGTGAGATTGCCTCATCTGTGAAGATAACACCCTAACCGTGACATGTGCAGCACGGGCAGCGCCCAGTATCGAGCTTGAAGCGCCAAGACAGCTGAACCCAGAAGACAGACTGGCCTTGCTAATCTCAGGATGAAATGCGTTTAACAAAAAAATGTATCAGCAGAACCTTGAGTTTACCCTTAGCTCAAAGACAGGGAGGGTTTGTCAAATTACACCATGCAAAAAGGTTATGCTCGGTTATGCTGGAAGAGGAACGCTTAAGGAGTTAGAGGAGCACTGGATCTTGTTCAGGAAAGTTATCGCACGCCTTCTTGGACACATGTAGCTAAAAAGACACCAACTGCAGAGAACTGCCCATGGACAAGCCTAACACAGACTGAGAGGGATGAGGGGAAACCAGAGCTGATGCATCAATGCGGTTTCAACCCTGCCTGAAACGGAGGGAAGCGATCTGTTTATCTCCTTTTCCTGGTTTATGCAGGTTTTAACCCACACCCACCTATTGGGATCGGTACATAGATACTCCACAAATGGATGCTTATGGGAAATTCTTTAAATCCTGTCTTTGCAGGGACTTCCCATCATTTCAACTTGATTTTGTAACAAGATGTAAAATTCATGCTATGGATTTCCAGAGATAACTCACAATGCTGTTGACAAATTTCAACTGAGTGTGAAAAAAACAAAACAAAGTCTGCCGAAATAATCAAATTACTTCAAGTTTTAAGAAACTTCAAGCCTGGATAAAAAAAGTAACTATCAACTTTTCTTTTTTTCTGCTGCATTTTCTGTGAGATCTGTGGTTCGTCACAGCAACGTGCCGGTAGCTCACCATGTCTATGTTGGTGCACTACGACCACGGGCCACAGCACATATTACAGGCTGGGAAGACACAGACAGCATCTCAAAAAACGATGTAAAGAGAATTTTATTCGCATGAGCTGACAGAGGGATTAGGGAAAAGGACTTTTGTGTGCAGTCACATAACATGACACACTGTCCACAGCCACTGCCTCATAATCACCTACTGTGACAGAGTAGGACATAACGTGAAAGGGAAAAAAGCCCCTTGTTCCAGAGTAAAAGGCAAAAGAAACCTCTAAATTTCCTGAGAAAAGGAAGTCCTGAAAATTTCCCCCTTGACAAGGAAGCCATCCCTGTATTTCAAATCTCTTCCAGCCAGTAGTCACATAAATGGTGCTAGGAGGATAAGCAAACCCGTTCTTTACCCCTTTAACTGCACTTCAGAACAGATTTGCTCTTTTTCTTGCAAATTTGGATGACTTCAGAATTTAAATCTCACTCTAAAAGCAACACTGTAGATCACAGGGGCACTAGTGGCAAAGAAACACGCATACACACGCTGCCTGAAACAACCCCAGCTTCGGTCTGCAGACACTGCTGTCATGCACAATGAAATCAGTCACAAGCCATAACCATTTACCACCAGAGGTAAAGCAGGGGAAACAAACACTCCTCCTTTGTTGAATCAACTAACTCTTGGCCTAGATGTGTTCGTCTCATGTTGAATTCTGAGACAATTTCCCTGACAGAAAGATCTCTGCGTTATAGGGCTGGATATCTTACCAGACCGGTGATATGTGGCCTTTACACAAGCCTCTTTAAGCAAGCCAACAGTGCTCTGAAATTTCAAAGGAAGCAACATCTATGCTGCCCACAGCCTCCCCCAGTACCGAATCCTGACTGGGGCTTCCTGTGCAAAATAACAGTGAAGAAACACACTTACGTCCCCAGGACTGGTTTGGATTCAGAGGAATCCTGGCTTACATCCTCTTCACAGCCTGAGGGCTCTGGGTTTCCGCACCTGAAAAAATGAGACGGGTGTTTAGAGGAACTCCTACTGAATAAAAGCAAAATCCTAAATAGCATAATTCATATACAAGTCTCATCAACAACTAAAAAGCTCAAACTACAAATATGGAATCTAACACTTGGGCAAAACTAAGGAGCTTGAAGATTATTTCACTTAGGAGGAAACAAGTCCTCAAGAGACAGACAGTTCACTTACATGAAGCAGCCTGCACACAGGAGGAATCAACCAAAACATTTTCCTTGCTCACAGGTCCAAGACCCTTTCTGCCTGTTTGCACTCCATCCTTGCCCAGAGCAATATTCCAGGGCGCAATGAGGCTGCAACACAACCACTTTCTCCAACGCAGCTTCTCTTTCTCTAGTAGTTGCCATTTCTTCCTACTCCAAGAGGGATTTCCCACAAAGTTCTCGAGGTGACAAGTGCCCACTTGTGCCAAAACTACTGACACACTTGTCACGAGTGGGAAGGGCCCACGGCACTCTGAAAATTACCACTGGGAAAGAGGAAACCATGGGCACGACTCCAAAAGTGCAAAGCAAAATCTCTCACCTACACAGGCAGCGCATGTGCCTCGAAGGCAGGATTATGCCCTTCATTCTCAACGGCAGTGCCCCCTGTTTCAGACATACAGCTCCATAACGGAGTTCATGGTTCCTTACAGCCAGCTTTCATGAATGAAAGCGGACAATTACGCACAGTCCAGAATAAGGCAAGCTGATTTTACGCATTCTGTGCCCAACTAAGGGTGTCAGGCACCTGAAATTAATCTGAACAGTCAGAGGAGAGTAAGTGCATCTTTAAGTGCTTGTGCTACAACATCCTCGTAACATCAGATAGAGAACACCTAGCGGGCTGCCAGTTTGTGTCCAGGAGGTTCATGTCAGAACTCTTAACAAAGTCATCCAAAATGTTTCAAAGGACAAAAAGAAGAGGTGGAAGTATCAGTCTAAGGCTTCACACGCAAGAATCCCAGGTCTGTACAGATAGCGTTTGCAATTCAAAGAAAAATTCCATTCAATTCAACTCACTATTTATTTATTCCAACTTTTTCTGTTAAAAACGTGTCTTTTATAAAAGTCAGTAAAATAAATCATACACAAAATATTACTGGCTAAAAGGGACAATCTATACGCACACAGCTGTTGGCTCCTCTGATAAATCTGTGCCTCTTTGGCAATTTACAGGCCTAGGAAGCAAGACACTCTCACGACACACTGTCACTTGGCAAGTCAGCTCCTCTTTAAAGTTACTAGCACCCCCACAAACTTGCTGTCCTTTCGTATTTTATTCTTCAAAGATACCTGTGCCCGAAACATAGAATCCAAAACTGAGGGTATAGGAAGAATTACCCATTCAGAAGAATGAATTCCTCAACAGTTTTACATTCTTGGATACGTGCACTGTCAATTTGTATTGCTCCCCGTGCTCTATGTCAGAATTAGTACAGACTGAGAGGTAAAGCTCACGGTAGTAAATCTAACTGTACGGTCTGCTCCCCAGGGTGGCTGCTCTTTCCTCGTCTGACTTCTTACCTGGCTGCAAAGTTACTGCACTTGAGCAACCACAGCTATTATCACAATCACAGCAGGACTGGCACTTAGGCATTTCAACATCGCTATTAATTGAGCCACATAACGTCCCTACAAAGCAAGTAGGATCATACCCCTTTCCTGACACAAAAGAAAAGCACAGATGGCTTATCCGTGCCTTGTTCCTTACCTACCTAAGCGGGAGAGCCAAAATCAAAAGCTAGGAGTTCTTACGCTACTCCTCTGTTCTGATTACTATAGGCCAGAACAACTGATTCTGTACATCATGGAGTCATAAGTGCTGCTGCGGGCACGAGGGGTGGTGACTTACAGGTATTGCTGTCAGGGAAAGCGGGGGAAGATGTTCAGGAAAGAAGAAACCGTCTTCTAGAGAAGCCGATCTCATGAGCTCCACTGCCATCAGAAAAACAGCTGAGATGACCAAGTGACAACAGCCCTGGTTTGCAGCAGGTCCTATCCACTTCACCAAACGCTTAGGGCCGCGCTCTGTAGTTAGCTGTGAGAGCTTAGCCCTCCAATGGCCGTATTTTTCACATCTACAGAAACCTTCCCTGATACCTGTTCCAATAACCCCACTTCACAAAACCCTCGTGCAATAACGGTATCCCACACTCCCACTGATATTCCATGAAGGGCCATGCTCTCAGTAAAAACCTCTGACCACAAGCATCCAGCCAGACACACTGATGTGTCAGCTCAAAGAACATCTGTACTCTGTGCTCCTGACAACCAGGCACTTGGCTTTTAAAGTTCAAATCCTCAAAAAGACAGATATAGTGGCTCAGGTCTATCCTGTTAATAGCTGCAAAATGGACAAGCATACCAGGAGGACCTCTCCTTCCTCAAGTTACGAGATCACGAGAGGAGTTCAAATATGAACACAGATTTCACATGTAGACAATGAGCTCCCACAAGGCTCTCAAACGAGGCTGTGCCACAAGCGCACTCAAGCCCTGGCACGGGACTTGCAGGTCTATTCTGAGATACATAAACACACTGAGTGTTCTCCATCTCATAACCAAGCTCCTTTGGGTCCATGACACGGCAGTTGGGGGACTAATCCCAACCTGATTTACACTGGTGAAATTATTCTCCTCATCCCCAGTACAAATGCTTCATCTATTCTGCAGGAAGGGTACTGCTGTAGCTCATATTCTGTGCCTGGACTGACTGGGAAAGGGGAAAGTCAAATGGGTTGCCCAAAGCTGGAAGAGACCCTGGAGCTCATTTTGCATGGCAGTGTGGGAACCTGCTGGCTGCCTACTACTGCCTCTACCCATTACAGAACACTGCCTTCTTGGTGCTTGTGATGAATTTTTAACTACCAGCTGTTCTTTGATGACTTCTCATGGCAAAGGGGAGGAAAATACTGATAGCTCTCTGTCACAGCAGCCAGGAAAAAAAATCAGAGAATTGAGCTCCCACGTTGAGTCTCATGGGGCAAGAGGAACAGCCCAAATCAGTAGAGCTTCTAGCTTGCTGTCCTTGCTAAGTGCTAAAAAAAACCAAACCTAACAAGCGATAACATGTGTTTCTAACTAAAGCCTCAGAGAGTCCTGTGTCATTTACAGACATTAATTAAGCTCTACATCTCTTCTTGTCAGAGACAGCTACTGAAATGCTCACAGCCAAGGAGCTTTTACCAATTTATCTCTGGTGCTTAAGCAAAACAGTTGCTGCGTGAGTGACGGAAGGCAAAGCGACCTCACTGTCCAACCAATCCATTCAGACAACGGAGGACAGGAAGGTGTTCAGTATGTTAACGGCACATTTCTGGACTGGGGATGCTTGAACCCTTTTAAGCCAGACTCAAAACCCCCCTAATCCCAACACACAAGCCATCAGAAAAGCAGGGAGGTAAGCAGTGGGAAGACCACGCTCGGTATTGTAGAACAGAATTGAATCGACAGTCTGCCTGAATCTCAGGAATTAAAACAGTGCAGCGTATTTCTCAGTCTTGATCGGACTGTGTGACATGTGGACATGACAGAAGAGTTCCACATTTTTCTTCCACCTCAAAACAAAAGGAAGCTAAAGGCTTCTTCTTCAGTGACGCCTTGAGAAGTCAGTGCACTGATAAAAAAAACTAAGGTCTTCTTAACTGGTGGAAGCTGAGACATTCATAGAAAAACAATCCTCAGTAACGCTGACAAGAATAGAGCATCTTCATACTGTAATCAAATATAACGTTGCAGCTACTCTTCACCGCCACAATGCATGCAAACCACAGATCACACCGCTGTCAAAGAACAAATGCTGAAGACCTAAGGCACATTTTTACACCCGACATCTACAGATAAAATCCACGTTCATATGGTGCTAGGAGGATAAGAAAACCCCTTTTTCACCCCTTTAACTGCACTTCAAAACAGCTTTGCTCTTTTACTTGCAAATTCAGATGACTTCAGAATCTAAATCTCACTCTAAAAGCAACACTGTAGATCACAGGGGCACTAGTGGCAAAGAAACACGCATACACACGCTGCCTGAAACAACCCCAGCTTCGGTCTGCAGACACTGCTGTCATGCACAATGAAATCAGTCACAAGCCATAACCATTTACCACCAGAGGTAAAGCAGGGGAAACAAACACTCCTCCTTTGTTGAATCAACTAACTCTTGGCCTAGATGTGTTCGTCTCATGTTGAATTCTGAGACAATTTCCCTGACAGAAAGATCTCTGCGTTATAGGGCTGGATATCTTACCAGACCGGTGATATGTGGCCTTTACACAAGCCTCTTTAAGCAAGCCAACAGTGCTCTGAAATTTCAAAGGAAGCAACATCTATGCTGCCCACAGCCTCCCCCAGTACCGAATCCTGACTGGGGCTTCCTGTGCAAAATAACAGTGAAGAAACACACTTACGTCCCCAGGACTGGTTTGGATTCAGAGGAATCCTGGCTTACATCTTCTTCACAGCCTGAGGGCTCTGGGTTTCCGCACCTGAAAAAATGAGACGGGTGTTTAGAGGAACTCCTACTGAATAAAAGCAAAATCCTAAATAGCATAATTCATATACAAGTCTCATCAACAACTAAAAAGCTCAAACTACAAATATGGAATCTAACACTTGGGCAAAACTAAGGAGCTTGAAGATTATTTCACTTAGGAGGAAACAAGTCCTCAAGAGACAGACAGTTCACTTACATGAAGCAGCCTGCACACAGGAGGAATCAACCAAAACATTTTCCTTGCTCACAGGTCCAAGACCCTTTCTGCCTGTTTGCACTCCATCCTTGCCCAGAGCAATATTCCAGGGCGCAATGAGGCTGCAACACAACCACTTTCTCCAACGCAGCTTCTCTTTCTCTAGTAGTTGCCATTTCTTCCTACTCCAAGAGGGATTTCCCACAAAGTTCTCGAGGTGACAAGTGCCCACTTGTGCCAAAACTACTGACACACTTGTCACGAGTGGGAAGGGCCCACGGCACTCTGAAAATTACCACTGGGAAAGAGGAAACCATGGGCACGACTCCAAAAGTGCAAAGCAAAATCTCTCACCTACACAGGCAGCGCATGTGCCTCGAAGGCAGGATTATGCCCTTCATTCTCAACGGCAGTGCCCCCTGTTTCAGACATACAGCTCCATAACGGAGTTCATGGTTCCTTACAGCCAGCTTTCATGAATGAAAGCGGACAATTACGCACAGTCCAGAATAAGGCAAGCTGATTTTACGCATTCTGTGCCCAACTAAGGGTGTCAGGCACCTGAAATTAATCTGAACAGTCAGAGGAGAGTAAGTGCATCTTTAAGTGCTTGTGCTACAACATCCTCGTAACATCAGATAGAGAACACCTAGCGGGCTGCCAGTTTGTGTCCAGGAGGTTCATGTCAGAACTCTTAACAAAGTCATCCAAAATGTTTCAAAGGACAAAAAGAAGAGGTGGAAGTATCAGTCTAAGGCTTCACACGCAAGAATCCCAGGTCTGTACAGATAGCGTTTGCAATTCAAAGAAAAATTCCATTCAATTCAACTCACTATTTATTTATTCCAACTTTTTCTGTTAAAAACGTGTCTTTTATAAAAGTCAGTAAAATAAATCATACACAAAATATTACTGGCTAAAAGGGACAATCTATACGCACACAGCTGTTGGCTCCTCTGATAAATCTGTGCCTCTTTGGCAATTTACAGGCCTAGGAAGCAAGACACTCTCACGACACACTGTCACTTGGCAAGTCAGCTCCTCTTTAAAGTTACTAGCACCCCCACAAACTTGCTGTCCTTTCGTATTTTATTCTTCAAAGATACCTGTGCCCGAAACATAGAATCCAAAACTGAGGGTATAGGAAGAATTACCCGTTCAGAAGAATGAATTCCTCAACAGTTTTACATTCTTGGATACGTGCACTGTCAATTTGTATTGCTCCCCGTGCTCTATGTCAGAATTAGTACAGACTGAGAGGTAAAGCTCACGGTAGTAAATCTAACTGTACGGTCTGCTCCCCAGGGTGGCTGCTCTTTCCTCGTCTGACTTCTTACCTGGCTGCAAAGTTACTGCACTTGAGCAACCACAGCTATTATCACAATCACAGCAGGACTGGCACTTAGGCATTTCAACATCGCTATTAATTGAGCCACATAACGTCCCTACAAAGCAAGTAGGATCATACCCCTTTCCTGACACAAAAGAAAAGCACAGATGGCTTATCCGTGCCTTGTTCCTTACCTACCTAAGCGGGAGAGCCAAAATCAAAAGCTAGGAGTTCTTACGCTACTCCTCTGTTCTGATTACTATAGGCCAGAACAACTGATTCTGTACATCATGGAGTCATAAGTGCTGCTGCGGGCACGAGGGGTGGTGACTTACAGGTATTGCTGTCAGGGAAAGCGGGGGAAGATGTTCAGGAAAGAAGAAACCGTCTTCTAGAGAAGCCGATCTCATGAGCTCCACTGCCATCAGAAAAACAGCTGAGATGACCAAGTGACAACAGCCCTGGTTTGCAGCAGGTCCTATCCACTTCACCAAACGCTTAGGGCCGCGCTCTGTAGTTAGCTGTGAGAGCTTAGCCCTCCAATGGCCGTATTTTTCACATCTACAGAAACCTTCCCTGATACCTGTTCCAATAACCCCACTTCACAAAACCCTCGTGCAATAACGGTATCCCACACTCCCACTGATATTCCATGAAGGGCCATGCTCTCAGTAAAAACCTCTGACCACAAGCATCCAGCCAGACACACTGATGTGTCAGCTCAAAGAACATCTGTACTCTGTGCTCCTGACAACCAGGCACTTGGCTTTTAAAGTTCAAATCCTCAAAAAGACAGATATAGTGGCTCAGGTCTATCCTGTTAATAGCTGCAAAATGGACAAGCATACCAGGAGGACCTCTCCTTCCTCAAGTTACGAGATCACGAGAGGAGTTCAAATATGAACACAGATTTCACATGTAGACAATGAGCTCCCACAAGGCTCTCAAACGAGGCTGTGCCACAAGCGCACTCAAGCCCTGGCACGGGACTTGCAGGTCTATTCTGAGATACATAAACACACTGAGTGTTCTCCATCTCATAACCAAGCTCCTTTGGGTCCATGACACGGCAGTTGGGGGACTAATCCCAACCTGATTTACACTGGTGAAATTATTCTCCTCATCCCCAGTACAAATGCTTCATCTATTCTGCAGGAAGGGTACTGCTGTAGCTCATATTCTGTGCCTGGACTGACTGGGAAAGGGGAAAGTCAAATGGGTTGCCCAAAGCTGGAAGAGACCCTGGAGCTCATTTTGCATGGCAGTGTGGGAACCTGCTGGCTGCCTACTACTGCCTCTACCCATTACAGAACACTGCCTTCTTGGTGCTTGTGATGAATTTTTAACTACCAGCTGTTCTTTGATGACTTCTCATGGCAAAGGGGAGGAAAATACTGATAGCTCTCTGTCACAGCAGCCAGGAAAAAAAATCAGAGAATTGAGCTCCCACGTTGAGTCTCATGGGGCAAGAGGAACAGCCCAAATCAGTAGAGCTTCTAGCTTGCTGTCCTTGCTAAGTGCTAAAAAAAACCAAACCTAACAAGCGATAACATGTGTTTCTAACTAAAGCCTCAGAGAGTCCTGTGTCATTTACAGACATTAATTAAGCTCTACATCTCTTCTTGTCAGAGACAGCTACTGAAATGCTCACAGCCAAGGAGCTTTTACCAATTTATCTCTGGTGCTTAAGCAAAACAGTTGCTGCGTGAGTGACGGAAGGCAAAGCGACCTCACTGTCCAACCAATCCATTCAGACAACGGAGGACAGGAAGGTGTTCAGTATGTTAACGGCACATTTCTGGACTGGGGATGCTTGAACCCTTTTAAGCCAGACTCAAAACCCCCCTAATCCCAACACACAAGCCATCAGAAAAGCAGGGAGGTAAGCAGTGGGAAGACCACGCTCGGTATTGTAGAACAGAATTGAATCGACAGTCTGCCTGAATCTCAGGAATTAAAACAGTGCAGCGTATTTCTCAGTCTTGATCGGACTGTGTGACATGTGGACATGACAGAAGAGTTCCACATTTTTCTTCCACCTCAAAACAAAAGGAAGCTAAAGGCTTCTTCTTCAGTGACGCCTTGAGAAGTCAGTGCACTGATAAAAAAAACTAAGGTCTTCTTAACTGGTGGAAGCTGAGACATTCATAGAAAAACAATCCTCAGTAACGCTGACAAGAATAGAGCATCTTCATACTGTAATCAAATATAACGTTGCAGCTACTCTTCACCGCCACAATGCATGCAAACCACAGATCACACCGCTGTCAAAGAACAAATGCTGAAGACCTAAGGCACATTTTTACACCCGACATCTACAGATAAAATCCACGTTCATATGGTGCTAGGAGGATAAGAAAACCCCTTTTTCACCCCTTTAACTGCACTTCAAAACAGCTTTGCTCTTTTACTTGCAAATTCAGATGACTTCAGAATCTAAATCTCACTCTAAAAGCAACACTGTAGATCACAGGGGCACTAGTGGCAAAGAAACACGCATACACACGCTGCCTGAAACAACCCCAGCTTCGGTCTGCAGACACTGCTGTCATGCACAATGAAATCAGTCACAAGCCATAACCATTTACCACCAGAGGTAAAGCAGGGGAAACAAACACTCCTCCTTTGTTGAATCAACTAACTCTTGGCCTAGATGTGTTCGTCTCATGTTGAATTCTGAGACAATTTCCCTGACAGAAAGATCTCTGCGTTATAGGGCTGGATATCTTACCAGACCGGTGATATGTGGCCTTTACACAAGCCTCTTTAAGCAAGCCAACAGTGCTCTGAAATTTCAAAGGAAGCAACATCTATGCTGCCCACAGCCTCCCCCAGTACCGAATCCTGACTGGGGCTTCCTGTGCAAAATAACAGTGAAGAAACACACTTACGTCCCCAGGACTGGTTTGGATTCAGAGGAATCCTGGCTTACATCTTCTTCACAGCCTGAGGGCTCTGGGTTTCCGCACCTGAAAAAATGAGACGGGTGTTTAGAGGAACTCCTACTGAATAAAAGCAAAATCCTAAATAGCATAATTCATATACAAGTCTCATCAACAACTAAAAAGCTCAAACTACAAATATGGAATCTAACACTTGGGCAAAACTAAGGAGCTTGAAGATTATTTCACTTAGGAGGAAACAAGTCCTCAAGAGACAGACAGTTCACTTACATGAAGCAGCCTGCACACAGGAGGAATCAACCAAAACATTTTCCTTGCTCACAGGTCCAAGACCCTTTCTGCCTGTTTGCACTCCATCCTTGCCCAGAGCAATATTCCAGGGCGCAATGAGGCTGCAACACAACCACTTTCTCCAACGCAGCTTCTCTTTCTCTAGTAGTTGCCATTTCTTCCTACTCCAAGAGGGATTTCCCACAAAGTTCTCGAGGTGACAAGTGCCCACTTGTGCCAAAACTACTGACACACTTGTCACGAGTGGGAAGGGCCCACGGCACTCTGAAAATTACCACTGGGAAAGAGGAAACCATGGGCACGACTCCAAAAGTGCAAAGCAAAATCTCTCACCTACACAGGCAGCGCATGTGCCTCGAAGGCAGGATTATGCCCTTCATTCTCAACGGCAGTGCCCCCTGTTTCAGACATACAGCTCCATAACGGAGTTCATGGTTCCTTACAGCCAGCTTTCATGAATGAAAGCGGACAATTACGCACAGTCCAGAATAAGGCAAGCTGATTTTACGCATTCTGTGCCCAACTAAGGGTGTCAGGCACCTGAAATTAATCTGAACAGTCAGAGGAGAGTAAGTGCATCTTTAAGTGCTTGTGCTACAACATCCTCGTAACATCAGATAGAGAACACCTAGCGGGCTGCCAGTTTGTGTCCAGGAGGTTCATGTCAGAACTCTTAACAAAGTCATCCAAAATGTTTCAAAGGACAAAAAGAAGAGGTGGAAGTATCAGTCTAAGGCTTCACACGCAAGAATCCCAGGTCTGTACAGATAGCGTTTGCAATTCAAAGAAAAATTCCATTCAATTCAACTCACTATTTATTTATTCCAACTTTTTCTGTTAAAAACGTGTCTTTTATAAAAGTCAGTAAAATAAATCATACACAAAATATTACTGGCTAAAAGGGACAATCTATACGCACACAGCTGTTGGCTCCTCTGATAAATCTGTGCCTCTTTGGCAATTTACAGGCCTAGGAAGCAAGACACTCTCACGACACACTGTCACTTGGCAAGTCAGCTCCTCTTTAAAGTTACTAGCACCCCCACAAACTTGCTGTCCTTTCGTATTTTATTCTTCAAAGATACCTGTGCCCGAAACATAGAATCCAAAACTGAGGGTATAGGAAGAATTACCCGTTCAGAAGAATGAATTCCTCAACAGTTTTACATTCTTGGATACGTGCACTGTCAATTTGTATTGCTCCCCGTGCTCTATGTCAGAATTAGTACAGACTGAGAGGTAAAGCTCACGGTAGTAAATCTAACTGTACGGTCTGCTCCCCAGGGTGGCTGCTCTTTCCTCGTCTGACTTCTTACCTGGCTGCAAAGTTACTGCACTTGAGCAACCACAGCTATTATCACAATCACAGCAGGACTGGCACTTAGGCATTTCAACATCGCTATTAATTGAGCCACATAACGTCCCTACAAAGCAAGTAGGATCATACCCCTTTCCTGACACAAAAGAAAAGCACAGATGGCTTATCCGTGCCTTGTTCCTTACCTACCTAAGCGGGAGAGCCAAAATCAAAAGCTAGGAGTTCTTACGCTACTCCTCTGTTCTGATTACTATAGGCCAGAACAACTGATTCTGTACATCATGGAGTCATAAGTGCTGCTGCGGGCACGAGGGGTGGTGACTTACAGGTATTGCTGTCAGGGAAAGCGGGGGAAGATGTTCAGGAAAGAAGAAACCATCTTCTAGAGAAGCCGATCTCATGAGCTCCACTGCCATCAGAAAAACAGCTGAGATGACCAAGTGACAACAGCCCTGGTTTGCAGCAGGTCCTATCCACTTCACCAAACGCTTAGGGCCGCGCTCTGTAGTTAGCTGTGAGAGCTTAGCCCTCCAATGGCCGTATTTTTCACATCTACAGAAACCTTCCCTGATACCTGTTCCAATAACCCCACTTCACAAAACCCTCGTGCAATAACGGTATCCCACACTCCCACTGATATTCCATGAAGGGCCATGCTCTCAGTAAAAACCTCTGACCACAAGCATCCAGCCAGACACACTGATGTGTCAGCTCAAAGAACATCTGTACTCTGTGCTCCTGACAACCAGGCACTTGGCTTTTAAAGTTCAAATCCTCAAAAAGACAGATATAGTGGCTCAGGTCTATCCTGTTAATAGCTGCAAAATGGACAAGCATACCAGGAGGACCTCTCCTTCCTCAAGTTACGAGATCACGAGAGGAGTTCAAATATGAACACAGATTTCACATGTAGACAATGAGCTCCCACAAGGCTCTCAAACGAGGCTGTGCCACAAGCGCACTCAAGCCCTGGCACGGGACTTGCAGGTCTATTCTGAGATACATAAACACACTGAGTGTTCTCCATCTCATAACCAAGCTCCTTTGGGTCCATGACACGGCAGTTGGGGGACTAATCCCAACCTGATTTACACTGGTGAAATTATTCTCCTCATCCCCAGTACAAATGCTTCATCTATTCTGCAGGAAGGGTACTGCTGTAGCTCATATTCTGTGCCTGGACTGACTGGGAAAGGGGAAAGTCAAATGGGTTGCCCAAAGCTGGAAGAGACCCTGGAGCTCATTTTGCATGGCAGTGTGGGAACCTGCTGGCTGCCTACTACTGCCTCTACCCATTACAGAACACTGCCTTCTTGGTGCTTGTGATGAATTTTTAACTACCAGCTGTTCTTTGATGACTTCTCATGGCAAAGGGGAGGAAAATACTGATAGCTCTCTGTCACAGCAGCCAGGAAAAAAAATCAGAGAATTGAGCTCCCACGTTGAGTCTCATGGGGCAAGAGGAACAGCCCAAATCAGTAGAGCTTCTAGCTTGCTGTCCTTGCTAAGTGCTAAAAAAAACCAAACCTAACAAGCGATAACATGTGTTTCTAACTAAAGCCTCAGAGAGTCCTGTGTCATTTACAGACATTAATTAAGCTCTACATCTCTTCTTGTCAGAGACAGCTACTGAAATGCTCACAGCCAAGGAGCTTTTACCAATTTATCTCTGGTGCTTAAGCAAAACAGTTGCTGCGTGAGTGACGGAAGGCAAAGCGACCTCACTGTCCAACCAATCCATTCAGACAACGGAGGACAGGAAGGTGTTCAGTATGTTAACGGCACATTTCTGGACTGGGGATGCTTGAACCCTTTTAAGCCAGACTCAAAACCCCCCTAATCCCAACACACAAGCCATCAGAAAAGCAGGGAGGTAAGCAGTGGGAAGATCACGCTCGGTATTGTAGAACAGAATTGAATCGACAGTCTGCCTGAATCTCAGGAATTAAAACAGTGCAGCGTATTTCTCAGTCTTGATCGGACTGTGTGACATGTGGACATGACAGAAGAGTTCCACATTTTTCTTCCACCTCAAAACAAAAGGAAGCTAAAGGCTTCTTCTTCAGTGACGCCTTGAGAAGTCAGTGCACTGATAAAAAAAACTAAGGTCTTCTTAACTGGTGGAAGCTGAGACATTCATAGAAAAACAATCCTCAGTAACGCTGACAAGAATAGAGCATCTTCATACTGTAATCAAATATAACGTTGCAGCTACTCTTCACCGCCACAATGCATGCAAACCACAGATCACACCGCTGTCAAAGAACAAATGCTGAAGACCTAAGGCACATTTTTACACCCGACATCTACAGATAAAATCCACGTTCATATGGTGCTAGGAGGATAAGAAAACCCCTTTTTCACCCCTTTAACTGCACTTCAAAACAGCTTTGCTCTTTTACTTGCAAATTCAGATGACTTCAGAATCTAAATCTCACTCTAAAAGCAACACTGTAGATCACAGGGGCACTAGTGGCAAAGAAACACGCATACACACGCTGCCTGAAACAACCCCAGCTTCGGTCTGCAGACACTGCTGTCATGCACAATGAAATCAGTCACGAGCCATAACCATTTACCACCAGAGGTAAAGGAGGGGAAACAAACACTCCTCCTTTGTTGAATCAACTAACTCTTGGCCTAGATGTGTTCGTCTCATGTTGAATTCTGAGACAATTTCCCTGACAGAAAGATCTCTGCGTTATAGGGCTGGATATCTTACCAGACCGGTGATATGTGGCCTTTACACAAGCCTCTTTAAGCAAGCCAACAGTGCTCTGAAATTTCAAAGGAAGCAACATCTATGCTGCCCACAGCCTCCCCCAGTACCGAATCCTGACTGGGGCTTCCTGTGCAAAATAACAGTGAAGAAACACACTTACGTCCCCAGGACTGGTTTGGATTCAGAGGAATCCTGGCTTACATCCTCTTCACAGCTTGAGGGCTCTGGGTTTCCGCACCTGAAAAAATGAGACGGGTGTTTAGAGGAACTCCTACTGAATAAAAGCAAAATCCTAAATAGCATAATTCATACACAAGTCTCATCAACAACTAAAAAGCTCAAACTACAAATATGGAATCTAACACTTGGGCAAAACTAAGGAGCTTGAAGATTATTTCACTTAGGAGGAAACAAGTCCTCAAGAGACAGACAGTTCACTTACATGAAGCAGCCTGCACACAGGAGGAATCAACCAAAACATTTTCCTTGCTCACAGGTCCAAGACCCTTTCTGCCTGTTTGCACTCCATCCTTGCCCAGAGCAATATTCCAGGGCGCAATGAGGCTGCAACACAACCACTTTCTCCAACGCAGCTTCTCTTTCTCTAGTAGTTGCCATTTCTTCCTACTCCAAGAGGGATTTCCCACAAAGTTCTCGAGGTGACAAGTGCCCACTTGTGCCAAAACTACTGACACACTTGTCACGAGTGGGAAGGGCCCACGGCACTCTGAAAATTACCACTGGGAAAGAGGAAACCATGGGCACGACTCCAAAAGTGCAAAGCAAAATCTCTCACCTACACAGGCAGCGCATGTGCCTCGAAGGCAGGATTATGCCCTTCATTCTCAACGGCAGTGCCCCCTGTTTCAGACATACAGCTCCATAACGGAGTTCATGGTTCCTTACAGCCAGCTTTCATGAATGAAAGCGGACAATTACGCACAGTCCAGAATAAGGCAAGCTGATTTTACGCATTCTGTGCCCAACTAAGGGTGTCAGGCACCTGAAATTAATCTGAACAGTCAGAGGAGAGTAAGTGCATCTTTAAGTGCTTGTGCTACAACATCCTCGTAACATCAGGTAGAGAACACCTAGCGGGCTGCCAGTTTGTGTCCAGGAGGTTCATGTCAGAACTCTTAACAAAGTCATCCAAAATGTTTCAAAGGACAAAAAGAAGAGGTGGAAGTATCAGTCTAAGGCTTCACACGCAAGAATCCCAGGTCTGTACAGATAGCGTTTGCAATTCAAAGAAAAATTCCATTCAATTCAACTCACTATTTATTTATTCCAACATTTTCTGTTAAAAATGTGTCTTTTATAAAAGTCAGTAAAATAAATCATACACAAAATATTACTGGCTAAAAGGGACAATCTATATGCACACAGCTATTGGCTCCTCTGATAAATCTGTGCCTCTCTGGCAATTTACAGGCTTAGGAAGCAAGACACTCTCACGACACACTGTCACTTGGCAAGTCAGCTCCTCTTTAAAGTAAATATAATCTACACAAACTTGACTGGGAAAATGCAGTAAATATTCTCCTCCCAAAATAAGATCACCTCCGATCTAATCATGTCCCAATTAGAATTCAGTGTGAGAAAACTAATCTTGTGGGTTCTAAGCATTTATACAGATACAGCAGATGTGATTTAACAGTCTTACCCTAAGCTATTCCTAGAATATCATCCAGTTCTTCTGCTGTCTGCAAATACTTATGACTGCATGTTCACGTGAAGTACTAGAAGGGGACAGTGAATTCTTTCTTATGTTTGTACAATCCCTGTCTCAAATCAGCAGCTCCCAAACAGGAGAGTGTAGGTCCAAAAATATCAGTATCCAGAAAAACATACTAATCTATTCTAGGTATGACTTTGCAGCCCATGCATTCTTTTTTTTTTTTTGAGGGGTGGGTAGAGGGAAGCTGTACTAATTTTCTTGCGTTGGTCCTAGTTTGGATCCTTAGCAGTCAGACACGGCACACTTTTGCTGCCTGATGACTACGCTTTAATGACAGCTGGGATGTGGGCAGCATGCATTTACACATTTTATCTTTATGCTGAAATTCTGAATTTTGCAGGACTCTTGACATCTTTCCATTGGGTTATTACGTCCATGTCCTCTAAAAGTAATGGGAGAAATTGCTGAGCACATCCCCCTATCATGTAAATGATGGCTCAGTTCCCATTGTATACTGGCTCTTACCTCTCAAGAATTTCCAGTACTTCCTTAGCAGAAGCAAAGGCACGGTATGTAGACAGAAATATACTGGTGTAGGTGAAATCCCTGTCTCCAAAAGCTGTCAGAAGATTCTTCACAAGTCTGTCCAGAGTCCCAGCTTTTATTGTCCGGATTTTGCAGGTTTCATACTGGCTGACAGTATGTTCTGGAGGGAACTCGTCCCCTCCAGCCTACAAAGTTGAAACAAAACAATCACAAAAATCAGACAGAAGCCAGATCCCGGACACAGCTTTCACAATGAAACAAAGATTAAATTCCATCTTTCACCTCAATACTCCATCTTTAGTTACTACGTGATTTTGTCACTTTTGGCTAAATGAACACCAAATGCCGTATCGAATAGCAGAGGTTTTCAGTAAGTTTATCTTGAAGATAACTTCTACGCTCCACACAATCTTTTACAGTCCAACTGCTATTAAGTTAGCTTATGATCCCATCAGATATTATCATCTGAAAGAAAATCCATCACACCACAAATAATATTATTACTGGGAGGAACAATAGTGGTAACTCAGTGCCCCATTAACTTCTGAATAAACACGAAAACTGACCACAACTTTGGCATCAGCACTTGTGATTCCCTTTCTGAAAATACCAACTTTGGGTTGCCACACAGAACCCAAGGTCATGAACACATCTGGATGTGAAACATTTCATGATACTTTTGCAAGGAGGGTGCCAACGTCATCTTGCAAACTTACCATTAGAACATTTCCATCTTCTCTTACAGTTTTCATTTGGCACAAGATTTGTCAACAAATTTGGGGTTTGGTGTTGGGGGGAGGGGCTTAGACAGCATTTGGTTGTCATGCTTACAGACTGGTTTAAGTCTGAAATAACTAGAAACATTCCCTTCAATTCTGCCATTATTTAGAGGACGGTTCAGAAAATTATTTTTGTGACTACTTTAAATACTGATTTGTTAAGTATGTGGGATAAAAACTTTAAAATGAGATTATAAATCAAATACATCAACAAGAGCAATCAAACAGAAGATTTCCCTCTACCTCTTGAGTTGACTGTCTCTGGGAAGGAATGTTCAGATCACTAACCTAAGAAAGGCCGAACTACAGAGGCAGCATGGGGAGGTGTACAGTTCTCTTTCTGTTGCTGCTGTTTAATGGGGACCAAACTGACTGATGGACTGCATCCTCAGCTTGAGGAAAACATGCCGTGACACACCTGCTCTTTTACCTCAGTCACAGTTACATGACGTGCATAATCACATATCACCAGCACTAATGGAACTCCAGTAACAAAAAAGTAATTTTCCTTGAGAGAAAGAAATGGCTTGAGCCCATTCGAGTGTCCGCAACCATGAGTGAAATGAAAAATCCTGTCAAAAATCCCCAGACATCACTATGATTTATGTAAATAAACTATTGGAAGATCATCTGAACGAATGAAATACCTTTTTGAAGTAGTTACTTTTATTCACTTCCACTGACTTTACAAAGTCAAATCCTAGCTAGGATTAATGGCATTATGCAAAGGAGAAATCAAGCCGTCATGAAATATTTCAAGGGGGGGGGGGAGGGAATCTTAAATCTTCTTAGGTTAGATTAGATATATCAGTAGAAGAATACTACAGGAAACAAACTTGCACTGGACATGAACACACAACACTCTAGTACTTAGTCTTTGCATCATCAACTCTCCTGCAACCTCAGGATAAAAACTAAGGAGTTCAACCATTTTCATCGCAGCATTATTCCGCTGCAGATTTCCTCCTTACATACTCACCCACAGCATGTCTTCAGCTGGGACTGCTGTGATGGTTCTCTTCGGAATCACAGCCTCCCCTCCTAGTAAGAGCTTCTGCTGTATCATGAGATCACGCAGTAACAGCATATCATTAGGTCACATTTCACAGCCTTACAGTAACGGTTTATAATTTAACAGCTCTTCTGAGTTTGGAATATCGAGTCGGTTATTTGTACAGACTGAGAGGCTCCCCTAAGTAACAAGACAATCCATATTCTGAGTTTCTCCATGGTTCCTTGATGTGTCTCAAATTCATCCCGACCAACCACCACCAGGACTGAATATGAAGTTCATGGACAGTTTGACCAGACGTTTTGCTCCAGAAACTGCCTGCTAAGGTATGAGTTAGAAACAACAAGGCTAACGATATTCCAACATTAACACAACACCTTGGGACTAGACTGAGGACATGAAGACGGCATCTTAATGACTTAGAGTCACTACCAACTCTGGCTTGGTATATTGACAAAAGCACAAAGAAAAAAGTTAACCTATTCATAAAATAATTAGGAACGGATCACCCATCCACTTCATATTTACATCACGACCTTCCATTGCTTTTGAATTATTTACAATAGACACCCTTTTTTGTTTAAAACAAGATAGAGGTCTTTAATATTAGTCTAAAGCCCTGCTACTCTGGCACGAGGACATCTCATTTCCCAGCTTAAACAAGGTCCAACAAACTCTTACTGCTACATTAAAATACAACCTCCTGTATTAAAAAACAAAAACAAAACCCCAAAACCAAAACCAAACAAACAGACCAGACAGGAAAAGAAAAATCAGGAATAACAGCAGTATCCCACAGTGTTCTGGGCTTTCTAACAAGAAGTGGGCCCAGGCACAGATTTTTGGCAGAAAAGTGCCTCTGTGTCTGTAGGAAGGCCTGGAAGAGCCAGGATCATCTTGCACCATCAAGACACAAAGACCTGTCAACAGCCCGTAAAGAGTATAGATGCAGTAGGTAAGCAGAGGCCCTAGGAGACTTGCAGCCACATCTCAACTGCAAAATGGCACCATTCCACCCTGAGTTTAAGACACTGAAAGAAGCCATTCCCAGAGGCCCTTTTCTGTCCACCTGCTGCAGCCAAGTGGGCTGGGAAAGTGGTCCAGCCAAAACAGAGCCCTTTATTTCACCTCGTAGGCTCAGGTTTAACCCGCACAAGTTCACCCCACGGCTGCAGAAACACACAGGCTGATGCAGGGAACACAATCTTGGGTGCAAGCTGTAAGAATTTCTGGAAGCACTGTGGGTTTACATCTGCTCAAACAGACTGGCAACTTGGGCTTGTGTCATGAACCCATTCATACCTCTTATAAATAGACAAGGCAACACACAGTACTACTGCACCAAACCCCACTGTTACCCCAAACGCAACCCCACAGGGAATGAGTGAAATTACACCAGAATAACTTGAAAAACTTTGTTCCGTGGATCTCATGGCTGATATAAAGGTGTATAATCTGTTATACACCTGACTTAAAGGTACATATAGAATTATATATGGCATCACCATTACAGAAACACTATAAGAATACTGTTTGTTATTGGTGCTATACATCGCCCGCCTCCATTCAAATTTTCCCGAAGCAAAACTTGCTCAGGAGAAAAAAAAACACTACATTTTCTTGCTGACTTTTCATCGTACAATTAAAATAGACTTTTGACAATAACCACTTATACAATGCAACCACTTTCAAACAGGGAAGAACGCCTGCACCACCGTATTTAACTATTAATTTTCTATCCAGCAGATTGTCCAAACCATGATGTACTGATTTACGGCCATATTCTACTCAGCGTGTGTAAAGGCGTCTCATTCACTAAGGTGAATGTGTACCAAACAAGGGCTGAATCTGCTCCCAAGTACGATACGCGCACAAATTTCTCTGCTAATTGCAACACTGCAACTTCCCCAAGATATCATACTGGGAGAAAGTTAAAAAAAAAATAAAAACAAACCCCACACCAAAAACCAAAGCAAACCAAAAAACCAACACCAAACCCTGAAAATCTAAAACTGAGTTTGTCAGCAAAACATTAAACTGCTAGAAATCATTTTAAGAGACTTGTAGGGATTGTTCGTGCTTATATTATTTCACATATTAAAGCTGCAGCAGCAGCTCCTCTTCAACAGGTACTTAAAAATATTTTATCATCCCTAATTTTTTTCAGTGATTTCAAGATTCAAGATGAGCAGATTTTCAAACAGTTTAAGCCCACAGCTTTTTTAAATCAGAGCAGTTATCTTCATGAGATCACTGTCTCCTACCCACCTAAATCACACCTTCCCCACGCCAAATACAGGCACCGCTGCTGTTCTCCAGCCATACAACAGCATTTCTGACTTGATCGATGAATTAAAACTTCTTGCTGCTTGACTATCATTTCTTACACCCGTTCCTTGGTAGTTTGGGGCTGGACACTACCAGATGCCCAGCATGGGCACATTAAGCTCTCGGAGACAAAGCTTGAAGACATGAAAAAGCCCCACGCGCCATCATTACCATCAACCTCTAGGTTGACCTTTGTCATCCTTATAGAAAACAGGTAAAAATTCATTTGGTTTTTTGGGTTATATATAGATTAATTTTAATTCCTATCTCATTCTCTCTAGGAAGCAGACTTATTCTTTTGTTGTTCTCATATGGCTGACAAAACTTGATCTGTTTGTGTTCACTTCCTTTGTGAGGCTTGACTTCACCAACTCTTAGTTTAACTCTTAGATACAGCTTTCTCTGCTGACAAGAGCTTTTCTCTATTTCTCAAAGTCTAACTCCTAAAAAAAAAAAATAAAATCTTTCTTAGATCATTATTCATGCACCCTGGTCTGAAAGGTTTTTTCCCTTATTCAAACTAGAAGTCAAGGTAGTGTTTGCAGTTTGGTCTCTCCAACTTCCAAGCTCATACATTCAACTATCTGAACTTCCTACCTTACTTGACTTCACCAAACACATTCCACAGTTTCCAAGTGTGCCACTGTAAAGCTAAGCATCTCACAGACCTACTCTACTTACCTTTCTACAGAACTTAAGGCAAATCGCACTGACACAGCATCACCTCATACTGGATGAAAGAACTGGCCGGCACTAGTATCTACTGCCTTGGTACAATTCTGGCCAGTTGCTGAGAACATTCCTCTAACCAGGTAGCCTTAAACTACCCCCTCACTTGCCTCTTTGCTATTTACATGGTCAATCATTTTCTTCCTGCCTTACTGTCTTACCCCATTCCTTCTTTTCTCTTTCCACTAACGTAAGGCCCATTCTGCTAGCCCCTAGCTGTGGTTCATCTTCAGTGTATGCATCCACTGGCATACGGCACAAACACAACCACCAGGCCAAGCATCTTCAAGAGAAAGGCCTTTTTTCCATCCCTCCTATCTTCAACTGTGTCCCCTCCACAGTCAAGCAGTTTCAGTATTTCAATTCAATCTCATTCCACACCTGCAGTCCCAGCTCCTCAAATTCTCCAGCCCTTGTTCCTCCTTGCAAAGGAACCCTTGAACAATTCTCATTTCTATCATTTCACAAATGCAGAAGTTTCTTTCCCGTCGTCGTCCTCTAATCCTTTCATTTGTCCAGTGGATCCCATCCACATCATACACTTTCTCTTGCCCCTTTTGCCCTCCACAGTCCCATCCCTCAGCTAATCAAAATCTCTTTCAGTCTCTCACCTCTTAAACATTCCCCCCATCTCTCCACTTCCTTCTCTACCTGCTGCTTTTTCCTTTCTCTGCCAACTAACTGTTTACTTTTCAGTTTACTATTTACATAAAACCACTGACTGGAGTTCACCTCTCCCGACGCCACTCATACTCTGTCAGCATACTGCTCCTGGCAACAGAAATTCAGGTGTTCAGCAGCTAATCTACTTTTACAGCCACTGCTCTACTGTTCTTATCTGCTTCTGGCTAAGCTATGATTCAGCTTGTCCTTGGTTCATTTCATGGGTACCTGGCTGTCAGTTCAAGACCAACAAACACCACAGAACTCTAAATTTTTCACCCGTCTTTTCTGCTTTGCTGTCTTTGCTTCATGGACAATAGCACCATCCGGTTCAACACACAGGTGCCAGCCTCCCTATAGGCTGCCTTTACAGCCTCGGGAGTAAGCTGAACCTCATACAACCTTCTCTTTCTAGCCACGTCATTCAAATGCCTTGCTACTCCTCTTAAAACTTTTATTCCAGTTACCAATATGCCTTTTTCTCTAGCCTGATCTATTTACAGGAGCTCGTAAATACTTCCTACTATTTTTTCCTGGGAAAAACAGGAGGCACAGGTGGGAAATCTGACACTCGAAGGAAGCAGATTTGAAATTATCTGTTCTGACTGGAACTCTATGTACTTCTTGGAAACATAGGAAGGGGAGCTTCTAAGCACTATCTCTATGCAGGACAGAATTTGCTTATCTTTCTTGACTGTGGGTTCAGCACCGCTGCATTGCTTTATGTCATGGAACTTCACAAGAACACGATTTGATGTAAGTCTCGGGGCAGTTTTAAAAGTCTTTAAAACATCAATCTGGATACTACATCAAACCAAGTTCTTACATCATTGCCTCTGATCCTGAAGAAAATATAGAAACATAACAAAACAATACGAAAGCTAGAGCCAGCTCCTGAAGATCTGGCTCAAACTGCCACAGCTGCACTGATTCCAATGAAGTGAGGACATTTTCTATCAGCTGGGGACTTGGCCTGACAGAGGTGAAGCACTGGGCAGCATGCCAAATTGAGTGCGTGTGCATTTAAGCTCAATCTACTTACCACTAAAGCCTTCATGCTTTGAAATGTACCTTTGACAAACAGTACAGGGCTGGAATTCCTGCAGACATGCAGACAAGTAATTTCTAACCTAGCTGAGAAAGCACTACAAAAATAAGACCCAAACCTATATTCACTTAACTTCTCAGGAAGTTTCCGCTAACTTCCGACAGATCTTCATTAGTCAAAATACTATGACTACTAATTTGGAAGACCTGAGATAGGTTCCTAGCAGCAGAAACAAGCCATAGCCCAGTCTGAAACAACTGCTAAATGTTCAGCTTCTCAGGCCATAAGCTAAGATCCTTACTCCTGCACTAAGTATCATCCGACCCCTCGCCACAACTGGTCAAAGCTTGTCTGCATGTCAAGAAAAGAGTCAACACAAGGAGAGAGTTACTTCAGATGACCCAGGCAGTCAACTTCAGCGTTTTGGGTTTTTTCAACAGTGAGAGCAGTCAGTGCTAAAAGTTACTATCCTAGCGATTCGTGTGGAATTCAGCTCCCTGGAGCAGGCTCCAAAGCCCATGAGCAGCCTTCCAAAACGCCACCGCGCCAGCTTTACTTACGCCTATCCAGTTTGCTCCTTCCTTGGCAGCGTGCTGAACCTGCACTCGTTTCAGGGTGACATGGAAAACGGCTCCCTCTTCCACCTCTTCATCCACATCCTGAATTGCGCTCTGCCAGGGAAAGGAGAAAGGGGGAAAAAAAACAAAACAAAACAAAACAAAAAGAGAGAGAGAAAAAGAACATTTTCACTCCTCTGCTAACCGCACTCTACCCCAGGTGCTGTACTGCTTCACACAGACCTGAGGGCAGAAGATGGGCTGCACAAAGTAAATACAACAATCAAAGCAATACGGGATACTTTCAGATTGAGGATATGTTCTGGAGATACTCTTGGCAAACTGTCCTCTCCTGTGGTATCAAGATACCTTGACTTCCCATTCAACTGTTTTTCCTAGACTAGCACGTACTTTAAATAGTTGTATAAAGTCTTTTCTAAGGAAACGGTTTGGGTTTGATTAGCAATCTTCTCTTCCCTCCCCTCCCCCCTTTCCCAAAGCAATTAATCTCTTTGGCCTTTCATTTATGGAAGGAATTGCACTTTTTAAAACTGCAGAATTACTTAGGCAGGCAGCCTTTAAATGCTTGTTAGCTTCGAAGTTTAAAATACACCAACCTTTTATTTCTTTTGACAGGACGGATCCAAAGAGCCGGTGGTTTGCTTTTCAAAACCTATTATTCCAAGCTACGAAAAACTTTACGGAGTCGAGGCTTTAAAACTCACAAACACTAGAAAGCGGGTTAAAAAAAATAACAAGGATAACAGAAAAAGAAGTAGCGCAACGTCCTCCAAACTTGAAGCGAACAGGTGCTGCAATGACTCCTCGTTCCCCAGCTGATTACCCGGACAAAAGCGCAGGCAGAGCCCCCGCGTCCCCGCTTCTCCCGGGGGTGGGGGACTGCCCCCCTCCGGAGCACCCTCCCGGCCCCAGGCACGGGCTCACGGTTCCTGGGGAAGGCAGCATCGCTCCGAGCGGCGACGAGCAGGGAGGCGGCAGCGCGCTGCGGCTCCGGCGAGGCTGCGGGGAGCGGCGCGCCCGGGCCACCCCGCCGGCACCGGCACCCCGCGGGCAGGGCAAGGGGCGGACGGGACGCCCGGTTACCATTTTCGCTTTCCACAGCAATTTCATTCTCGGCGCCTTCCCGGGCGCCTCGACGGGGCACGCCGCCGCCGCCGCGGGCCGGGCCGGGCCGAGCCGTGCGGCCCCTCGGCTCCGCGGCGCGGGAGGCGGGAGGGCGGGCGGCCGCGCCAGGCCCCGCCTCGGCCCGGCCCCGGCCCCGCCGAGGGGCTTCCTGTTTACCGCCGGCCGACAAGTTGCGGCGGATTCAGTCGTCCCTGCCCGGCGCCGCGCCGGGAGCGGCCGCGGGGCTGCCGCTCGCCGGGGCTCCGCCGCCCGGAGCGGGGCGTTCACCCGCCCCCAGCTCCCTGGAAGAGGGACAAGGTGCGGCGCGTCCCGCTCGGCTTCCAGCGGGGACGGGGCCGGCGGGCAGCGCCTCCTTCCCGCCGCCGCCCGGGTGCAGCCGCACCGGCAGCGCCCGGTGCCCGCGGGCGGCCGGGGCAGGTGCCCAGCGCGCAGGGCCGGGCCGGGCCGCCCGGGGGGCTCCCTGCCCGCTCCTGACGGGGTTGGAACTGTTCTAGCACTTAGAAAGGCAAACGGCCAGAAGGGGGATTTTAGGGCAAGCTCAAGCTGGACAAGCTTACTTCCCCAAGCTTGCAAGGAAGGAAGTCAGAGGCTGTAGGGAACCCCAGCCCTGCTGCGAGCGGCGGCACTCCAGGTTGTCGCGGCCCTGCTCTGCGCTCGCCCGCCGGGCAATTCAGGTGGCTCAGACAGGGGCAGAGCAAGGGCCTTCCTCCTCCTCCTCCTCCTCCTCTTCCTGCCCACCCCAGGCAGGCCGTGCCAGGGCAGGCAGTCCCCACCATGCTGGCTCTTTACATAGACTAAACCCACAATATCCTTATTTTTTTTCTGTGGGAGCCCCTTGCTCACACACAAGCCCCTCTGAACCATGACCATCCTCTTACGCAAGCACTAGCTGCAGAGATCAGCATGCTAACACAAGGATCTCGACCACCTTAAAAACACTGACTTAAGTTGCCTATTGAGCTGTCTTTAGTTACCGGGATTTTTGGACTTACAAAGGAAAGCAGAGAGGAGCTGAAGGCACCAATTACTGTGCAAGGCAATGAAAGCAGTGAGACCTGAACCAGAAAGCTCAGACCTCCTGAACCTCAGCACTAACAGCCAGTGTATTCACGTATTTACACACAAGTGTTACTGGCAAGTCTCTCAGGAGCAGTGCTGGTTCGGAGAGACTGTTACCACTTGCAGCTGTTAACGTGAAGCAGCACATGAAAGCAAGGAACATTATTTTAAGCTACGAAACCAAGATTGCATTGTGTTGTCACGGTTGAAGTGATCAGAGGATTTGCCAGGCGGAGCATTGAGTTTATTTGTGTAACACCAAAGTGATCCAGAATATGCTGAGGCAGATACAAACTTCAATAATCTGACCAGAAACCCCCAACCCAATATTAAAGAGTCTGTGTTTCGTAGAAACTTTCAGTATTTACTTGATTGAAATCTTAATCTAGTTATTTTGTTTACTTATCCCTTAAATGAGTTGACATGAGTAAGCTTCTAGAAGCTGTTTCCGTTACCTAGTTTAGCTGCAAGAGGAAAACTGCAAGATGGCCAGGGCAATACACAGTGCAACTTAGTCTGACAAATTAATTTCATCTTTCTTTAGCCCCTACCTAGGATGCTAGTTCAGAAAAGCACGTAAGCAGGAGCTTTACTTCAGCATGAGCCTAAACCATCCACATCAAAGCAACTAAATTCTTAAGATTCTTTGATGAACTGGAGCCTAGACCCTGGAATCAGAATGAGTTGCAGGCTCAAACCTCCACGGGACTGAGTCTTGTCCCCACAAGAATTCCGTCAGACATTGCATTGCGTAGAGCCCTGCAGTCACATTTGCAACAGATTTTCAGTGCAAAAGTGTTTATCCAAATCCTCTGCCAATTCTCATATTTGCAGTTTTCTAGTTCCTTGGAAGTCTGGATTCTGTTGCTAACGGTCTCACTTGGGAGAGGGATAGGTGTAGGTTGGGGTGGTTTGCTCATCAAAGCAGCTGCCAGGGGATGGGATAGTGTTTTCCAACATCGTGTGCCTTTCTTATGCCGCAGTATTTGCTTGCTTTCCAGCTAACCAAAGAGGTCAATTCAAATATACTCCCTCTTGCAACGGACGTCGTCCATATTTATATCCTCAGATGTCATCGCTACAACCGTGTTGTTACATGGAATACAAGAAATTTCTCTCAGACTGGTAGAACCTTTCAAAGTGAATGGAACATGCTGTACTGACTACAAATTTAACAGAAGGACCCAACTCCTGTTATTAACTTTTACCAAAACATGCGTGTCTGTGTATGTGTACATAACATATATGTGTTTATTTGATCTTTGAGAGAGAAAGGATTGTGCTCAGTCTGGGCTCCTAAAAATCTGATTTCTATCCAGATACTGATTATTTCATACTGAAAAGGAGGAAAAGCGTATGTAATGCTTAACTTCCCTTTAGTTGCATTCTAAGACCATTATGTAGTGTTCAGCCCCTTATGTAGACCAAGAGACAGGATCAGAAGGCACAGGAGAACATGAAGACAAAGCAGGCTCTGATTAGTCTAAAAGATGTTCTGTAAAGATTTCAAGGACTGAGAACAGCATGAAAAAGCATGAGAACAGTCTGCAACTCGGTTTAGTGGAACTTCTGGTTTGCTCTTTTAACAGACTTTAATCACAAACTCGATCTACACCAATGAGCCACACTCGTGGTTAACTTTGTGTTAAATATTTGGTTCCTTCCCAATCATGTTCACATGCGATAGCTACATTCCTGCCATAATCAAGGTCTGTGCCTGCCCTTTCTACTGAATCAGAGTTGTTCCTCTAAATACATCTGAGCACGTATTCCTTCCCCCTTGCACCAAGAAGGAAATGCAAATCCACTTGTTAATGCAACCTTACGCTTCTCACAGTGAAATGTTATCTAAGAAGATCCTTTGTGGTCTGGAAAGTTCTCAAACAGCAGATCATTGACCACTTAAGCCCAGTGAGAACTTGCTGACTGTCCACAGAGAAATAAGTTAGTCACAGAGTGATGATTTTTCCTTGTTTTCAACTGTTGCTACAGCTGGCATGCAGACACTTTCATGAGCAGATAAAGCAAAAGACCTATAAACCAGCTGGAAATAAAGAACAGCTAGTCCTACTGCCTCTGCTAGGGGCCCAGCGGAAGGAGAAGAGGAAACAGAAGCCAGCGGTACCCAAATAAGGGAAATATTTGGGAGAGCAAAGGAAAAGGACAAAGTAACCAGGCGATGTAAGAATCGTCGCAGACAGCTTCTCTATGAGAGAAGGGCATCGCGCAGCCTAAAAGGAAAGAAGCCAGGTACCAGAGCGCTGCATGCAAATTAGCCTTACTGGGAAGGGCTGCTCAGTGGGAGACAGGAAAGGAAAACACACAACTGCCTCCTTATTTTTTTTCCAAAAAAGGGAGAACGCTCCTTGCATTACAGAAACCATAAGTTAGGCCGTGGTTTCAAGATGTTCCTTTCAATGGCAGTACCAGCTCAAGCAGTTTCCACTGTCTGGTGCTTGATCGCGCCAGGGGCTAGACCTGTTTGCATGTTGGAAATGCTAGACATTTCCTAGTAACCCTGCCTTTGCATTAAGTGTTTTTCCAATATTACATAGTTTTCTTTTTTTCTGTTTTGGGGTTTCTGTTTAAGAAGCAGTGGCTACCACCTCAAGGGCACTACCTGTACATGTGCACCTGTTAACTGGAAGAGAGGATTCCACGACACAGGCTGTCTGTTCATCCTGTAGAAAATAGGAGAATCTATCGTATAGAATAAAGCCTGTCCAAAGAGACGCCCCCTGCAGTGGATGATGCATTAGAAGGGCATGCTTACAAAAGGAAATAAATACTGTTTCTATTCATACTATCTCATTAATTATTATTTGTCTGGTTTCTTTATAACCACATCTAGTTCCCGCTTTCTGTTTATGGCATATGCCCTCAATTTGATAACTAACAGGTGCTGCAGACTACAGTTCTTGAGATTGAAACTATTAAAAAAATCACACACAGGTGAGCCACAAAAGCTACAGAATTTAAGCAGACTATAGAAATGCAAACACGTATCGGTTTGATATTGTGATTTACTGGCTGTGGACTCTGGCCTGTAGCTTGGCTGCAGAGAGCTCTTTGCCACAGTTACTGTAGGAGAACCACCTGGTAGTACTCCTTTACATTGTGCACGCCTGAGTTCCTGCTTTCCACTCAATTGCACAGTTAGTTTGTCACAGAGTGCTTTAGACCTGCTTAACATTCAGCGTGCTGCAATCTCTGTAAAGGACTAAAGGTCCTTTACAGCACAAAGCACCTCACAGGCACTTACCTCATGCAGTCTGTTCCATCAGCACAGGGGCAATACGTTTACGTGCTGCGTGCTGATGTGGAGGGTAACAGAGGGGAGGCAGGTCCTCCATGTTCCTCTTTTGGAAATAAATTAACTTGGAGATTTATATTCTTTAGATGAACGGGTGCCCTGTCAGTACATGTCAGCCAGTAAGAAAAATTGTTGGGATCAAAAATTAAATATGAATTTCAAACCACTAACTAATCAAAGCACAAGCAATGTTACATTATACACTGTATGTCTGATCTTCCACTGTCTGCAACCTTTGCGATCCTTATTCCTGTGCAAAAAAGGAAAAAACGTGTTCCCCGCTCGCTCTGAACAGCGTTGAAAGATGTGGCAATGCAGTAGCAGCTCAGTAAAGAACCAGATAACCAAGTTCATCATAATCTGTCTTGGCTGACACTAGAACTAAATAGGTGCCTTTGAGTAATCGGAAGTATTAACCAGCTTCATTGTAAAATGCCAGAGGAAATGCAACAGAGCTCCCATACAAAAAAAAAATAAAAATTACTGATTCATAAGGCTGCATAATTAGCAATGCTAATTCAAAAAATTATGTAGTTAAGGAAGCAGATCCAGCCTTTCCTTGACCTCTCATTTCAGATGTGATTGCAGTTAGATAGGCATGCACTGTTTCACAAACTGTGCAGTCCAAGAGGAGATGGCATGCTTTTGTATAGTCTCAGATCTAGGGGGCATATCTCCTTCAGGAACAGCAAGTCCTTGGCCTGCCGTTTGTTAAGACTTCAAAGCAATGCTGCTTGCAAAACCGTGGTCACATCACTGGTAAACTGCACCGCCTGCAACGTCATATGGAGAAACAACAGCGTGTTTTACTCCCTGTCCCCTGAGCCTTTTCACTCAAGAGGAGGGTAAGTAGTGCCAGCGTACCTCAGGGTCTGCTCTCATACCCGCCCCCTACTCAGTCTGCAGAAACCTCTCTTGGTTCTTTGGAAACAACCTGGAGGAGCAGAGACAGCGGGTCCTAGGAACTGGAGTCTCAGTCGCACATATCGCAAAACACCCAGAAACTTTTCTTAGGCCTTAAGCACTTTACCAGCTCCTCTGTTCTTTTTCCAGCCACATGTGTCCCTGCTGCTTCAAAGCAGTATCTTTCTCTAGTTTCGTGCTCTATAGCTACTCAGGTGTTTGCAGCAAATCCTCTTGGCTGCCCCCTTCACAAGCTTTGAAGGAAGAAACAAAACCCTGAAGTGCATGCTGAGTACGTGGTTTTCTAAGGCTTGTAACTCAGTCAAATCAAAGCCATATTAACAAAGGGAAAGTTGCCTATGCTGTTGAGATCGTTCCGTTTGTAAACAGTGGGACCGTGCTTCTTTACCTTACTACGCTTCACAGAGGAATAAGCAAGTGTTCATGTAAAGGAGAGGACAGGGAGATGGAGTTCACTGATTTCTTCCTTTTTCAAAGAAAGGACTGATTTTCCCGCCTGTTACGCACACACACACACACTTCCATTTGGTATCATCACTGTTGTAACCACAGAGTTTTCTGCCACAGCAGAAAATTCCGATGCACATTGTGATATAAAGAGGTCATTTTGATTGCATCAGCTGAATTAAGGAAAAAAAACCTTTCCTGATTTGTGAATCAAGTGGCTCTCATATACAAGTGTCACTCAAAAGATTGCCTTCTTTTTTGCACAAACAGATATTGGGTTGATTTAGCACAGTTCTCGTTTTCCCTAATTGCTCTCTCATCTCCATAAACAGGCTGGTTGTCCATAAGAAGCTTCTTGCTTCCAATACATTTACAAATTTGTTATTTATGTTATTGGCTAGTTGGTAGTCAATCCTCCCCCTCATTCCCAAATTACTTGCCATAGTTCATGTTCTTTTCTAGCAAGCTTCAGTTTCCAGAACAAGAAGTGTAACTATTTGATTAGTTGATGAGCTCTCAGAACTTCCCATTTACAAACATAACTTTCTTTTTCCCTCTGCCCTGTTTCAGTTTGCTTTGGTTACAGGTATGCACATATGCCTTTTATGGCCCTGTTGCTGTCTGCTTCGACAGTATAAATCTCTGTTGACTATGAGGATTTTCATATCCTTAATTTTCACTCTAGAGTCTTTTTCATTTTTCCTCTTAAAAAAGAAATATTTCCTTCCCTAGAAGACTGTATCACTCTGGTATCCTTTAATCCAAGCACTCCCCAGAGGACTCTGGGTTTAATAATTATATTGGAGTGCCTGTTACTTAAGATACTGGGAGTACTTCCCACTCTATCCAGGGCCTTCCCTTCCTCTGAGCAGACTTTTGCCAGGCAGCTCTGTATTTATATCTAACTAGTTCAAAGCCCAAGGGCTTTGTCCCTCCCACCCACTGAGTTATAATCAGAGGGCATGTCTTCAGTTTGACGCATTCATTTCATGCATACATAGTTTCCAGAAAGAGTAAATGTAGAGTTTCAGTTTAAATGCTGTTCCTACAACAAATCCTAGTAATCGTGTGTTTTCAATGGCATGATACATGTTAGAGGTCACAACTAACATGTCCAAAAGTAACTCCATGGCTTAGACTTAAAGCATGAGGAAAATCTGCACAAAGTAGTCTTGTGAACTGTGAACCCCAAAACAAAGTGTGGCATTTCCGAACGTTGTGCACAGACTCAACACTCTTAACCTCTAAGAGATGGTTAAAGTAACAGGGATAAATTAATCATAAATCCTTGTATTACTATCATAGTTGATCCTATTTGCTTTTTTATTCTAAATGACCCATATTAAACTTGAAAACTGTGTCCTCCTTTCTTGCAGGACATATTTCAAACTACTCAGAAATTCCTAGACCCCATTTCAAGAAGCCAGTCATATATATAAGAGAGCTCTTTTGGATGCTGAAGACTCTTGAACACCAGGGACAGATTTCTCAATCAGATCTAAGACCAATTCTTCCAAGCGCTCAGGTAAGATGGGCACTCGCTGCAGTTCTCTGCTCTCAGATCTCAATGCTGTGAGTCTAAGCCAACAAAGGATTCCCACTAGCGTAACAGAAAGCAGAACATAGGCTTCAATTCAGCTGAGAGTGAAGACACGAGAAAGAGCCTCGTTTTCCAGTTGGCTTGGGACCCTAACTTTTCCCCAGTGCTCAAGTAACAACAGTAAGACATAGCTGTCATCTTTTTTCTTCTCTTCATTCAGTTAAAAGGCAAATAGCTGCAGTGAAGCAAGAATTCGGCTTATCTATGGGGTACTTTAGTATTTATTTAGTATTTAGTTTTTTGTTTAATGCTACATTCGTTCTATCTGATTTCACCAAATCCCACAAGGATTTTATTGCCCTCTTAGAGCCCTGCTACAGAGCCAAGTAGGCACCATTAAATCAGATGCCTACTCCATAGCTTTCTTTTGAGCTCTGTTTAGATTTGCAGGGAGGAGCAATGAACAGGAGAATTGCAAACAAATATGTAACCGTTAACTTTAGAAATATATATATATACTAGTCCCTCTGTAACCATGTAATGAGTTTTCATTATACATACCACTTGAACAATTAAAATTTCAGGGCTTTACTAACTACCACAGCCTTGAACACAGCAATCTCTAAATTAGAAAGGGTATCTTTCAAGTGCCTGCAATAAAATCCAGGTTTGGGGAGGCTGGGGTTTGGGGGTTTTGAGTTGTTTTTCTGTTTGTTTTTACACCATCTCTAAAATATCCCATAGTCAGCTATAACCGCCTGTACACCAGTGACTTGCCTCCTGCACACTCTCTGCATCTTCTGCAGGCTGCACCTGTGTCTCGGTTTCGGCTACGTGTTGCTCAGGTGAGCTTCTATTTCGTCTTCTCCAAAATCTCCGAAACAGGTTCCTGAAGAACAAATGTCATACTTGTTTGGAAACAACAGAAAGGCAGTTTTGAAACGCAGATAGCAATACATTTACTATTAATGTCCATTGTGTTTCTCTCTCTCTTGTGAGTCACGACAATTGACTAAAATCCTTACACAGCTAAGGAAGATGCTCAGGCATGTTGAGTAGATGCAGTGCATCTAACCCATGGCATGGTTACATGCACCCAAGCCCCCTTCCTAGCTCACTTAAATTTCTGCTTTCTCTGACACTAGAGTAAGTACCGCTCTTGCAGTGGCCTAAACCAGTAACCTAGACAGCACATCTACTTCTCCCTCTTTACACTGCATACACTTTGAGCTCCACCAAACCATTTGGAAATGTGCACCTCATAGTCCTGTGTATTGGTTCTCTGATGAACATTCTTGTAAATAACCCCAAAAGTCACAAGGGCTTTAGAGACTGCTTGGGGTGTCCAGGCTCAAAGCCCACAGTTAAACATCCCCCGGCGTCTCTAAGTATTCCAAAGAACACCATATTCTGGCCTCCTCTTTCTTCTTGTTGACATACAGCCAGCACTCGTCAGTCCGTTTGATCTGAATCACCAGGCAGCTAGTTGGGGAGGCAAGAGTAACTTTCTTCTTCATCATAGGATTTTGAAAAGAAAGCTTGCCACATCACTGGAGTGGATACTCTGGACCAGTCCTAAAAGGCCAGTGAAGGAAATCAGACGAGTATTTACTGAGCTGGAGCTGCTGAGATGGTAATTATACCTTTTGGGTTTTGGTGGTGTTTTCTTGTTTGCTTTGCCAGATTTCATAAGGCTCATCTGCTAATCAATTCCTGAAAATCATGGCTGGTTTTATTATACAGTTTGTCCTGTCTAGGGTAAGGGAGCAGAGCCGGAGAAATATTTTCAACTTATGTTTTTAGCAAAAAGGCTAGTTTGTGGAAAGGAAAAATGTTCCTAGGCTGCAAGGGCGCTTCGTTCTGTGTGTCACTAAGTTGCTATACGCTGCTACAAGTTTCAGTACGTTTTTGAGGAGACTGTCCCCTACTGTTTTTGGGGTTCAAGTGCCAAATAAATCGAAGGGTTGACTTAAGCTAATACTTCCCCTTTTCACTCAGGACTGTCGGCTATGTAGCTCATAAACGGGGAGATTTTTCAACAGAACATGAATCCAGGAGAGAAAACAATTTTCCAAGAATACCTGACAAATCAGGGGACTGTGGTAAAGCCCTATTGCTGGCAGAGACAGAACCACACCTGCGCTAAGTGTCCCTACCACATGCGGGCTGGTGAAGAAGCGAGAGTCCCTTACGCAGAATTTGACAGGGTCTTTGGCTTCCCTTACAGATCAACAGCAACTCTCCGAAACAAACACCTCCTCTTCTGTGAACTGAGGAGTTCCTCAGGCAGCATAGTCCAAAAAGGCCATGCTACAGACTGTACTGAGCGAGGCTACCATCCCGAATCTGTGCTGTTTGGGGTGGGTGGTTATCTGGATGCAGTTACAGATGCCCATGCAAACATCGGAGGCATCGTCCTCTATGCAAATTACTCTCCTTGTAACGAGGTTTACCACTGCTGCGTAAGTAAAATCTACAACCTTTTGTGGAAGTATCCAGAAATCACGCTCTGCATCTATTTCTCTCAGTTTTGTCTCACTGAGGACGGTTTCCCCACGGCTGCGTGGAACGGCGAAGCTTTGCGGAGCCTCCCCCAGCCTGTGGCCTGGGGTGACTCTGCAGAGACTGCCTGGGGGGGCACGGTGTTACCTCCTCTGCAATTTTGTGTATGGCATCCCAGGGTCAGCCCTTCATCACTCAACTCCACCATCAAGAACCCTAGCAGATCAACAAAATCTGCATCCAGTTAACAACTTAACAGGAATTACACCCTATTTTAGGAAAGCCTTTCCACAGGCGAGGCAGGGAAACCCTGCTGTGCAGCAGAAATGAAAGGCCTTTTCTTCTCCTAGTCTGGCTTCCCAGCAGCCTTTCCAAGCGATGAAAGGCAGACTGCTACCTCCCATGTCTCAAAGCCCCTTGGTGCTTTTCCCAGGCATGTTTCTGCCCTTTCAGAGGGAACATCTATACCCCAGACCTAAAAATATCGTAAGGCATTTAAAAATGCCAAAGGAATAATTCAGTGACACTCATAATCCTGAATTTTTTCCAAGCAGCAGGCACCTGCTCTAAAGACGATACTAGCTGAACTGCTATCAGGCTATCAAACTGAGATCACAGATGGAAAAAAGGAAAAAAAAAAAATCAATAAAGTCACCTCCTACAAAAGTTAACCCACAGAATAACTGGTGGTCTCGAATAGCTGATTCTGAAGATAGTATACTTTTATTTTATCCCTGTTCCTTTCAAACATAATTCTATCGCACTAAAACCAAAACCTTGGTATCTTCTGATTACCTCCTGGGAGTAATTTGTTTGTTGCCCTTAAGCCAATTGCTACCAGAAACATGTGAACAGTCCACAAGCTACCGCCACAGCCAGACTTGTAGCTTCCCAGCTGAGGCAACTTTGGGGGAACACATGACATGTCCTAGATTCCTCCTCTGTCAAGAAGGTGGTTCTGCAGGTAAGGCTGATCTATCGATAAAGTTTTCCCACCGGCCGTTTCCTTAATAGGAGAGGGGTTTATAGACACTTATTTATGTGTGTGTGTGCGTGTACTTTACCCCCCCCCCGTCTTGGGTTCCTCCCTTCCATTAAGAGGAAGCTCACAAAGCTGTGTAATTTTGTAATTGATAGCAAGTATCTGATAGGACAATAGAGATAACAGATCTACACAGTCCAAGCGTAACTCGAAAAAGAAAAACAAAGTTTCTATCATTTAGAGCAGTGTTTTCACTGTGTGATTGAGTACATTTGTTATGACACTAAAGGTCTTGAAGAAGGGAGCAGCTGAAGTCAAGATCATGCTGTTGCCTGGGGAAACCGGGGTTCCTTCCTAGGTAACAGCCATTGCCAAACACACACACTGGCTAATTTTGTGAGGCAGTGCTGCTGCTCCTTTTTGACTCTTTTTGTGGCATCTCTTACTTAGTTACGCATATCCGAGTAGAAAAAAAGAGGTTGCTTCCCCGTGTGACCTTAACCACCCTTGACTTCAGCAGAGGTGATCCCCCTTGGAAACGCAGAGGTTCTTCTGAGCCTCAAACGACGTTAGAGAGGCAGCACTGCGCTAAAACCCGCCAGATCCCTTACTTTTACAACGCCTAGGCGCGTTTTTAGGAAAGCTTTCTTGCATGAGACGGAATCCCTCTGCACCTTCCGATTAAGTATTAGCTAGCACGGCCACAAGCAGGCGCCTGTGCTGTAGCATCGGGGCGATTACTTTTCTTTCGCTAGATTTTGGAGAGCCGCTGCTCTTTTCGAACTCTTGTGGTAAGCAGGCGGCGTTTGAGCTTGGACTTCCAAGCTCAGCACCAAAGCCTGTTCCCCAGTGCCGGAGCACGCCGCGTGGGCACTACCTGGCGCCACCCGCGCTCCGTGTCCCCCCCCCAGGCCCGTTGGAGGGGGCGGCGGGCTCTCGCTTCGGCCAGAGCCGTCTGAGAACGCTCCCTAGGCTGAACCCGCACGGCATCGCGCCCTGTCGCTGTGTTCGCAGCACCAGCTCGCTGTCGGGGCTCGGCAGGAGCGCGCTTGCCCGGAGCCCGAAGGCGATGGCCACTCCGCGTCCCGCGGCGCCCGTCCGCGAATGACGCGGTAACCACAGCAACCGGGCGCCCTGGCACGCAGCCGACCAATGGCAGCTCGCTTCCCGCGTGGCTCCACCCCCTCGCGCCCAACGGCCGGCGCCTGCGCAGAGCTCGCGCCCCGGCGGAGGGCGCGTGCATAGCGCTCGCGCCCAACGGCCGGCGCCTGCGCAGAGCTCGCGCCCCGGCGGAGGGCGCGTGCATAGCGCTCGCGCCCCGGCGGCGCCTGCGCCTGCGCGGGGCGGGGCGGGGCGGGGCGGGGCGCGGCGCGGCGGCCATGGCGAAGCACGCGGTGTCCTCGGCGCGGTTCCGCCGGGTGGATGTGGACGAGTACGACGAGAACAAGTTCGTGGCTGAGGAGGAAGGAGGCGACGGGCGAGCGGGGCCCGATGAGGGCGAGGAGGACTCGTGGCTGCGGCAATATCCTTCCGCCGCCGGGCGGGAAGTAGTGCCGGCAGGAGCGGGCGCGGCGGGGAGGGCTGCGGGGAGCGGCGGCCGCCGGCGCTGCCTTTTGCGGGAACATCCGTGCCCGGCGCTCCCGCCGAGGGGCGACCCGGCCCCGAACCGACCGGAGGGCGGGCAGGGGCTGCGGGGCGGCCGGGAGAAACTGCGAGGGAGCGCCGTGTGCAGTGAGATCATTCTTGCCAGCCACGGCAGACAGAGAAGGAAACGCCCAAGTCAAGTCAATCAGATAACAGGAGCCACTTTACTGCCGGGGTGGTCCAGGGGTGGGCACACAAGGCATCGAGTGGGTGTTCCATACACCGTGTTACCCTCAAGCTGATGGCATGGTTGAGCGAATTAATGGCTTGATCGAGAGGCATGCCGGTGTTTCACGACCTACCCGGGATGTAAGGTTGGCGTAAGCAGTTGTTATTGTTAATAACTGCCAGGGACATTACGTGAACCCAAGAAGACGAGCATTTTGTCCTACGGGATTATCAGGTGACGATGCTCCTATATTTGACAATCATAAGGGCCGGTTCCCCCTGGAAATACATGCGGGCCAGCCTGCCGTGGGGAAGTTGCCCTCTTGTGGCATTGTGCTTGTGACCTTGTTAAAATCTAGGGGGTTTCCATGCCTGGGAGGCCTTAGATAAAGGTGGAAAAACTCACCAAAGCAGTGCCTGATGGATAATCCCTGATTTCCAACTTGATGCCCGGGTTCTGACCCCAGGCCTAGTTCAGTTTCTTTTGTTAAGAAAACACCTTCCCCAGGCTGCAGGCGCAGCTTGGCTGCAGCTGGGCTTTCCTTGGTGGGCACAGGGCTGCTGAAGTCTCTTGGAGAACGGCTTGCAGAGAGCAAGGCCACGGGTCTCTGCAGGAGCTGATTGCAGCCATCTGAGGTAAACAAAGGAAAAAACCCAGGGTACAGTTATGCTTACAAAGGACTGTTACGTTAACAAAGAGAGAAACTGAGGTACACAATGGCCTTGAGTGTGATGGTAAACAACCCTGGCAAAGAGGGCAGGCCAGAAGAAGGAAGGTGTTGTGACATGCCTGAGATGCCACAAGGGGCTGGGATATTATAATGTAGCCTTTTACATGTATCCAATAGATTTGTGAGTAGTATGCATGATTATTGTAGAGTGCTTAGGTAAGGGGTGATTTCTTTCAATAAAGTTGAAGCTTGCTCTATCATTCACGTTGAATCGGCTGCTTGCTTCCTCCGCCCGCCGCAGAAGTCAAACTCCCTTTAACGGCCGCAGCTGACTGAGAATGATGGACACAACAGCAGGCTGCTAACAGCAGAATAATTCATCAGACCTGAGGTACTGGAGGAGGAAATGTCTAGCTGTTGAGCTTACTCCTCTTCAGCTGATCCCATCTCCCATTTCAGTTGGTTTTGGTTGGGGGGGGCTCACAAATCCTCTTGTCTGTGTCACTGCTAACGTCATGCTGCCACGTGCTCCTCACCCCGCTTCCCGCAGGTAGAAAAATGCTGCCCGTTAGCCTGCCCCATCCCTCTCAAAAAGCACAACGAGGGACTGAAAGAAAAATTAACCTCGTGCAGTTCCACTAACAGGCACCACAAGACAATCTGGTTTCAGGGAAGGAGAGCTTCAGTCTGCCTTGTATCTCAGCAACACAGAGGGAACTGTGCAAAAATCCTGACTGGGTTGCTTTCATTTTTACACATTTATATCTAGAGTCTCTCCGTTCCTCTAAAAGCAATGCTCTCGACACGACAAGCAGGCTTGGGCCCTGCTGGCAGTGTCAACAGTCTCTCTCAGGCTACTTCTGGCAACAAGGCACAGACTGTACCTTTTTCTGAGACACATCAGCGGTTCCTACGGGAGCGATGCAGGCGTCTTCAGGCTCAGGGTGATTAAACTCGCATGATGGAACACTGGCCGAGTCTGTGCTGTCACCAGAGCCCCCACTCGGAGCAGATTTGGGTTGCTCCCTGAGGGGTGTGTTATGGGCCAGTGGATCACTGGTTCCTGGGGGGGTGAAAGAGGATTGGGCACTGCTTTCCGACTTGTGCCCTTTGCACGAGGCAAGGGAAGTGAATCAGTACAGGTACATGACTTGTACATGATCAGTACAAATGAATTAATGGCCAAACTCTAGGGCAACCCGTGCAGAAAGACTGACGTTAAATCTTTCTGATAGTATCAGTTTGGAGTTAAACTCTATTAGTGCTGGACCTGTTACGGGCGGCAAAGTAAAAATACCTCCCATGCAGATTCCAGCTGCAACTAAGTTAGTTGCAACAGTTAGAGATTTAGGTGTAGGAGTTGAAAGCCAACCACCCCAGAAATCCATCTCATTTCTCCCAGACAACCTGTCTTAGTTGAACTGCCAACAGTGGGAGCGGTATCATTGGTATTGGATACACCAATAAACAAGCATACCTGGAAAGCCAAAGATGCTCATGGAAAGGAGCACAAAATTAATACAAGGTGGATTGCCCCATCTTTCTAATTATAACCCACTCCCGGTTCACAAAACAAACCAAGAAGCTTTTCCTTCCTTTTTCCTGCAGGCCAACGCTCCTGGAGACAGATGCCCTGAGGCACGAGGAGGGATCCTTATGTAAATCTAAATTTTTGTGCAGTGCCGATGTTCATTGCCTTACTAACGCTTTTAGGATGTATTGTCTATCATTGCAAAAATTGCTTTGGGTGACCATTCTCCTCTCCCTTGGTTCCGAGGGAAGGTCCCTTTGCTAACGGGGCCTGCACTTTAAAAGGTCATTACTGGACCCATGAAGGCGAGGTGGAAGTACCAAGGCCTAAACCACGCCTGCGCGCTAGGCTGGGGGTGTGGAATTTCATTTTCCTGCTGCGTAGGCAGACAACCCGCGCCCCCCCCCCGCGAGTCAGAGTGCCATCTTCAGCCACAACAGCCACCGGAATATATACCCTGTTGATACTTAATTGTGTGGCAGGTGCTCTGTTAGCTCTTGCTGTATTTTTCCCTTGTGGTATGTATGTGGTCATCCTGTAAGCGTCCGTGTAAACCGTCTTGCAGTTGTACCTGTTCGTGTGAACCACCACCTTCTCCCCCCAGTTCCCAAAGGCTGGAAGCACATCCCTCGGCCCGGCCTGGGACACATTTTGTTTGAATATGTCTGCTTAAAAACTGTTAATCGATAGTGTTGTTATTACTGTTGCCTTTATCACGTGCTTGGTTAGGACTGTGCTTTATTTGTTATTTGCAGTGTTGCTGGTGGTTTACCTTTGTTTGACTCTAGGATAGAACTCCACCTGCACACACGCTCTGCCACAATAATTCTTAATACCCCCTCGTGTTAGAGGAGGTTATAGAATCAGGATGCAGGAAGGGAGCTGCGTACTCGGCCGGGTTCAGAGGGCGGCTTTGCCACTGGTTTGTATGAAGCCCTCCGGCAGGACTGACAGGCTCAGGCACTCCCTGCAGCCCGGGACCTGCACCGCTGCGTGTTTGCGTGGCAGCTCCGTCTGGGTCGCCACGTTCTTTCTGGTGGTGGTTTTGACGCGAGTGGAGACCATGGTTCAGTCTACTCGGGGAGGACGATAAGATGAAACTGGCTCGGGTAAGTTCCAGACCCAGGAGATGGACTGCGCCCTGTCCGCTGGCCCTGCCTGCGCAAACTGAGGCGCCAGGCTCGGGTTGGTGTGCGTGACTGATGCACCGGGATGGCTTTTGCTTTGCCCTGGAGCTCTCGGCAAGCTCGCCGCACTCCTGCAATGTGTGACTGGACTACGTATGGCTCGTGGTGAGCTGCTGCCCCTCCGTGGGTAACGTGGGTGAGAGACTGGTTTACTTGGACAGCCCTTCCAGCCACCGTGCGGAAGAAACACAGAAGCCGTCCTCATAGAAACTTTTAGGAATTCAAAAGAAAATGCACGATTGCAGAGTAAAAAAAGGTATAGGAAGGTTGCAGCTGAAGGGTTACGGCTAAAATATGGCATTTCAAGTTCTCTGGGTGGCAGGGGAGATGAGTTGTGGGAGCTGGAAGAAGTTGAGAACAGTTAAAACAGTAAAAGTGATGAAGTTGGAAAGAGTGGCAGTGAGGGAAGTGGTGTGAGGTAGGAAAAAACCCCACAACTGACATGCAGTAATAAAGTCTTAAGAGAAGAAAACAGATTCACTCCAGGCAAATATTAGTGGAAAAAAAGTTTATATACTTATTGTATAAAGATTACAGGGAAGCAATTAAAAAAATCTTTTTCATATACAACATTTTGGAGGGTGTAATTTTAAAATCAAGAACATTCACCTTTCAGCTTAGTACAGACATACCCCCTCTGAGTGAGCAGTGCTGTGCTTTGCAAATGGTACTGCACAGACATCAGTGCACGCTTACACTGAAACGCAAAGAAAACTGAACTTCTGTGGTAATCTTATCCTAACTCTGGGCAAAGTTTAAGGCTCAGTTACAAACTCGCTTCCTTCACCCTCCTAACAGGGAAACAGTGGGAGTTCTTAAACTATTCAGACTAGGACCTACATGGTGCTACTTGTAAACAGAGGTGATAAAACTTCACGCAGAACATAGTAAAGCAAACACTGCGTCATGAGTTTATCGCTAATTGCGCACAGTTTTGAAAATCTCTGCTACAGAACCGGTGGGGAAAAAAAAGACCCAGGCATGTATATAATTAAGTATTTGAGTTTGTTTTAACTCAGACTAATGTATCTCAAAGACAGCCTATTCAGTAAGAGCTGCTTACAATCCAATGTCTCATTTATGGCTTTTAAAAATAAAACTTCTAACTATCCTTTCAAGGAAGGCTGTATTCTGGTAAGAGACTCAAGAAATATGTTCTTTAAAGTCTCACAGAGAACAGATGATAGCATGCCAGCTGAATTCTTTATTGCAGCTGAAAGGATGTACCGTTCAGGAAACTCATTTAACAGACATACATCAAGAGCAAGGGAGGTGCCTGTAGATGGCCCATAATAATGCTACGAGTGTATCAAAATCTCTGGGGGGTTGGGGTAATGTTTAAGACCCGGTTATCTCCTCTCAATACCCACTTTTAAAATAAAAGGTCATGTAGTTGCCCCTCATGAAGGAAAACGTGAGTTAAAAGTTTTGCTCTTGAAGAGTGATTGCACGTTACAAAGAGGTACATCGGTCCTTCCAGAGTACAGGCAAAAGGCATCGATTTCTGTTCAACGGGTTAGCAAAGTGAAAGAAAAACCGCCCTGTAGTGGCATTAAGACCAGACCTAAATCCAGACAAGTAGTGGTTCTTTGCCTTGTTCATGAACAAACCATGACATTCATCCCAAAGCAAGTGCAGTCCATTCTTTTAAAGGTCTTTGGAAAAAAAATCCCAAATAGGTAATTTTCTGGCATGGAACAAGCGCAAAAAGAAGTCTGCCAGCTGTGTGAAAGCAACAGACCCACTTGCAGTTTCTACTGTCTCCAGGGATGAGTGTTTTGGGGATGCACCCGCCCTGCTTTTTCATGAATGTAAATCCCTCCTGAAGGCAGCAACTGCTTGTGGCACTTGGCTCACCCACACCTCCTGCAAACCAGTGTTCCCGTCAGTCAGCTGGAGGCGGCTGGGACCTCCTCCTTGGTTCAGGCAGAACTGTATCGAAACTTTTCTTCTCCAGTTTTATAAAAATAAATTCAGACCTTCTTCTGTGTAATACTGGCACAAAGGAAAATGTTTTCTCGCAAAGAGAGTTGGCTTGTGTGGTGTTCTTAAGACAAACGTTGCAGTCCCGTTTTCCCCTCTAGGTGGGGCTGTCACCTTCCTCGGCTCATGTGCAAAACAAACCCCCCAAAAATTCCAGTCTGTACCGTTGTGGAGAAATTGTTGGAAGATAACAGTCACATGGTCCTTGATACTGAAATGAACAATTCTCTGCTGTTTGCCTCTGTAGAAAGAACTGTTGTTCAGCATTCCTCTCTGACTTGCCACTGCATAGAGAGCTATTGTTCAGCAAATTCTTTTAACTAGAGATAAGGCGTGATGTTGAAACCTCAAGTAGTAGGTCCACGGCTCACGCCTCTCGCGTGTGCTTCTTACGTTGTACCAATGAAATATGAATAATAGCGTGTGGACAGTAGCATAGAACCAATCACAGTTTGTTTGCCTTCGCATAGTCACTCTCTAACAGTACGTAAGGTGCTCTGTACTTAATAAAATTGGATCGAGCTTGCAAACCCTATTGGTATTATTCTTGATATCCGGGCTCTATCCATCGGCAGATGGCGCCCGAACAGGGACCTCGTTATTCTTAACACATCGACCGAGACGTGGCGATGAACGGAGAACTTCGGATAGAAACGGCGCAGAGAAACACAGAAGCCGGCACATAGACGCACTTCTGGAGTTAGGAGACGGTTCTGCAGGCTGTCCTCTGCGAAGGTAAGCTGCTATGGCACAAGAAGTGGAAGCAGCGATATGGCTCCTCACAAGTATACTCTCCAAGAGAGGTAGTGATATGAGCCAGTCCAAGCTAAAAGACTTGGTGCAACGGGCGCAGGAGCCACAGCTTTGCCTCAGCGCCTCTATGTTATTTAATCCCTCTGAATGGAGGGCTGTAGGAGATTTACTGTGGAATTTTACTATAGAGGGTGGAAAAGCAGGAAAAAAAGCAAAGGAACTTGGATCGGTGTGGCGGGAAGTGATTAATGCTTTACAAGAGATGAAAGCTGAGCGGAAGGTGGCCGCTGCAGCAATAGAGGTGGTACAACCAGATAAAGCAGAAGTAAATAAAGCAACCACCCCACGTCGTCCGGTAGCGAAATTTTTTGGTCTCGATGTCACTAAGCTGCCTGTTCGTGGTACGTCGGGTTCCGTTGCTGCATCCGCAGCAGAAGTTGCGGCTCGTGCAGAAGGGGGTGGTACAAGCAGCAAAGTTTCAGTTTCAACTGAGAGTAAAGCGCAAGTGAAAGAGATTGCCCCTCAGATGAGGGAAATGACAAAAGAAGAGGCGGAGCAAAGCGGATCTAGTTGCCGCCCACGATCATATTCGTCCCTTCCAGTTTCACACTCCTCCTCCTCTTCTTGGTCATCATCCAACAACTCTGGCAGTAACACGCCTCCAACAGTTCCTGCTGCAGGCGATTTAGAAAATGACCAACTGTTACATCAACTAATGAAAAAGCTGGAGGAGCTACATCCCTGTATTGACACAAAAAAGGACTCTTTAAAATCTACCACTTGGTGGCACTCCAACTCAGGCCCTGCACTTCCTTCTGCACCACCACCACCACTGCCACCACCACCAACCACAACAAATACAGCTCCGACTATACAACGACCTCCATCCTATCCAACCTCCGACACTGATCCTGTGCAGCGACGATGGACTGGAGTAGTCCGAGATGCTATTTTAGAAGGAGACTGGCAGACAGTTGGATCTTTAGCCTGCCCCGTGGTCACTGAAGGGGGAGTCGGGAAGTGGGAACCATGTGATTGGAAAATTTTACAGCAAGCAAAACAAACAGTAACCACTTAGGGATTAAAATCAGAAGCGGCAAAGAACATTATAAAATATATACTTACAGCGGATTTGATGGTACCTGCTGATTGTCAGAACATTGCTTCACTTTTATTGACTCCTTCTCAATATTTAATTTGGGAAAGAACATGGAAACAACTTGTAATTACTGAACTCAATAAGCATCAACGTGATCAGAACGATCCCTTTTATGCTGTGACTGTAGATACGTTAACGGGTCAGGGCGCATATGCCACCACGGCCGTACAGGTGACTTTCCCTCCAATTTTTCACCAAATGCCACAACAGCTAGCCCACCGGGCTCTTCTGCAGATACCTGAAGGGAAAAAAAAAACAGCTCCATTTGCGGCTGTTCGACAAGGACCTGTATTGATCGACTATCTCAAGCTATAAAAGATCAAGCGGACTTACCTGATGAAATGAAAGACTATGTTTCGGTTGTTTGCTTTTGAAAATGCCAATACCAGAACAAGGACTATACTAGCAGGTTTACTAAATGGAGCTCCTGCTGATGAAATGCTACTGCCTGCTTCCAGGGCAGAACAGAATGCCTAAGCAGCTATGACTGCCTCTGCTGTAAAAGGTGTTTTACTAGCAGAAAAAGAAAAACCAGTAGTTGCTGCTGTCACTAAGATAAGTAACAAAATGCCAGAAAAGAAAAAAATCATTCAGAACATGAGACCATGTTATCATTGTGGAGAGAGTGGACACTTTAGGAAGAATTGCCAAAAAATAGAGCGGAAAGGCTAGCCACAGCTTGTTTGAACTTAATAGATCAGCTCCAGTAGCAGGCCTTTGATGTCGAGTTGCCTAAAACAGTCTAGTATAGAAAAGAAAGCATAAAAGCCAGTAAGTGAAAGCAGAACAGAGCTGGCCTGAGCAAGGCGGTCACTTGGTTCAAAGTTCTTATGCACTGTTTCATTGTTTTGCTTTCCTATCTTGAGTGGCCTGTTGTTTCCGTTTCCTCTATGCTGTCCATACGGTTTGTCAAGAGAGTTTGTTACACCCTAACACAATACCTTCTTGACCTGGCATACCCACCAGCTGCAAGGCCAAAAGCTGAGCTAATGCCCAAGTACCACAAACAAGACTCTTCGGTCTGCTGAATTTTCAGCCTCACTTGCTAGGAAATGACAGCTTGTAAACCTGATGTGTTTACAACCCAAGGGATGAGGAGGGGCGAGTTAGAGGCGTGGCAGCTGGCTGCACCTTACGCGGTCCTGCACACTGCTGTCACACCCGGGTCCCACTGACACAAGACCTGCTCAGTCGCCATGAGCGCATGAAAGGTAACACATGGCCAAACACCAGGCAAAGGTCTGCCAAAGGCCAATTCCTCCCCGCTGCAAATTCTTTCCCTCAGTAAAGGTGCCACGGATACCAGTTTCTCTCTAAGAGTCTGAATGGAGATGTACACAACGAGAAGATCAGGAGAAAGTGTAAATTATAGGCTCTGCCTCTCCAAGACTCATTTCTAAATGCAGGTCAAGTAAATTTAAAGGAGTGTCAAAGGAAACAAACTTGTATAAGACAAAAAGTAAAGAAGCCAGGTGAATTAGATGCTCTGTCAGCATGCAGTTAACGATTTAAAACAATTTAAAGAGGTGTCACCCACTGTTGCCGGGGTGAATTATGCCAGTCTTTTCTACAGTATTAATTTGCAAAATACATTCAGAGTGCAGATGAAACAATTCTTTAGACAAAGGCTGCACAGTGCAAACAAACTCCATGCAGTAAATTACAATACTGCAGCACTGAAACGCCGTCAGAAACAAGAGAATAAAGCCTGTGCTCCGCAGCGACAGTTCTTACGCGCAGCTTAGGCACGTGCCGAGGGAGACACCCATGACAGGCCACCGAGAGCTCAGGCACTGTCATCTTCAAAGCTCACGTTCTCACAGCCAGATGGACTACGCAAAATGGAACTCAGATGGACTAACTGAAACTCCTTCCAAACAGCTGCCTGGACTTTTTTTTCTTGCATATCAGAACTCAAAACTCTAGATTGAAAACATCCATTCATTCTTCTTTCAGACCCTAGCCTGCAGTGGTGCTGATGTGAAGTGAATGGCTACTGCCTGTTCTGAGGAAACTGGCCACAAGAACCGAGCAGGAAAGGACAGTTAAGAGCTGATAGTGCTCTTAAATTCATCATCTCCCCACCTCATCTTGATCATGCCACTGGTATGCGGGAGTCCTGTCGTATCTCCTCTCGCATCAGGTTCAAATTTCTCACCTTTAAGTTAGTTTTACTTCCGCCCTTGATCTCTGCTTTCATTTCCTGCAGCTTGCCATGAATTCCTGCTAGTCTGTTCTTTCCTGTGTCTGCTTAGCTGCATGCCCCTGTTCTCCACCGCCTCCTGCTCGAACCTTTGCAGTATTAAACTCAATTGAACCATGTCCCCATGATTATTTTCCTTCTCTAACCTGAAGGCAGCTGGGCAGATTGTTTCTATTATCAAATGCCCTTTTGCTAACCTTAATTTTCACATTAAAATCCTGCAAGGAATTTTTGCAAGTGTGAGCAAATGAGACTAATAATAGGCCAGACTTTATCCTCATTTACTCTGTTTTGCCTCTGCATTCAGGGAAGTTATTACACAATAGATATTGAATTTATAATCCAGCCCTACAATTATTCCTTTTTCTGACACCTTAGGAAGGCTTTTTTGTTTCTCTAATCTCTTTCCTCATTAATAATCCTCATGACTACTTATAACAATAGCAGCAGCAAGGACAGCTTCAGACAGAAGTCTGCATTTCTAGCTGATGGTGTCTCCTTAATGTACTGCAGTGGTCTGCATCCCCAGCCAGGTTTTTCAGCTGGTAAAACAAGCACTGCTTGTTTGATTTATTCAGGTTCATATTAACACACCAGATACCCTTTGCCCCATCGTACTCACAGGCTCAACCTCTTCACCACGCTTTTCCGAGGTTTCGGCGGTGGGGTGCCAGTGTCAGCAGCTGCTTCAATCTCGCGTGCAAGGTTGTAACTGCAGAACAGAGGGCACCAGGTTAATTTTGACAGACAAGACGATGAGTTATGTATCTCAAAGCAGTAATATTCAAGATATTTGAGAAGCCTTCAGTTATTCCCACTTCACCGAAGGTTGCAACCCCACAAAGAGGAACACAGCGCTCTCTACACTTTACCCCGATGAAGGGGAGATTTCACTTCTTTACAATAATTTTAAAAATTAGTGCTTTTTTGGATAACATTCATCATTTTATTTTAAAAAAATAGTCAAGAAAATACTTAGCATGTGAATCTTGGATAAGCTGACTTTTTTTCACTATGACTCAGTACAATGCAGTATGTATCTATGCTTACACTCTTAGTGCAGCAGAGTGGTATTCAGATACCTAGTGGAAATATTAGAGTGCAGAAAATAAATTGCCTTGCGTTGGTCTAGCAGCATGTACCGTAGCACAGAACTCAGCAGGGCTGCAAAACCCACCCCAAACACCCGGGAGACGTTTATCTGATGAGCGCTCAGCCAGCTCTGCGTTGCCTTGGCTACCTGCTGCCTGCATCCACCAGCCCAACGCTCAGTGCCTGCATCTCGACCTCCCCTAGGATCGGCCTCTGAGCGTGCCTCTGGGCATACAGACAGCCCAGACACAACAGACTATCAGATTTCAAAGTCAGAAGCTTCATTTCCAATCTCAAAAAAAAAAAAAAAAAAAAATCCAGTCTCCAAAAACCCCTGCTAAATGTTTAACAGGGTTTCTACAGCTGGTTAGCAGAAGACAGAGGTACTTCCACTCTCCTGGAGCAGCAGTACATGTAAGTCCCTGTAAGAGGACAGCTCAAGGCTGACACAACCTCCCTGCAGGGGGGTGTGGGCTAAGAAAAGCCTGCTTCGCCGGCTGGACTAAGAACCTACCTCTCCTCCTCAGTTAAATGCTCTTGTCTGCTCCACCACCAGAGGAATTTTGGGTCTGGTGTCAAGCAGTAGCTGTTACATGCCGACTGCAAGAGCATAATTTCGGCAATTACTTCAAATTCCTAAAAAAAAATAATCAAATGGGAATTCTAATTAAAAACCAACACAAACCCAAATTCACTCATTCATATACTAAGCACAGGCAACAACAGATCCAGGACAAACTTCGTTTGACCTGAAGTTCAGTTTCAGTTGAGTGACTATTTCCAGAACCAGTTTTTCAAACAAAGAAGTCTTTTTTTTTCCCCCCAGCATCCAAAATGTTTACTGAAGTGTGACATTTTCAGAGAAGCACAAATCAGAAGACAAGCACAAGGAATCGCACTTCACCACAGCGCTTTTCCCAAGTACTAACTGAAGTGCAATGCCAGTGCAAACCCACCGAACGGCAGCACTGCTGGTTGTTCCTCTAGGAACGAGGGTAGCAAAGGGTCATAAAGTCTTCAGATTACCCCACCTGCTGACCCCTGCTCGGGCCAGACCAGTTGTGAGAGACAAACCATGCCCTGTGCTTAGGTGGTTCTCAGACAGCAAGCGAGGGTAAATAATTAGGGGTGCCTGCGACGAAAGCAGAGAGTCTGATTCTCCCCGGCTTTTCACGTTGTGCACTCACACTTGCACCAGAGGAACGTGAAATGCTACCCGTAACACGTGTGACTAAAACGTGCAGCTCTTCTCTAACTCCACCTGCACACACGCTCTGCCAGAATAATTCTTAATACCCCCTCGTGTTAGAGGAGGTTATAGAATCAGGATGCAGGAATGCAGCTGAGTACTCGGCCTGGTTCAGAGGGCGGCTTTGCCACTGGTTTGTATGAAGCTGGACCGATGACCAACCAGAAGCTCCCGTATCCCGTTATTAGTACCCTGAGCCATGCAGCTGTACATGCAAGGCAAGTCCAAGAAGTGGTTTGTAGAGCTGGGAGCAGTTAAGGGGAGGAAATGGCTCCATCACAGCCAACTCCCAAGACTGCTTTCAGACCCCAGAATGGAGATTTGGCATGACTTCATTCAGACAGAACCTTTAACTCCTACATAACATAACTCATCTCTGACCAACGAGGATCAGGCTGAACAGAAAGACTGACAGCTTTTATTTCTCTGCCTCATCTGCAGCCTTTCACCTACAAATAGTTTACTGCAGCAGAAGGAAGATATTTACAAACTGTATCTTCTGGAAAGCAAAGGTCTCATGCCACCAGCTCTGTTTCAACACACAGGTCATACACATCTGTCACATTCCCATGAACACCAAAGGGAGGGAATGGGCATGCCCCGCATGTAATTCCCACGGAAGTAAGTGGCCTGCAGCTCCTCTTCCCCTACTGCACACATCCAAAAAGTAGGTTCTCGTTCTGCAGTTTGTTCACAGTTCGGCAGAAGCTCGCAGCATTTCAGGGGTCTATTCTTTCCTTGTGAACTTGCATTAAAATTCACAGCTGTTGTATATGCCCGAGCAATGACAAACGGCCTCGCCAAGAGAACGCTCCAGAAGAGGGTATCAGTAAACTAAAAATCACAGAACATTCAACTTACCCTTCGTCTCTTCTCAAAATTGATCAGGCCGCCCTGTTGGAAGGAAAGAGCAGGGATCAGAATAGAAGAACACAAGCTTAGTTGAACTTAATCACAAACAGCATGAAGTAGCAAGGCTAATGTAAAGCGCAGACGTGCCCCGAGCAAGGACCTTCTCAAAATACCTGTTTCCAGATCTGGTATAAACCACAGCACTCATACATCTGAGTCTCCAAGGGACAGCTGTCCTCACGGCCTATAGGGCAATCTGCCCCAGAAAAAAAGCCCAATGCAAGAATGCTCATAAAAGCTGTGTTGAGATCCGCTCTGAAGAATGCCAGTGGGATTTTGCACGGCAGAAACAAACTTGGCTCTTGCCTGTGCTGTGACTTTAGCAGTGTTCCCAGGGAGTTTCAGAAACACCAAGTAAACACAAAGCACGGACAGGAGGGAAACTGCCCAAAAGAAAATGGATGTACAGCAACCTTACGCAGGCCTGCTTCTGTGCAGTTCTGCCAAACAAACCACCACTAAAAACCCCAGCAACCACTGCCAGCCCAGGGAGAACTGTATTTGCCCATTCTTATCATAAATACCAACACCAGCACAACAAAGGCTGCAGTGTCTCTACTAATGGTTTCAAACACCTTTGAAAACTGGCCCCATCCTCAGTCTCCGTTAAACAACCAGACTCTCTTGCAGTCCTTTTTCCCTTCCTATGCTAAATTGGTTCCCCCTGCTTGTTCAGCTAAAGAGAAACGAAAAAAACCCAAGTCTTCAATCACTTTAGGGCTCAGACACACCCAAGTCAATACCAAAGCTCTTCAGTGATCAGTCTGCAGTGCTGAATTTGTGATTGTGTGTATTTTACCAGTTATTCACATAAATCTGCATGCCTAAAACGTTGTTTTCGGAAAAATGAAACAGAATAATGGAAAGCCTACTTTCTTCACGTTTTCTAACCTAAGAAAACAAGACAAAATACAACGCTAAGCTTGTCCCTTCAGATAACAGCACTCCAATTCACACAAGAGTCTTGTTGCTGATAAAACTGCATATGGCTTCCTTTTTTTTGAAAACAGATTCCTCCATTTTTAAGAGCTGCAGAAGAACCCGGTAGAAGATACAGGAACAGACACGCTCAGTGCTGGGAAGGCAGGGAGGATATTTAGGATTCAAGAAATTGCCTTAATTTACCTCGATATAGTCCTGAAGGGCTGTGTCAAGCTTGATGAGATCAGTGAGGAAGGTACCAAGAAAAGGTACCGTGCCTTGCATTACTGCCTGCAAATGATCAGAGCAACGTTGGATTAAATGATTGAGAAACGGTAATAATCAGAATGCTAGAATAGGCCTGTATAGGAGAATGAAATAAAAGCAGTCTGCTTAACCAAACAGTGGTCTTACCTTTTCTTTCATGGCATCCTCCTCAGTATCTAATCTACAATTCAAATCAAACTCGAATGACAGTGGGATGCTCTCACAGACATTGCCAAGTGGTTTTCCATTACCATACTGCCACCACACCCTGGTTTCTAACAGTGGGACACCAGGAAACCCCGCCTGTGGAAGCAGCATCGAGCAGCAGGGACAGGGTCCCTCGGCTACCTGCTACAAGAGAAGGAGCCGGGGCATGCTCCCGGCTAGCCTGTTGAAGCAGTTTCTCTCTCTGCCTCATTCCAGTGGATTTTTACTTAATGGTGCATGCCACCTGACAGTCCAGTCAAATCAAGTCACAGTTATCCTCCTCTAAGAAGGGACCATCTTCCTCAGCCATTCCTTTCATTTTGAGAGTAATTATTCACATTTTAAACTTCCTAGGCTGCTAGCAGTTGTAGAATTCAGGCTGCTTCTACACTTGTGAAGGAAACGCTTGTTTCTCCCATCCAAGGGATCCATACTTTCTCCAGTCAAACAAATAGACAAAAAAAAAAAAAATCACATTCAGCACTTTTGCCTCCCTATCCCAGATTTCTCTCCCCCTGTCCTTTTAAATCTTTGCCACCTTTGAGACAAAAGGCATTTTCAGCAGCAGACTGGAAACTGGACACGTTTTACAAAGCAATCTCTGTAAAAGTCTGTGCAATTTTCAAGCTGGCATGTCAGAAGCTTCATGAGCTTGCTTCAAAGTAAATGCAATTGCTGCTCTGCCAGAGCTAATTTTCTTTTATCACAAGAATTCCAGTACTTACATTAGGTATCTTACTACATGAAAAAGTTTCCCTGTATTTCTCTCTAAAGGGTAACGAGAGTAGTTAACAGAATTAATTTCTTGTAGGACAGAAACAAGGCAGTTGAAAACGAAGAACACATGTCTGTATTCACCAATCTTTTTTACTCTTCTATGTGACAGATTTAGTAAACTTCTGGAAGACCTGAAACTGAGGCCAAACCCTTGTCTCAGGGCCCACCCCCAACAGCTGGTTGGGATGTGAAGCAAATGCAAGCGGGAGCAGCAAACCTGCCCACCCAGTTATCCCCTTGCAGGGGGCAGGGGAAGATTGGTGCCAGGGAACATGACGCGGCCCCTGCGTACAACCACCGAATCCTGAAATCTCGGAGCGTTCCCAGCATCAGATCTCTGAACACACTGGCTATGCTGAAGCTTTGCATATCCGTTTCCTCCGGCCTTTCAGTACACAGGCGGGTGTTACTGGAGTAGGAGGACAGCTGGGCTGCACTAAAAACCACAGCGGTTACAGCGTGGCAGCTCAGCGTAGGCCATACGGCTTGAGCGGGGTGCAGCACGGATCCCGCTTTGGAACCATCTTTATATACAGATGTATGGGGCGGGGGGGGGGATATCATCTATACATATCTGCACTTTATATACACGCACACAGAGTATTACCTGCTTACTGCGACCCACAGCATAAGTGAAATACAGCTTTGCACAGGAACAAACGCTCTGACTGCCTATTCAGTCTCCACCTTTCGCTTCCCTCGCTTTGCATCAGCTAATCTATAGCACCGATGTGATTGTTTTTCTTGACAGAGGCACTCTCAAGGTCTTTACCTACTGCACGCTCTCTTTGTTAAATACCTTTCTAGTTTTTGCTTCTTATATCATTCACCACTCAGGGTTAATCACGTTATCAGGTCAAAAAGGGCAGGAAAAGGACCCCAAACGCACCATATCTTTTTGAAGTTGCAGCCGCCTCCGTGTGCTTTCCTGATTTTCTTTCACACCGCTGTCCAGGTTGGCAAATTTGGATGTTCCTTCCTGTGAGTTACAAGAGAATTAAAGGCAATTAACAAAGGATCTAAGCGATAAGCTGGCAACTATGTTTGTGTAAAATAATTGCAAATACATTTAATGGGGCAAGCAAAAATATTTGCTGTATAGGTACATGCACGTGTACATACATGTGCTAATTTTCTGGGACTTGTACACTGACTGGGAATTGTGGACAAAATCCCACAAAATTACTAGAAGGGAGTTTTTCAGCAAAGTGGCTCTACGCTGGTCAAAGCTAAGTGCTGTTGAAAATCTCCTGGGAGTTTAAATCAGAGAAGCTTAGATGCACCTTCAGGTGGCCAGATGCTTCTCTGAACTCTATCCTGACACTCTCGACCTCAGGATTTCTGTTTAATTTCCTAATCAGGACTGCTACAAGTAAACATCTCTATCTTATGTAATGCTTTCTTGTTTTTCTCATGCCGCAACAGAGATGCAGCAACTACCCTCTGTAGCTTATTGACTAATCCAAAACCACGCAGGAAAACAAAGTAATAGGTTTTCATCTCCACAAGTCAAGCTCTCCTGTGAATGGAGGAGCTATTTCACAATAGATCTGTAGCCTTTATTTCCCTGGATCCCTACGGGGTGCTGGGAGTTACTGTTACTGTCTCCAGTGGTTGGACAGATGGGGCATGAATGATTATCAGTCTTTTTAAGAGGCACAAAACAACAGCCTGCACTTGGAAAGATCCTTTCATCACAACGTTTACTTCTCTCAGTCACAGTGAAGGAACAGATCAAACTCAAACTGTATTTCCTTCCTCGGCTGGAAAACAAGAGCAAATGACAAACGAGTGTCGTCTCAGTGTCTTCAAGATACTGAAAGATAAACTGGAGATCCTCTAACAGCAGCCGGCGGGCAGGCACAGAACCTGAAACTGCAGCTTGCAGCAGAGCCATTGTTCGGGGAGGAGAGAACACAGCGATCCCTCTCCGTGCCAAACAACCTGTGTCATGTGCCATTTGGTCTGCTTTACACTTACATTTGTAGGATGGATAGGCAAGGGCAAAGACAGCTTCCCTACAGACACTATTGACAGTGAAAGGAAACAAAGACTTTAGGGATTCAGTGGACATTCATCCTCCAATCGTTACAAAACGGTCCAAAAGGAGGAGTAGGAGAGAGGTTCTAGCTATTCTGTGGAATTTTTCTCCTCTCACTGCTTTCAAAATGTTTTGCAGATCTCCATACGGCAGCTGGAGAGGGTGATTTGCTAGGAGCCAGAAGGTCTGGGCTCAGATTGAGTTGCTGTTGTGTCTTTTTAGTACTTAGGTTAACAAGCTGTTGTGAACACACATTTTCCCTCTATGCCTATTATTATCTCACCTGCTTTAAGATTTAGCTACAGGTGTTGATAAACGGATGATAAACAAAAGAGATTGACAGGTTTGAATGTGTTCACCCACCACTCCTGAGCAAAACACTGTGTCAAATAACAAGGCAAGGGGGTAAGGTACAAATGCCAGACTGACTGGATAGAACTGCCAAAAAATCAACTGGTCGGGAGGCAGTCTATAGAAACATTTTCATGCAGACAGAAAAAACAGCCACAAACATTCCATAGTTTCTACAGAATATAACCTTTCCCTGCTATTCTTCCTCACCCCTCTCAAGATCCTGAGCTTGTTGGGGTTCGCCCAGGAGAGTGCTCCGGTCAAACTGCTTCAGACAGAGCCTGCTTTGTTGTCCATCTGGCCACACACAGAGCAGGAAGCCTGTTCCTTCGAAATTCCCAGCCCTGTTTTCCAGTTCCAAGAAAGGTATGGGATAGTCGGATAAACATCTTGGTTTAATTCCTCAGCTGAAGCCGAGTGGCATTGTTCCAGTGAAGTCAAGAGCACTACAGCGGTGCAGCCCAGTTGAGAATCTCATTGGGAGCTGCTCTGCACTCACCAGTGCAAACCAGAGCCTTTCCAGGTCTGCTCAGAGGGTGCACCAGCTAGCAGTTCGGACAATCACCCTGCCCAAGAGACGTCGAACTCCAGCAGCAGTGGGGGCTCCAAGGCTCCTGACCTGCTGTCCTGTGAACAAGCCCTCACAGAAACTGTGCTGCTGCACCCTGCTCTGTGGGGGTATCCAAGCTCAGCAGGCTAACAGGAGCGTAGGTGCTTTCAGGAACAACAAAATCACCTCTCATCCCAGCAGAAAAGCACAGGTTTTACAGACCTCTCTTCCCTGAAGCACTGCATACCGTAGTTCGGGGAGAGACGAGCTTTGACGGCTCCTTAGAAAAAGGGCTAACCTCAGCTTTGATTGAGATCACAAGCCTTGCAACTCAAGCTAATTCTCACCTTCAGCAGCAGCTGCCTGCTTGTCAAATAATTGTCGTGGTCTGAGAAGGTATCACACAGCTCTTCGAACATCAGCATCATGTCCCTGTACAGGAAAAGATTAAATCTTTTAGGTTATCAGAAAGCACTCTAATACAGATCAGATTACTGGTTTTTTCCTCATGAATCGTTAACAGTTGGGCATGTAAGAGATACCACCACCAAAACGCATCCAGTGAGATGCTGCACATCAACTAGGAACTTTCCTGGGATCTCCTGGTGCTCCCCGGTAACGCCAGCCTTATTTGACGGCAGCACAAGGAATGCCACAGGTACGCCGATCCTGGGCAGGGCTTTCAGTCACACTGAGGGGTATCAGATTGTTGTAAGGAAGCGGGTAAATGGATACAAAGCAACAGAAAAATAGCTGTGAGAAGTATCCCAAGTACTGTGTTTTTGCCCTGTGCCACGCACTCAGGAAAGCCAGAAGCCTGTAATTGTGTGAGCCCCTTTCTATTACCCCACACTATAAACACAAGATGGCAACATCCTGATCAGGAACAGGAACACAGGGCAGCAGAAGACCCACCTCTCCTAGTGGAAATGCAGAAGTATGCTGTGTGGCAGAGCAACGTTTCTCTTTTGTTTATCAAAGACAAAGGAAAAAACCATAAATCTGTTTGTCACCAACTGAATGAGCAGAACACCATCTTTCCTACACAGCTTTCTGGTGTCTGTCTGGCATGCAGTAAATATGCCAGTTGCACAAAAAGGTATTTCCCTGTAAGAAATACCATCTTCAATACAGGCTTGGATTTTGTAGTTTGGGGATATGTTTTAAGGAAATGTCAGGACCAAGAGAGGATTAGTGAAGGTTTGTGGCAACGTTGACCTCCTCCAACTTCACAGTAGAGGAGACAACTGGCAAGCATCATGGTGGCCTTTTGCTGACCTTCCAAGAACCGTGTGCTTGTGCTGAGTCAGTAGGTAGTCCCATAGTTCTTCAAAATAGGTTGTGGAAGATCCAATACGCTATAAAGGACAGAAGAGACCCAGTACCCCTGAGGGCAGGTGGTCCCGTCAATATGAAAGAAGAGCTCACAGCAGCCAGACCCAAAAAAAGGGGTCTGAGCCTCACAGGAATGAGAGTATCTTCTAAGAGAACACTTGTCCATGAAGGAGCAGAATAGGAAGACTGAGAAGAACAAGATGGAAAGAAAGAGCACGGAGCTTTTTGTCTTTGTTTGGGGCTAGCCACAGGGGCAGAGGGGGATGCTTACTTTGAAACACACGCCCAGGTCTTCTTCAGCCGATAGATGGAGCTGGATTGCAGTGCTGAAACGATGGCCCTCAAGGAGGAAAAATTCTTCAGGATCCTACATTCCTGTGAAAGGAGTGGTTAGAAATACAGGAGCATGTAATGTCAGCATAACGAATATGTTAGTGCTCTTCTGTTTGACCGGTGTCATGCTCGCTACACATTCTCACTGCTAAGCAGGCAGCTGTACAAATATGGAGCATCAAAAATACCACTCCCCCCCGCCACCCCCCCAGCCAACAAACACTTTATGGGCTTTGGCATTTATATCTTGCTTTCCTCACTTTCATGTATTTGTGGTGATGTTGCAGTGGTACAGCTTCCAGTTGTCCCAGTAAAAATAAAAGTGGAACTGAGTCCATGAAGCCAGGCTAAAAAGCACAAATCTTACACTTCTTAAAAAACTCTTTAGAGTTACCAATCCCTTTTACCCTTTAGAGGAAAAAACAGGCTTTGCCTCTTTATAGGTGGTATTTAAAATGTAAACCCTCAATCATCTAAGCGTCAATTAAAAATGAAGACATGCAAAGGAATAACCTGTTATTCAAGTACGTGCACACTGTTCAAGAGAAAAAAACTTCCCAGCTTTTCCAGAGTCAGTACCAAATCCTAACAGAGGGACTGGTTCATAGGCATTTCTTACAGTTTCTCTGGGGGAAAAGGTTGGATGGAAAAGGATACTGAAAAACCTAGTTCTCAAAAAGACAGCACAGATTCCTGGTAAAGCAGATGCAAGCAAGGAGGAGAGGGAAAGTCTGGCCTGAGACTCTTCAAGGAACTCCTGTAAATCTGTTGGTGGCTCATGAACTAGAACGCCCGGGCACCACAGACTTAAACTCTTGCAAATACAAGCTCTCACTAACAGGTGTCTGTACAGGCAAATTAACAGACAAAACACGTGCCCATTTGACTGTTGCATGTAGATGAGAATATATCCAAATCCAAACTACAATTCCACTTTGCAAATTTTGACGGGACTCATTATTACACTAATAATGCTGAATATGTAAAGGATCCTTACAGTGAAAATAGACATACTTTATTTCCTTTGTAGGACTGAATCAATGTAAAGCAACCTTAACATAAACAGAAGTCAGACCTTGGTATATCAGCAACTCTGTTCACAAGTTGCATTAAAATTGACTGCACGACTAAGGCAAGTACATTTACTCCCATTTATTTACCTAAAAAAAAATATAAAAATCTTTGGGCAACTTAGGAGGCTACATTTAACAAAGCGTGGTTTAAGAAGACTGACTAGGCACACAGCAGCACTTGAAGCAGGTTAGCAGTTAGGCTAGATGAAGACCAAGTTCACAATCACGTGGTAGGACATGCAAGACCTGAAAGCTCTTCTTGCAAACTTTGCAGCCAAAGGAACCACGTAACGGCTCTTCTTCAGAGACCGACACATTTAAGAACAAGACCCTGCTTTCTTTAAGTTCAACTTGAAATTCAGACCGGGGAGAACATGGATGGAGAGGCACAAATTCTCAGCACTGAGATTTCTCAAACACAACAGGAGTTTGCACTGGAAGATCCAATTTGGAACCATCTTGACTTAACTGCACGTTGCATAATCTAAAGCATATTGTTGCAGGACGAGGTTGTGGGACAAGACACACACCAATATGGTTAACAGTCAAGCTCCAAAGTTTATTAGAAAAACAAGTCCTTATATATTCTTGTACATTCTAAAAATAACGGTAAATGCGTGTGCTGCTCTAGCGCATGCTCATTTCAAAAACTAGTTCCTGTCAGCACTTTCAATAAGGACTACTAACCGCGGGCAGCCGGTAGATAAGTTTCTGCTTTGCTATTTTAAAGGAATCCCTTCTTATCTGTTTCTTCCATAACAAGCACAAATTCTTTTGCTTTTAGCCATCATCAATCTAGACGCCATTAGTCTTCCAACACAAGTGCATCACTAATTCAGACGTCGTTAATCTCCTAACCCAAATACTGATGATACATCTACATTGTCAGTGACGCAGAAGGTTCACGACCAGGCATACGCACCCACAGCACATTAGGAATTCAATCCTGGATTTGGTGTTCTCAATGATTTAACTGATTGCAGACTAAACTTTAGCAAGCTTTCATTTATATATAGGAAGAATTTTTAAGACTGCTCTGAATAACATTGTTTCATGCTGTGCCCTTCACAGGGCGGAAACCAGAAAGAATACTGCGCAGAAGCAACTTTGATTTTAAAAGATTAAGCATAACAGGGTATTAACGATTTCAATGTTCCTTTTCAGTTTTAAAGAAAAAATCGTGTGAGTAAAATTGGCTGCTCCTGCTCAGGAACCCCAGATCTAGGTGGAGCAGAGAGGGCTGGCAGTTCAGAAAAGTATTCAGTTTATCCTGTAAACCAAGAAACTGGATCCAAAAGTCACGAACAAATAACAAACGTGGAACTCCACGCTGCTTAGTTACAGAGTCAGCAGTCCGTGAATAACTGCACTTTAATGAGTGGATTATTTTCTAATTCAGACATCTAACTATTCAAAACATTCATTTGCACGCAAAAAGCAAGCAGCTTTCTTCAGAAGTGGGCAGCTAAGCAGATATGCAACTAGCTGTTCGACATGTGCAATTATTTTGTAGAGCGTGCTCCTGCATTTTTCACGTGCTTAGCTAAGACTGAGCATTGAATTATGTGTATGAACTAAGTACAGGGAGAAGCACTGAAGCAACAGAGGTGGAGATCAAAGTGCTCCATCCACAGAACAAGTATGCCGAGAGCGGTCCCTGTCCTGGCTTCCCGGGCCTCCCTGCTCCCTGGGACCAGCAGGAAGCTGCTTCGTACTTGCTCGCCCAGGCTGCAGCCCAGGCTGCCCCACGAAGGCCCCTTCAGCTGGTACCCTCTGCAGCTTAAAGATCTGCCCACAGACAATAGGAATCAAACTTCCTAATCCATTCACAGGGGCTATAAAGCAGCCATCAGACGAGAACAATGAGTCAAGGGAAGTGCCAAAAGAGGTGAAAGACTTCTTCCCCACACCAGCCTCCTGAACCATGCAGCTGCCAAAGCTCAGGTGCCAGGACTAACAACGCTGCCGCTGGGAGCATACAAGTGCAGGGTCAAGGTTGGAAAGCCTCTGCTTGGCTTGAGCTTTTTATGACTGCTTATTTTGTATAGCTCAGAAAGAATCCACGTGATTCTTAAAACACAAGGCAACGCACATCCATATGAAAGTGCTTTAGATGTTCTCTTCAAGAGAGATCCGGTTTGCTGCCAGCTGCCCAGTGCTCTGAGGGGAGTTAAAAAGCTTACAGTAAAATGTTAAAGATAAGATCTAAGAAATTAGCGAACTGGAGTTATGTAAAGAAGTCATGAAAAACCCTTTCGCACAAAGATTAAGAAACACACAATCTGCTACAAGACAAAGGAATCGAAGCCAAGAGTATAAACGGGTTAGAGAAACACGCGAGACAATGATGAACCAGAAAGGTAAGATGAGGAGGAGTCTGGTACCATATTGTAACTCATTTTTTCTGGTCACTGCTTGCACCCCTCACCCCCTCCAAACTCAGCTGGTTTGCATACATGATGGGAACCATGAATAACTCAGTAGGCAAATGACCTTTCAGCCTCAAGAAATTTCAAAACAAGAGAGTACAAACGGTAATTTCATTTTTTCCATGTTGAAGAGGCTACTACTTCCTAGAAGTGTTAGCTTTCTCTGCACTTACTTCAAACCTTGTATTTGCTTTACTTTCACATGTACACACACACATATGTAAAGGTATAAGGCACAAACAGTTGTGCTGTCTTCCACCACATCTGATTTCAAGTCCCATGGCGTTCATCGACGCAGGAGAGGGAGCATGATGCTCACCGGCTGAACACGAATGGCCAAAGGCAGGCAAGTGCAAAGCTTATCCTGACTGTGCCTGCTGCTTGCACCGCTGCCAGTCCGACTCCTTTCTTGTTAGACTTTCTTCTGCAAACAAGTCTAACCTTTGGATGGTATCAACCATCACTTCTCTTCCTTCCCTGATACGAGCAGCATTTAGTTCCAGGGAAGTGAACTGGTTGAATTTATACCCATCTTCCCATAAATGTTGCATCATCAAGTACGTGGCACTCCCCATCTGCAAGACACAGGACCTGCCTCACCCATTAATTAGCACTCCCCAACCAAAGAGACAAGCACCAACCCCACTTCCATGGTGGGGAAGCAACTGAGGAAGGGCAACACTTCATCTACTGTTACAAAGAAAGGCAGTCAAAAATAGAAAGCATTAGAGCTAAGATGGCCTGGGACCAACGCATCCAACACCTTCCTCCCCTTCCAACTCCCCCACTCCAAGGCACCCACACGAGAAACATTAAACAGTCTAGAATAAATGCCTTACATGTGCAGTATGAATCCATTTCTCAATGATCTTGGCTCTTTGCTGTGATTTGAGCTCCTTGTCCTTCAGGATAGTGCTGACCACACATTTGGTAACGACATTGAACTGTGAGATGGTAGCCCTGATGGTCAGCGCCAGGTGCTTATATTCTTTCTTATTCCTTCGAGACCAGATGCATCCCAAACAGTGGTAGGGCACAACCTTCTTGAAGAGTTCCTAGAGGGAAATAGAGGTGTCTAGGTCAGCAGGGTTCTCCTAAATCTCTACTATCCACAAGAAGAAATGCATGTTTACACGGATCTAAATCTCATATGGCATTAAAAGGTAAATATTTGTTTTCCGTTAGTTTGAAATACACGCTTTGGCAGTATGTACACTTTCTATTTTTTATACATAAAGTGTATATACTTTAATATATATATATATGTCTATTGTATATTTGGCAGAAATAGACACTTTATAGGCTTGATGCCCTAAAAGAACTGACAGCTAAACACTCCTGGGAAAACCAAGGGGAAATTCTTTTCTATCGTGATATTTTGAAGGAGATTGATACAGACAAATCATATCAGAGCACTGCATTTAAGAGTACCTATACATCTTTAGTATACGTCATAAAAATGTGCTATTTCTCCGGTGTACAAATACTGAGCTTTGCAGAAAAGGCTACACAGTATACATTCACGCTTATTTTAATTTAAAAAAAAATAATCTTTGGAATGACTGAAGGAAAAAGCCCAATGAATGAAGCAAGTTTGGATAACCAAGCAGAGCTGTGTTCTGTGTCCCAACAACAGACCTTTTCTGGAACACTATACTTACATTGACATATCTTTAAAAAAAATTTTTAGAAGCCCCACACTATTTACCCCAGCATTTCAAGTAGTACATATACTCTACATACTGCATCCATGTACGTCAACTGTTCTGCCACAAGGTCTGCCTGGAAAAAAGAGAATTCTTCTGGCCTGCTGATGTCCATTTCCTCTTCATCACGTAGGTTACAGAGGGAAGCAACACGGAACCCATCTGTCCAGGATGGAAAACACGACTTGGTAAATTTATACAGCAAACAGTGAATCAAAGCAGATGTTTGTTTATTTTAAACCACCACTCTCTATATTATAGCAGAACACACAAAGGGTCCTGCCTGACCTAATAGCCCCACTGTGCTGCATATTTTTGTGAGAAAGATGATGACCAGAAGATTAAATTGGCAAAGAAAAGGTGGAAGGAAAAGAGAACTGAGCTGTTCAGGGTCTCTTAGCAGAGAAGTGACTTAACCCATTCACTAAACATTCTTCTGAAAGAAGAATGCCCCAACAAAAATTTCTTATTAACATTGCAGAATTCTGTTAATCTACCTTTTAGTATTAATGCATCTTATAATCTGAAACACCAAAAGTAAACCAAACTGAAAAAGAACAAGACTGCAGTTATATCCCCAAAATATTGCATTAGGAGTGCTCTTATATCCAGATTCCAGCTCCCATGCGGGGAACTAAAAGGAGAGATCAGATTTCTTGGCATCATTTGTGCTTACATAAACTACACTGAAGAGAGTTTATTCCAGCATCCCTCACCTTCCCTCTCTGGGATTTCTGCCCAGAAAAGGGAGAACAGTGAGCACCTACAGCATTCAGCTGAATGCTGCTTCTAAATCTGCCCTGGGCAGCAATGAAGAGGTGAGAGAGGAGAGCTGTCCTCATCAAGGGACCAGATCCAGTGCAGAAGGGAAAGGATTTCACAGATGTTCCCATGTCACCTTTTGGCTCCCACAGGTTGAGAACAAAGCCACATTAAAACACAAAGAAATATGCCCTTGTTTCCCATGGTAGAGGAGGAAGCCAAACAGAAAATCTCTGAAAAGAAATCCTCTTCCTAATCCCTTTTACTGTAAGGTGACAGTAACTCCATGAGAAGGGAGGGAAAAAAAATGGACTTGTTGAAGACTAACAGTGAAAGTGCTGAGTTTACTACTAGTGAGATTTCATTAACAAAAACAACCAGTGCATTTCAGAGTGTGTTGTGCAATACTTCATAACCAGTTAAAGCAGAACAGATATTAAAGCGACAAAAGCAGACTGCGATATTTTATCATTGTTTTTTGAAATACTTCAGTTTTCCTTTCTTTGTTTATTAGCAAAACCTAATCATCAATGTAAATTGCTACAGTTCTGATGTGACAAATTATTAACTAGAGGCTCTATCCAGACTTCCATCTGCACATTCCAACTGCACAATTTATTGACAGAGCTAAACGCAATAAAGGGAGACCTCTGTTCCACCATTATTTTTCCGTGACTGTTTTGTAACACTGCGCATAATTAAATGGATTTCTACCAAACTGTTACGAGAGTTACACCTTCTTCTCCCTCTTTCTGGCTGTGTAACTCCTCATTTTCCCTTCCGCCTTGAAATTCAGTGAAAATCCTCATCGCAAAGTTGCAACCCTACTCAAAATCTCCCAGTGCCTTTAAAATCAGGTCCTGGAGTGCAACGCAAGAATTTGCCTTTGCTTTTTTCATGCCTTTTTTTCTCTTTTCTCCTTCACCTTCATAAATGTGTAACCAGTCTTTTCCCTGCTGTCCAAGAAGCTGGAATTCTCTCGTACTCAAGTATCTCATCATCTTCAAATCGCTGATCCGTTTAGGTCCCCCTCAAAGCCCAGCTGCCCTCTTGACTTCACTGACAGCAACCACGTGCCCCTTTTGAATTTGCAGTCTCTGACTCACCTTGATTTGCATTGCTCAAGCAGCAAGAATTGAGGCCAGAAATGGCTTTTATCTACGTATCTGATACTGCAGTCTAATCTACCGGCATGGCTGATGGCAGCGCTGAATGGAGGTCTGATTACGCCAATCAAACTGTAGGATTAGGACCCAAATTTGTAAATTCATAGCACAATATGAATGCTTTGGGACAATAATTATCAGCAAGCCTTGATGCCAGACCACACATTAAGAGTTTTGCAAGAAATCGCAGAAATAAACAAAGATGGAGCTCTGATAAAGTAAGCGACAAGTCTAAAACTCTTCTAACCCCACAGGTTACTTGCGGTCTCCTCCTCTTATTTTATTCTATAATTAACAGCCTCTATTCTGCTGCAATTTGGAAACTGCTATCATTCAAACTCACCCATCTGTAACTCAGAAAAGAACCTTTTCAGCTGTTATGTGAGGAAACAAATGCAGAAGCAGGGCTACTGGGAACTTCTGTTCACTTTGAACTACAGTCAAACCCAAATATAGCTCTCGTGAGCTTTCCTTGTTTGACCAGGGGGAATCAAACCCAGGAAAGGACACAAATAGGCACCTATCAGCAATCCTGTTCATTTACCCATGTCCAATAAGGAAAACGCCTGGGCTCTCCGCAGTACTTCTTTTCATGTATGAGTTAATGACCGAGTTAATTTGGCATTTCACAGTATTACGCTTTGACATGGTATTTCTGGAACATCCGTCAGACGTGATTTTCGTGGGATGAAATGGGGTTTTTTGCTCTCATTTCCTTTAGCCTTTAGTACATGAATCATTCCCTCTTGCCCCTCTATGAAAGCTGGAAGTGGGTCTAGTTCTCATTCTATGTGAGCTCCTAGGATTTTTCGGCTTATGCCACAGGAAGCTTTCTGACCGGGATAAGGGTATGTGTCAAGCTTGACGCTGCACGCAGCGTATTTGTGTTACTACAGTTCACTATTGTTTCAGCGTCTGTGACCCCCGATAACGTCAGTTTTTCCTCTGTCCTTGGATACCAGCAGCCGACCACTCAAACTGGAAAAAAACAGCCACAGACACTTCCTTTGTCATGATGGTACCTAGGAAGAAAAGCTGCACGACAACAAGGTTTGCGACTCAAGCTGTCTTTTGTCACAGCTCTGTATTTTTCTTTCTGCTGGTTTGGGCTTTTCTTGGTGCATGTGTGTTGAAATGAAAAAAACAGCTAGAGACCTGCTGTGTGTTTTAATTCCATGACATGGGAAGGGCGCTGACAATTAACGACTTAGTTGCTGCAGTAATCTCAAAGTTTTGGCTAAATATTAGACAAGTGCTGGATTTCCCAATCCACCCCACAATGAACAGGCATAGGCACCTACACTATAGGACTCTTTCATCCCGCACAGAACCTGCAGCCTCACAGAGATTTTTTTTTAAAGAAAGAAACAAGAAAAAAGTCCCTGGTGAGCCTCACAATATAATCAATTAGCCTACGAGTTAGTGAAGTGTACTCCACACAAACCCCTGTGTCACCATACAGTCCGGGAGAACAGGAAGGCAGAAGGGAAAGGTAACTTACCGTCCTTTTCCACTTCTTGGTTCTGGAACTTCTCCAAGAGGTTCTGCGCCCTCCTCTCCAGGTCAGAGCCAGGGATATTCTTCTTCAAGTAATCCAACAGCTTCATCAAACATGGGTAGTCAGGCGGCTCTCTGAAATCCTCCGTACACTGATCAAGCCAGGCTCCTAAGATTGATGCTACTTCACTAAGAGCAAATACACAAGAACGCACTGGTTGTAAACAGCATGTATTGATGCAACCACAGGTGTCTGTGTCTAATACAACAATAAAAACACAGGCATTCATACCCCACATGAAGGCAGTATGAAGACTTTTTTGAGCACAGAATTTAATTTTTATACATGGAATCTTATTAAGATATCACTCAGATTTTGCCAGGGACCTCATGAAGTTGCTCCTGATTTGCCCTCCCCCAAGTGGATCTGATTATAGTCCCCAAATGAAAACGAATAAAGAATCAAATCCACTTAAGCTATATGGAGACTCTTCTATTAAATTCAGGACATCAAAAATTGATAGAATAGAACAGATTATTTCAGTTGGAAGGGACCTACAACGATCATCTAAGTCCGACTGCCTGACCACTTCAGGGCTGACCAAAAGTTACGGCACGTTGTTAAGGGCATGGTCCAAATGCCTCTCAAACACTGACAGCCTTGGGGCGTTGACCACCTCTCTGGGAAGTCTGTTCCAGGGTTTGACCACTCTCTCAGTAAAGAAATGCTTCCTAATGCCCAGCCTGAACCTCCCCTGGCACAGCCCTGAACCATTCCCATGCGTCCTGTCCCTGGATCCCAGGGAGAAGAGCTCAGCACCTCCCTCTCCACGTCCCCTCCTCAGGAAGCTGCAGAGAGCCATGAGGTCGCCCCTCAGCCTCCTTTTCTCCAAACCAGACAAGCCCAAGGTCCTCAGCCGCTCCTCACAGGACATGCCTCCAGCCCTGCCACCACCTTGGTTGACCTCCTCTGGACGCATTCAGGGTGGCAGCTTCCCCGTGGAAGCGCTAAATCAAACGCTTCCTTTGCTGCCCTTCCTCCCATCAATTGCTGCTGCCAAGTCTAGGGACCAAGCTGAAGCTGCATTGTCCTCCAACCCATACTACTCACGATCTGCTGTCTTAGGAGAAAGACTGAAGGAAACCTTGGCTTCTGTGAAAAAGCCATCTAAGCCTGAACCTAACCCCCATGAACATACACAGTGAGATTGCCTCATCTGTGAAGATAACACCCTAACCGTGACATGTGCAGCACGGGCAGCGCCCAGTATCGAGCTTGAAGCGCCAAGACAGCTGAACCCAGAAGACAGACTGGCCTTGCTAATCTCAGGATGAAATGCGTTTAACAAAAAAATGTATCAGCAGAACCTTGAGTTTACCCTTAGCTCAAAGACAGGGAGGGTTTGTCAAATTACACCATGCAAAAAGGTTATGCTCGGTTATGCTGGAAGAGGAACGCTTAAGGAGTTAGAGGAGCACTGGATCTTGTTCAGGAAAGTTATCGCACGCCTTCTTGGACACATGTAGCTAAAAAGACACCAACTGCAGAGAACTGCCCATGGACAAGCCTAACACAGACTGAGAGGGATGAGGGGAAACCAGAGCTGATGCATCAATGCGGTTTCAACCCTGCCTGAAACGGAGGGAAGCGATCTGTTTATCTCCTTTTCCTGGTTTATGCAGGTTTTAACCCACACCCACCTATTGGGATCGGTACATAGATACTCCACAAATGGATGCTTATGGGAAATTCTTTAAATCCTGTCTTTGCAGGGACTTCCCATCATTTCAACTTGATTTTGTAACAAGATGTAAAATTCATGCTATGGATTTCCAGAGATAACTCACAATGCTGTTGACAAATTTCAACTGAGTGTGAAAAAAACAAAACAAAGTCTGCCGAAATAATCAAATTACTTCAAGTTTTAAGAAACTTCAAGCCTGGATAAAAAAAGTAACTATCAACTTTTCTTTTTTTCTGCTGCATTTTCTGTGAGATCTGTGGTTCGTCACAGCAACGTGCCGGTAGCTCACCATGTCTATGTTGGTGCACTACGACCACGGGCCACAGCACATATTACAGGCTGGGAAGACACAGACAGCATCTCAAAAAACGATGTAAAGAGAATTTTATTCGCATGAGCTGACAGAGGGATTAGGGAAAAGGACTTTTGTGTGCAGTCACATAACATGACACACTGTCCACAGCCACTGCCTCATAATCACCTACTGTGACAGAGTAGGACATAACGTGAAAGGGAAAAAAGCCCCTTGTTCCAGAGTAAAAGGCAAAAGAAACCTCTAAATTTCCTGAGAAAAGGAAGTCCTGAAAATTTCCCCCTTGACAAGGAAGCCATCCCTGTATTTCAAATCTCTTCCAGCCAGTAGTCACATAAATGGTGCTAGGAGGATAAGCAAACCCGTTCTTTACCCCTTTAACTGCACTTCAGAACAGATTTGCTCTTTTTCTTGCAAATTTGGATGACTTCAGAATTTAAATCTCACTCTAAAAGCAACACTGTAGATCACAGGGGCACTAGTGGCAAAGAAACACGCATACACACGCTGCCTGAAACAACCCCAGCTTCGGTCTGCAGACACTGCTGTCATGCACAATGAAATCAGTCACAAGCCATAACCATTTACCACCAGAGGTAAAGCAGGGGAAACAAACACTCCTCCTTTGTTGAATCAACTAACTCTTGGCCTAGATGTGTTCGTCTCATGTTGAATTCTGAGACAATTTCCCTGACAGAAAGATCTCTGCGTTATAGGGCTGGATATCTTACCAGACCGGTGATATGTGGCCTTTACACAAGCCTCTTTAAGCAAGCCAACAGTGCTCTGAAATTTCAAAGGAAGCAACATCTATGCTGCCCACAGCCTCCCCCAGTACCGAATCCTGACTGGGGCTTCCTGTGCAAAATAACAGTGAAGAAACACACTTACGTCCCCAGGACTGGTTTGGATTCAGAGGAATCCTGGCTTACATCCTCTTCACAGCCTGAGGGCTCTGGGTTTCCGCACCTGAAAAAATGAGACGGGTGTTTAGAGGAACTCCTACTGAATAAAAGCAAAATCCTAAATAGCATAATTCATATACAAGTCTCATCAACAACTAAAAAGCTCAAACTACAAATATGGAATCTAACACTTGGGCAAAACTAAGGAGCTTGAAGATTATTTCACTTAGGAGGAAACAAGTCCTCAAGAGACAGACAGTTCACTTACATGAAGCAGCCTGCACACAGGAGGAATCAACCAAAACATTTTCCTTGCTCACAGGTCCAAGACCCTTTCTGCCTGTTTGCACTCCATCCTTGCCCAGAGCAATATTCCAGGGCGCAATGAGGCTGCAACACAACCACTTTCTCCAACGCAGCTTCTCTTTCTCTAGTAGTTGCCATTTCTTCCTACTCCAAGAGGGATTTCCCACAAAGTTCTCGAGGTGACAAGTGCCCACTTGTGCCAAAACTACTGACACACTTGTCACGAGTGGGAAGGGCCCACGGCACTCTGAAAATTACCACTGGGAAAGAGGAAACCATGGGCACGACTCCAAAAGTGCAAAGCAAAATCTCTCACCTACACAGGCAGCGCATGTGCCTCGAAGGCAGGATTATGCCCTTCATTCTCAACGGCAGTGCCCCCTGTTTCAGACATACAGCTCCATAACGGAGTTCATGGTTCCTTACAGCCAGCTTTCATGAATGAAAGCGGACAATTACGCACAGTCCAGAATAAGGCAAGCTGATTTTACGCATTCTGTGCCCAACTAAGGGTGTCAGGCACCTGAAATTAATCTGAACAGTCAGAGGAGAGTAAGTGCATCTTTAAGTGCTTGTGCTACAACATCCTCGTAACATCAGATAGAGAACACCTAGCGGGCTGCCAGTTTGTGTCCAGGAGGTTCATGTCAGAACTCTTAACAAAGTCATCCAAAATGTTTCAAAGGACAAAAAGAAGAGGTGGAAGTATCAGTCTAAGGCTTCACACGCAAGAATCCCAGGTCTGTACAGATAGCGTTTGCAATTCAAAGAAAAATTCCATTCAATTCAACTCACTATTTATTTATTCCAACTTTTTCTGTTAAAAACGTGTCTTTTATAAAAGTCAGTAAAATAAATCATACACAAAATATTACTGGCTAAAAGGGACAATCTATACGCACACAGCTGTTGGCTCCTCTGATAAATCTGTGCCTCTTTGGCAATTTACAGGCCTAGGAAGCAAGACACTCTCACGACACACTGTCACTTGGCAAGTCAGCTCCTCTTTAAAGTTACTAGCACCCCCACAAACTTGCTGTCCTTTCGTATTTTATTCTTCAAAGATACCTGTGCCCGAAACATAGAATCCAAAACTGAGGGTATAGGAAGAATTACCCATTCAGAAGAATGAATTCCTCAACAGTTTTACATTCTTGGATACGTGCACTGTCAATTTGTATTGCTCCCCGTGCTCTATGTCAGAATTAGTACAGACTGAGAGGTAAAGCTCACGGTAGTAAATCTAACTGTACGGTCTGCTCCCCAGGGTGGCTGCTCTTTCCTCGTCTGACTTCTTACCTGGCTGCAAAGTTACTGCACTTGAGCAACCACAGCTATTATCACAATCACAGCAGGACTGGCACTTAGGCATTTCAACATCGCTATTAATTGAGCCACATAACGTCCCTACAAAGCAAGTAGGATCATACCCCTTTCCTGACACAAAAGAAAAGCACAGATGGCTTATCCGTGCCTTGTTCCTTACCTACCTAAGCGGGAGAGCCAAAATCAAAAGCTAGGAGTTCTTACGCTACTCCTCTGTTCTGATTACTATAGGCCAGAACAACTGATTCTGTACATCATGGAGTCATAAGTGCTGCTGCGGGCACGAGGGGTGGTGACTTACAGGTATTGCTGTCAGGGAAAGCGGGGGAAGATGTTCAGGAAAGAAGAAACCGTCTTCTAGAGAAGCCGATCTCATGAGCTCCACTGCCATCAGAAAAACAGCTGAGATGACCAAGTGACAACAGCCCTGGTTTGCAGCAGGTCCTATCCACTTCACCAAACGCTTAGGGCCGCGCTCTGTAGTTAGCTGTGAGAGCTTAGCCCTCCAATGGCCGTATTTTTCACATCTACAGAAACCTTCCCTGATACCTGTTCCAATAACCCCACTTCACAAAACCCTCGTGCAATAACGGTATCCCACACTCCCACTGATATTCCATGAAGGGCCATGCTCTCAGTAAAAACCTCTGACCACAAGCATCCAGCCAGACACACTGATGTGTCAGCTCAAAGAACATCTGTACTCTGTGCTCCTGACAACCAGGCACTTGGCTTTTAAAGTTCAAATCCTCAAAAAGACAGATATAGTGGCTCAGGTCTATCCTGTTAATAGCTGCAAAATGGACAAGCATACCAGGAGGACCTCTCCTTCCTCAAGTTACGAGATCACGAGAGGAGTTCAAATATGAACACAGATTTCACATGTAGACAATGAGCTCCCACAAGGCTCTCAAACGAGGCTGTGCCACAAGCGCACTCAAGCCCTGGCACGGGACTTGCAGGTCTATTCTGAGATACATAAACACACTGAGTGTTCTCCATCTCATAACCAAGCTCCTTTGGGTCCATGACACGGCAGTTGGGGGACTAATCCCAACCTGATTTACACTGGTGAAATTATTCTCCTCATCCCCAGTACAAATGCTTCATCTATTCTGCAGGAAGGGTACTGCTGTAGCTCATATTCTGTGCCTGGACTGACTGGGAAAGGGGAAAGTCAAATGGGTTGCCCAAAGCTGGAAGAGACCCTGGAGCTCATTTTGCATGGCAGTGTGGGAACCTGCTGGCTGCCTACTACTGCCTCTACCCATTACAGAACACTGCCTTCTTGGTGCTTGTGATGAATTTTTAACTACCAGCTGTTCTTTGATGACTTCTCATGGCAAAGGGGAGGAAAATACTGATAGCTCTCTGTCACAGCAGCCAGGAAAAAAAATCAGAGAATTGAGCTCCCACGTTGAGTCTCATGGGGCAAGAGGAACAGCCCAAATCAGTAGAGCTTCTAGCTTGCTGTCCTTGCTAAGTGCTAAAAAAAACCAAACCTAACAAGCGATAACATGTGTTTCTAACTAAAGCCTCAGAGAGTCCTGTGTCATTTACAGACATTAATTAAGCTCTACATCTCTTCTTGTCAGAGACAGCTACTGAAATGCTCACAGCCAAGGAGCTTTTACCAATTTATCTCTGGTGCTTAAGCAAAACAGTTGCTGCGTGAGTGACGGAAGGCAAAGCGACCTCACTGTCCAACCAATCCATTCAGACAACGGAGGACAGGAAGGTGTTCAGTATGTTAACGGCACATTTCTGGACTGGGGATGCTTGAACCCTTTTAAGCCAGACTCAAAACCCCCCTAATCCCAACACACAAGCCATCAGAAAAGCAGGGAGGTAAGCAGTGGGAAGACCACGCTCGGTATTGTAGAACAGAATTGAATCGACAGTCTGCCTGAATCTCAGGAATTAAAACAGTGCAGCGTATTTCTCAGTCTTGATCGGACTGTGTGACATGTGGACATGACAGAAGAGTTCCACATTTTTCTTCCACCTCAAAACAAAAGGAAGCTAAAGGCTTCTTCTTCAGTGACGCCTTGAGAAGTCAGTGCACTGATAAAAAAAACTAAGGTCTTCTTAACTGGTGGAAGCTGAGACATTCATAGAAAAACAATCCTCAGTAACGCTGACAAGAATAGAGCATCTTCATACTGTAATCAAATATAACGTTGCAGCTACTCTTCACCGCCACAATGCATGCAAACCACAGATCACACCGCTGTCAAAGAACAAATGCTGAAGACCTAAGGCACATTTTTACACCCGACATCTACAGATAAAATCCACGTTCATATGGTGCTAGGAGGATAAGAAAACCCCTTTTTCACCCCTTTAACTGCACTTCAAAACAGCTTTGCTCTTTTACTTGCAAATTCGGATGACTTCAGAATCTAAATCTCACTCTAAAAGCAACACTGTAGATCACAGGGGCACTAGTGGCAAAGAAACACGCATACACACGCTGCCTGAAACAACCCCAGCTTCGGTCTGCAGACACTGCTGTCATGCACAATGAAATCAGTCACAAGCCATAACCATTTACCACCAGAGGTAAAGCAGGGGAAACAAACACTCCTCCTTTGTTGAATCAACTAACTCTTGGCCTAGATGTGTTCGTCTCATGTTGAATTCTGAGACAATTTCCCTGACAGAAAGATCTCTGCGTTATAGGGCTGGATATCTTACCAGACCGGTGATATGTGGCCTTTACACAAGCCTCTTTAAGCAAGCCAACAGTGCTCTGAAATTTCAAAGGAAGCAACATCTATGCTGCCCACAGCCTCCCCCAGTACCGAATCCTGACTGGGGCTTCCTGTGCAAAATAACAGTGAAGAAACACACTTACGTCCCCAGGACTGGTTTGGATTCAGAGGAATCCTGGCTTACATCTTCTTCACAGCCTGAGGGCTCTGGGTTTCCGCACCTGAAAAAATGAGACGGGTGTTTAGAGGAACTCCTACTGAATAAAAGCAAAATCCTAAATAGCATAATTCATATACAAGTCTCATCAACAACTAAAAAGCTCAAACTACAAATATGGAATCTAACACTTGGGCAAAACTAAGGAGCTTGAAGATTATTTCACTTAGGAGGAAACAAGTCCTCAAGAGACAGACAGTTCACTTACATGAAGCAGCCTGCACACAGGAGGAATCAACCAAAACATTTTCCTTGCTCACAGGTCCAAGACCCTTTCTGCCTGTTTGCACTCCATCCTTGCCCAGAGCAATATTCCAGGGCGCAATGAGGCTGCAACACAACCACTTTCTCCAACGCAGCTTCTCTTTCTCTAGTAGTTGCCATTTCTTCCTACTCCAAGAGGGATTTCCCACAAAGTTCTCGAGGTGACAAGTGCCCACTTGTGCCAAAACTACTGACACACTTGTCACGAGTGGGAAGGGCCCACGGCACTCTGAAAATTACCACTGGGAAAGAGGAAACCATGGGCACGACTCCAAAAGTGCAAAGCAAAATCTCTCACCTACACAGGCAGCGCATGTGCCTCGAAGGCAGGATTATGCCCTTCATTCTCAACGGCAGTGCCCCCTGTTTCAGACATACAGCTCCATAACGGAGTTCATGGTTCCTTACAGCCAGCTTTCATGAATGAAAGCGGACAATTACGCACAGTCCAGAATAAGGCAAGCTGATTTTACGCATTCTGTGCCCAACTAAGGGTGTCAGGCACCTGAAATTAATCTGAACAGTCAGAGGAGAGTAAGTGCATCTTTAAGTGCTTGTGCTACAACATCCTCGTAACATCAGATAGAGAACACCTAGCGGGCTGCCAGTTTGTGTCCAGGAGGTTCATGTCAGAACTCTTAACAAAGTCATCCAAAATGTTTCAAAGGACAAAAAGAAGAGGTGGAAGTATCAGTCTAAGGCTTCACACGCAAGAATCCCAGGTCTGTACAGATAGCGTTTGCAATTCAAAGAAAAATTCCATTCAATTCAACTCACTATTTATTTATTCCAACTTTTTCTGTTAAAAACGTGTCTTTTATAAAAGTCAGTAAAATAAATCATACACAAAATATTACTGGCTAAAAGGGACAATCTATACGCACACAGCTGTTGGCTCCTCTGATAAATCTGTGCCTCTTTGGCAATTTACAGGCCTAGGAAGCAAGACACTCTCACGACACACTGTCACTTGGCAAGTCAGCTCCTCTTTAAAGTTACTAGCACCCCCACAAACTTGCTGTCCTTTCGTATTTTATTCTTCAAAGATACCTGTGCCCGAAACATAGAATCCAAAACTGAGGGTATAGGAAGAATTACCCGTTCAGAAGAATGAATTCCTCAACAGTTTTACATTCTTGGATACGTGCACTGTCAATTTGTATTGCTCCCCGTGCTCTATGTCAGAATTAGTACAGACTGAGAGGTAAAGCTCACGGTAGTAAATCTAACTGTACGGTCTGCTCCCCAGGGTGGCTGCTCTTTCCTCGTCTGACTTCTTACCTGGCTGCAAAGTTACTGCACTTGAGCAACCACAGCTATTATCACAATCACAGCAGGACTGGCACTTAGGCATTTCAACATCGCTATTAATTGAGCCACATAACGTCCCTACAAAGCAAGTAGGATCATACCCCTTTCCTGACACAAAAGAAAAGCACAGATGGCTTATCCGTGCCTTGTTCCTTACCTACCTAAGCGGGAGAGCCAAAATCAAAAGCTAGGAGTTCTTACGCTACTCCTCTGTTCTGATTACTATAGGCCAGAACAACTGATTCTGTACATCATGGAGTCATAAGTGCTGCTGCGGGCACGAGGGGTGGTGACTTACAGGTATTGCTGTCAGGGAAAGCGGGGGAAGATGTTCAGGAAAGAAGAAACCGTCTTCTAGAGAAGCCGATCTCATGAGCTCCACTGCCATCAGAAAAACAGCTGAGATGACCAAGTGACAACAGCCCTGGTTTGCAGCAGGTCCTATCCACTTCACCAAACGCTTAGGGCCGCGCTCTGTAGTTAGCTGTGAGAGCTTAGCCCTCCAATGGCCGTATTTTTCACATCTACAGAAACCTTCCCTGATACCTGTTCCAATAACCCCACTTCACAAAACCCTCGTGCAATAACGGTATCCCACACTCCCACTGATATTCCATGAAGGGCCATGCTCTCAGTAAAAACCTCTGACCACAAGCATCCAGCCAGACACACTGATGTGTCAGCTCAAAGAACATCTGTACTCTGTGCTCCTGACAACCAGGCACTTGGCTTTTAAAGTTCAAATCCTCAAAAAGACAGATATAGTGGCTCAGGTCTATCCTGTTAATAGCTGCAAAATGGACAAGCATACCAGGAGGACCTCTCCTTCCTCAAGTTACGAGATCACGAGAGGAGTTCAAATATGAACACAGATTTCACATGTAGACAATGAGCTCCCACAAGGCTCTCAAACGAGGCTGTGCCACAAGCGCACTCAAGCCCTGGCACGGGACTTGCAGGTCTATTCTGAGATACATAAACACACTGAGTGTTCTCCATCTCATAACCAAGCTCCTTTGGGTCCATGACACGGCAGTTGGGGGACTAATCCCAACCTGATTTACACTGGTGAAATTATTCTCCTCATCCCCAGTACAAATGCTTCATCTATTCTGCAGGAAGGGTACTGCTGTAGCTCATATTCTGTGCCTGGACTGACTGGGAAAGGGGAAAGTCAAATGGGTTGCCCAAAGCTGGAAGAGACCCTGGAGCTCATTTTGCATGGCAGTGTGGGAACCTGCTGGCTGCCTACTACTGCCTCTACCCATTACAGAACACTGCCTTCTTGGTGCTTGTGATGAATTTTTAACTACCAGCTGTTCTTTGATGACTTCTCATGGCAAAGGGGAGGAAAATACTGATAGCTCTCTGTCACAGCAGCCAGGAAAAAAAATCAGAGAATTGAGCTCCCACGTTGAGTCTCATGGGGCAAGAGGAACAGCCCAAATCAGTAGAGCTTCTAGCTTGCTGTCCTTGCTAAGTGCTAAAAAAAACCAAACCTAACAAGCGATAACATGTGTTTCTAACTAAAGCCTCAGAGAGTCCTGTGTCATTTACAGACATTAATTAAGCTCTACATCTCTTCTTGTCAGAGACAGCTACTGAAATGCTCACAGCCAAGGAGCTTTTACCAATTTATCTCTGGTGCTTAAGCAAAACAGTTGCTGCGTGAGTGACGGAAGGCAAAGCGACCTCACTGTCCAACCAATCCATTCAGACAACGGAGGACAGGAAGGTGTTCAGTATGTTAACGGCACATTTCTGGACTGGGGATGCTTGAACCCTTTTAAGCCAGACTCAAAACCCCCCTAATCCCAACACACAAGCCATCAGAAAAGCAGGGAGGTAAGCAGTGGGAAGACCACGCTCGGTATTGTAGAACAGAATTGAATCGACAGTCTGCCTGAATCTCAGGAATTAAAACAGTGCAGCGTATTTCTCAGTCTTGATCGGACTGTGTGACATGTGGACATGACAGAAGAGTTCCACATTTTTCTTCCACCTCAAAACAAAAGGAAGCTAAAGGCTTCTTCTTCAGTGACGCCTTGAGAAGTCAGTGCACTGATAAAAAAAACTAAGGTCTTCTTAACTGGTGGAAGCTGAGACATTCATAGAAAAACAATCCTCAGTAACGCTGACAAGAATAGAGCATCTTCATACTGTAATCAAATATAACGTTGCAGCTACTCTTCACCGCCACAATGCATGCAAACCACAGATCACACCGCTGTCAAAGAACAAATGCTGAAGACCTAAGGCACATTTTTACACCCGACATCTACAGATAAAATCCACGTTCATATGGTGCTAGGAGGATAAGAAAACCCCTTTTTCACCCCTTTAACTGCACTTCAAAACAGCTTTGCTCTTTTACTTGCAAATTCGGATGACTTCAGAATCTAAATCTCACTCTAAAAGCAACACTGTAGATCACAGGGGCACTAGTGGCAAAGAAACACGCATACACACGCTGCCTGAAACAACCCCAGCTTCGGTCTGCAGACACTGCTGTCATGCACAATGAAATCAGTCACAAGCCATAACCATTTACCACCAGAGGTAAAGCAGGGGAAACAAACACTCCTCCTTTGTTGAATCAACTAACTCTTGGCCTAGATGTGTTCGTCTCATGTTGAATTCTGAGACAATTTCCCTGACAGAAAGATCTCTGCGTTATAGGGCTGGATATCTTACCAGACCGGTGATATGTGGCCTTTACACAAGCCTCTTTAAGCAAGCCAACAGTGCTCTGAAATTTCAAAGGAAGCAACATCTATGCTGCCCACAGCCTCCCCCAGTACCGAATCCTGACTGGGGCTTCCTGTGCAAAATAACAGTGAAGAAACACACTTACGTCCCCAGGACTGGTTTGGATTCAGAGGAATCCTGGCTTACATCTTCTTCACAGCCTGAGGGCTCTGGGTTTCCGCACCTGAAAAAATGAGACGGGTGTTTAGAGGAACTCCTACTGAATAAAAGCAAAATCCTAAATAGCATAATTCATATACAAGTCTCATCAACAACTAAAAAGCTCAAACTACAAATATGGAATCTAACACTTGGGCAAAACTAAGGAGCTTGAAGATTATTTCACTTAGGAGGAAACAAGTCCTCAAGAGACAGACAGTTCACTTACATGAAGCAGCCTGCACACAGGAGGAATCAACCAAAACATTTTCCTTGCTCACAGGTCCAAGACCCTTTCTGCCTGTTTGCACTCCATCCTTGCCCAGAGCAATATTCCAGGGCGCAATGAGGCTGCAACACAACCACTTTCTCCAACGCAGCTTCTCTTTCTCTAGTAGTTGCCATTTCTTCCTACTCCAAGAGGGATTTCCCACAAAGTTCTCGAGGTGACAAGTGCCCACTTGTGCCAAAACTACTGACACACTTGTCACGAGTGGGAAGGGCCCACGGCACTCTGAAAATTACCACTGGGAAAGAGGAAACCATGGGCACGACTCCAAAAGTGCAAAGCAAAATCTCTCACCTACACAGGCAGCGCATGTGCCTCGAAGGCAGGATTATGCCCTTCATTCTCAACGGCAGTGCCCCCTGTTTCAGACATACAGCTCCATAACGGAGTTCATGGTTCCTTACAGCCAGCTTTCATGAATGAAAGCGGACAATTACGCACAGTCCAGAATAAGGCAAGCTGATTTTACGCATTCTGTGCCCAACTAAGGGTGTCAGGCACCTGAAATTAATCTGAACAGTCAGAGGAGAGTAAGTGCATCTTTAAGTGCTTGTGCTACAACATCCTCGTAACATCAGATAGAGAACACCTAGCGGGCTGCCAGTTTGTGTCCAGGAGGTTCATGTCAGAACTCTTAACAAAGTCATCCAAAATGTTTCAAAGGACAAAAAGAAGAGGTGGAAGTATCAGTCTAAGGCTTCACACGCAAGAATCCCAGGTCTGTACAGATAGCGTTTGCAATTCAAAGAAAAATTCCATTCAATTCAACTCACTATTTATTTATTCCAACTTTTTCTGTTAAAAACGTGTCTTTTATAAAAGTCAGTAAAATAAATCATACACAAAATATTACTGGCTAAAAGGGACAATCTATACGCACACAGCTGTTGGCTCCTCTGATAAATCTGTGCCTCTTTGGCAATTTACAGGCCTAGGAAGCAAGACACTCTCACGACACACTGTCACTTGGCAAGTCAGCTCCTCTTTAAAGTTACTAGCACCCCCACAAACTTGCTGTCCTTTCGTATTTTATTCTTCAAAGATACCTGTGCCCGAAACATAGAATCCAAAACTGAGGGTATAGGAAGAATTACCCGTTCAGAAGAATGAATTCCTCAACAGTTTTACATTCTTGGATACGTGCACTGTCAATTTGTATTGCTCCCCGTGCTCTATGTCAGAATTAGTACAGACTGAGAGGTAAAGCTCACGGTAGTAAATCTAACTGTACGGTCTGCTCCCCAGCGTGGCTGCTCTTTCCTCGTCTGACTTCTTACCTGGCTGCAAAGTTACTGCACTTGAGCAACCACAGCTATTATCACAATCACAGCAGGACTGGCACTTAGGCATTTCAACATCGCTATTAATTGAGCCACATAACGTCCCTACAAAGCAAGTAGGATCATACCCCTTTCCTGACACAAAAGAAAAGCACAGATGGCTTATCCGTGCCTTGTTCCTTACCTACCTAAGCGGGAGAGCCAAAATCAAAAGCTAGGAGTTCTTACGCTACTCCTCTGTTCTGATTACTATAGGCCAGAACAACTGATTCTGTACATCATGGAGTCATAAGTGCTGCTGCGGGCACGAGGGGTGGTGACTTACAGGTATTGCTGTCAGGGAAAGCGGGGGAAGATGTTCAGGAAAGAAGAAACCGTCTTCTAGAGAAGCCGATCTCATGAGCTCCACTGCCATCAGAAAAACAGCTGAGATGACCAAGTGACAACAGCCCTGGTTTGCAGCAGGTCCTATCCACTTCACCAAACGCTTAGGGCCGCGCTCTGTAGTTAGCTGTGAGAGCTTAGCCCTCCAATGGCCGTATTTTTCACATCTACAGAAACCTTCCCTGATACCTGTTCCAATAACCCCACTTCACAAAACCCTCGTGCAATAACGGTATCCCACACTCCCACTGATATTCCATGAAGGGCCATGCTCTCAGTAAAAACCTCTGACCACAAGCATCCAGCCAGACACACTGATGTGTCAGCTCAAAGAACATCTGTACTCTGTGCTCCTGACAACCAGGCACTTGGCTTTTAAAGTTCAAATCCTCAAAAAGACAGATATAGTGGCTCAGGTCTATCCTGTTAATAGCTGCAAAATGGACAAGCATACCAGGAGGACCTCTCCTTCCTCAAGTTACGAGATCACGAGAGGAGTTCAAATATGAACACAGATTTCACATGTAGACAATGAGCTCCCACAAGGCTCTCAAACGAGGCTGTGCCACAAGCGCACTCAAGCCCTGGCACGGGACTTGCAGGTCTATTCTGAGATACATAAACACACTGAGTGTTCTCCATCTCATAACCAAGCTCCTTTGGGTCCATGACACGGCAGTTGGGGGACTAATCCCAACCTGATTTACACTGGTGAAATTATTCTCCTCATCCCCAGTACAAATGCTTCATCTATTCTGCAGGAAGGGTACTGCTGTAGCTCATATTCTGTGCCTGGACTGACTGGGAAAGGGGAAAGTCAAATGGGTTGCCCAAAGCTGGAAGAGACCCTGGAGCTCATTTTGCATGGCAGTGTGGGAACCTGCTGGCTGCCTACTACTGCCTCTACCCATTACAGAACACTGCCTTCTTGGTGCTTGTGATGAATTTTTAACTACCAGCTGTTCTTTGATGACTTCTCATGGCAAAGGGGAGGAAAATACTGATAGCTCTCTGTCACAGCAGCCAGGAAAAAAAATCAGAGAATTGAGCTCCCACGTTGAGTCTCATGGGGCAAGAGGAACAGCCCAAATCAGTAGAGCTTCTAGCTTGCTGTCCTTGCTAAGTGCTAAAAAAAAACAAACCTAACAAGCGATAACATGTGTTTCTAACTAAAGCCTCAGAGAGTCCTGTGTCATTTACAGACATTAATTAAGCTCTACATCTCTTCTTGTCAGAGACAGCTACTGAAATGCTCACAGCCAAGGAGCTTTTACCAATTTATCTCTGGTGCTTAAGCAAAACAGTTGCTGCGTGAGTGACGGAAGGCAAAGCGACCTCACTGTCCAACCAATCCATTCAGACAACGGAGGACAGGAAGGTGTTCAGTATGTTAACGGCACAGTTCTGGACTGGGGATGCTTGAACCCTTTTAAGCCAGACTCAAAACCCCCCTAATCCCAACACACAAGCCATCAGAAAAGCAGGGAGGTAAGCAGTGGGAAGACCACGCTCGGTATTGTAGAACAGAATTGAATCGACAGTCTGCCTGAATCTCAGGAATTAAAACAGTGCAGCGTATTTCTCAGTCTTGATCGGACTGTGTGACATGTGGACATGACAGAAGAGTTCCACATTTTTCTTCCACCTCAAAACAAAAGGAAGCTAAAGGCTTCTTCTTCAGTGACGCCTTGAGAAGTCAGTGCACTGATAAAAAAAACTAAGGTCTTCTTAACTGGTGGAAGCTGAGACATTCATAGAAAAACAATCCTCAGTAACGCTGACAAGAATAGAGCATCTTCATACTGTAATCAAATATAACGTTGCAGCTACTCTTCACCGCCACAATGCATGCAAACCACAGATCACACCGCTGTCAAAGAACAAATGCTGAAGACCTAAGGCACATTTTTACACCCGACATCTACAGATAAAATCCACGTTCATATGGTGCTAGGAGGATAAGAAAACCCCTTTTTCACCCCTTTAACTGCACTTCAAAACAGCTTTGCTCTTTTACTTGCAAATTCAGATGACTTCAGAATCTAAATCTCACTCTAAAAGCAACACTGTAGATCACAGGGGCACTAGTGGCAAAGAAACACGCATACACACGCTGCCTGAAACAACCCCAGCTTCGGTCTGCAGACACTGCTGTCATGCACAATGAAATCAGTCACAAGCCATAACCATTTACCACCAGAGGTAAAGCAGGGGAAACAAACACTCCTCCTTTGTTGAATCAACTAACTCTTGGCCTAGATGTGTTCGTCTCATGTTGAATTCTGAGACAATTTCCCTGACAGAAAGATCTCTGCGTTATAGGGCTGGATATCTTACCAGACCGGTGATATGTGGCCTTTACACAAGCCTCTTTAAGCAAGCCAACAGTGCTCTGAAATTTCAAAGGAAGCAACATCTATGCTGCCCACAGCCTCCCCCAGTACCGAATCCTGACTGGGGCTTCCTGTGCAAAATAACAGTGAAGAAACACACTTACGTCCCCAGGACTGGTTTGGATTCAGAGGAATCCTGGCTTACATCTTCTTCACAGCCTGAGGGCTCTGGGTTTCCGCACCTGAAAAAATGAGACGGGTGTTTAGAGGAACTCCTACTGAATAAAAGCAAAATCCTAAATAGCATAATTCATATACAAGTCTCATCAACAACTAAAAAGCTCAAACTACAAATATGGAATCTAACACTTGGGCAAAACTAAGGAGCTTGAAGATTATTTCACTTAGGAGGAAACAAGTCCTCAAGAGACAGACAGTTCACTTACATGAAGCAGCCTGCACACAGGAGGAATCAACCAAAACATTTTCCTTGCTCACAGGTCCAAGACCCTTTCTGCCTGTTTGCACTCCATCCTTGCCCAGAGCAATATTCCAGGGCGCAATGAGGCTGCAACACAACCACTTTCTCCAACGCAGCTTCTCTTTCTCTAGTAGTTGCCATTTCTTCCTACTCCAAGAGGGATTTCCCACAAAGTTCTCGAGGTGACAAGTGCCCACTTGTGCCAAAACTACTGACACACTTGTCACGAGTGGGAAGGGCCCACGGCACTCTGAAAATTACCACTGGGAAAGAGGAAACCATGGGCACGACTCCAAAAGTGCAAAGCAAAATCTCTCACCTACACAGGCAGCGCATGTGCCTCGAAGGCAGGATTATGCCCTTCATTCTCAACGGCAGTGCCCCCTGTTTCAGACATACAGCTCCATAACGGAGTTCATGGTTCCTTACAGCCAGCTTTCATGAATGAAAGCGGACAATTACGCACAGTCCAGAATAAGGCAAGCTGATTTTACGCATTCTGTGCCCAACTAAGGGTGTCAGGCACCTGAAATTAATCTGAACAGTCAGAGGAGAGTAAGTGCATCTTTAAGTGCTTGTGCTACAACATCCTCGTAACATCAGATAGAGAACACCTAGCGGGCTGCCAGTTTGTGTCCAGGAGGTTCATGTCAGAACTCTTAACAAAGTCATCCAAAATGTTTCAAAGGACAAAAAGAAGAGGTGGAAGTATCAGTCTAAGGCTTCACACGCAAGAATCCCAGGTCTGTACAGATAGCGTTTGCAATTCAAAGAAAAATTCCATTCAATTCAACTCACTATTTATTTATTCCAACTTTTTCTGTTAAAAACGTGTCTTTTATAAAAGTCAGTAAAATAAATCATACACAAAATATTACTGGCTAAAAGGGACAATCTATACGCACACAGCTGTTGGCTCCTCTGATAAATCTGTGCCTCTTTGGCAATTTACAGGCCTAGGAAGCAAGACACTCTCACGACACACTGTCACTTGGCAAGTCAGCTCCTCTTTAAAGTTACTAGCACCCCCACAAACTTGCTGTCCTTTCGTATTTTATTCTTCAAAGATACCTGTGCCCGAAACATAGAATCCAAAACTGAGGGTATAGGAAGAATTACCCGTTCAGAAGAATGAATTCCTCAACAGTTTTACATTCTTGGATACGTGCACTGTCAATTTGTATTGCTCCCCGTGCTCTATGTCAGAATTAGTACAGACTGAGAGGTAAAGCTCACGGTAGTAAATCTAACTGTACGGTCTGCTCCCCAGCGTGGCTGCTCTTTCCTCGTCTGACTTCTTACCTGGCTGCAAAGTTACTGCACTTGAGCAACCACAGCTATTATCACAATCACAGCAGGACTGGCACTTAGGCATTTCAACATCGCTATTAATTGAGCCACATAACGTCCCTACAAAGCAAGTAGGATCATACCCCTTTCCTGACACAAAAGAAAAGCACAGATGGCTTATCCGTGCCTTGTTCCTTACCTACCTAAGCGGGAGAGCCAAAATCAAAAGCTAGGAGTTCTTACGCTACTCCTCTGTTCTGATTACTATAGGCCAGAACAACTGATTCTGTACATCATGGAGTCATAAGTGCTGCTGCGGGCACGAGGGGTGGTGACTTACAGGTATTGCTGTCAGGGAAAGCGGGGGAAGATGTTCAGGAAAGAAGAAACCGTCTTCTAGAGAAGCCGATCTCATGAGCTCCACTGCCATCAGAAAAACAGCTGAGATGACCAAGTGACAACAGCCCTGGTTTGCAGCAGGTCCTATCCACTTCACCAAACGCTTAGGGCCGCGCTCTGTAGTTAGCTGTGAGAGCTTAGCCCTCCAATGGCCGTATTTTTCACATCTACAGAAACCTTCCCTGATACCTGTTCCAATAACCCCACTTCACAAAACCCTCGTGCAATAACGGTATCCCACACTCCCACTGATATTCCATGAAGGGCCATGCTCTCAGTAAAAACCTCTGACCACAAGCATCCAGCCAGACACACTGATGTGTCAGCTCAAAGAACATCTGTACTCTGTGCTCCTGACAACCAGGCACTTGGCTTTTAAAGTTCAAATCCTCAAAAAGACAGATATAGTGGCTCAGGTCTATCCTGTTAATAGCTGCAAAATGGACAAGCATACCAGGAGGACCTCTCCTTCCTCAAGTTACGAGATCACGAGAGGAGTTCAAATATGAACACAGATTTCACATGTAGACAATGAGCTCCCACAAGGCTCTCAAACGAGGCTGTGCCACAAGCGCACTCAAGCCCTGGCACGGGACTTGCAGGTCTATTCTGAGATACATAAACACACTGAGTGTTCTCCATCTCATAACCAAGCTCCTTTGGGTCCATGACACGGCAGTTGGGGGACTAATCCCAACCTGATTTACACTGGTGAAATTATTCTCCTCATCCCCAGTACAAATGCTTCATCTATTCTGCAGGAAGGGTACTGCTGTAGCTCATATTCTGTGCCTGGACTGACTGGGAAAGGGGAAAGTCAAATGGGTTGCCCAAAGCTGGAAGAGACCCTGGAGCTCATTTTGCATGGCAGTGTGGGAACCTGCTGGCTGCCTACTACTGCCTCTACCCATTACAGAACACTGCCTTCTTGGTGCTTGTGATGAATTTTTAACTACCAGCTGTTCTTTGATGACTTCTCATGGCAAAGGGGAGGAAAATACTGATAGCTCTCTGTCACAGCAGCCAGGAAAAAAAATCAGAGAATTGAGCTCCCACGTTGAGTCTCATGGGGCAAGAGGAACAGCCCAAATCAGTAGAGCTTCTAGCTTGCTGTCCTTGCTAAGTGCTAAAAAAAACCAAACCTAACAAGCGATAACATGTGTTTCTAACTAAAGCCTCAGAGAGTCCTGTGTCATTTACAGACATTAATTAAGCTCTACATCTCTTCTTGTCAGAGACAGCTACTGAAATGCTCACAGCCAAGGAGCTTTTACCAATTTATCTCTGGTGCTTAAGCAAAACAGTTGCTGCGTGAGTGACGGAAGGCAAAGCGACCTCACTGTCCAACCAATCCATTCAGACAACGGAGGACAGGAAGGTGTTCAGTATGTTAACGGCACATTTCTGGACTGGGGATGCTTGAACCCTTTTAAGCCAGACTCAAAACCCCCCTAATCCCAACACACAAGCCATCAGAAAAGCAGGGAGGTAAGCAGTGGGAAGACCACGCTCGGTATTGTAGAACAGAATTGAATCGACAGTCTGCCTGAATCTCAGGAATTAAAACAGTGCAGCGTATTTCTCAGTCTTGATCGGACTGTGTGACATGTGGACATGACAGAAGAGTTCCACATTTTTCTTCCACCTCAAAACAAAAGGAAGCTAAAGGCTTCTTCTTCAGTGACGCCTTGAGAAGTCAGTGCACTGATAAAAAAAACTAAGGTCTTCTTAACTGGTGGAAGCTGAGACATTCATAGAAAAACAATCCTCAGTAACGCTGACAAGAATAGAGCATCTTCATACTGTAATCAAATATAACGTTGCAGCTACTCTTCACCGCCACAATGCATGCAAACCACAGATCACACCGCTGTCAAAGAACAAATGCTGAAGACCTAAGGCACATTTTTACACCCGACATCTACAGATAAAATCCACGTTCATATGGTGCTAGGAGGATAAGAAAACCCCTTTTTCACCCCTTTAACTGCACTTCAAAACAGCTTTGCTCTTTTACTTGCAAATTCGGATGACTTCAGAATCTAAATCTCACTCTAAAAGCAACACTGTAGATCACAGGGGCACTAGTGGCAAAGAAACACGCATACACACGCTGCCTGAAACAACCCCAGCTTCGGTCTGCAGACACTGCTGTCATGCACAATGAAATCAGTCACAAGCCATAACCATTTACCACCAGAGGTAAAGCAGGGGAAACAAACACTCCTCCTTTGTTGAATCAACTAACTCTTGGCCTAGATGTGTTCGTCTCATGTTGAATTCTGAGACAATTTCCCTGACAGAAAGATCTCTGCGTTATAGGGCTGGATATCTTACCAGACCGGTGATATGTGGCCTTTACACAAGCCTCTTTAAGCAAGCCAACAGTGCTCTGAAATTTCAAAGGAAGCAACATCTATGCTGCCCACAGCCTCCCCCAGTACCGAATCCTGACTGGGGCTTCCTGTGCAAAATAACAGTGAAGAAACACACTTACGTCCCCAGGACTGGTTTGGATTCAGAGGAATCCTGGCTTACATCTTCTTCACAGCCTGAGGGCTCTGGGTTTCCGCACCTGAAAAAATGAGACGGGTGTTTAGAGGAACTCCTACTGAATAAAAGCAAAATCCTAAATAGCATAATTCATATACAAGTCTCATCAACAACTAAAAAGCTCAAACTACAAATATGGAATCTAACACTTGGGCAAAACTAAGGAGCTTGAAGATTATTTCACTTAGGAGGAAACAAGTCCTCAAGAGACAGACAGTTCACTTACATGAAGCAGCCTGCACACAGGAGGAATCAACCAAAACATTTTCCTTGCTCACAGGTCCAAGACCCTTTCTGCCTGTTTGCACTCCATCCTTGCCCAGAGCAATATTCCAGGGCGCAATGAGGCTGCAACACAACCACTTTCTCCAACGCAGCTTCTCTTTCTCTAGTAGTTGCCATTTCTTCCTACTCCAAGAGGGATTTCCCACAAAGTTCTCGAGGTGACAAGTGCCCACTTGTGCCAAAACTACTGACACACTTGTCACGAGTGGGAAGGGCCCACGGCACTCTGAAAATTACCACTGGGAAAGAGGAAACCATGGGCACGACTCCAAAAGTGCAAAGCAAAATCTCTCACCTACACAGGCAGCGCATGTGCCTCGAAGGCAGGATTATGCCCTTCATTCTCAACGGCAGTGCCCCCTGTTTCAGACATACAGCTCCATAACGGAGTTCATGGTTCCTTACAGCCAGCTTTCATGAATGAAAGCGGACAATTACGCACAGTCCAGAATAAGGCAAGCTGATTTTACGCATTCTGTGCCCAACTAAGGGTGTCAGGCACCTGAAATTAATCTGAACAGTCAGAGGAGAGTAAGTGCATCTTTAAGTGCTTGTGCTACAACATCCTCGTAACATCAGATAGAGAACACCTAGCGGGCTGCCAGTTTGTGTCCAGGAGGTTCATGTCAGAACTCTTAACAAAGTCATCCAAAATGTTTCAAAGGACAAAAAGAAGAGGTGGAAGTATCAGTCTAAGGCTTCACACGCAAGAATCCCAGGTCTGTACAGATAGCGTTTGCAATTCAAAGAAAAATTCCATTCAATTCAACTCACTATTTATTTATTCCAACTTTTTCTGTTAAAAACGTGTCTTTTATAAAAGTCAGTAAAATAAATCATACACAAAATATTACTGGCTAAAAGGGACAATCTATACGCACACAGCTGTTGGCTCCTCTGATAAATCTGTGCCTCTTTGGCAATTTACAGGCCTAGGAAGCAAGACACTCTCACGACACACTGTCACTTGGCAAGTCAGCTCCTCTTTAAAGTTACTAGCACCCCCACAAACTTGCTGTCCTTTCGTATTTTATTCTTCAAAGATACCTGTGCCCGAAACATAGAATCCAAAACTGAGGGTATAGGAAGAATTACCCGTTCAGAAGAATGAATTCCTCAACAGTTTTACATTCTTGGATACGTGCACTGTCAATTTGTATTGCTCCCCGTGCTCTATGTCAGAATTAGTACAGACTGAGAGGTAAAGCTCACGGTAGTAAATCTAACTGTACGGTCTGCTCCCCAGCGTGGCTGCTCTTTCCTCGTCTGACTTCTTACCTGGCTGCAAAGTTACTGCACTTGAGCAACCACAGCTATTATCACAATCACAGCAGGACTGGCACTTAGGCATTTCAACATCGCTATTAATTGAGCCACATAACGTCCCTACAAAGCAAGTAGGATCATACCCCTTTCCTGACACAAAAGAAAAGCACAGATGGCTTATCCGTGCCTTGTTCCTTACCTACCTAAGCGGGAGAGCCAAAATCAAAAGCTAGGAGTTCTTACGCTACTCCTCTGTTCTGATTACTATAGGCCAGAACAACTGATTCTGTACATCATGGAGTCATAAGTGCTGCTGCGGGCACGAGGGGTGGTGACTTACAGGTATTGCTGTCAGGGAAAGCGGGGGAAGATGTTCAGGAAAGAAGAAACCGTCTTCTAGAGAAGCCGATCTCATGAGCTCCACTGCCATCAGAAAAACAGCTGAGATGACCAAGTGACAACAGCCCTGGTTTGCAGCAGGTCCTATCCACTTCACCAAACGCTTAGGGCCGCGCTCTGTAGTTAGCTGTGAGAGCTTAGCCCTCCAATGGCCGTATTTTTCACATCTACAGAAACCTTCCCTGATACCTGTTCCAATAACCCCACTTCACAAAACCCTCGTGCAATAACGGTATCCCACACTCCCACTGATATTCCATGAAGGGCCATGCTCTCAGTAAAAACCTCTGACCACAAGCATCCAGCCAGACACACTGATGTGTCAGCTCAAAGAACATCTGTACTCTGTGCTCCTGACAACCAGGCACTTGGCTTTTAAAGTTCAAATCCTCAAAAAGACAGATATAGTGGCTCAGGTCTATCCTGTTAATAGCTGCAAAATGGACAAGCATACCAGGAGGACCTCTCCTTCCTCAAGTTACGAGATCACGAGAGGAGTTCAAATATGAACACAGATTTCACATGTAGACAATGAGCTCCCACAAGGCTCTCAAACGAGGCTGTGCCACAAGCGCACTCAAGCCCTGGCACGGGACTTGCAGGTCTATTCTGAGATACATAAACACACTGAGTGTTCTCCATCTCATAACCAAGCTCCTTTGGGTCCATGACACGGCAGTTGGGGGACTAATCCCAACCTGATTTACACTGGTGAAATTATTCTCCTCATCCCCAGTACAAATGCTTCATCTATTCTGCAGGAAGGGTACTGCTGTAGCTCATATTCTGTGCCTGGACTGACTGGGAAAGGGGAAAGTCAAATGGGTTGCCCAAAGCTGGAAGAGACCCTGGAGCTCATTTTGCATGGCAGTGTGGGAACCTGCTGGCTGCCTACTACTGCCTCTACCCATTACAGAACACTGCCTTCTTGGTGCTTGTGATGAATTTTTAACTACCAGCTGTTCTTTGATGACTTCTCATGGCAAAGGGGAGGAAAATACTGATAGCTCTCTGTCACAGCAGCCAGGAAAAAAAATCAGAGAATTGAGCTCCCACGTTGAGTCTCATGGGGCAAGAGGAACAGCCCAAATCAGTAGAGCTTCTAGCTTGCTGTCCTTGCTAAGTGCTAAAAAAAACCAAACCTAACAAGCGATAACATGTGTTTCTAACTAAAGCCTCAGAGAGTCCTGTGTCATTTACAGACATTAATTAAGCTCTACATCTCTTCTTGTCAGAGACAGCTACTGAAATGCTCACAGCCAAGGAGCTTTTACCAATTTATCTCTGGTGCTTAAGCAAAACAGTTGCTGCGTGAGTGACGGAAGGCAAAGCGACCTCACTGTCCAACCAATCCATTCAGACAACGGAGGACAGGAAGGTGTTCAGTATGTTAACGGCACAGTTCTGGACTGGGGATGCTTGAACCCTTTTAAGCCAGACTCAAAACCCCCCTAATCCCAACACACAAGCCATCAGAAAAGCAGGGAGGTAAGCAGTGGGAAGACCACGCTCGGTATTGTAGAACAGAATTGAATCGACAGTCTGCCTGAATCTCAGGAATTAAAACAGTGCAGCGTATTTCTCAGTCTTGATCGGACTGTGTGACATGTGGACATGACAGAAGAGTTCCACATTTTTCTTCCACCTCAAAACAAAAGGAAGCTAAAGGCTTCTTCTTCAGTGACGCCTTGAGAAGTCAGTGCACTGATAAAAAAAACTAAGGTCTTCTTAACTGGTGGAAGCTGAGACATTCATAGAAAAACAATCCTCAGTAACGCTGACAAGAATAGAGCATCTTCATACTGTAATCAAATATAACGTTGCAGCTACTCTTCACCGCCACAATGCATGCAAACCACAGATCACACCGCTGTCAAAGAACAAATGCTGAAGACCTAAGGCACATTTTTACACCCGACATCTACAGATAAAATCCACGTTCATATGGTGCTAGGAGGATAAGAAAACCCCTTTTTCACCCCTTTAACTGCACTTCAAAACAGCTTTGCTCTTTTACTTGCAAATTCAGATGACTTCAGAATCTAAATCTCACTCTAAAAGCAACACTGTAGATCACAGGGGCACTAGTGGCAAAGAAACACGCATACACACGCTGCCTGAAACAACCCCAGCTTCGGTCTGCAGACACTGCTGTCATGCACAATGAAATCAGTCACGAGCCATAACCATTTACCACCAAAAAAGTGCATGGGAAACAAACACTCCTCCTTTGTTGAATCAACTAACTCTTGGCCTAGATGTGTTCGTCTCATGTTGAATTCTGAGACAATTTCCCTGACAGAAAGATCTCTGCGTTATAGGGCTGGATATCTTACCAGACCGGTGATATGTGGCCTTTACACAAGCCTCTTTAAGCAAGCCAACAGTGCTCTGAAATTTCAAAGGAAGCAACATCTATGCTGCCCACAGCCTCCCCCAGTACCGAATCCTGACTGGGGCTTCCTGTGCAAAATAACAGTGAAGAAACACACTTACGTCCCCAGGACTGGTTTGGATTCAGAGGAATCCTGGCTTACATCCTCTTCACAGCTTGAGGGCTCTGGGTTTCCGCACCTGAAAAAATGAGACGGGTGTTTAGAGGAACTCCTACTGAATAAAAGCAAAATCCTAAATAGCATAATTCATACACAAGTCTCATCAACAACTAAAAAGCTCAAACTACAAATATGGAATCTAACACTTGGGCAAAACTAAGGAGCTTGAAGATTATTTCACTTAGGAGGAAACAAGTCCTCAAGAGACAGACAGTTCACTTACATGAAGCAGCCTGCACACAGGAGGAATCAACCAAAACATTTTCCTTGCTCACAGCTCCAAGACCCTTTCTGCCTGTTTGCACTCCATCCTTGCCCAGAGCAATATTCCAGGGCGCAATGAGGCTGCAACACAACCACTTTCTCCAACGCAGCTTCTCTTTCTCTAGTAGTTGCCATTTCTTCCTACTCCAAGAGGGATTTCCCACAAAGTTCTCGAGGTGACAAGTGCCCACTTGTGCCAAAACTACTGACACACTTGTCACGAGTGGGAAGGGCCCACGGCACTCTGAAAATTACCACTGGGAAAGAGGAAACCATGGGCACGACTCCAAAAGTGCAAAGCAAAATCTCTCACCTACACAGGCAGCGCATGTGCCTCGAAGGCAGGATTATGCCCTTCAGTCTCAACGGCAGTGCCCCCTGTTTCAGACATACAGCTCCATAACGGAGTTCATGGTTCCTTACAGCCAGCTTTCATGAATGAAAGCGGACAATTACGCACAGTCCAGAATAAGGCAAGCTGATTTTACGCATTCTGTGCCCAACTAAGGGTGTCAGGCACCTGAAATTAATCTGAACAGTCAGAGGAGAGTAAGTGCATCTTTAAGTGCTTGTGCTACAACATCCTCGTAACATCAGGTAGAGAACACCTAGCGGGCTGCCAGTTTGTGTCCAGGAGGTTCATGTCAGAACTCTTAACAAAGTCATCCAAAATGTTTCAAAGGACAAAAAGAAGAGGTGGAAGTATCAGTCTAAGGCTTCACACGCAAGAATCCCAGGTCTGTACAGATAGCGTTTGCAATTCAAAGAAAAATTCCATTCAATTCAACTCACTATTTATTTATTCCAACTTTTTCTGTTAAAAATGTGTCTTTTATAAAAGTCAGTAAAATAAATCATACACAAAATATTACTGGCTAAAAGGGACAATCTATATGCACACAGCTATTGGCTCCTCTGATAAATCTGTGCCTCTCTGGCAATTTACAGGCTTAGGAAGCAAGACACTCTCACGACACACTGTCACTTGGCAAGTCAGCTCCTCTTTAAAGTAAATATAATCTACACAAACTTGACTGGGAAAATGCAGTAAATATTCTCCTCCCAAAATAAGATCACCTCCGATCTAATCATGTCCCAATTAGAATTCAGTGTGAGAAAACTAATCTTGTGGGTTCTAAGCATTTATACAGATACAGCAGATGTGATTTAACAGTCTTACCCTAAGCTATTCCTAGAATATCATCCAGTTCTTCTGCTGTCTGCAAATACTTATGACTGCATGTTCACGTGAAGTACTAGAAGGGGACAGTGAATTCTTTCTTATGTTTGTACAATCCCTGTCTCAAATCAGCAGCTCCCAAACAGGAGAGTGTAGGTCCAAAAATATCAGTATCCAGAAAAACATACTAATCTATTCTAGGTATGACTTTGCAGCCCATGCATTCTTTTTTTTTTTTTGAGGGGTGGGTAGAGGGAAGCTGTACTAATTTTCTTGCGTTGGTCCTAGTTTGGATCCTTAGCAGTCAGACACGGCACACTTTTGCTGCCTGATGACTACGCTTTAATGACAGCTGGGATGTGGGCAGCATGCATTTACACATTTTATCTTTATGCTGAAATTCTGAATTTTGCAGGACTCTTGACATCTTTCCATTGGGTTATTACGTCCATGTCCTCTAAAAGTAATGGGAGAAATTGCTGAGCACATCCCCCTATCATGTAAATGATGGCTCAGTTCCCACTGTATACTGGCTCTTACCTCTCAAGAATTTCCAGTACTTCCTTAGCAGAAGCAAAGGCACGGTATGTAGACAGAAATATACTGGTGTAGGTGAAATCCCGGTCTCCAAAAGCTGTCAGAAGATTCTTCACAAGTCTGTCCAGAGTCCCAGCTTTTATTGTCCGGATTTTGCAGGTTTCATACTGGCTGACAGTATGTTCTGGAGGGAACTCGTCCCCTCCAGCCTACAAAGTTGAAACAAAACAATCACAAAAATCAGACAGAAGCCAGATCCCGGACACAGCTTTCACAATGAAACAAAGATTAAATTCCATCTTTCACCTCAATACTCCATCTTTAGTTACTACGTGATTTTGTCACTTTTGGCTAAATGAACACCAAATGCCGTATCGAATAGCAGAGGTTTTCAGTAAGTTTATCTTGAAGATAACTTCTACGCTCCACACAATCTTTTACAGTCCAACTGCTATTAAGTTAGCTTATGATCCCATCAGATATTATCATCTAAAAGAAAATCCATCACACCACAAATAATATTATTACTGGGAGGAACAATAGTGGTAACTCAGTGCCCCATTAACTTCTGAATAAACACGAAAACTGACCACAACTTTGGCATCAGCACTTGTGATTCCCTTTCTGAAAATACCAACTTTGGGTTGCCACACAGAACCCAAGGTCATGAACACATCTGGATGTGAAACATTTCATGATACTTTTGCAAGGAGGGTGCCAACGTCATCTTGCAAACTTACCATTAGAACATTTCCATCTTCTCTTACAGTTTTCATTTGGCACAAGATTTGTCAACAAATTTGGGGTTTGGTGTTGGGGGGAGGGGCTTAGACAGCATTTGGTTGTCATGCTTACAGACTGGTTTAAGTCTGAAATAACTAGAAACATTCCCTTCAATTCTGCCATTATTTAGAGGACGGTTCAGAAAATTATTTTTGTGACTACTTTAAATACTGATTTGTTAAGTATGTGGGATAAAAACTTTAAAATGAGATTATAAATCAAATACATCAACAAGAGCAATCAAACAGAAGATTTCCCTCTACCTCTTGAGTTGACTGTCTCTGGGAAGGAATGTTCAGATCACTAACCTAAGAAAGGCCGAACTACAGAGGCAGCATGGGGAGGTGTACAGTTCTCTTTCTGTTGCTGCTGTTTAATGGGGACCAAACTGACTGATGGACTGCATCCTCAGCTTGAGGAAAACATGCCGTGACACACCTGCTCTTTTACCTCAGTCACAGTTACATGACGTGCATAATCACATATCACCAGCACTAATGGAACTCCAGTAACAAAAAAGTAATTTTCCTTGAGAGAAAGAAATGGCTTGAGCCCATTCGAGTGTCCGCAACCATGAGTGAAATGAAAAATCCTGTCAAAAATCCCCAGACATCACTATGATTTATGTAAATAAACTATTGGAAGATCATCTGAACGAATGAAATACCTTTTTGAAGTAGTTACTTTTATTCACTTCCACTGACTTTACAAAGTCAAATCCTAGCTAGGATTAATGGCATTATGCAAAGGAGAAATCAAGCCGTCATGAAATATTTCAAGGGGGGGGGGGAGGGAATCTTAAATCTTCTTAGGTTAGATTAGATATATCAGTAGAAGAATACTACAGGAAACAAACTTGCACTGGACATGAACACACAACACTCTAGTACTTAGTCTTTGCATCATCAACTCTCCTGCAACCTCAGGATAAAAACTAAGGAGTTCAACCATTTTCATCGCAGCATTATTCCGCTGCAGATTTCCTCCTTACATACTCACCCACAGCATGTCTTCAGCTGGGACTGCTGTGATGGTTCTCTTCGGAATCACAGCCTCCCCTCCTAGTAAGAGCTTCTGCTGTATCATGAGATCACGCAGTAACAGCATATCATTAGGTCACATTTCACAGCCTTACAGTAACGGTTTATAATTTAACAGCTCTTCTGAGTTTGGAATATCGAGTCGGTTATTTGTACAGACTGAGAGGCTCCCCTAAGTAACAAGACAATCCATATTCTGAGTTTCTCCATGGTTCCTTGATGTGTCTCAAATTCATCCCGACCAACCACCACCAGGACTGAATATGAAGTTCATGGACAGTTTGACCAGACGTTTTGCTCCAGAAACTGCCTGCTAAGGTATGAGTTAGAAACAACAAGGCTAACGATATTCCAACATTAACACAACACCTTGGGACTAGACTGAGGACATGAAGACGGCATCTTAATGACTTAGAGTCACTACCAACTCTGGCTTGGTATATTGACAAAAGCACAAAGAAAAAAGTTAACCTATTCATAAAATAATTAGGAACGGATCACCCATCCACTTCATATTTACATCACGACCTTCCATTGCTTTTGAATTATTTACAATAGACACCCTTTTTTGTTTAAAACAAGATAGAGGTCTTTAATATTAGTCTAAAGCCCTGCTACTCTGGCACGAGGACATCTCATTTCCCAGCTTAAACAAGGTCCAACAAACTCTTACTGCTACATTAAAATACAACCTCCTGTATTAAAAAACAAAAACAAAACCCCAAAACCAAAACCAAACAAACAGACCAGACAGGAAAAGAAAAATCAGGAATAACAGCAGTATCCCACAGTGTTCTGGGCTTTCTAACAAGAAGTGGGCCCAGGCACAGATTTTTGGCAGAAAAGTGCCTCTGTGTCTGTAGGAAGGCCTGGAAGAGCCAGGATCATCTTGCACCATCAAGACACAAAGACCTGTCAACAGCCCGTAAAGAGTATAGATGCAGTAGGTAAGCAGAGGCCCTAGGAGACTTGCAGCCACATCTCAACTGCAAAATGGCACCATTCCACCCTGAGTTTAAGACACTGAAAGAAGCCATTCCCAGAGGCCCTTTTCTGTCCACCTGCTGCAGCCAAGTGGGCTGGGAAAGTGGTCCAGCCAAAACAGAGCCCTTTATTTCACCTCGTAGGCTCAGGTTTAACCCGCACAAGTTCACCCCACGGCTGCAGAAACACACAGGCTGATGCAGGGAACACAATCTTGGGTGCAAGCTGTAAGAATTTCTGGAAGCACTGTGGGTTTACATCTGCTCAAACAGACTGGCAACTTGGGCTTGTGTCATGAACCCATTCATACCTCTTATAAATAGACAAGGCAACACACAGTACTACTGCACCAAACCCCACTGTTACCCCAAACGCAACCCCACAGGGAATGAGTGAAATTACACCAGAATAACTTGAAAAACTTTGTTCCGTGGATCTCATGGCTGATATAAAGGTGTATAATCTGTTATACACCTGACTTAAAGGTACATATAGAATTATATATGGCATCACCATTACAGAAACACTATAAGAATACTGTTTGTTATTGGTGCTATACATCGCCCGCCTCCATTCAAATTTTCCCGAAGCAAAACTTGCTCAGGAGAAAAAAAAACACTACATTTTCTTGCTGACTTTTCATCGTACAATTAAAATAGACTTTTGACAATAACCACTTATACAATGCAACCACTTTCAAACAGGGAAGAACGCCTGCACCACCGTATTTAACTATTAATTTTCTATCCAGCAGATTGTCCAAACCATGATGTACTGATTTACGGCCATATTCTACTCAGCGTGTGTAAAGGCGTCTCATTCACTAAGGTGAATGTGTACCAAACAAGGGCTGAATCTGCTCCCAAGTACGATACGCGCACAAATTTCTCTGCTAATTGCAACACTGCAACTTCCCCAAGATATCATACTGGGAGAAAGTTAAAAAAAAAATAAAAACAAACCCCACACCAAAAACCAAAGCAAACCAAAAAACCAACACCAAACCCTGAAAATCTAAAACTGAGTTTGTCAGCAAAACATTAAACTGCTAGAAATCATTTTAAGAGACTTGTAGGGATTGTTCGTGCTTATATTATTTCACATATTAAAGCTGCAGCAGCAGCTCCTCTTCAACAGGTACTTAAAAATATTTTATCATCCCTAATTTTTTTCAGTGATTTCAAGATTCAAGATGAGCAGATTTTCAAACAGTTTAAGCCCACAGCTTTTTTAAATCAGAGCAGTTATCTTCATGAGATCACTGTCTCCTACCCACCTAAATCACACCTTCCCCACGCCAAATACAGGCACCGCTGCTGTTCTCCAGCCATACAACAGCATTTCTGACTTGATCGATGAATTAAAACTTCTTGCTGCTTGACTATCATTTCTTACACCCGTTCCTTGGTAGTTTGGGGCTGGACACTACCAGATGCCCAGCATGGGCACATTAAGCTCTCGGAGACAAAGCTTGAAGACATGAAAAAGCCCCACGCGCCATCATTACCATCAACCTCTAGGTTGACCTTTGTCATCCTTATAGAAAACAGGTAAAAATTCATTTGGTTTTTTGGGTTATATATAGATTAATTTTAATTCCTATCTCATTCTCTCTAGGAAGCAGACTTATTCTTTTGTTGTTCTCATATGGCTGACAAAACTTGATCTGTTTGTGTTCACTTCCTTTGTGAGGCTTGACTTCACCAACTCTTAGTTTAACTCTTAGATACAGCTTTCTCTGCTGACAAGAGCTTTTCTCTATTTCTCAAAGTCTAACTCCTAAAAAAAAAAAATAAAATCTTTCTTAGATCATTATTCATGCACCCTGGTCTGAAAGGTTTTTTCCCTTATTCAAACTAGAAGTCAAGGTAGTGTTTGCAGTTTGGTCTCTCCAACTTCCAAGCTCATACATTCAACTATCTGAACTTCCTACCTTACTTGACTTCACCAAACACATTCCACAGTTTCCAAGTGTGCCACTGTAAAGCTAAGCATCTCACAGACCTACTCTACTTACCTTTCTACAGAACTTAAGGCAAATCGCACTGACACAGCATCACCTCATACTGGATGAAAGAACTGGCCGGCACTAGTATCTACTGCCTTGGTACAATTCTGGCCAGTTGCTGAGAACATTCCTCTAACCAGGTAGCCTTAAACTACCCCCTCACTTGCCTCTTTGCTATTTACATGGTCAATCATTTTCTTCCTGCCTTACTGTCTTACCCCATTCCTTCTTTTCTCTTTCCACTAACGTAAGGCCCATTCTGCTAGCCCCTAGCTGTGGTTCATCTTCAGTGTATGCATCCACTGGCATACGGCACAAACACAACCACCAGGCCAAGCATCTTCAAGAGAAAGGCCTTTTTTCCATCCCTCCTATCTTCAACTGTGTCCCCTCCACAGTCAAGCAGTTTCAGTATTTCAATTCAATCTCATTCCACACCTGCAGTCCCAGCTCCTCAAATTCTCCAGCCCTTGTTCCTCCTTGCAAAGGAACCCTTGAACAATTCTCATTTCTATCATTTCACAAATGCAGAAGTTTCTTTCCCGTCGTCGTCCTCTAATCCTTTCATTTGTCCAGTGGATCCCATCCACATCATACACTTTCTCTTGCCCCTTTTGCCCTCCACAGTCCCATCCCTCAGCTAATCAAAATCTCTTTCAGTCTCTCACCTCTTAAACATTCCCCCCATCTCTCCACTTCCTTCTCTACCTGCTGCTTTTTCCTTTCTCTGCCAACTAACTGTTTACTTTTCAGTTTACTATTTACATAAAACCACTGACTGGAGTTCACCTCTCCCGACGCCACTCATACTCTGTCAGCATACTGCTCCTGGCAACAGAAATTCAGGTGTTCAGCAGCTAATCTACTTTTACAGCCACTGCTCTACTGTTCTTATCTGCTTCTGGCTAAGCTATGATTCAGCTTGTCCTTGGTTCATTTCATGGGTACCTGGCTGTCAGTTCAAGACCAACAAACACCACAGAACTCTAAATTTTTCACCCGTCTTTTCTGCTTTGCTGTCTTTGCTTCATGGACAATAGCACCATCCGGTTCAACACACAGGTGCCAGCCTCCCTATAGGCTGCCTTTACAGCCTCGGGAGTAAGCTGAACCTCATACAACCTTCTCTTTCTAGCCACGTCATTCAAATGCCTTGCTACTCCTCTTAAAACTTTTATTCCAGTTACCAATATGCCTTTTTCTCTAGCCTGATCTATTTACAGGAGCTCGTAAATACTTCCTACTATTTTTTCCTGGGAAAAACAGGAGGCACAGGTGGGAAATCTGACACTCGAAGGAAGCAGATTTGAAATTATCTGTTCTGACTGGAACTCTATGTACTTCTTGGAAACATAGGAAGGGGAGCTTCTAAGCACTATCTCTATGCAGGACAGAATTTGCTTATCTTTCTTGACTGTGGGTTCAGCACCGCTGCATTGCTTTATGTCATGGAACTTCACAAGAACACGATTTGATGTAAGTCTCGGGGCAGTTTTAAAAGTCTTTAAAACATCAATCTGGATACTACATCAAACCAAGTTCTTACATCATTGCCTCTGATCCTGAAGAAAATATAGAAACATAACAAAACAATACGAAAGCTAGAGCCAGCTCCTGAAGATCTGGCTCAAACTGCCACAGCTGCACTGATTCCAATGAAGTGAGGACATTTTCTATCAGCTGGGGACTTGGCCTGACAGAGGTGAAGCACTGGGCAGCATGCCAAATTGAGTGCGTGTGCATTTAAGCTCAATCTACTTACCACTAAAGCCTTCATGCTTTGAAATGTACCTTTGACAAACAGTACAGGGCTGGAATTCCTGCAGACATGCAGACAAGTAATTTCTAACCTAGCTGAGAAAGCACTACAAAAATAAGACCCAAACCTATATTCACTTAACTTCTCAGGAAGTTTCCGCTAACTTCCGACAGATCTTCATTAGTCAAAATACTATGACTACTAATTTGGAAGACCTGAGATAGGTTCCTAGCAGCAGAAACAAGCCATAGCCCAGTCTGAAACAACTGCTAAATGTTCAGCTTCTCAGGCCATAAGCTAAGATCCTTACTCCTGCACTAAGTATCATCCGACCCCTCGCCACAACTGGTCAAAGCTTGTCTGCATGTCAAGAAAAGAGTCAACACAAGGAGAGAGTTACTTCAGATGACCCAGGCAGTCAACTTCAGCGTTTTGGGTTTTTTCAACAGTGAGAGCAGTCAGTGCTAAAAGTTACTATCCTAGCGATTCGTGTGGAATTCAGCTCCCTGGAGCAGGCTCCAAAGCCCATGAGCAGCCTTCCAAAACGCCACCGCGCCAGCTTTACTTACGCCTATCCAGTTTGCTCCTTCCTTGGCAGCGTGCTGAACCTGCACTCGTTTCAGGGTGACATGGAAAACGGCTCCCTCTTCCACCTCTTCATCCACATCCTGAATTGCGCTCTGCCAGGGAAAGGAGAAAGGGGGAAAAAAAACAAAACAAAACAAAACAAAAAGAGAGAGAGAAAAAGAACATTTTCACTCCTCTGCTAACCGCACTCTACCCCAGGTGCTGTACTGCTTCACACAGACCTGAGGGCAGAAGATGGGCTGCACAAAGTAAATACAACAATCAAAGCAATACGGGATACTTTCAGATTGAGGATATGTTCTGGAGATACTCTTGGCAAACTGTCCTCTCCTGTGGTATCAAGATACCTTGACTTCCCATTCAACTGTTTTTCCTAGACTAGCACGTACTTTAAATAGTTGTATAAAGTCTTTTCTAAGGAAACGGTTTGGGTTTGATTAGCAATCTTCTCTTCCCTCCCCTCCCCCCTTTCCCAAAGCAATTAATCTCTTTGGCCTTTCATTTATGGAAGGAATTGCACTTTTTAAAACTGCAGAATTACTTAGGCAGGCAGCCTTTAAATGCTTGTTAGCTTCGAAGTTTAAAATACACCAACCTTTTATTTCTTTTGACAGGACGGATCCAAAGAGCCGGTGGTTTGCTTTTCAAAACCTATTATTCCAAGCTACGAAAAACTTTACGGAGTCGAGGCTTTAAAACTCACAAACACTAGAAAGCGGGTTAAAAAAAATAACAAGGATAACAGAAAAAGAAGTAGCGCAACGTCCTCCAAACTTGAAGCGAACAGGTGCTGCAATGACTCCTCGTTCCCCAGCTGATTACCCGGACAAAAGCGCAGGCAGAGCCCCCGCGTCCCCGCTTCTCCCGGGGGTGGGGGACTGCCCCCCTCCGGAGCACCCTCCCGGCCCCAGGCACGGGCTCACGGTTCCTGGGGAAGGCAGCATCGCTCCGAGCGGCGACGAGCAGGGAGGCGGCAGCGCGCTGCGGCTCCGGCGAGGCTGCGGGGAGCGGCGCGCCCGGGCCACCCCGCCGGCACCGGCACCCCGCGGGCAGGGCAAGGGGCGGACGGGACGCCCGGTTACCATTTTCGCTTTCCACAGCAATTTCATTCTCGGCGCCTTCCCGGGCGCCTCGACGGGGCACGCCGCCGCCGCCGCGGGCCGGGCCGGGCCGAGCCGTGCGGCCCCTCGGCTCCGCGGCGCGGGAGGCGGGAGGGCGGGCGGCCGCGCCAGGCCCCGCCTCGGCCCGGCCCCGGCCCCGCCGAGGGGCTTCCTGTTTACCGCCGGCCGACAAGTTGCGGCGGATTCAGTCGTCCCTGCCCGGCGCCGCGCCGGGAGCGGCCGCGGGGCTGCCGCTCGCCGGGGCTCCGCCGCCCGGAGCGGGGCGTTCACCCGCCCCCAGCTCCCTGGAAGAGGGACAAGGTGCGGCGCGTCCCGCTCGGCTTCCAGCGGGGACGGGGCCGGCGGGCAGCGCCTCCTTCCCGCCGCCGCCCGGGTGCAGCCGCACCGGCAGCGCCCGGTGCCCGCGGGCGGCCGGGGCAGGTGCCCAGCGCGCAGGGCCGGGCCGGGCCGCCCGGGGGGCTCCCTGCCCGCTCCTGACGGGGTTGGAACTGTTCTAGCACTTAGAAAGGCAAACGGCCAGAAGGGGGATTTTAGGGCAAGCTCAAGCTGGACAAGCTTACTTCCCCAAGCTTGCAAGGAAGGAAGTCAGAGGCTGTAGGGAACCCCAGCCCTGCTGCGAGCGGCGGCACTCCAGGTTGTCGCGGCCCTGCTCTGCGCTCGCCCGCCGGGCAATTCAGGTGGCTCAGACAGGGGCAGAGCAAGGGCCTTCCTCCTCCTCCTCCTCCTCCTCTTCCTGCCCACCCCAGGCAGGCCGTGCCAGGGCAGGCAGTCCCCACCATGCTGGCTCTTTACATAGACTAAACCCACAATATCCTTATTTTTTTTCTGTGGGAGCCCCTTGCTCACACACAAGCCCCTCTGAACCATGACCATCCTCTTACGCAAGCACTAGCTGCAGAGATCAGCATGCTAACACAAGGATCTCGACCACCTTAAAAACACTGACTTAAGTTGCCTATTGAGCTGTCTTTAGTTACCGGGATTTTTGGACTTACAAAGGAAAGCAGAGAGGAGCTGAAGGCACCAATTACTGTGCAAGGCAATGAAAGCAGTGAGACCTGAACCAGAAAGCTCAGACCTCCTGAACCTCAGCACTAACAGCCAGTGTATTCACGTATTTACACACAAGTGTTACTGGCAAGTCTCTCAGGAGCAGTGCTGGTTCGGAGAGACTGTTACCACTTGCAGCTGTTAACGTGAAGCAGCACATGAAAGCAAGGAACATTATTTTAAGCTACGAAACCAAGATTGCATTGTGTTGTCACGGTTGAAGTGATCAGAGGATTTGCCAGGCGGAGCATTGAGTTTATTTGTGTAACACCAAAGTGATCCAGAATATGCTGAGGCAGATACAAACTTCAATAATCTGACCAGAAACCCCCAACCCAATATTAAAGAGTCTGTGTTTCGTAGAAACTTTCAGTATTTACTTGATTGAAATCTTAATCTAGTTATTTTGTTTACTTATCCCTTAAATGAGTTGACATGAGTAAGCTTCTAGAAGCTGTTTCCGTTACCTAGTTTAGCTGCAAGAGGAAAACTGCAAGATGGCCAGGGCAATACACAGTGCAACTTAGTCTGACAAATTAATTTCATCTTTCTTTAGCCCCTACCTAGGATGCTAGTTCAGAAAAGCACGTAAGCAGGAGCTTTACTTCAGCATGAGCCTAAACCATCCACATCAAAGCAACTAAATTCTTAAGATTCTTTGATGAACTGGAGCCTAGACCCTGGAATCAGAATGAGTTGCAGGCTCAAACCTCCACGGGACTGAGTCTTGTCCCCACAAGAATTCCGTCAGACATTGCATTGCGTAGAGCCCTGCAGTCACATTTGCAACAGATTTTCAGTGCAAAAGTGTTTATCCAAATCCTCTGCCAATTCTCATATTTGCAGTTTTCTAGTTCCTTGGAAGTCTGGATTCTGTTGCTAACGGTCTCACTTGGGAGAGGGATAGGTGTAGGTTGGGGTGGTTTGCTCATCAAAGCAGCTGCCAGGGGATGGGATAGTGTTTTCCAACATCGTGTGCCTTTCTTATGCCGCAGTATTTGCTTGCTTTCCAGCTAACCAAAGAGGTCAATTCAAATATACTCCCTCTTGCAACGGACGTCGTCCATATTTATATCCTCAGATGTCATCGCTACAACCGTGTTGTTACATGGAATACAAGAAATTTCTCTCAGACTGGTAGAACCTTTCAAAGTGAATGGAACATGCTGTACTGACTACAAATTTAACAGAAGGACCCAACTCCTGTTATTAACTTTTACCAAAACATGCGTGTCTGTGTATGTGTACATAACATATATGTGTTTATTTGATCTTTGAGAGAGAAAGGATTGTGCTCAGTCTGGGCTCCTAAAAATCTGATTTCTATCCAGATACTGATTATTTCATACTGAAAAGGAGGAAAAGCGTATGTAATGCTTAACTTCCCTTTAGTTGCATTCTAAGACCATTATGTAGTGTTCAGCCCCTTATGTAGACCAAGAGACAGGATCAGAAGGCACAGGAGAACATGAAGACAAAGCAGGCTCTGATTAGTCTAAAAGATGTTCTGTAAAGATTTCAAGGACTGAGAACAGCATGAAAAAGCATGAGAACAGTCTGCAACTCGGTTTAGTGGAACTTCTGGTTTGCTCTTTTAACAGACTTTAATCACAAACTCGATCTACACCAATGAGCCACACTCGTGGTTAACTTTGTGTTAAATATTTGGTTCCTTCCCAATCATGTTCACATGCGATAGCTACATTCCTGCCATAATCAAGGTCTGTGCCTGCCCTTTCTACTGAATCAGAGTTGTTCCTCTAAATACATCTGAGCACGTATTCCTTCCCCCTTGCACCAAGAAGGAAATGCAAATCCACTTGTTAATGCAACCTTACGCTTCTCACAGTGAAATGTTATCTAAGAAGATCCTTTGTGGTCTGGAAAGTTCTCAAACAGCAGATCATTGACCACTTAAGCCCAGTGAGAACTTGCTGACTGTCCACAGAGAAATAAGTTAGTCACAGAGTGATGATTTTTCCTTGTTTTCAACTGTTGCTACAGCTGGCATGCAGACACTTTCATGAGCAGATAAAGCAAAAGACCTATAAACCAGCTGGAAATAAAGAACAGCTAGTCCTACTGCCTCTGCTAGGGGCCCAGCGGAAGGAGAAGAGGAAACAGAAGCCAGCGGTACCCAAATAAGGGAAATATTTGGGAGAGCAAAGGAAAAGGACAAAGTAACCAGGCGATGTAAGAATCGTCGCAGACAGCTTCTCTATGAGAGAAGGGCATCGCGCAGCCTAAAAGGAAAGAAGCCAGGTACCAGAGCGCTGCATGCAAATTAGCCTTACTGGGAAGGGCTGCTCAGTGGGAGACAGGAAAGGAAAACACACAACTGCCTCCTTATTTTTTTTCCAAAAAAGGGAGAACGCTCCTTGCATTACAGAAACCATAAGTTAGGCCGTGGTTTCAAGATGTTCCTTTCAATGGCAGTACCAGCTCAAGCAGTTTCCACTGTCTGGTGCTTGATCGCGCCAGGGGCTAGACCTGTTTGCATGTTGGAAATGCTAGACATTTCCTAGTAACCCTGCCTTTGCATTAAGTGTTTTTCCAATATTACATAGTTTTCTTTTTTTCTGTTTTGGGGTTTCTGTTTAAGAAGCAGTGGCTACCACCTCAAGGGCACTACCTGTACATGTGCACCTGTTAACTGGAAGAGAGGATTCCACGACACAGGCTGTCTGTTCATCCTGTAGAAAATAGGAGAATCTATCGTATAGAATAAAGCCTGTCCAAAGAGACGCCCCCTGCAGTGGATGATGCATTAGAAGGGCATGCTTACAAAAGGAAATAAATACTGTTTCTATTCATACTATCTCATTAATTATTATTTGTCTGGTTTCTTTATAACCACATCTAGTTCCCGCTTTCTGTTTATGGCATATGCCCTCAATTTGATAACTAACAGGTGCTGCAGACTACAGTTCTTGAGATTGAAACTATTAAAAAAATCACACACAGGTGAGCCACAAAAGCTACAGAATTTAAGCAGACTATAGAAATGCAAACACGTATCGGTTTGATATTGTGATTTACTGGCTGTGGACTCTGGCCTGTAGCTTGGCTGCAGAGAGCTCTTTGCCACAGTTACTGTAGGAGAACCACCTGGTAGTACTCCTTTACATTGTGCACGCCTGAGTTCCTGCTTTCCACTCAATTGCACAGTTAGTTTGTCACAGAGTGCTTTAGACCTGCTTAACATTCAGCGTGCTGCAATCTCTGTAAAGGACTAAAGGTCCTTTACAGCACAAAGCACCTCACAGGCACTTACCTCATGCAGTCTGTTCCATCAGCACAGGGGCAATACGTTTACGTGCTGCGTGCTGATGTGGAGGGTAACAGAGGGGAGGCAGGTCCTCCATGTTCCTCTTTTGGAAATAAATTAACTTGGAGATTTATATTCTTTAGATGAACGGGTGCCCTGTCAGTACATGTCAGCCAGTAAGAAAAATTGTTGGGATCAAAAATTAAATATGAATTTCAAACCACTAACTAATCAAAGCACAAGCAATGTTACATTATACACTGTATGTCTGATCTTCCACTGTCTGCAACCTTTGCGATCCTTATTCCTGTGCAAAAAAGGAAAAAACGTGTTCCCCGCTCGCTCTGAACAGCGTTGAAAGATGTGGCAATGCAGTAGCAGCTCAGTAAAGAACCAGATAACCAAGTTCATCATAATCTGTCTTGGCTGACACTAGAACTAAATAGGTGCCTTTGAGTAATCGGAAGTATTAACCAGCTTCATTGTAAAATGCCAGAGGAAATGCAACAGAGCTCCCATACAAAAAAAAAAAAAAAATTACTGATTCATAAGGCTGCATAATTAGCAATGCTAATTCAAAAAATTATGTAGTTAAGGAAGCAGATCCAGCCTTTCCTTGACCTCTCATTTCAGATGTGATTGCAGTTAGATAGGCATGCACTGTTTCACAAACTGTGCAGTCCAAGAGGAGATGGCATGCTTTTGTATAGTCTCAGATCTAGGGGGCATATCTCCTTCAGGAACAGCAAGTCCTTGGCCTGCCGTTTGTTAAGACTTCAAAGCAATGCTGCTTGCAAAACCGTGGTCACATCACTGGTAAACTGCACCGCCTGCAACGTCATATGGAGAAACAACAGCGTGTTTTACTCCCTGTCCCCTGAGCCTTTTCACTCAAGAGGAGGGTAAGTAGTGCCAGCGTACCTCAGGGTCTGCTCTCATACCCGCCCCCTACTCAGTCTGCAGAAACCTCTCTTGGTTCTTTGGAAACAACCTGGAGGAGCAGAGACAGCGGGTCCTAGGAACTGGAGTCTCAGTCGCACATATCGCAAAACACCCAGAAACTTTTCTTAGGCCTTAAGCGCTTTACCAGCTCCTCTGTTCTTTTTCCAGCCACATGTGTCCCTGCTGCTTCAAAGCAGTATCTTTCTCTAGTTTCGTGCTCTATAGCTACTCAGGTGTTTGCAGCAAATCCTCTTGGCTGCCCCCTTCACAAGCTTTGAAGGAAGAAACAAAACCCTGAAGTGCATGCTGAGTACGTGGTTTTCTAAGGCTTGTAACTCAGTCAAATCAAAGCCATATTAACAAAGGGAAAGTTGCCTATGCTGTTGAGATCGTTCCGTTTGTAAACAGTGGGACCGTGCTTCTTTACCTTACTACGCTTCACAGAGGAATAAGCAAGTGTTCATGTAAAGGAGAGGACAGGGAGATGGAGTTCACTGATTTCTTCCTTTTTCAAAGAAAGGACTGATTTTCCCGCCTGTTACGCACACACACACACACTTCCATTTGGTATCATCACTGTTGTAACCACAGAGTTTTCTGCCACAGCAGAAAATTCCGATGCACATTGTGATATAAAGAGGTCATTTTGATTGCATCAGCTGAATTAAGGAAAAAAAACCTTTCCTGATTTGTGAATCAAGTGGCTCTCATATACAAGTGTCACTCAAAAGATTGCCTTCTTTTTTGCACAAACAGATATTGGGTTGATTTAGCACAGTTCTCGTTTTCCCTAATTGCTCTCTCATCTCCATAAACAGGCTGGTTGTCCATAAGAAGCTTCTTGCTTCCAATACATTTACAAATTTGTTATTTATGTTATTGGCTAGTTGGTAGTCAATCCTCCCCCTCATTCCCAAATTACTTGCCATAGTTCATGTTCTTTTCTAGCAAGCTTCAGTTTCCAGAACAAGAAGTGTAACTATTTGATTAGTTGATGAGCTCTCAGAACTTCCCATTTACAAACATAACTTTCTTTTTCCCTCTGCCCTGTTTCAGTTTGCTTTGGTTACAGGTATGCACATATGCCTTTTATGGCCCTGTTGCTGTCTGCTTCGACAGTATAAATCTCTGTTGACTATGAGGATTTTCATCTCCTTAATTTTCACTCTAGAGTCTTTTTCATTTTTCCTCTTAAAAAAGAAATATTTCCTTCCCTAGAAGACTGTATCACTCTGGTATCCTTTAATCCAAGCACTCCCCAGAGGACTCTGGGTTTAATAATTATATTGGAGTGCCTGTTACTTAAGATACTGGGAGTACTTCCCACTCTATCCAGGGCCTTCCCTTCCTCTGAGCAGACTTTTGCCAGGCAGCTCTGTATTTATATCTAACTAGTTCAAAGCCCAAGGGCTTTGTCCCTCCCACCCACTGAGTTATAATCAGAGGGCATGTCTTCAGTTTGACGCATTCATTTCATGCATACATAGTTTCCAGAAAGAGTAAATGTAGAGTTTCAGTTTAAATGCTGTTCCTACAACAAATCCTAGTAATCGTGTGTTTTCAATGGCATGATACATGTTAGAGGTCACAACTAACATGTCCAAAAGTAACTCCATGGCTTAGACTTAAAGCATGAGGAAAATCTGCACAAAGTAGTCTTGTGAACTGTGAACCCCAAAACAAAGTGTGGCATTTCCGAACGTTGTGCACAGACTCAACACTCTTAACCTCTAAGAGATGGTTAAAGTAACAGGGATAAATTAATCATAAATCCTTGTATTACTATCATAGTTGATCCTATTTGCTTTTTTATTCTAAATGACCCATATTAAACTTGAAAACTGTGTCCTCCTTTCTTGCAGGACATATTTCAAACTACTCAGAAATTCCTAGACCCCATTTCAAGAAGCCAGTCATATATATAAGAGAGCTCTTTTGGATGCTGAAGACTCTTGAACACCAGGGACAGATTTCTCAATCAGATCTAAGACCAATTCTTCCAAGCGCTCAGGTAAGATGGGCACTCGCTGCAGTTCTCTGCTCTCAGATCTCAATGCTGTGAGTCTAAGCCAACAAAGGATTCCCACTAGCGTAACAGAAAGCAGAACATAGGCTTCAATTCAGCTGAGAGTGAAGACACGAGAAAGAGCCTCGTTTTCCAGTTGGCTTGGGACCCTAACTTTTCCCCAGTGCTCAAGTAACAACAGTAAGACATAGCTGTCATCTTTTTTCTTCTCTTCATTCAGTTAAAAGGCAAATAGCTGCAGTGAAGCAAGAATTCGGCTTATCTATGGGGTACTTTAGTATTTATTTAGTATTTAGTTTTTTGTTTAATGCTACATTCGTTCTATCTGATTTCACCAAATCCCACAAGGATTTTATTGCCCTCTTAGAGCCCTGCTACAGAGCCAAGTAGGCACCATTAAATCAGATGCCTACTCCATAGCTTTCTTTTGAGCTCTGTTTAGATTTGCAGGGAGGAGCAATGAACAGGAGAATTGCAAACAAATATGTAACCGTTAACTTTAGAAATATATATATATACTAGTCCCTCTGTAACCATGTAATGAGTTTTCATTATACATACCACTTGAACAATTAAAATTTCAGGGCTTTACTAACTACCACAGCCTTGAACACAGCAATCTCTAAATTAGAAAGGGTATCTTTCAAGTGCCTGCAATAAAATCCAGGTTTGGGGAGGCTGGGGTTTGGGGGTTTTGAGTTGTTTTTCTGTTTGTTTTTACACCATCTCTAAAATATCCCATAGTCAGCTATAACCGCCTGTACACCAGTGACTTGCCTCCTGCACACTCTCTGCATCTTCTGCAGGCTGCACCTGTGTCTCGGTTTCGGCTACGTGTTGCTCAGGTGAGCTTCTATTTCGTCTTCTCCAAAATCTCCGAAACAGGTTCCTGAAGAACAAATGTCATACTTGTTTGGAAACAACAGAAAGGCAGTTTTGAAACGCAGATAGCAATACATTTACTATTAATGTCCATTGTGTTTCTCTCTCTCTTGTGAGTCACGACAATTGACTAAAATCCTTACACAGCTAAGGAAGATGCTCAGGCATGTTGAGTAGATGCAGTGCATCTAACCCATGGCATGGTTACATGCACCCAAGCCCCCTTCCTAGCTCACTTAAATTTCTGCTTTCTCTGACACTAGAGTAAGTACCGCTCTTGCAGTGGCCTAAACCAGTAACCTAGACAGCACATCTACTTCTCCCTCTTTACACTGCATACACTTTGAGCTCCACCAAACCATTTGGAAATGTGCACCTCATAGTCCTGCGTATTGGTTCTCTGATGAACATTCTTGTAAATAACCCCAAAAGTCACAAGGGCTTTAGAGACTGCTTGGGGTGTCCAGGCTCAAAGCCCACAGTTAAACATCCCCCGGCGTCTCTAAGTATTCCAAAGAACACCATATTCTGGCCTCCTCTTTCTTCTTGTTGACATACAGCCAGCACTCGTCAGTCCGTTTGATCTGAATCACCAGGCAGCTAGTTGGGGAGGCAAGAGTAACTTTCTTCTTCATCATAGGATTTTGAAAAGAAAGCTTGCCACATCACTGGAGTGGATACTCTGGACCAGTCCTAAAAGGCCAGTGAAGGAAATCAGACGAGTATTTACTGAGCTGGAGCTGCTGAGATGGTAATTATACCTTTTGGGTTTTGGTGGTGTTTTCTTGTTTGCTTTGCCAGATTTCATAAGGCTCATCTGCTAATCAATTCCTGAAAATCATGGCTGGTTTTATTATACAGTTTGTCCTGTCTAGGGTAAGGGAGCAGAGCCGGAGAAATATTTTCAACTTATGTTTTTAGCAAAAAGGCTAGTTTGTGGAAAGGAAAAATGTTCCTAGGCTGCAAGGGCGCTTCGTTCTGTGTGTCACTAAGTTGCTATACGCTGCTACAAGTTTCAGTACGTTTTTGAGGAGACTGTCCCCTACTGTTTTTGGGGTTCAAGTGCCAAATAAATCGAAGGGTTGACTTAAGCTAATACTTCCCCTTTTCACTCAGGACTGTCGGCTATGTAGCTCATAAACGGGGAGATTTTTCAACAGAACATGAATCCAGGAGAGAAAACAATTTTCCAAGAATACCTGACAAATCAGGGGACTGTGGTAAAGCCCTATTGCTGGCAGAGACAGAACCACACCTGCGCTAAGTGTCCCTACCACATGCGGGCTGGTGAAGAAGCGAGAGTCCCTTACGCAGAATTTGACAGGGTCTTTGGCTTCCCTTACAGATCAACAGCAACTCTCCGAAACAAACACCTCCTCTTCTGTGAACTGAGGAGTTCCTCAGGCAGCATAGTCCAAAAAGGCCATGCTACAGACTGTACTGAGCGAGGCTACCATCCCGAATCTGTGCTGTTTGGGGTGGGTGGTTATCTGGATGCAGTTACAGATGCCCATGCAAACATCGGAGGCATCGTCCTCTATGCAAATTACTCTCCTTGTAACGAGGTTTACCACTGCTGCGTAAGTAAAATCTACAACCTTTTGTGGAAGTATCCAGAAATCACGCTCTGCATCTATTTCTCTCAGTTTTGTCTCACTGAGGACGGTTTCCCCACGGCTGCGTGGAACGGCGAAGCTTTGCGGAGCCTCCCCCAGCCTGTGGCCTGGGGTGACTCTGCAGAGACTGCCTGGGGGGGCACGGTGTTACCTCCTCTGCAATTTTGTGTATGGCATCCCAGGGTCAGCCCTTCATCACTCAACTCCACCATCAAGAACCCTAGCAGATCAACAAAATCTGCATCCAGTTAACAACTTAACAGGAATTACACCCTATTTTAGGAAAGCCTTTCCACAGGCGAGGCAGGGAAACCCTGCTGTGCAGCAGAAATTAAAGGCCTTTTCTTCTCCTAGTCTGGCTTCCCAGCAGCCTTTCCAAGCGATGAAAGGCAGACTGCTACCTCCCATGTCTCAAAGCCCCTTGGTGCTTTTCCCAGGCATGTTTCTGCCCTTTCAGAGGGAACATCTATACCCCAGACCTAAAAATATCGTAAGGCATTTAAAAATGCCAAAGGAATAATTCAGTGACACTCATAATCCTGAATTTTTTCCAAGCAGCAGGCACCTGCTCTAAAGACGATACTAGCTGAACTGCTATCAGGCTATCAAACTGAGATCACAGATGGAAAAAAGGAAAAAAAAAAAATCAATAAAGTCACCTCCTACAAAAGTTAACCCACAGAATAACTGGTGGTCTCGAATAGCTGATTCTGAAGATAGTATACTTTTATTTTATCCCTGTTCCTTTCAAACATAATTCTATCGCACTAAAACCAAAACCTTGGTATCTTCTGATTACCTCCTGGGAGTAATTTGTTTGTTGCCCTTAAGCCAATTGCTACCAGAAACATGTGAACAGTCCACAAGCTACCGCCACAGCCAGACTTGTAGCTTCCCAGCTGAGGCAACTTTGGGGGAACACATGACATGTCCTAGATTCCTCCTCTGTCAAGAAGGTGGTTCTGCAGGTAAGGCTGATCTATCGATAAAGTTTTCCCACCGGCCGTTTCCTTAATAGGAGAGGGGTTTATAGACACTTATTTATGTGTGTGTGTGCGTGTACTTTACCCCCCCCCCGTCTTGGGTTCCTCCCTTCCATTAAGAGGAAGCTCACAAAGCTGTGTAATTTTGTAATTGATAGCAAGTATCTGATAGGACAATAGAGATAACAGATCTACACAGTCCAAGCGTAACTCGAAAAAGAAAAACAAAGTTTCTATCATTTAGAGCAGTGTTTTCACTGTGTGATTGAGTACATTTGTTATGACACTAAAGGTCTTGAAGAAGGGAGCAGCTGAAGTCAAGATCATGCTGTTGCCTGGGGAAACCGGGGTTCCTTCCTAGGTAACAGCCATTGCCAAACACACACACTGGCTAATTTTGTGAGGCAGTGCTGCTGCTCCTTTTTGACTCTTTTTGTGGCATCTCTTACTTAGTTACGCATATCCGAGTAGAAAAAAAGAGGTTGCTTCCCCGTGTGACCTTAACCACCCTTGACTTCAGCAGAGGTGATCCCCCTTGGAAACGCAGAGGTTCTTCTGAGCCTCAAACGACGTTAGAGAGGCAGCACTGCGCTAAAACCCGCCAGATCCCTTACTTTTACAACGCCTAGGCGCGTTTTTAGGAAAGCTTTCTTGCATGAGACGGAATCCCTCTGCACCTTCCGATTAAGTATTAGCTAGCACGGCCACAAGCAGGCGCCTGTGCTGTAGCATCGGGGCGATTACTTTTCTTTCGCTAGATTTTGGAGAGCCGCTGCTCTTTTCGAACTCTTGTGGTAAGCAGGCGGCGTTTGAGCTTGGACTTCCAAGCTCAGCACCAAAGCCTGTTCCCCAGTGCCGGAGCACGCCGCGTGGGCACTACCTGGCGCCACCCGCGCTCCGTGTCCCCCCCCCAGGCCCGTTGGAGGGGGCGGCGGGCTCTCGCTTCGGCCAGAGCCGTCTGAGAACGCTCCCTAGGCTGAACCCGCACGGCATCGCGCCCTGTCGCTGTGTTCGCAGCACCAGCTCGCTGTCGGGGCTCGGCAGGAGCGCGCTTGCCCGGAGCCCGAAGGCGATGGCCACTCCGCGTCCCGCGGCGCCCGTCCGCGAATGACGCGGTAACCACAGCAACCGGGCGCCCTGGCACGCAGCCGACCAATGGCAGCTCGCTTCCCGCGTGGCTCCACCCCCTCGCGCCCAACGGCCGGCGCCTGCGCAGAGCTCGCGCCCCGGCGGAGGGCGCGTGCATAGCGCTCGCGCCCAACGGCCGGCGCCTGCGCAGAGCTCGCGCCCCGGCGGAGGGCGCGTGCATAGCGCTCGCGCCCCGGCGGCGCCTGCGCCTGCGCGTGCGCGGGGCGGGGCGGGGCGGGGCGCGGCGCGGCGGCCATGGCGAAGCACGCGGTGTCCTCGGCGCGGTTCCGCCGGGTGGATGTGGACGAGTACGACGAGAACAAGTTCGTGGCTGAGGAGGAAGGAGGCGACGGGCGAGCGGGGCCCGATGAGGGCGAGGAGGACTCGTGGCTGCGGCAATATCCTTCCGCCGCCGGGCGGGAAGTAGTGCCGGCAGGAGCGGGCGCGGCGGGGAGGGCTGCGGGGAGCGGCGGCCGCCGGCGCTGCCTTTTGCGGGAACATCCGTGCCCGGCGCTCCCGCCGAGGGGCGACCCGGCCCCGAACCGACCGGAGGGCGGGCAGGGGCTGCGGGGCGGCCGGGAGAAACTGCGAGGGAGCGCCGTGTGCAGTGAGATCATTCTTGCCAGCCACGGCAGACAGAGAAGGAAACGCCCAAGTCAAGTCAATCAGATAACAGGAGCCACTTTACTGCCGGGGTGGTCCAGGGGTGGGCACACAAGGCATCGAGTGGGTGTTCCATACACCGTGTTACCCTCAAGCTGATGGCATGGTTGAGCGAATTAATGGCTTGATCGAGAGGCATGCCGGTGTTTCACGACCTACCCGGGATGTAAGGTTGGCGTAAGCAGTTGTTATTGTTAATAACTGCCAGGGACATTACGTGAACCCAAGAAGACGAGCATTTTGTCCTACGGGATTATCAGGTGACGATGCTCCTATATTTGACAATCATAAGGGCCGGTTCCCCCTGGAAATACATGCGGGCCAGCCTGCCGTGGGGAAGTTGCCCTCTTGTGGCATTGTGCTTGTGACCTTGTTAAAATCTAGGGGGTTTCCATGCCTGGGAGGCCTTAGATAAAGGTGGAAAAACTCACCAAAGCAGTGCCTGATGGATAATCCCTGATTTCCAACTTGATGCCCGGGTTCTGACCCCAGGCCTAGTTCAGTTTCTTTTGTTAAGAAAACACCTTCCCCAGGCTGCAGGCGCAGCTTGGCTGCAGCTGGGCTTTCCTTGGTGGGCACAGGGCTGCTGAAGTCTCTTGGAGAACGGCTTGCAGAGAGCAAGGCCACGGGTCTCTGCAGGAGCTGATTGCAGCCATCTGAGGTAAACAAAGGAAAAAACCCAGGGTACAGTTATGCTTACAAAGGACTGTTACGTTAACAAAGAGAGAAACTGAGGTACACAATGGCCTTGAGTGTGATGGTAAACAACCCTGGCAAAGAGGGCAGGCCAGAAGAAGGAAGGTGTTGTGACATGCCTGAGATGCCACAAGGGGCTGGGATATTATAATGTAGCCTTTTACATGTATCCAATAGATTTGTGAGTAGTATGCATGATTATTGTAGAGTGCTTAGGTAAGGGGTGATTTCTTTCAATAAAGTTGAAGCTTGCTCTATCATTCACGTTGAATCGGCTGCTTGCTTCCTCCGCCCGCCGCAGAAGTCAAACTCCCTTTAACGGCCGCAGCTGACTGAGAATGATGGACACAACAGCAGGCTGCTAACAGCAGAATAATTCATCAGACCTGAGGTACTGGAGGAGGAAATGTCTAGCTGTTGAGCTTACTCCTCTTCAGCTGATCCCATCTCCCATTTCAGTTGGTTTTGGTTGGGGGGGGCTCACAAATCCTCTTGTCTGTGTCACTGCTAACGTCATGCTGCCACGTGCTCCTCACCCCGCTTCCCGCAGGTAGAAAAATGCTGCCCGTTAGCCTGCCCCATCCCTCTCAAAAAGCACAACGAGGGACTGAAAGAAAAATTAACCTCGTGCAGTTCCACTAACAGGCACCACAAGACAATCTGGTTTCAGGGAAGGAGAGCTTCAGTCTGCCTTGTATCTCAGCAACACAGAGGGAACTGTGCAAAAATCCTGACTGGGTTGCTTTCATTTTTACACATTTATATCTAGAGTCTCTCCGTTCCTCTAAAAGCAATGCTCTCGACACGACAAGCAGGCTTGGGCCCTGCTGGCAGTGTCAACAGTCTCTCTCAGGCTACTTCTGGCAACAAGGCACAGACTGTACCTTTTTCTGAGACACATCAGCGGTTCCTACGGGAGCGATGCAGGCGTCTTCAGGCTCAGGGTGATTAAACTCGCATGATGGAACACTGGCCGAGTCTGTGCTGTCACCAGAGCCCCCACTCGGAGCAGATTTGGGTTGCTCCCTGAGGGGTGTGTTATGGGCCAGTGGATCACTGGTTCCTGGGGGGGTGAAAGAGGATTGGGCACTGCTTTCCGACTTGTGCCCTTTGCACGAGGCAAGGGAAGTGAATCAGTACAGGTACATGACTTGTACATGATCAGTACAAATGAATTAATGGCCAAACTCTAGGGCAACCCGTGCAGAAAGACTGACGTTAAATCTTTCTGATAGTATCAGTTTGGAGTTAAACTCTATTAGTGCTGGACCTGTTACGGGCGGCAAAGTAAAAATACCTCCCATGCAGATTCCAGCTGCAACTAAGTTAGTTGCAAAAGTTAGAGATTTAGGTGTAGGAGTTGAAAGCCAACCACCCCAGAAATCCATCTCATTTCTCCCAGACAACCTGTCTTAGTTGAACTGCCAACAGTGGGAGCGGTATCATTGGTATTGGATACACCAATAAACAAGCATACCTGGAAAGCCAAAGATGCTCATGGAAAGGAGCACAAAATTAATACAAGGTGGATTGCCCCATCTTTCTAATTATAACCCACTCCCGGTTCACAAAACAAACCAAGAAGCTTTTCCTTCCTTTTTCCTGCAGGCCAACGCTCCTGGAGACAGATGCCCTGAGGCACGAGGAGGGATCCTTATGTAAATCTAAATTTTTGTGCAGTGCCGATGTTCATTGCCTTACTAACGCTTTTAGGATGTATTGTCTATCATTGCAAAAATTGCTTTGGGTGACCATTCTCCTCTCCCTTGGTTCCGAGGGAAGGTCCCTTTGCTAATGGGGCCTGCACTTTAAAAGGTCATTACTGGACCCATGAAGGCGAGGTGGAAGTACCAAGGCCTAAACCACGCCTGCGCGCTAGGCTGGGGGTGTGGAATTTCATTTTCCTGCTGCGTAGGCAGACAACCCGCGCCCCCCCCCCGCGAGTCAGAGTGCCATCTTCAGCCACAACAGCCACCGGAATATATACCCTGTTGATACTTAATTGTGTGGCAGGTGCTCTGTTAGCTCTTGCTGTATTTTTCCCTTGTGGTATGTATGTGGTCATCCTGTAAGCGTCCGTGTAAACCGTCTTGCAGTTGTACCTGTTCGTGTGAACCACCACCTTCTCCCCCCAGTTCCCAAAGGCTGGAAGCACATCCCTCGGCCCGGCCTGGGACACATTTTGTTTGAATATGTCTGCTTAAAAACTGTTAATCGATAGTGTTGTTATTACTGTTGCCTTTATCACGTGCTTGGTTAGGACTGTGCTTTATTTGTTATTTGCAGTGTTGCTGGTGGTTTACCTTTGTTTGACTCTAGGATAGAACTCCACCTGCACACACGCTCTGCCACAATAATTCTTAATACCCCCTCGTGTTAGAGGAGGTTATAGAATCAGGATGCAGGAAGGGAGCTGCGTACTCGGCCGGGTTCAGAGGGCGGCTTTGCCACTGGTTTGTATGAAGCCCTCCGGCAGGACTGACAGGCTCAGGCACTCCCTGCAGCGTGTTTGCGTGGCAGCTCCGTCTGGGTCGCCACGTTCTTTCTGGTGGTGGTTTTGACGCGAGTGGAGACCATGGTTCAGTCTACTCGGGGAGGACGATAAGATGAAACTGGCTCGGGTAAGTTCCAGACCCAGGAGATGGACTGCGCCCTGTCCGCTGGCCCTGCCTGCGCAAACTGAGGCGCCAGGCTCGGGTTGGTGTGCGTGACTGATGCACCGGGATGGCTTTTGCTTTGCCCTGGAGCTCTCGGCAAGCTCGCCGCACTCCTGCAATGTGTGACTGGACTACGTATGGCTCGTGGTGAGCTGCTGCCCCTCCGTGGGTAACGTGGGTGAGAGACTGGTTTACTTGGACAGCCCTTCCAGCCACCGTGCGGAAGAAACACAGAAGCCGTCCTCATAGAAACTTTTAGGAATTCAAAAGAAAATGCACGATTGCAGAGTAAAAAAAGGTATAGGAAGGTTGCAGCTGAAGGGTTACGGCTAAAATATGGCATTTCAAGTTCTCTGGGTGGCAGGGGAGATGAGTTGTGGGAGCTGGAAGAAGTTGAGAACAGTTAAAACAGTAAAAGTGATGAAGTTGGAAAGAGTGGCAGTGAGGGAAGTGGTGTGAGGTAGGAAAAAACCCCACAACTGACATGCAGTAATAAAGTCTTAAGAGAAGAAAACAGATTCACTCCAGGCAAATATTAGTGGAAAAAAAGTTTATATACTTATTGTATAAAGATTACAGGGAAGCAATTAAAAAAATCTTTTTCATATACAACATTTTGGAGGGTGTAATTTTAAAATCAAGAACATTCACCTTTCAGCTTAGTACAGACATACCCCCTCTGAGTGAGCAGTGCTGTGCTTTGCAAATGGTACTGCACAGACATCAGTGCACGCTTACACTGAAACGCAAAGAAAACTGAACTTCTGTGGTAATCTTATCCTAACTCTGGGCAAAGTTTAAGGCTCAGTTACAAACTCGCTTCCTTCACCCTCCTAACAGGGAAACAGTGGGAGTTCTTAAACTATTCAGACTAGGACCTACATGGTGCTACTTGTAAACAGAGGTGATAAAACTTCACGCAGAACATAGTAAAGCAAACACTGCGTCATGAGTTTATCGCTAATTGCGCACAGTTTTGAAAATCTCTGCTACAGAACCGGTGGGGAAAAAAAAGACCCAGGCATGTATATAATTAAGTATTTGAGTTTGTTTTAACTCAGACTAATGTATCTCAAAGACAGCCTATTCAGTAAGAGCTGCTTACAATCCAATGTCTCATTTATGGCTTTTAAAAATAAAACTTCTAACTATCCTTTCAAGGAAGGCTGTATTCTGGTAAGAGACTCAAGAAATATGTTCTTTAAAGTCTCACAGAGAACAGATGATAGCATGCCAGCTGAATTCTTTATTGCAGCTGAAAGGATGTACCGTTCAGGAAACTCATTTAACAGACATACATCAAGAGCAAGGGAGGTGCCTGTAGATGGCCCATAATAATGCTACGAGTGTATCAAAATCTCTGGGGGGTTGGGGTAATGTTTAAGACCCGGTTATCTCCTCTCAATACCCACTTTTAAAATAAAAGGTCATGTAGTTGCCCCTCATGAAGGAAAACGTGAGTTAAAAGTTTTGCTCTTGAAGAGTGATTGCACGTTACAAAGAGGTACATCGGTCCTTCCAGAGTACAGGCAAAAGGCATCGATTTCTGTTCAACGGGTTAGCAAAGTGAAAGAAAAACCGCCCTGTAGTGGCATTAAGACCAGACCTAAATCCAGACAAGTAGTGGTTCTTTGCCTTGTTCATGAACAAACCATGACATTCATCCCAAAGCAAGTGCAGTCCATTCTTTTAAAGGTCTTTGGAAAAAAAATCCCAAATAGGTAATTTTCTGGCATGGAACAAGCGCAAAAAGAAGTTTGCCAGCTGTGTGAAAGCAACAGACCCACTTGCAGTTTCTACTGTCTCCAGGGATGAGTGTTTTGGGGATGCACCCGCCCTGCTTTTTCATGAATGTAAATCCCTCCTGAAGGCAGCAACTGCTTGTGGCACTTGGCTCACCCACACCTCCTGCAAACCAGTGTTCCCGTCAGTCAGCTGGAGGCGGCTGGGACCTCCTCCTTGGTTCAGGCAGAACTGTATCGAAACTTTTCTTCTCCAGTTTTATAAAAATAAATTCAGACCTTCTTCTGTGTAATACTGGCACAAAGGAAAATGTTTTCTCGCAAAGAGAGTTGGCTTGTGTGGTGTTCTTAAGACAAACGTTGCAGTCCCGTTTTCCCCTCTAGGTGGGGCTGTCACCTTCCTCGGCTCATGTGCAAAACAAACCCCCCAAAAATTCCAGTCTGTACCGTTGTGGAGAAATTGTTGGAAGATAACAGTCACATGGTCCTTGATACTGAAATGAACAATTCTCTGCTGTTTGCCTCTGTAGAAAGAACTGTTGTTCAGCATTCCTCTCTGACTTGCCACTGCATAGAGAGCTATTGTTCAGCAAATTCTTTTAACTAGAGATAAGGCGTGATGTTGAAACCTCAAGTAGTAGGTCCACGGCTCACGCCTCTCGCGTGTGCTTCTTACGTTGTACCAATGAAATATGAATAATAGCGTGTGGACAGTAGCATAGAACCAATCACAGTTTGTTTGCCTTCGCATAGTCACTCTCTAACAGTACGTAAGGTGCTCTGTACTTAATAAAATTGGATCGAGCTTGCAAACCCTATTGGTATTATTCTTGATATCCGGGCTCTATCCATCGGCAGATGGCGCCCGAACAGGGACCTCGTTATTCTTAACACATCGACCGAGACGTGGCGATGAACGGAGAACTTCGGATAGAAACGGCGCAGAGAAACACAGAAGCCGGCACATAGACGCACTTCTGGAGTTAGGAGACGGTTCTGCAGGCTGTCCTCTGCGAAGGTAAGCTGCTATGGCACAAGAAGTGGAAGCAGCGATATGGCTCCTCACAAGTATACTCTCCAAGAGAGGTAGTGATATGAGCCAGTCCAAGCTAAAAGACTTGGTGCAACGGGCGCAGGAGCCACAGCTTTGCCTCAGCGCCTCTATGTTATTTAATCCCTCTGAATGGAGGGCTGTAGGAGATTTACTGTGGAATTTTACTATAGAGGGTGGAAAAGCAGGAAAAAAAGCAAAGGAACTTGGATCGGTGTGGCGGGAAGTGATTAATGCTTTACAAGAGATGAAAGCTGAGCGGAAGGTGGCCGCTGCAGCAATAGAGGTGGTACAACCAGATAAAGCAGAAGTAAATAAAGCAACCACCCCACGTCGTCCGGTAGCGAAATTTTTTGGTCTCGATGTCACTAAGCTGCCTGTTCGTGGTACGTCGGGTTCCGTTGCTGCATCCGCAGCAGAAGTTGCGGCTCGTGCAGAAGGGGGTGGTACAAGCAGCAAAGTTTCAGTTTCAACTGAGAGTAAAGCGCAAGTGAAAGAGATTGCCCCTCAGATGAGGGAAATGACAAAAGAAGAGGCGGAGCAAAGCGGATCTAGTTGCCGCCCACGATCATATTCGTCCCTTCCAGTTTCACACTCCTCCTCCTCTTCTTGGTCATCATCCAACAACTCTGGCAGTAACACGCCTCCAACAGTTCCTGCTGCAGGCGATTTAGAAAATGACCAACTGTTACATCAACTAATGAAAAAGCTGGAGGAGCTACATCCCTGTATTGACACAAAAAAGGACTCTTTAAAATCTACCACTTGGTGGCACTCCAACTCAGGCCCTGCACTTCCTTCTGCACCACCACCACCACTGCCACCACCACCAACCACAACAAATACAGCTCCGACTATACAACGACCTCCATCCTATCCAACCTCCGACACTGATCCTGTGCAGCGACGATGGACTGGAGTAGTCCGAGATGCTATTTTAGAAGGAGACTGGCAGACAGTTGGATCTTTAGCCTGCCCCGTGGTCACTGAAGGGGGAGTCGGGAAGTGGGAACCACGTGATTGGAAAATTTTACAGCAAGCAAAACAAACAGTAACCACTTAGGGATTAAAATCAGAAGCGGCAAAGAACATTATAAAATATATACTTACAGCGGATTTGATGGTACCTGCTGATTGTCAGAACATTGCTTCACTTTTATTGACTCCTTCTCAATATTTAATTTGGGAAAGAACATGGAAACAACTTGTAATTACTGAACTCAATAAGCATCAACGTGATCAGAACGATCCCTTTTATGCTGTGACTGTAGATACGTTAACGGGTCAGGGCGCATATGCCACCACGGCCGTACAGGTGACTTTCCCTCCAATTTTTCACCAAATGCCACAACAGCTAGCCCACCGGGCTCTTCTGCAGATACCTGAAGGGAAAAAAAAAACAGCTCCATTTGCGGCTGTTCGACAAGGACCTGTATTGATCGACTATCTCAAGCTATAAAAGATCAAGCGGACTTACCTGATGAAATGAAAGACTATGTTTCGGTTGTTTGCTTTTGAAAATGCCAATACCAGAACAAGGACTATACTAGCAGGTTTACTAAATGGAGCTCCTGCTGATGAAATGCTACTGCCTGCTTCCAGGGCAGAACAGAATGCCTAAGCAGCTATGACTGCCTCTGCTGTAAAAGGTGTTTTACTAGCAGAAAAAGAAAAACCAGTAGTTGCTGCTGTCACTAAGATAAGTAACAAAATGCCAGAAAAGAAAAAATTCATTCAGAACATGAGACCATGTTATCATTGTGGAGAGAGTGGACACTTTAGGAAGAATTGCCAAAAAATAGAGCGGAAAGGCTAGCCACAGCTTGTTTGAACTTAATAGATCAGCTCCAGTAGCAGGCCTTTGATGTCGAGTTGCCTAAAACAGTCTAGTATAGAAAAGAAAGCATAAAAGCCAGTAAGTGAAAGCAGAACAGAGCTGGCCTGAGCAAGGCGGTCACTTGGTTCAAAGTTCTTATGCACTGTTTCATTGTTTTGCTTTCCTATCTTGAGTGGCCTGTTGTTTCCGTTTCCTCTATGCTGTCCATACGGTTTGTCAAGAGAGTTTGTTACACCCTAACACAATACCTTCTTGACCTGGCATACCCACCAGCTGCAAGGCCAAAAGCTGAGCTAATGCCCAAGTACCACAAACAAGACTCTTCGGTCTGCTGAATTTTCAGCCTCACTTGCTAGGAAATGACAGCTTGTAAACCTGATGTGTTTACAACCCAAGGGATGAGGAGGGGCGAGTTAGAGGCGTGGCAGCTGGCTGCACCTTACGCGGTCCTGCACACTGCTGTCACACCCGGGTCCCACTGACACAAGACCTGCTCAGTCGCCATGAGCGCATGAAAGGTAACACATGGCCAAACACCAGGCAAAGGTCTGCCAAAGGCCAATTCCTCCCCGCTGCAAATTCTTTCCCTCAGTAAAGGTGCCACGGATACCAGTTTCTCTCTAAGAGTCTGAATGGAGATGTACACAACGAGAAGATCAGGAGAAAGTGTAAATTATAGGCTCTGCCTCTCCAAGACTCATTTCTAAATGCAGGTCAAGTAAATTTAAAGGAGTGTCAAAGGAAACAAACTTGTATAAGACAAAAAGTAAAGAAGCCAGGTGAATTAGATGCTCTGTCAGCATGCAGTTAACGATTTAAAACAATTTAAAGAGGTGTCACCCACTGTTGCCGGGGTGAATTATGCCAGTCTTTTCTACAGTATTAATTTGCAAAATACATTCAGAGTGCAGATGAAACAATTCTTTAGACAAAGGCTGCACAGTGCAAACAAACTCCATGCAGTAAATTACAATACTGCAGCACTGAAACGCCGTCAGAAACAAGAGAATAAAGCCTGTGCTCCGCAGCGACAGTTCTTACGCGCAGCTTAGGCACGTGCCGAGGGAGACACCCATGACAGGCCACCGAGAGCTCAGGCACTGTCATCTTCAAAGCTCACGTTCTCACAGCCAGATGGACTACGCAAAATGGAACTCAGATGGACTAACTGAAACTCCTTCCAAACAGCTGCCTGGACTTTTTTTTCTTGCATATCAGAACTCAAAACTCTAGATTGAAAACATCCATTCATTCTTCTTTCAGACCCTAGCCTGCAGTGGTGCTGATGTGAAGTGAATGGCTACTGCCTGTTCTGAGGAAACTGGCCACAAGAACCGAGCAGGAAAGGACAGTTAAGAGCTGATAGTGCTCTTAAATTCATCATCTCCCCACCTCATCTTGATCATGCCACTGGTATGCGGGAGTCCTGTCGTATCTCCTCTCGCATCAGGTTCAAATTTCTCACCTTTAAGTTAGTTTTACTTCCGCCCTTGATCTCTGCTTTCATTTCCTGCAGCTTGCCATGAATTCCTGCTAGTCTGTTCTTTCCTGTGTCTGCTTAGCTGCATGCCCCTGTTCTCCACCGCCTCCTGCTCGAACCTTTGCAGTATTAAACTCAATTGAACCATGTCCCCATGATTATTTTCCTTCTCTAACCTGAAGGCAGCTGGGCAGATTGTTTCTATTATCAAATGCCCTTTTGCTAACCTTAATTTTCACATTAAAATCCTGCAAGGAATTTTTGCAAGTGTGAGCAAATGAGACTAATAATAGGCCAGACTTTATCCTCATTTACTCTGTTTTGCCTCTGCATTCAGGGAAGTTATTACACAATAGATATTGAATTTATAATCCAGCCCTACAATTATTCCTTTTTCTGACACCTTAGGAAGGCTTTTTTGTTTCTCTAATCTCTTTCCTCATTAATAATCCTCATGACTACTTATAACAATAGCAGCAGCAAGGACAGCTTCAGACAGAAGTCTGCATTTCTAGCTGATGGTGTCTCCTTAATGTACTGCAGTGGTCTGCATCCCCAGCCAGGTTTTTCAGCTGGTAAAACAAGCACTGCTTGTTTGATTTATTCAGGTTCATATTAACACACCAGATACCCTTTGCCCCATCGTACTCACAGGCTCAACCTCTTCACCACGCTTTTCCGAGGTTTCGGCGGTGGGGTGCCAGTGTCAGCAGCTGCTTCAATCTCGCGTGCAAGGTTGTAACTGCAGAACAGAGGGCACCAGGTTAATTTTGACAGACAAGACGATGAGTTATGTATCTCAAAGCAGTAATATTCAAGATATTTGAGAAGCCTTCAGTTATTCCCACTTCACCGAAGGTTGCAACCCCACAAAGAGGAACACAGCGCTCTCTACACTTTACCCCGATGAAGGGGAGATTTCACTTCTTTACAATAATTTTAAAAATTAGTGCTTTTTTGGATAACATTCATCATTTTATTTTAAAAAAATAGTCAAGAAAATACTTAGCATGTGAATCTTGGATAAGCTGACTTTTTTTCACTATGACTCAGTACAATGCAGTATGTATCTATGCTTACACTCTTAGTGCAGCAGAGTGGTATTCAGATACCTAGTGGAAATATTAGAGTGCAGAAAATAAATTGCCTTGCGTTGGTCTAGCAGCATGTACCGTAGCACAGAACTCAGCAGGGCTGCAAAACCCACCCCAAACACCCGGGAGACGTTTATCTGATGAGCGCTCAGCCAGCTCTGCGTTGCCTTGGCTACCTGCTGCCTGCATCCACCAGCCCAACGCTCAGTGCCTGCATCTCGACCTCCCCTAGGATCGGCCTCTGAGCGTGCCTCTGGGCATACAGACAGCCCAGACACAACAGACTATCAGATTTCAAAGTCAGAAGCTTCATTTCCAATCTCAAAAAAAAAAAAAAAAAAAAATCCAGTCTCCAAAAACCCCTGCTAAATGTTTAACAGGGTTTCTACAGCTGGTTAGCAGAAGACAGAGGTACTTCCACTCTCCTGGAGCAGCAGTACATGTAAGTCCCTGTAAGAGGACAGCTCAAGGCTGACACAACCTCCCTGCAGGGGGGTGTGGGCTAAGAAAAGCCTGCTTCGCCGGCTGGACTAAGAACCTACCTCTCCTCCTCAGTTAAATGCTCTTGTCTGCTCCACCACCAGAGGAATTTTGGGTCTGGTGTCAAGCAGTAGCTGTTACATGCCGACTGCAAGAGCATAATTTCGGCAATTACTTCAAATTCCTAAAAAAAAATAATCAAATGGGAATTCTAATTAAAAACCAACACAAACCCAAATTCACTCATTCATATACTAAGCACAGGCAACAACAGATCCAGGACAAACTTCGTTTGACCTGAAGTTCAGTTTCAGTTGAGTGACTATTTCCAGAACCAGTTTTTCAAACAAAGAAGTCTTTTTTTTTCCCCCCAGCATCCAAAATGTTTACTGAAGTGTGACATTTTCAGAGAAGCACAAATCAGAAGACAAGCACAAGGAATCGCACTTCACCACAGCGCTTTTCCCAAGTACTAACTGAAGTGCGATGCCAGTGCAAACCCACCGAACGGCAGCACTGCTGGTTGTTCCTCTAGGAACGAGGGTAGCAAAGGGTCATAAAGTCTTCAGATTACCCCACCTGCTGACCCCTGCTCGGGCCAGACCAGTTGTGAGAGACAAACCATGCCCTGTGCTTAGGTGGTTCTCAGACAGCAAGCGAGGGTAAATAATTAGGGGTGCCTGCGACGAAAGCAGAGAGTCTGATTCTCCCCGGCTTTTCACGTTGTGCACTCACACTTGCACCAGAGGAACGTGAAATGCTACCCGTAACACGTGTGACTAAAACGTGCAGCTCTTCTCTAACTCCACCTGCACACACGCTCTGCCAGAATAATTCTTAATACCCCCTCGTGTTAGAGGAGGTTATAGAATCAGGATGCAGGAATGCAGCTGAGTACTCGGCCTGGTTCAGAGGGCGGCTTTGCCACTGGTTTGTATGAAGCTGGACCGATGACCAACCAGAAGCTCCCGTATCCCGTTATTAGTACCCTGAGCCATGCAGCTGTACATGCAAGGCAAGTCCAAGAAGTGGTTTGTAGAGCTGGGAGCAGTTAAGGGGAGGAAATGGCTCCATCACAGCCAACTCCCAAGACTGCTTTCAGACCCCAGAATGGAGATTTGGCATGACTTCATTCAGACAGAACCTTTAACTCCTACATAACATAACTCATCTCTGACCAACGAGGATCAGGCTGAACAGAAAGACTGACAGCTTTTATTTCTCTGCCTCATCTGCAGCCTTTCACCTACAAATAGTTTACTGCAGCAGAAGGAAGATATTTACAAACTGTATCTTCTGGAAAGCAAAGGTCTCATGCCACCAGCTCTGTTTCAACACACAGGTCATACACATCTGTCACATTCCCATGAACACCAAAGGGAGGGAATGGGCATGCCCCGCATGTAATTCCCACGGAAGTAAGTGGCCTGCAGCTCCTCTTCCCCTACTGCACACATCCAAAAAGTAGGTTCTCGTTCTGCAGTTTGTTCACAGTTCGGCAGAAGCTCGCAGCATTTCAGGGGTCTATTCTTTCCTTGTGAACTTGCATTAAAATTCACAGCTGTTGTATATGCCCGAGCAATGACAAACGGCCTCGCCAAGAGAACGCTCCAGAAGAGGGTATCAGTAAACTAAAAATCACAGAACATTCAACTTACCCTTCGTCTCTTCTCAAAATTGATCAGGCCGCCCTGTTGGAAGGAAAGAGCAGGGATCAGAATAGAAGAACACAAGCTTAGTTGAACTTAATCACAAACAGCATGAAGTAGCAAGGCTAATGTAAAGCGCAGACGTGCCCCGAGCAAGGACCTTCTCAAAATACCTGTTTCCAGATCTGGTATAAACCACAGCACTCATACATCTGAGTCTCCAAGGGACAGCTGTCCTCACGGCCTATAGGGCAATCTGCCCCAGAAAAAAAGCCCAATGCAAGAATGCTCATAAAAGCTGTGTTGAGATCCGCTCTGAAGAATGCCAGTGGGATTTTGCACGGCAGAAACAAACTTGGCTCTTGCCTGTGCTGTGACTTTAGCAGTGTTCCCAGGGAGTTTCAGAAACACCAAGTAAACACAAAGCACGGACAGGAGGGAAACTGCCCAAAAGAAAATGGATGTACAGCAACCTTACGCAGGCCTGCTTCTGTGCAGTTCTGCCAAACAAACCACCACTAAAAACCCCAGCAACCACTGCCAGCCCAGGGAGAACTGCATTTGCCCATTCTTATCATAAATACCAACAACAGCACAACAAAGGCTGCAGTGTCTCTACTAATGGTTTCAAACACCTTTGAAAACTGGCCCCATCCTCAGTCTCCGTTAAACAACCAGACTCTCTTGCAGTCCTTTTTCCCTTCCTATGCTAAATTGGTTCCCCCTGCTTGTTCAGCTAAAGAGAAACGAAAAAAACCCAAGTCTTCAATCACTACCAATACCAAATCAATACCAAAGCTCTTCAGTGATCAGTCTGCAGTGCTGAATTTGTGATTGTGTGTATTTTACCAGTTATTCACATAAATCTGCATGCCTAAAACGTTGTTTTCGGAAAAATGAAACAGAATAATGGAAAGCCTACTTTCTTCACGTTTTCTAACCTAAGAAAACAAGACAAAATACAACGCTAAGCTTGTCCCTTCAGATAACAGCACTCCAATTCACACAAGAGTCTTGTTGCTGATAAAACTGCATATGGCTTCCTTTTTTTTGAAAACAGATTCCTCCATTTTTAAGAGCTGCAGAAGAACCCGGTAGAAGATACAGGAACAGACACGCTCAGTGCTGGGAAGGCAGGGAGGATATTCAGGATTCAAGAAATTGCCTTAATTTACCTCGATATAGTCCTGAAGGGCTGTGTCAAGCTTGATGAGATCAGTGAGGAAGGTACCAAGAAAAGGTACCGTGCCTTGCATTACTGCCTGCAAATGATCAGAGCAACGTTGGATTAAATGATTGAGAAACAGTAATAATCAGAATGCTAGAATAGGCCTGTATAGGAGAATGAAATAAAAGCAGTCTGCTTAACCAAACAGTGGTCTTATCTTTTCTTTCATGGCATCCTCCTCAGTATCTAATCTACAATTCAAATCAAACTCGAATGACAGTGGGATGCTCTCACAGACATTGCCAAGTGGTTTTCCATTACCATACTGCCACCACACCCTGGTTTCTAACAGTGGGACACCAGGAAACCCCGCCTGTGGAAGCAGCATCGAGCAGCAGGGACAGGGTCCCTCGGCTACCTGCTACAAGAGAAGGAGCCGGGGCATGCTCCCGGCTAGCCTGTTGAAGCAGTTTCTCTCTCTGCCTCATTCCAGTGGATTTTTACTTAATGGTGTATGCCACCTGACAGTCCAGTCAAATCAAGTCGCAGTTGTCCTCCTCTAAGAAGGGACCATCTTCCTCAGCCATTCCTTTCATTTTGAGAGTAATTATTCACATTTTAAACTTCCTAGGCTGCTAGCAGTTGTAGAATTCAGGCTGCTTCTACACTTGTGAAGGAAACGCTTGTTTCTCCCATCCAAGGGATCCATACTTTCTCCAGTCAAACAAATAGACAAAAAAAAAAAAATCACATTCAGCACTTTTGCCTCCCTATCCCAGATTTCTCTCCCCCTGTCCTTTTAAATCTTTGCCAACTTTGAGACAAAAGGCATTTTCAGCAGCAGACTGGAAACTGGACACGTTTTACAAAGCAATCTCTGTAAAAGTCTGTGCAATTTTCAAGCTGGCATGTCAGAAGCTTCATGAGCTTGCTTCAAAGTAAATGCAATTGCTGCTCTGCCAGAGCTAATTTTCTTTTATCACAAGAATTCCAGTACTTACATTAGGTATCTTACTACATGAAAAAGTTTCCCTGTATTTCTCTCTAAAGGGTAACGAGAGTAGTTAACAGAATTAATTTCTTGTAGGACAGAAACAAGGCAGTTGAAAACGAAGAACACATGTCTGTATTCACCAATCTTTTTTTACTCTTCTATGTGACAGATTTAGTAAACTTCTGGAAGACCTGAAACTGAGGCCAAACCCTTGTCTCAGGGCCCACCCCCAACAGCTGGTTGGGATGTGAAGCAAATGCAAGCGGGAGCAGCAAACCTGCCCACCCAGTTATCCCCTTGCAGGGGGCAGGGGAAGATTGGTGCCAGGGAACATGACGCGGCCCCTGCGTACAACCACCGAATCCTGAAATCTCGGAGCGTTCCCAGCATCAGATCTCTGAACACACTGGCTATGCTGAAGCTTTGCATATCCGTTTCCTCCGGCCTTTCAGTACACAGGCGGGTGTTACTGGAGTAGGAGGACAGCTGGGCTGCACTAAAAACCACAGCGGTTACAGCGTGGCAGCTCAGCGTAGGCCATACGGCTTGAGCGGGGTGCAGCACGGATCCCGCTTTGGAACCATCTTTATATACAGATGTATGGGGCGGGGGGGGGGATATCATCTATACATATCTGCACTTTATATACACGCACACAGAGTATTACCTGCTTACTGCGACCCACAGCATAAGTGAAATACAGCTTTGCACAGGAACAAACGCTCTGACTGCCTATTCAGTCTCCACCTTTCGCTTCCCTCGCTTTGCATCAGCTAATCTATAGCACTGATGTGATTGTTTTTCTTGACAGAGGCACTCTCAAGGTCTTTACCTACTGCACGCTCTCTTTGTTAAATACCTTTCTAGTTTTTGCTTCTTATATCATTCACCACTCAGGGTTAATCACGTTATCAGGTCAAAAAGGGCAGGAAAAGGACCCCAAACGCACCATATCTTTTTGAAGTTGCAGCCGCCTCCGTGTGCTTTCCTGATTTTCTTTCACACCGCTGTCCAGGTTGGCAAATTTGGATGGTCCTTCCTGTGAGTTACAAGAGAATTAAAGGCAATTAACAAAGGATCTAAGCGATAAGCTGGCAACTATGTTTGTGTAAAATAATTGCAAATACATTTAATGGGGCAAGCAAAAATATTTGCTGTATAGGTACATGCACGTGTACATACATGTGCTAATTTTCTGGGACTTGTACACTGACTGGGACTTGTGGACAAAATCCCACAAAATTACTAGAAGGGAGTTTTTCAGCAAAGTGGCTCTACGCTGGTCAAAGCTAAGTGCTGTTGAAAATCTCCTGGGAGTTTAAATCAGAGAAGCTTAGATGCACCTTCAGGTGGCCAGATGCTTCTCTGAACTCTATCCTGACACTCTCGACCTCAGGATTTCTGTTTAATTTCCTAATCAGGACTGCTACAAGTAAACATCTCTATCTTATGTAATGCTTTCTTGTTTTTCTCATGCCGCAACAGAGATGCAGCAACTACCCTCTGTAGCTTATTGACTAATCCAAAACCACGCAGAAAAACAAAGTAATAGGTTTTCATCTCCACAAGTCAAGCTCTCCTGTGAATGGAGGAGCTATTTCACAATAGATCTGTAGCCTTTATTTCCCTGGATCCCTACGGGGTGCTGGGAGTTACTGTTACTGTCTCCAGTGGTTGGACAGATGGGGCATGAATGATTATCAGTCTTTTTAAGAGGCACAAAACAACAGCCTGCACTTGGAAAGATCCTTTCATCACAACGTTTACTTCTCTCAGTCACAGTGAAGGAACAGATCAAACTCAAACTGTATTTCCTTCCTCGGCTGGAAAACAAGAGCAAATGACAAACGAGTGTCGTCTCAGTGTCTTCAAGATACTGAAAGATAAACTGGAGATCCTCTAACAGCAGCCGGCGGGCAGGCACAGAACCTGAAACTGCAGCTTGCAGCAGAGCCATTGTTCGGGGAGGAGAGAACACAGCGATCCCTCTCCGTGCCAAACAACCTGTGTCATGTGCCATTTGGTCTGCTTTACACTTACATTTGTAGGATGGATAGGCAAGGGCAAAGACAGCTTCCCTACAGACACTATTGACAGTGAAAGGAAACAAAGACTTTAGGGATTCAGTGGACATTCATCCTCCAATCGTTACAAAACGGTCCAAAAGGAGGAGTAGGAGAGAGGTTCTAGCTATTCTGTGGAATTTTTCTCCTCTCACTGCTTTCAAAATGTTTTGCAGATCTCCATACGGCAGCTGGAGAGGGTGATTTGCTAGGAGCCAGAAGGTCTGGGCTCAGATTGAGTTGCTGTTGTGTCTTTTTAGTACTTAGGTTAACAAGCTGTTGTGAACACACATTTTCCCTCTATGCCTATTATTATCTCACCTGCTTTAAGATTTAGCTACAGGTGTTGATAAACGGATGATAAACAAAAGAGATTGACAGGTTTGAATGTGTTCACCCACCACTCCTGAGCAAAACACTGTGTCAAATAACAAGGCAAGGGGGTAAGGTACAAATGCCAGACTGACTGGATAGAACTGCCAAAAAATCAACTGGTCGGGAGGCAGTCTATAGAAACATTTTCATGCAGACAGAAAAAACAGCCACAAACATTCCATAGTTTCTACAGAATATAACCTTTCCCTGCTATTCTTCCTCACCCCTCTCAAGATCCTGAGCTTGTTGGGGTTCGCCCAGGAGAGTGCTCCGGTCAAACTGCTTCAGACAGAGCCTGCTTTGTTGTCCATCTGGCCACACACAGAGCAGGAAGCCTGTTCCTTCGAAATTCCCAGCCCTGTTTTCCAGTTCCAAGAAAGGTATGGGATAGTCGGATAAACATCTTGGTTTAATTCCTCAGCTGAAGCCGAGTGGCATTGTTCCAGTGAAGTCAAGAGCACTACAGCGGTGCAGCCCAGTTGAGAATCTCATTGGGAGCTGCTCTGCACTCACCAGTGCAAACCAGAGCCTTTCCAGGTCTGCTCAGAGGGTGCACCAGCTAGCAGTTCGGACAATCACCCTGCCCAAGAGACGTCGAACTCCAGCAGCAGTGGGGGCTCCAAGGCTCCTGACCTGCTGTCCTGTGAACAAGCCCTCACAGAAACTGTGCTGCTGCACCCTGCTCTGTGGGGGTATCCAAGCTCAGCAGGCTAACAGGAGCGTAGGTGCTTTCAGGAACAACAAAATCACCTCTCATCCCAGCAGAAAAGCACAGGTTTTACAGACCTCTCTTCCCTGAAGCACTGCATACCGTAGTTCGGGGAGAGACGAGCTTTGACGGCTCCTTAGAAAAAGGGCTAACCTCAGCTTTGATTGAGATCACAAGCCTTGCAACTCAAGCTAATTCTCACCTTCAGCAGCAGCTGCCTGCTTGTCAAATAATTGTCGTGGTCTGAGAAGGTATCACACAGCTCTTCGAACATCAGCATCATGTCCCTGTACAGGAAAAGATTAAATCTTTTAGGTTATCAGAAAGCACTCTAATACAGATCAGATTACTGGTTTTTTCCTCATGAATCGTTAACAGTTGGGCATGTAAGAGATACCACCACCAAAACGCATCCAGTGAGATGCTGCACATCAACTAGGAACTTTCCTGGGATCTCCTGGTGCTCCCCGGTAACGCCAGCCTTATTTGACGGCAGCACAAGGAATGCCACAGGTACGCCGATCCTGGGCAGGGCTTTCAGTCACACTGAGGGGTATCAGATTGTTGTAAGGAAGCGGGTAAATGGATACAAAGCAACAGAAAAATAGCTGTGAGAAGTATCCCAAGTACTGTGTTTTTGCCCTGTGCCACGCACTCAGGAAAGCCAGAAGCCTGTAATTGTGTGAGCCCCTTTCTATTACCCCACACTATAAACACAAGATGGCAACATCCTGATCAGGAACAGGAACACAGGGCAGCAGAAGGAAAGACCCACCTCTCCTAGTGGAAATGCAGAAGTATGCTGTGTGGCAGAGCAACGTTTCTCTTTTGTTTATCAAAGACAAAGGAAAAAACCATAAATCTGTTTGTCACCAACTGAATGAGCAGAACACCATCTTTCCTACACAGCTTTCTGGTGTCTGTCTGGCATGCAGTAAATATGCCAGTTGCACAAAAAGGTATTTCCCTGTAAGAAATACCATCTTCAATACAGGCTTGGATTTTGTAGTTTGGGGATATGTTTTAAGGAAATGTCAGGACCAAGAGAGGATTAGTGAAGGTTTGTGGCAACGTTGACCTCCTCCAACTTCACAGTAGAGGAGACAACTGGCAAGCATCATGGTGGCCTTTTGCTGACCTTCCAAGAACCGTGTGCTTGTGCTGAGTCAGTAGGTAGTCCCATAGTTCTTCAAAATAGGTTGTGGAAGATCCAATACGCTATAAAGGACAGAAGAGACCCAGTACCCCTGAGGGCAGGTGGTCCCGTCAATATGAAAGAAGAGCTCACAGCAGCCAGACCCAAAAAAAGGGGTCTGAGCCTCACAGGAATGAGAGTATCTTCTAAGAGAACACTTGTCCATGAAGGAGCAGAATAGGAAGACTGAGAAGAACAAGATGGAAAGAAAGAACACGGAGCTTTTTGTCTTTGTTTGGGGCTAGCCACAGGGGCAGAGGGGGATGCTTACTTTGAAACACACGCCCAGGTCTTCTTCAGCCGATAGATGGAGCTGGATTGCAGTGCTGAAACGATGGCCCTCAAGGAGGAAAAATTCTTCAGGATCCTACATTCCTGTGAAAGGAGTGGTTAGAAATACAGGAGCATGTAATGTCAGCATAACGAATATGTTAGTGCTCTTCTGTTTGACCGGTGTCATGCTCGCTACACATTCTCACTGCTAAGCAGGCAGCTGTACAAATATGGAGCATCAAAAATACCACTCCCCCCCGCCACCCCCCCAGCCAACAAACACTTTATGGGCTTTGGCATTTATATCTTGCTTTCCTCACTTTCATGTATTTGTGGTGATGTTGCAGTGGTACAGCTTCCAGTTGTCCCAGTAAAAATAAAAGTGGAACTGAGTCCATGAAGCCAGGCTAAAAAGCACAAATCTTACACTTCTTAAAAAACTCTTTAGAGTTACCAATCCCTTTTACCCTTTAGAGGAAAAAACAGGCTTTGCCTCTTTATAGGTGGTATTTAAAATGTAAACCCTCAATCATCTAAGCGTCAATTAAAAATGAAGACATGCAAAGGAATAACCTGTTATTCAAGTACGTGCACACTGTTCAAGAGAAAAAAAATTCCCAGCTTTTCCAGAGTCAGTACCAAATCCTAACAGAGGGACTGGTTCATAGGCATTTCTTACAGTTTCTCTGGGGGAAAAGGTTGGATGGAAAAGGATACTGAAAAACCTAGTTCTCAAAAAGACAGCACAGATTCCTGGTAAAGCAGGTGCAAGCAAGGAGGAGAGGGAAAGTCTGGCCTGAGACTCTTCAAGGAACTCCTGTAAATCTGTTGGTGGCTCATGAACTAGAACGCCCGGGCACCACAGACTTAAACTCTTGCAAATACAAGCTCTCACTAACAGGTGTCTGTACAGGCAAATTAACAGACAAAACACGTGCCCATTTGACTGTTGCATGTAGATGAGAATATATCCAAATCCAAACTACAATTCCACTTTGCAAATTTTGACGGGACTCATTATTACACTAATAATGCTGAATATGTAAAGGATCCTTACAGTGAAAATAGACATACTTTATTTCCTTTGTAGGACTGAATCAATGTAAAGCAACCTTAACATAAACAGAAGTCAGACCTTGGTATATCAGCAACTCTGTTCACAAGTTGCATTAAAATTGACTGCACGACTAAGGCAAGTACATTTACTCCCATTTATTTACCTAAAAAAAAATATAAAAATCTTTGGGCAACTTAGGAGGCTACATTTAACAAAGCGTGGTTTAAGAAGACTGACTAGGCACACAGCAGCACTTGAAGCAGGTTAGCAGTTAGGCTAGATGAAGACCAAGTTCACAATCACGTGGTAGGACATGCAAGACCTGAAAGCTCTTCTTGCAAACTTTGCAGCCAAAGGAACCACGTAACGGCTCTTCTTCAGAGACCGACACATTTAAGAACAAGACCCTGCTTTCTTTAAGTTCAACTTGAAATTCAGACCGGGGAGAACATGGATCGAGAGGCACAAATTCTCAGCACTGAGATTTCTCAAACACAACAGGAGTTTGCACTGGAAGATCCAATTTGGAACCATCTTGACTTAACTGCACGTTGCATAATCTAAAGCATATTGTTGCAGGACGAGGTTGTGGGACAAGACACACACCAATATGGTTAACAGTCAAGCTCCAAAGTTTATTAGAAAAACAAGTCCTTATATATTCTTGTACATTCTAAAAATAACGGTAAATGCGTGTGCTGCTCTAGCGCATGCTCATTTCAAAAACTAGTTCCTGTCAGCACTTTCAATAAGGACTACTAACCGCGGGCAGCCGGTAGATAAGTTTCTGCTTTGCTATTTTAAAGGAATCCCTTCTTATCTGTTTCTTCCATAACAAGCACAAATTCTTTTGCTTTTAGCCATCATCAATCTAGACGCCATTAGTCTTCCAACACAAGTGCATCACTAATTCAGACGTCGTTAATCTCCTAACCCAAATACTGATGATACATCTACATTGTCAGTGACGCAGAAGGTTCACGACCAGGCATACGCACCCACAGCACATTAGGAATTCAATCCTGGATTTGGTGTTCTCAATGATTTAACTGATTGCAGACTAAACTTTAGCAAGCTTTCATTTATATATAGGAAGAATTTTTAAGACTGCTCTGAATAACATTGTTTCATGCTGTGCCCTTCACAGGGCGGAAACCAGAAAGAATACTGCGCAGAAGCAACTTTGATTTTAAAAGATTAAGCATAACAGGGTATTAACGATTTCAATGTTCCTTTTCAGTTTTAAAGAAAAAATCGTGTGAGTAAAATTGGCTGCTCCTGCTCAGGAACCCCAGATCTAGGTGGAGCAGAGAGGGCTGGCAGTTCAGAAAAGTATTCAGTTTATCCTGTAAACCAAGAAACTGGATCCAAAAGTCACGAACAAATAACAAACGTGGAACTCCACGCTGCTTAGTTACAGAGTCAGCAGTCCGTGAATAACTGCACTTTAATGAGTGGATTATTTTCTAATTCAGACATCTAACTATTCAAAACATTCATTTGCACGCAAAAAGCAAGCAGCTTTCTTCAGAAGTGGGCAGCTAAGCAGATATGCAACTAGCTGTTCGACATGTGCAATTATTTTGTAGAGCGTGCTCCTGCATTTTTCACGTGCTTAGCTAAGACTGGAGCATTGAATTATGTGTATGAACTAAGTACAGGGAGAAGCACTGAAGCAACAGAGGTGGAGATCAAAGTGCTCCATCCACAGAACAAGTATGCCGAGAGCGGTCCCTGTCCTGGCTTCCCGGGCCTCCCTGCTCCCTGGGACCAGCAGGAAGCTGCTTCGTACTTGCTCGCCCAGGCTGCAGCCCAGGCTGCCCCACGAAGGCCCCTTCAGCTGGTACCCTCTGCAGCTTAAAGATCTGCCCACAGACAATAGGAATCAAACTTCCTAATCCATTCACAGGGGCTATAAAGCAGCCATCAGACGAGAACAATGAGTCAAGGGAAGTGCCAAAAGAGGTGAAAGACTTCTTCCCCACACCAGCCTCCTGAACCATGCAGCTGCCAAAGCTCAGGTGCCAGGACTAACAACGCTGCCGCTGGGAGCATACAAGTGCAATTGTACAAGTGTTGAAGAGGCTACTACTTCCTAGAAGTGTTAGCTTTCTCTGCACTTACTTCAAACCTTGTATTTGCTTTACTTTCACATGTACACACACATATGTAAAGGTATAAGACACAAACAGTTGTGCTGTCTTCCACCACATCTGATTTCAAGTCCCATGGCGTTCATCGACGCAGGAGAGGGAGCATGATGCTCACCGGCTGAACACGAATGGCCAAAGGCAGGCAAGTGCAAAGCTTATCCTGACTGTGCCTGCTGCTTGCACCGCTGCCAGTCCGACTCCTTTCTTGTTAGACTTTCTTCTGCAAACAAGTCTAACCTTTGGATGGTATCAACCATCACTTCTCTTCCTTCCCTGATACGAGCAGCATTTAGTTCCAGGGAAGTGAACTGGTTGAATTTATACCCATCTTCCCATAAATGTTGCATCATCAAGTACGTGGCACTCCCCATCTGCAAGACACAGGACCTGCCTCACCCATTAATTAGCACTCCCCAACCAAAGAGACAAGCACCAACCCCACTTCCATGGTGGGGAAGCAACTGAGGAAGGGCAACACTTCATCTACTGTTACAAAGAAAGGCAGTCAAAAATAGAAAGCATTAGAGCTAAGATGGCCTGGGACCAACGCATCCAACACCTTCCTCCCCTTCCAACTCCCCCACTCCAAGGCACCCACACGAGAAACATTAAACAGTCTAGAATAAATGCCTTACATGTGCAGTATGAATCCATTTCTCAATGATCTTGGCTCTTTGCTGTGATTTGAGCTCCTTGTCCTTCAGGATAGTGCTGACCACACATTTGGTAACGACATTGAACTGTGAGATGGTAGCCCTGATGGTCAGCGCCAGGTGCTTATATTCTTTCTTATTCCTTCGAGACCAGATGCATCCCAAACAGTGGTAGGGCACAACCTTCTTGAAGAGTTCCTAGAGGGAAATAGAGGTGTCTAGGTCAGCAGGGTTCTCCTAAATCTCTACTATCCACAAGAAGAAATGCATGTTTACACGGATCTAAATCTAATATGGCATTAAAAGGTAAATATTTGTTTTCCGTTAGTTTGAAATACACGCTTTGGCAGTATGTACACTTTCTATTTTTTATACATAAAGTGTATATACTTTAATATATATATATATGTCTATTGTATATTTGGCAGAAATAGACACTTTATAGGCTTGATGCCCTAAAAGAACTGACAGCTAAACACTCCTGGGAAAACCAAGGGGAAATTCTTTTCTATCATGATATTTTGAAGGAGATTGATACAGACAAATCATATCAGAGCACTGCATTTAAGAGTACCTATACATCTTTAGTATACGTCATAAAAATGTGCTATTTCTCCGGTGTACAAATACTGAGCTTTGCAGAAAAGGCTACACAGTATACATTCACGCTTATTTTAATTTAAAAAAAAATAATCTTTGGAATGACTGAAGGAAAAAGCCCAATGAATGAAGCAAGTTTGGATAACCAAGCAGAGCTGTGTTCTGTGTCCCAACAACAGACCTTTTCTGGAACACTATACTTACATTGACATATCTTTAAAAAAAATTTTTAGAAGCCCCACACTATTTACCCCAGCATTTCAAGTAGTACATATACTCTACATACTGCATCCATGTACGTCAACTGTTCTGCCACAAGGTCTGCCTGGAAAAAAGAGAATTCTTCTGGCCTGCTGATGTCCATTTCCTCTTCATCACGTAGGTTACAGAGGGAAGCAACACGGAACCCATCTGTCCAGGATGGAAAACACGACTTGGTAAATTTATACAGCAAACAGTGAATCAAAGCAGATGTTTGTTTATTTTAAACCACCACTCTCTATATTATAGCAGAACACACAAAGGGTCCTGCCTGACCTAATAGCCCCACTGTGCTGCATATTTTTGTGAGAAAGATGATGACCAGAAGATTAAATTGGCAAAGAAAAGGTGGAAGGAAAAGAGAACTGAGCTGTTCAGGGTCTCTTAGCAGAGAAGTGACTTAACCCATTCACTAAACATTCTTCTGAAAGAAGAATGCCCCAACAAAAATTTCTTATTAACATTGCAGAATTCTGTTAATCTACCTTTTAGTATTAATGCATCTTATAATCTGAAACACCAAAAGTAAACCAAACTGAAAAAGAACAAGACTGCAGTTATATCCCCAAAATATTGCATTAGGAGTGCTCTTATATCCAGATTCCAGCTCCCATGCGGGGAACTAAAAGGAGAGATCAGATTTCTTGGCACCATTTGTGCTTACATAAACTACACTGAAGAGAGTTTATTCCAGCATCCCTCACCTTCCCTCTCTGGGATTTCTGCCCAGAAAAGGGAGAACAGTGAGCACCTACAGCATTCAGCTGAATGCTGCTTCTAAATCTGCCCTGGGCAGCAATGAAGAGGTGAGAGAGGAGAGCTGTCCTCATCAAGGGACCAGATCCAGTGCAGAAGGGAAAGGATTTCACAGATGTTCCCATGTCACCTTTTGGCTCCCACAGGTTGAGAACAAAGCCACATTAAAACACAAAGAAATATGCCCTTGTTTCCCATGGTAGAGGAGGAAGCCAAACAGAAAATCTCTGAAAAGAAATCCTCTTCCTAATCCCTTTTACTGTAAGGTGACAGTAACTCCATGAGAAGGGAGGGAAAAAAAATGGACTTGTTGAAGACTAACAGTGAAAGTGCTGAGTTTACTACTAGTGAGATTTCATTAACAAAAACAACCAGTGCATTTCAGAGTGTGTTGTGCAATACTTCATAACCAGTTAAAGCAGAACAGATATTAAAGCGACAAAAGCAGACTGCGATATTTTATCATTGTTTTTTGAAATACTTCAGTTTTCCTTTCTTTGTTTATTAGCAAAACCTAATCATCAATGTAAATTGCTACAGTTCTGATGTGACAAATTATTAACTAGAGGCTCTATCCAGACTTCCATCTGCACATTCCAACTGCACAATTTATTGACAGAGCTAAACGCAATAAAGGGAGACCTCTGTTCCACCATTATTTTTCCGTGACTGTTTTGTAACACCGCGCATAATTAAATGGATTTCTACCAAACTGTTACGAGAGTTACACCTTCTTCTCCCTCTTTCTGGCTGTGTAACTCCTCATTTTCCCTTCCGCCTTGAAATTCAGTGAAAATCCTCATCGCAAAGTTGCAACCCTACTCAAAATCTCCCAGTGCCTTTAAAATCAGGTCCTGGAGTGCAACGCAAGAATTTGCCTTTGCTTTTTTCATGCCTTTTTTTCTCTTTTCTCCTTCACCTTCATAAATGTGTAACCAGTCTTTTCCCTGCTGTCCAAGAAGCTGGAATTCTCTCGTACTCAAGTATCTCATCATCTTCAAATCGCTGATCCGTTTAGGTCCCCCTCAAAGCCCAGCTGCCCTCTTGACTTCACTGACAGCAACCACGTGCCCCTTTTGAATTTGCAGTCTCTGACTCACCTTGATTTGCATTGCTCAAGCAGCAAGAATTGAGGCCAGAAATGGCTTTTATCTACGTATCTGATACTGCAGTCTAATCTACCGGCATGGCTGATGGCAGCGCTGAATGGAGGTCTGATTACGCCAATCAAACTGTAGGATTAGGACCCAAATTTGTAAATTCATAGCACAATATGAATGCTTTGGGACAATAATTATCAGCAAGCCTTGATGCCAGACCACACATTAAGAGTTTTGCAAGAAATCGCAGAAATAAACAAAGATGGAGCTCTGATAAAGTAAGCGACAAGTCTAAAACTCTTCTAACCCCACAGGTTACTTGCGGTCTCCTCCTCTTATTTTATTCTGTAATTAACAGCCTCTATTCTGCTGCAATTTGGAAACTGCTATCATTCAAACTCACCCATCTGTAACTCAGAAAAGAACCTTTTCAGCTGTTATGTGAGGAAACAAATGCAGAAGCAGGGCTACTGGGAACTTCTGTTCACTTTGAACTACAGTCAAACCCAAATATAGCTCTCGCGAGCTTTCCTTGTTTGACCAGGGGGAATCAAACCCAGGAAAGGACACAAATAGGCACCTATCAGCAATCCTGTTCATTTACCCATGTCCAATAAGGAAAACGCCTGGGCTCTCCGCAGTACTTCTTTTCATGTATGAGTTAATGACCGAGTTAATTTGGCATTTCACAGTATTACGCTTTGACATGGTATTTCTGGAACATCCGTCAGACGTGATTTTCATGGGATGAAATGGGGTTTTTTGCTCTCATTTCCTTTAGCCTTTAGTACATGAATCATTCCCTCTTGCCCCTCTATGAAAGCTGGAAGTGGGTCTAGTTCTCATTCTATGTGAGCTCCTAGGATTTTTCGGCTTATGCCACAGGAAGCTTTCTGACCGGGATAAGGGTATGTGTCAAGCTTGACGCTGCACGCAGCGTATTTGTGTTACTACAGTTCACTATTGTTTCAGCGTCTGTGACCCCCGATAACGTCAGTTTTTCCTCTGTCCTTGGATACCAGCAGCCGACCACTCAAACTGGAAAAAAACAGCCACAGACACTTCCTTTGTCATGATGGTACCTAGGAAGAAAAGCTGCACGACAACAAGGTTTGCGACTCAAGCTGTCTTTTGTCACAGCTCTGTATTTTTCTTTCTGCTGGTTTGGGCTTTTCTTGGTGCATGTGTGTTGAAATGAAAAAAACAGCTAGAGACCTGCTGTGTGTTTTAATTCCATGACATGGGAAGGGCGCTGACAATTAACGACTTAGTTGCTGCAGTAATCTCAAAGTTTTGGCTAAATATTAGACAAGTGCTGGATTTCCCAATCCACCCCACAATGAACAGGCATAGGCACCTACACTATAGGACTCTTTCATCCCGCACAGAACCTGCAGCCTCACAGAGATTTTTTTTTAAAGAAAGAAACAAGAAAAAAGTCCCTGGTGAGCCTCACAATATAATCAATTAGCCTACGAGTTAGTGAAGTGTACTCCACACAAACCCCTGTGTCACCATACAGTCCGGGAGAACAGGAAGGCAGAAGGGAAAGGTAACTTACCGTCCTTTTCCACTTCTTGGTTCTGGAACTTCTCCAAGAGGTTCTGCGCCCTCCTCTCCAGGTCAGAGCCAGGGATATTCTTCTTCAAGTAATCCAACAGCTTCATCAAACATGGGTAGTCAGGCGGCTCTCTGAAATCCTCCGTACACTGATCAAGCCAGGCTCCTAAGATTGATGCTACTTCACTAAGAGCAAATACACAAGAACGCACTGGTTGTAAACAGCATGTATTGATGCAACCACAGGTGTCTGTGTCTAATACAACAATAAAAACACAGGCATTCATACCCCACATGAAGGCAGTATGAAGACTTTTTTGAGCACAGAATTTAATTTTTATACATGGAATCTTATTAAGATATCACTCAGATTTTGCCAGGGACCTCATGAAGTTGCTCCTGATTTGCCCTCCCCCAAGTGGATCTGATTATAGTCCCCAAATGAAAACGAATAAAGAATCAAATCCACTTAAGCTATATGGAGACTCTTCTATTAAATTCAGGACATCAAAAATTGATAGAATAGAACAGATTATTTCAGTTGGAAGGGACCTACAACGATCATCTAAGTCCGACTGCCTGACCACTTCAGGGCTGACCAAAAGTTACGGCACGTTGTTAAGGGCATGGTCCAAATGCCTCTCAAACACTGACAGCCTTGGGGCGTTGACCACCTCTCTGGGAAGTCTGTTCCAGGGTTTGACCACTCTCTCAGTAAAGAAATGCTTCCTAATGCCCAGCCTGAACCTCCCCTGGCACAGCCCTGAACCATTCCCATGCGTCCTGTCCCTGGATCCCAGGGAGAAGAGCTCAGCACCTCCCTCTCCACGTCCCCTCCTCAGGAAGCTGCAGAGAGCCATGAGGTCGCCCCTCAGCCTCCTTTTCTCCAAACCAGACAAGCCCAAGGTCCTCAGCCGCTCCTCACAGGACATGCCTCCAGCCCTGCCACCACCTTGGTTGACCTCCTCTGGACGCATTCAGGGTGGCAGCTTCCCCGTGGAAGCGCTAAATCAAACGCTTCCTTTGCTGCCCTTCCTCCCATCAATTGCTGCTGCCAAGTCTAGGGACCAAGCTGAAGCTGCATTGTCCTCCAACCCATACTACTCACGATCTGCTGTCTTAGGAGAAAGACTGAAGGAAACCTTGGCTTCTGTGAAAAAGCCATCTAAGCCTGAACCTAACCCCCATGAACATACACAGTGAGATTGCCTCATCTGTGAAGATAACACCCTAACCGTGACATGTGCAGCACGGGCAGCGCCCAGTATCGAGCTTGAAGCGCCAAGACAGCTGAACCCAGAAGACAGACTGGCCTTGCTAATCTCAGGATGAAATGCGTTTAACAAAAAAATGTATCAGCAGAACCTTGAGTTTACCCTTAGCTCAAAGACAGGGAGGGTTTGTCAAATTACACCATGCAAAAAGGTTATGCTCGGTTATGCTGGAAGAGGAACGCTTAAGGAGTTAGAGGAGCACTGGATCTTGTTCAGGAAAGTTATCGCACGCCTTCTTGGACACATGTAGCTAAAAAGACACCAACTGCAGAGAACTGCCCATGGACAAGCCTAACACAGACTGAGAGGGATGAGGGGAAACCAGAGCTGATGCATCAATGCGGTTTCAACCCTGCCTGAAACGGAGGGAAGCGATCTGTTTATCTCCTTTTCCTGGTTTATGCAGGTTTTAACCCACACCCACCTATTGGGATCGGTACATAGATACTCCACAAATGGATGCTTATGGGAAATTCTTTAAATCCTGTCTTTGCAGGGACTTCCCATCATTTCAACTTGATTTTGTAACAAGATGTAAAATTCATGCTATGGATTTCCAGAGATAACTCACAATGCTGTTGACAAATTTCAACTGAGTGTGAAAAAAACAAAACAAAGTCTGCCGAAATAATCAAATTACTTCAAGTTTTAAGAAACTTCAAGCCTGGATAAAAAAAGTAACTATCAACTTTTCTTTTTTTCTGCTGCATTTTCTGTTGAGATCTGTGGTTCGTCACAGCAACGTGCCGGTAGCTCACCATGTCTATGTTGGTGCACTACGACCACGGGCCACAGCACATATTACAGGCTGGGAAGACACAGACAGCATCTCAAAAAACGATGTAAAGAGAATTTTATTCGCATGAGCTGACAGAGGGATTAGGGAAAAGGACTTTTGTGTGCAGTCACATAACATGACACACTGTCCACAGCCACTGCCTCATAATCACCTACTGTGACAGAGTAGGACATAACGTGAAAGGGAAAAAAGCCCCTTGTTCCAGAGTAAAAGGCAAAAGAAACCTCTAAATTTCCTGAGAAAAGGAAGTCCTGAAAATTTCCCCCTTGACAAGGAAGCCATCCCTGTATTTCAAATCTCTTCCAGCCAGTAGTCACATAAATGGTGCTAGGAGGATAAGCAAACCCGTTCTTTACCCCTTTAACTGCACTTCAGAACAGCTTTGCTCTTTTTCTTGCAAATTCGGATGACTTCAGAATTTAAATCTCACTCTAAAAGCAACACTGTAGATCACAGGGGCACTAGTGGCAAAGAAACACGCATACACACGCTGCCTGAAACAACCCCAGCTTCGGTCTGCAGACACTGCTGTCATGCACAATGAAATCAGTCACAAGCCATAACCATTTACCACCAGAGGTAAAGCAGGGGAAACAAACACTCCTCCTTTGTTGAATCAACTAACTCTTGGCCTAGATGTGTTCGTCTCATGTTGAATTCTGAGACAATTTCCCTGACAGAAAGATCTCTGCATTATAGGGCTGGATATCTTACCAGACCGGTGATATGTGGCCTTTACACAAGCCTCTTTAAGCAAGCCAACAGTGCTCTGAAATTTCAAAGGAAGCAACATCTATGCTGCCCACAGCCTCCCCCAGTACCGAATCCTGACTGGGGCTTCCTGTGCAAAATAACAGTGAAGAAACACACTTACGTCCCCAGGACTGGTTTGGATTCAGAGGAATCCTGGCTTACATCCTCTTCACAGCCTGAGGGCTCTGGGTTTCCGCACCTGAAAAAATGAGACGGGTGTTTAGAGGAACTCCTACTGAATAAAAGCAAAATCCTAAATAGCATAATTCATACACAAGTCTCATCAACAACTAAAAAGCTCAAACTACAAATATGGAATCTAACACTTGGGCAAAACTAAGGAGCTTGAAGATTATTTCACTTAGGAGGAAACAAGTCCTCAAGAGACAGACAGTTCACTTACATGAAGCAGCCTGCACACAGGAGGAATCAACCAAAACATTTTCCTTGCTCACAGCTCCAAGACCCTTTCTGCCTGTTTGCACTCCATCCTTGCCCAGAGCAATATTCCAGGGCGCAATGAGGCTGCAACACAACCACTTTCTCCAACGCAGCTTCTCTTTCTCTAGTAGTTGCCATTTCTTCCTACTCCAAGAGGGATTTCCCACAAAGTTCTCGAGGTGACAAGTGCCCACTTGTGCCAAAACTACTGACACACTTGTCACGAGTGGGAAGGGCCCACGGCACTCTGAAAATTACCACTGGGAAAGAGGAAACCATGGGCACGACTCCAAAAGTGCAAAGCAAAATCTCTCACCTACACAGGCAGCGCATGTGCCTCGAAGGCAGGATTATGCCCTTCATTCTCAACGGCAGTGCCCCCTGTTTCAGACATACAGCTCCATAACGGAGTTCATGGTTCCTTACAGCCAGCTTTCATGAATGAAAGCGGACAATTACGCACAGTCCAGAATAAGGCAAGCTGATTTTACGCATTCTGTGCCCAACTAAGGGTGTCAGGCACCTGAAATTAATCTGAACAGTCAGAGGAGAGTAAGTGCATCTTTAAGTGCTTGTGCTACAACATCCTCGTAACATCAGATAGAGAACACCTAGCGGGCTGCCAGTTTGTGTCCAGGAGGTTCATGTCAGAACTCTTAACAAAGTCATCCAAAATGTTTCAAAGGACAAAAAGAAGAGGTGGAAGTATCAGTCTAAGGCTTCACACGCAAGAATCCCAGGTCTGTACAGATAGCGTTTGCAATTCAAAGAAAAATTCCATTCAATTCAACTCACTATTTATTTATTCCAACTTTTTCTGTTAAAAACGTGTCTTTTATAAAAGTCAGTAAAATAAATCATACACAAAATATTACTGGCTAAAAGGGACAATCTATACGCACACAGCTGTTGGCTCCTCTGATAAATCTGTGCCTCTTTGGCAATTTACAGGCCTAGGAAGCAAGACACTCTCACGACACACTGTCACTTGGCAAGTCAGCTCCTCTTTAAAGTTACTAGCACCCCCACAAACTTGCTGTCCTTTCGTATTTTATTCTTCAAAGATACCTGTGCCCGAAACATAGAATCCAAAACTGAGGGTATAGGAAGAATTACCCGTTCAGAAGAATGAATTCCTCAACAGTTTTACATTCTTGGATACGTGCACTGTCAATTTGTATTGCTCCCCGTGCTCTATGTCAGAATTAGTACAGACTGAGAGGTAAAGCTCACGGTAGTAAATCTAACTGTACGGTCTGCTCCCCAGGGTGGCTGCTCTTTCCTCGTCTGACTTCTTACCTGGCTGCAAAGTTACTGCACTTGAGCAACCACAGCTATTATCACAATCACAGCAGGACTGGCACTTAGGCATTTCAACATCGCTATTAATTGAGCCACATAACGTCCCTACAAAGCAAGTAGGATCATACCCCTTTCCTGACACAAAAGAAAAGCACAGATGGCTTATCCGTGCCTTGTTCCTTACCTACCTAAGCGGGAGAGCCAAAATCAAAAGCTAGGAGTTCTTACGCTACTCCTCTGTTCTGATTACTATAGGCCAGAACAACTGATTCTGTACATCATGGAGTCATAAGTGCTGCTGCGGGCACGAGGGGTGGTGACTTACAGGTATTGCTGTCAGGGAAAGCGGGGGAAGATGTTCAGGAAAGAAGAAACCGTCTTCTAGAGAAGCCGATCTCATGAGCTCCACTGCCATCAGAAAAACAGCTGAGATGACCAAGTGACAACAGCCCTGGTTTGCAGCAGGTCCTATCCACTTCACCAAACGCTTAGGGCCGCGCTCTGTAGTTAGCTGTGAGAGCTTAGCCCTCCAATGGCCGTATTTTTCACATCTACAGAAACCTTCCCTGATACCTGTTCCAATAACCCCACTTCACAAAACCCTCGTGCAATAACGGTATCCCACACTCCCACTGATATTCCATGAAGGGCCATGCTCTCAGTAAAAACCTCTGACCACAAGCATCCAGCCAGACACACTGATGTGTCAGCTCAAAGAACATCTGTACTCTGTGCTCCTGACAACCAGGCACTTGGCTTTTAAAGTTCAAATCCTCAAAAAGACAGATATAGTGGCTCAGGTCTATCCTGTTAATAGCTGCAAAATGGACAAGCATACCAGGAGGACCTCTCCTTCCTCAAGTTACGAGATCACGAGAGGAGTTCAAATATGAACACAGATTTCACATGTAGACAATGAGCTCCCACAAGGCTCTCAAACGAGGCTGTGCCACAAGCGCACTCAAGCCCTGGCACGGGACTTGCAGGTCTATTCTGAGATACATAAACACACTGAGTGTTCTCCATCTCATAACCAAGCTCCTTTGGGTCCATGACACGGCAGTTGGGGGACTAATCCCAACCTGATTTACACTGGTGAAATTATTCTCCTCATCCCCAGTACAAATGCTTCATCTATTCTGCAGGAAGGGTACTGCTGTAGCTCATATTCTGTGCCTGGACTGACTGGGAAAGGGGAAAGTCAAATGGGTTGCCCAAAGCTGGAAGAGACCCTGGAGCTCATTTTGCATGGCAGTGTGGGAACCTGCTGGCTGCCTACTACTGCCTCTACCCATTACAGAACACTGCCTTCTTGGTGCTTGTGATGAATTTTTAACTACCAGCTGTTCTTTGATGACTTCTCATGGCAAAGGGGAGGAAAATACTGATAGCTCTCTGTCACAGCAGCCAGGAAAAAAAATCAGAGAATTGAGCTCCCACGTTGAGTCTCATGGGGCAAGAGGAACAGCCCAAATCAGTAGAGCTTCTAGCTTGCTGTCCTTGCTAAGTGCTAAAAAAAACCAAACCTAACAAGCGATAACATGTGTTTCTAACTAAAGCCTCGGAGAGTCCTGTGTCATTTACAGACATTAATTAAGCTCTACATCTCTTCTTGTCAGAGACAGCTACTGAAATGCTCACAGCCAAGGAGCTTTTACCAATTTATCTCTGGTGCTTAAGCAAAACAGTTGCTGCGTGAGTGACAGAAGGCAAAGCGACCTCACTGTCCAACCAATCCATTCAGACAACGGAGGACAGGAAGGTGTTCAGTATGTTAACGGCACAGTTCTGGACTGGGGATGCTTGAACCCTTTTAAGCCAGACTCAAAACCCCCCTAATCCCAACACACAAGCCATCAGAAAAGCAGGGAGGTAAGCAGTGGGAAGACCACGCTCGGTATTGTAGAACAGAATTGAATCGACAGTCTGCCTGAATCTCAGGAATTAAAACAGTGCAGCGTATTTCTCAGTCTTGATTGGACTGTGTGACATGTGGACATGACAGAAGAGTTCCACATTTTTCTTCCACCTCAAAACAAAAGGAAGCTAAAGGCTTCTTCTTCAGTGACGCCTTGAGAAGTCAGTGCACTGATAAAAAAAACTAAGGTCTTCTTAACTGGTGGAAGCTGAGACATTCATAGAAAAACAATCCTCAGTAACGCTGACAAGAATAGAGCATCTTCATACTGTAATCAAATATAACGTTGCAGCTACTCTTCACCACCACAATGCATGCAAACCACAGATCACACCGCTGTCAAAGAACAAATGCTGAAGACCTAAGGCACATTTTTACACCCGACATCTACAGATAAAATCCACGTTCATATGGTGCTAGGAGGATAAGAAAACCCCTTTTTCACCCCTTTAACTGCACTTCAAAACAGCTTTGCTCTTTTTCTTGCAAATTCGGATGACTTCAGAATCTAAATCTCACTCTAAAAGCAACACTGTAAATCACAGGGGCACTAGTGGCAAAGAAACACGCATACACACGCTGCCTGAAACAACCCCAGCTTCGGTCTGCAGACACTGCTGTCATGCACAATGAAATCAGTCACGAGCCATAACCATTTACCACCAAAAAAGTGCAGGGGAAACAAACACTCCTCCTTTGTTGAATCAACTAACTCTTGGCCTAGATGTGTTCGTCTCATGTTGAATTCTGAGACAATTTCCCTGACAGAAAGATCTCTGCGTTATAGGGCTGGATATCTTACCAGACCGGTGATATGTGGCCTTTACACAAGCCTCTTTAAGCAAGCCAACAGTGCTCTGAAATTTCAAAGGAAGCAACATCTATGCTGCCCACAGCCTCCCCCAGTACCGAATCCTGACTGGGGCTTCCTGTGCAAAATAACAGTGAAGAAACACACTTACGTCCCCAGGACTGGTTTGGATTCAGAGGAATCCTGGCTTACATCCTCTTCACAGCTTGAGGGCTCTGGGTTTCCGCACCTGAAAAAATGAGACGGGTGTTTAGAGGAACTCCTACTGAATAAAAGCAAAATCCTAAATAGCATAATTCATACACAAGTCTCATCAACAACTAAAAAGCTCAAACTACAAATATGGAATCTAACACTTGGGCAAAACTAAGGAGCTTGAAGATTATTTCACTTAGGAGGAAACAAGTCCTCAAGAGACAGACAGTTCACTTACATGAAGCAGCCTGCACACAGGAGGAATCAACCAAAACATTTTCCTTGCTCACAGGTCCAAGACCCTTTCTGCCTGTTTGCACTCCATCCTTGCCCAGAGCAATATTCCAGGGCGCAATGAGGCTGCAACACAACCACTTTCTCCAACGCAGCTTCTCTTTCTCTAGTAGTTGCCATTTCTTCCTACTCCAAGAGGGATTTCCCACAAAGTTCTCGAGGTGACAAGTGCCCACTTGTGCCAAAACTACTGACACACTTGTCACGAGTGGGAAGGGCCCACGGCACTCTGAAAATTACCACTGGGAAAGAGGAAACCATGGGCACGACTCCAAAAGTGCAAAGCAAAATCTCTCACCTACACAGGCAGCGCATGTGCCTCGAAGGCAGGATTATGCCCTTCATTCTCAACGGCAGTGCCCCCTGTTTCAGACATACAGCTCCATAACGGAGTTCATGGTTCCTTACAGCCAGCTTTCATGAATGAAAGCGGACAATTACGCACAGTCCAGAATAAGGCAAGCTGATTTTACGCATTCTGTGCCCAACTAAGGGTGTCAGGCACCTGAAATTAATCTGAACAGTCAGAGGAGAGTAAGTGCATCTTTAAGTGCTTGTGCTACAACATCCTCGTAACATCAGGTAGAGAACACCTAGCGGGCTGCCAGTTTGTGTCCAGGAGGTTCATGTCAGAACTCTTAACAAAGTAATCCAAAATGTTTCAAAGGACAAAAAGAAGAGGTGGAAGTATCAGTCTAAGGCTTCACATGCAAGAATCCCAGGTCTGTACAGATAGCGTTTGCAATTCAAAGAAAAATTCCATTCAATTCAACTCACTATTTATTTATTCCAACTTTTTCTGTTAAAAATGTGTCTTTTATAAAAGTCAGTAAAATAAATCATACACAAAATGTTACTGGCTAAAAGGGACAATCTATATGCACACAGCTATTGGCTCCTCTGATAAATCTGTGCCTCTCTGGCAATTTACAGGCTTAGGAAGCAAGACACTCTCACGACACACTGTCACTTGGCAAGTCAGCTCCTCTTTAAAGTAAATATAATCTACACAAACTTGACTGGGAAAATGCAGTAAATATTCTCCTCCCAAAATAAGATCACCTCCGATCTAATCATGTCCCAATTAGAATTCAGTGTGAGAAAACTAATCTTGTGGGTTCTAAGCATTTATACAGATACAGCAGATGTGATTTAACAGTCTTACCCTAAGCTATTCCTAGAATATCATCCAGTTCTTCTGCTGTCTGCAAATACTTATGACTGCATGTTCACGTGAAGTACTAGAAGGGGACATTGAATTCTTTCTTATGTTTGTACAATCCCTGTCTCAAATCAGCAGCTCCCAAACAGGAGAGTGTAGGTCCAAAAATATCAGTATCCAGAAAAACATACTAATCTATTCTAGGTATGACTTTGCAGCCCATGCATTCTTTTTTTTTTTTTGAGGGGTGGGTAGAGGGAAGCTGTACTAATTTTCTTGCGTTGGTCCTAGTTTGGATCCTTAGCAGTCAGACACGGCACACTTTTGCTGCCTGATGACTACGCTTTAATGACAGCTGGGATGTGGGCAGCATGCATTTACACATTTTATCTTTATGCTGAAATTCTGAATTTTGCAGGACTCTTGATATCTTTCCATTGGGTTATTAAGTCCATGTCCTCTAAAAGTAATGGGAGAAATTGCTGAGCACATCCCCCTATCATGTAAATGATGGCTCAGTTCCCACTGTATACTGGCTCTTACCTCTCAAGAATTTCCAGTACTTCCTTAGCAGAAGCAAAGGCACGGTATGTAGACAGAAATATACTGGTGTAGGTGAAATCCCTGTCTCCAAAAGCTGTCAGAAGATTCTTCACAAGTCTGTCCAGAGTCCCAGCTTTTATTGTCCGGATTTTGCAGGTTTCATACTGGCTGACAGTATGTTCTGGAGGGAACTCGTCCCCTCCAGCCTACAAAGTTGAAACAAAACAATCACAAAAATCAGACAGAAGCCAGATCCCGGACACAGCTTTCACAATGAAACAAAGATTAAATTCCATCTTTCACCTCAATACTCCATCTTTAGTTACTACGTGATTTTGTCACTTTTGGCTAAATGAACACCAAATGCCGTATCGAATAGCAGAGGTTTTCAGTAAGTTTATCTTGAAGATAACTTCTACGCTCCACACAATCTTTTACAGTCCAACTGCTATTAAGTTGGCTTATGATCCCATCAGATATTATCATCTAAAAGAAAATCCATCACACCACAAATAATATTATTACTGGGAGGAACAATAGTGGTAACTCAGTGCCCCATTAACTTCTGAATAAACATGAAAACTGACCACAACTTTGGCATCAGCACTTGTGATTCCCTTTCTGAAAATACCAACTTTGGGTTGCCACACAGAACCCAAGGTCATGAACACATCTGGATGTGAAACATTTCATGATACTTTTGCAAGGAGGGTGCCAACGTCATCTTGCAAACTTACCATTAGAACATTTCCATCTTCTCTTACAGTTTTCATTTGGCACAAGATTTGTCAACAAATTTAGGGTTTGGTGTTGGGGGGAGGGGCTTAGACAGCATTTGGTTGTCATGCTTACAGACTGGTTTAAGTCTGAAATAACTAGAAACATTCCCTTCAATTCTGCCATTATTTAGAGGACGGTTCAGAAAATTATTTTTGTGACTACTTTAAATACTGATTTGTTAAGTATGTGGGATAAAAACTTTAAAATGAGATTATAAATCAAATACATCAACAAGAGCAATCAAACAGAAGATTTCCCTCTACCTCTTGAGTTGACTGTCTCTGGGAAGGAATGTTCAGATCACTAACCTAAGAAAGGCCGAACTACAGAGGCAGCATGGGGAGGTGTACAGTTCTCTTTCTGTTGCTGCTGTTTAATGGGGACCAAACTGACTGATGGACTGCATCCTCAGCTTGAGGAAAACATGCCGTGACACACCTGCTCTTTTACCTCAGTCACAGTTACATGACGTGCATAATCACATATCACCAGCACTAATGGAACTCCAGTAACAAAAAAGTAATTTTCCTTGAGAGAAAGAAATGGCTTGAGCCCATTCGAGTGTCCGCAACCATGAGTGAAATGAAAAATCCTGTCAAAAATCCCCAGACATCACTATGATTTATGTTAATAAACTATTGGAAGATCATCTGAACGAATGAAATACCTTTTTGAAGTAGTTACTTTTATTCACTTCCACTGACTTTACAAAGTCAAATCCTAGCTAGGATTAATGGCATTATGCAAAGGAGAAATCAAGCCGTCATGAAATATTTCAAGGGGGGGGGGAGGGAATCTTAAATCTTCTTAGGTTAGATTAGATATATCAGTAGAAGAATACTACAGGAAACAAACTTGCACTGGACATGAACACACAACACTCTAGTACTTAGTCTTTGCATCATCAACTCTCCTGCAACCTCAGGATAAAAACTAAGGAGTTCAACCATTTTCATCGCAGCATTATTCCGCTGCAGATTTCCTCCTTACATACTCACCCACAGCATGTCTTCAGCTGGGACTGCTGTGATGGTTCTCTTCGGAATCACAGCCTCCCCTCCTAGTAAGAGCTTCTGCTGTATCATGAGATCACGCAGTAACAGCATATCATTAGGTCACATTTCACAGCCTTACAGTAACGGTTTATAATTTAACAGCTCTTCTGAGTTTGGAATATCGAGTCGGTTATTTGTACAGACTGAGAGGCTCCCCTAAGTAACAAGACAATCCATATTCTGAGTTTCTCCATGGTTCCTTGACGTGTCTCAAATTCATCCCGACCAACCACCACCAGGACTGAATATGAAGTTCATGGACAGTTTGACCAGACGTTTTGCTCCAGAAACTGCCTGCTAAGGTATGAGTTAGAAACAACAAGGCTAACGATATTCCAACATTAACACAACACCTTGGGACTAGACTGAGGACATGAAGACGGCATCTTAATGACTTAGAGTCACTACCAACTCTGGCTTGGTATATTGACAAAAGCACAAAGAAAAAAGTTAACCTATTCATAAAATAATTAGGAACGGATCACCCATCCACTTCATATTTACATCACGACCTTCCATTGCTTTTGAATTATTTACAATAGACACCCTTTTTTGTTTAAAACAAGATAGAGGTCTTTAATATTAGTCTAAAGCCCTGCTACTCTGGCACGAGGACATCTCATTTCCCAGCTTAAACAAGGTCCAACAAACTCTTACTGCTACATTAAAATACAACCTCCTGTATTAAAAAACAAAAACAAAACCCCAAAACCAAAACCAAACAAACAGACCAGACAGGAAAAGAAAAATCAGGAATAACAGCAGTATCCCACAGTGTTCTGGGCTTTCTAACAAGAAGTGGGCCCAGGCACAGATTTTTGGCAGAAAAGTGCCTCTGTGTCTGTAGGAAGGCCTGGAAGAGCCAGGATCATCTTGCACCATCAAGACACAAAGACCTGTCAACAGCCTGTAAAGAGTATAGATGCAGTAGGTAAGCAGAGGCCCTAGGAGACTTGCAGCCACATCTCAACTGCAAAATGGCACCATTTCACCCTGAGTTTAAGCCACTGAAAGAAGCCATTCCCAGAGGCCCTTTTCTGTCCACCTGCTGCAGCCAAGTGGGCTGGGAAAGTGGTCCAGCCAAAACAGAGCCCTTTATTTCACCTCGTAGGCTCAGGTTTAACCCGCACAAGTTCACCCCACGGCTGCAGAAACACACAGGCTGATGCAGGGAACACAAGCTTGGGTGCAAGCTGTAAGAATTTCTGGAAGCACTGTGGGTTTACATCTGCTCAAACAGACTGGCAACTTGGGCTTGTGTCATGAACCCATTCATACCTCTTATAAATAGACAAGGCAACACACAGTACTACTGCACCAAACCCCACTGTTACCCCAAACGCAACCCCACAGGGAATGAGTGAAATTACACCAGAATAACTTGAAAAACTTTGTTCCGTGGATCTCATGGCTGATATAAAGGTGTATAATCTGTTATACACCTGACTTAAAGGTACATATAGAATTATATATGGCATCACCATTACAGAAACACTATAAGAATACTGTTTGTTATTGGTGCTATACATCACCCGCCTCCATTCAAATTTTCCCGAAGCAAAACTTGCTCAGGAGAAAAAAAACCACTACATTTTCTTGCTGACTTTTCATCGTACAATTAAAATAGACTTTTGACAATAACCACTTATACAATGCAACCACTTTCAAACAGGGAAGAACGCCTGCACCACCGTATTTAACTATTAATTTTCTATCCAGCAGATTGTCCAAACCATGATGTACTGATTTACGGCCATATTCTACTCAGCGTGTGTAAAGGCGTCTCATTCACTAAGGTGAATGTGTACCAAACAAGGGCTGAATCTGCTCCCAAGTACGATACGCGCACAAATTTCTCTGCTAATTGCAACACTGCAACTTCCCCAAGATATCATACTGGGAGAAAGTTAAAAAAAAAATAAAAACAAACCCCACACCAAAAACCAAAGCAAACCAAAAAACCAACACCAAACCCTGAAAATCTAAAACTGAGTTTGTCAGCAAAACATTAAACTGCTAGAAATCATTTTAAGAGACTTGTAGGGATTGTTCGTGCTTATATTATTTCACATATTAAAGCTGCAGCAGCAGCTCCTCTTCAACAGGTACTTAAAAATATTTTATCATCCCTAATTTTTTTCAGTGATTTCAAGATTCAAGATGAGCAGATTTTCAAACAGTTTAAGCCCACAGCTTTTTTAAATCAGAGCAGTTATCTTCATGAGATCACTGTCTCCTACCCACCTAAATCACACCTTCCCCACGCCAAATACAGGCACCGCTGCTGTTCTCCAGCCATACAACAGCATTTCTGACTTGATCGATGAATTAAAACTTCTTGCTGCTTGACTATCATTTCTTACACCCGTTCCTTGGTAGTTTGGGGCTGGACACTACCAGATGCCCAGCATGGGCACATTAAGCTCTCGGAGACAAAGCTTGAAGACATGAAAAAGCCCCACGCGCCATCATTACCATCAACCTCTAGGTTGACCTTTGTCATCCTTATAGAAAACAGGTAAAAATTCATTTGGTTTTTTGGGTTATATATAGATTAATTTTAATTCCTATCTCATTCTCTCTAGGAAGCAGACTTATTCTTTTGTTGTTCTCATATGGCTGACAAAACTTGATCTGTTTGTGTTCACTTCCTTTGTGAGGCTTGACTTCACCAACTCTTAGTTTAACTCTTAGATACAGCTTTCTCTGCTGACAAGAGCTTTTCTCTATTTCTCAAAGTCTAACTCCTAAAAAAAAAAAATAAAATCTTTCTTAGATCATTATTCATGCACCCTGGTCTGAAAGGTTTTTTCCCTTATTCAAACTAGAAGTCAAGGTAGTGTTTGCAGTTTGGTCTCTCCAACTTCCAAGCTCATACATTCAACTATCTGAACTTCCTACCTTACTTGACTTCACCAAACACATTCCACAGTTTCCAAGTGTGCCACTGTAAAGCTAAGCATCTCACAGACCTACTCTACTTACCTTTCTACAGAACTTAAGGCAAATCGCACTGACACAGCATCACCTCATACTGGATGAAAGAACTGGCCGGCACTAGTATCTACTGCCTTGGTACAATTCTGGCCAGTTGCTGAGAACATTCCTCTAACCAGGTAGCCTTAAACTACCCCCTCACTTGCCTCTTTGCTATTTACATGGTCAATCATTTTCTTCCTGCCTTACTGTCTTACCCCATTCCTTCTTTTCTCTTTCCACTAACGTAAGGCCCATTCTGCTAGCCCCTAGCTGTGGTTCATCTTCAGTGTATGCATCCACTGGCATACGGCACAAACACAACCACCAGGCCAAGCATCTTCAAGAGAAAGGCCTTTTTTCCATCCCTCCTATCTTCAACTGTGTCCCCTCCACAGTCAAGCAGTTTCAGTATTTCAATTCAATCTCATTCCACACCTGCAGTCCCAGCTCCTCAAATTCTCCAGCCCTTGTTCCTCCTTGCAAAGGAACCCTTGAACAATTCTCATTTCTATCATTTCACAAATGCAGAAGTTTCTTTCCCGTCGTCGTCCTCTAATCCTTTCATTTGTCCAGTGGATGCCATCCACATCATACACTTTCTCTTGCCCCTTTTGCCCTCCACAGTCCCATCCCTCAGCTAATCAAAATCTCTTTCAGTCTCTCACCTCTTAAACATTCCCCCCATCTCTCCACTTCCTTCTCTACCTGCTGCTTTTTCCTTTCTCTGCCAACTAACTGTTTACTTTTCAGTTTACTATTTACATAAAACCACTGACTGGAGTTCACCTCTCCCGACGCCACTCATACTCTGTCAGCATACTGCTCCTGGCAACAGAAATTCAGGTGTTCAGCAGCTAATCTACTTTTACAGCCACTGCTCTACTGTTCTTATCTGCTTCTGGCTAAGCTATGATTCAGCTTGTCCTTGGTTCATTTCATGGGTACCTGGCTGTCAGTTCAAGACCAACAAACACCACAGAACTCTAAATTTTTCACCCGTCTTTTCTGCTTTGCTGTCTTTGCTTCATGGACAATAGCACCATCCGGTTCAACACACAGGTGCCAGCCTCCCTATAGGCTGCCTTTACAGCCTCGGGAGTAAGCTGAACCTCATACAACCTTCTCTTTCTAGCCACGTCATTCAAATGCCTTGCTACTCCTCTTAAAACTTTTATTCCAGTTACCAATATGCCTTTTTCTCTAGCCTGATCTATTTACAGGAGCTCGTAAATACTTCCTACTATTTTTTCCTGGGAAAAACAGGAGGCACAGGTGGGAAATCTGACACTCGAAGGAAGCAGATTTGAAATTATCTGTTCTGACTGGAACTCTATGTACTTCTTGGAAACATAGGAAGGGGAGCTTCTAAGCACTATCTCTATGCAGGACAGAATTTGCTTATCTTTCTTGACTGTGGGTTCAGCACCGCTGCATTGCTTTATGTCATGGAACTTCACAAGAACACGATTTGATGTAAGTCTCGGGGCAGTTTTAAAAGTCTTTAAAACATCAATCTGGATACTACATCAAACCAAGTTCTTACATCATTGCCTCTGATCCTGAAGAAAATATAGAAACATAACAAAACAATACGAAAGCTAGAGCCAGCTCCTGAAGATCTGGCTCAAACTGCCACAGCTGCACTGATTCCAATGAAGTGAGGACATTTTCTATCAGCTGGGGACTTGGCCTGACAGAGGTGAAGCACTGGGCAGCATGCCAAATTGAGTGCGTGTGCATTTAAGCTCAATCTACTTACCACTAAAGCCTTCATGCTTTGAAATGTACCTTTGACAAACAGTACAGGGCTGGAATTCCTGCAGACATGCAGACAAGTAATTTCTAACCTAGCTGAGAAAGCACTACAAAAATAAGACCCAAACCTATATTCACTTAACTTCTCAGGAAGTTTCCGCTAACTTCCGACAGATCTTCATTAGTCAAAATACTATGACTACTAATTTGGAAGACCTGAGATAGGTTCCTAGCAGCAGAAACAAGCCATAGCCCAGTCTGAAACAACTGCTAAATGTTCAGCTTCTCAGGCCATAAGCTAAGATCCTTACTCCTGCACTAAGTATCATCCGACCCCTCGCCACAACTGGTCAAAGCTTGTCTGCATGTCAAGAAAAGAGTCAACACAAGGAGAGAGTTATTTCAGATGACCCAGGCAGTCAACTTCAGCGTTTTGGGTTTTTTCAACAGTGAGAGCAGTCAGTGCTAAAAGTTACTATCCTAGCGATTCGTGTGGAATTCAGCTCCCTGGAGCAGGCTCCAAAGCCCATGAGCAGCCTTCCAAAACGCCACCGCGCCAGCTTTACTTACGCCTATCCAGTTTGCTCCTTCCTTGGCAGCGTGCTGAACCTGCACTCGTTTCAGGGTGACATGGAAAACGGCTCCCTCTTCCACCTCTTCATCCACATCCTGAATTGCGCTCTGCCAGGGAAAGGAGAAAGGGGGAAAAAAACCAAACCAAACCAAAACAAAAACAAAAAGAGAGAGAGAAAAAGAACATTTTCACTCCTCTGCTAACCGCACTCTACCCCAGGTGCTGTACTGCTTCACACAGACCTGAGGGCAGAAGATGGGCTGCACAAAGTAAATACAACAATCAAAGCAATACGGGATACTTTCAGATTGAGGATATGTTCTGGAGATACTCTTGGCAAACTGTCCTCTCCTGTGGTATCAAGATACCTTGACTTCCCATTCAACTGTTTTTCCTAGACTAGCACGTACTTTAAATAGTTGTATAAAGTCTTTTCTAAGGAAACGGTTTGGGTTTGATTAGCAATCTTCTCTTCCCTCCCCTCCCCCCTTTCCCAAAGCAATTAATCTCTTTGGCCTTTCATTTATGGAAGGAATTGCACTTTTTAAAACTGCAGAATTACTTAGGCAGGCAGCCTTTAAATGCTTGTTAGCTTCGAAGTTTAAAATACACCAACCTTTTATTTCTTTTGACAGGACGGATCCAAAGAGCCGGTGGTTTGCTTTTCAAAACCTATTATTCCAAGCTACGAAAAACTTTACGGAGTCGAGGCTTTAAAACTCACAAACACTAGAAAGCGGGTTAAAAAAAATAACAAGGATAACAGAAAAAGAAGTAGCGCAACGTCCTCCAAACTTGAAGCGAACAGGTGCTGCAATGACTCCTCGTTCCCCAGCTGATTACCCGGACAAAAGCGCAGGCAGAGCCCCCGCGTCCCCGCTTCTCCGGGGGGTGGGGGACTGCCCCCCTCCGGAGCACCCTCCCGGCCCCAGGCACGGGCTCACGGTTCCTGGGGAAGGCAGCATCGCTCCGAGCGGCGACGAGCAGGGAGGCGGCAGCGCGCTGCGGCTCCGGCGAGGCTGCGGGGAGCGGCGCGCCCGGGCCACCCCGCCGGCACCGGCACCCCGCGGGCAGGGCAAGGGGCGGACGGGACGCCCGGTTACCATTTTCGCTTTCCACAGCAATTTCATTCTCGGCGCCTTCCCGGGCGCCTCGACGGGGCACGCCGCCGCCGCCGCGGGCCGGGCCGGGCCGAGCCGTGCGGCCCCTCGGCTCCGCGGCGCGGGAGGCGGGAGGGCGGGCGGCCGCGCCAGGCCCCGCCTCGGCCCGGCCCCGGCCCCGCCGAGGGGCTTCCTGTTTACCGCCGGCCGACAAGTTGCGGCGGATTCAGTCGTCCCTGCCCGGCGCCGCGCCGGGAGCGGCCGCGGGGCTGCCGCTCGCCGGGGCTCCGCCGCCCGGAGCGGGGCGTTCACCCGCCCCCAGCTCCCTGGAAGAGGGACAAGGTGCGGCGCGTCCCGCTCGGCTTCCAGCGGGGACGGGGCCGGCGGGCAGCGCCTCCTTCCCGCCGCCGCCCGGGTGCAGCCGCACCGGCAGCGCCCGGTGCCCGCGGGCGGCCGGGGCAGGTGCCCAGCGCGCAGGGCCGGGCCGGGCCGCCCGGGGGGCTCCCTGCCCGCTCCTGACGGGGTTGGAACTGTTCTAGCACTTAGAAAGGCAAACGGCCAGAAGGGGGATTTTAGGGCAAGCTCAAGCTGGACAAGCTTACTTCCCCAAGCTTGCAAGGAAGGAAGTCAGAGGCTGTAGGGAACCCCAGCCCTGCTGCGAGCGGCGGCACTCCAGGTTGTCGCGGCCCTGCTCTGCGCTCGCCCGCCGGGCAATTCAGGTGGCTCAGACAGGGGCAGAGCAAGGGCCTTCCTCCTCCTCCTCCTCCTCCTCTTCCTGCCCACCCCAGGCAGGCCGTGCCAGGGCAGGCAGTCCCCACCATGCTGGCTCTTTACATAGACTAAACCCACAATATCCTTATTTTTTTTCTGTGGGAGCCCCTTGCTCACACACAAGCCCCTCTGAACCATGACCATCCTCTTACGCAAGCACTAGCTGCAGAGATCAGCATGCTAACACAAGGATCTCGACCACCTTAAAAACACTGACTTAAGTTGCCTATTGAGCTGTCTTTAGTTACCGGGATTTTTGGACTTACAAAGGAAAGCAGAGAGGAGCTGAAGGCACCAATTACTGTGCAAGGCAATGAAAGCAGTGAGACCTGAACCAGAAAGCTCAGACCTCCTGAACCTCAGCACTAACAGCCAGTGTATTCACGTATTTACACACAAGTGTTACTGGCAAGTCTCTCAGGAGCAGTGCTGGTTCGGAGAGACTGTTACCACTTGCAGCTGTTAACGTGAAGCAGCACATGAAAGCAAGGAACATTATTTTAAGCTACGAAACCAAGATTGCATTGTGTTGTCACGGTTGAAGTGATCAGAGGATTTGCCAGGCGGAGCATTGAGTTTATTTGTGTAACACCAAAGTGATCCAGAATATGCTGAGGCAGATACAAACTTCAATAATCTGACCAGAAACCCCCAACCCAATATTAAAGAGTCTGTGTTTCGTAGAAACTTTCAGTATTTACTTGATTGAAATCTTAATCTAGTTATTTTGTTTACTTATCCCTTAAATGAGTTGACATGAGTAAGCTTCTAGAAGCTGTTTCCGTTACCTAGTTTAGCTGCAAGAGGAAAACTGCAAGATGGCCAGGGCAATACACAGTGCAACTTAGTCTGACAAATTAATTTCATCTTTCTTTAGCCCCTACCTAGGATGCTAGTTCAGAAAAGCACGTAAGCAGGAGCTTTACTTCAGCATGAGCCTAAACCATCCACATCAAAGCAACTAAATTCTTAAGATTCTTTGATGAACTGGAGCCTAGACCCTGGAATCAGAATGAGTTGCAGGCTCAAACCTCCACGGGACTGAGTCTTGTCCCCACAAGAATTCCGTCAGACATTGCATTGCGTAGAGCCCTGCAGTCACATTTGCAACAGATTTTCAGTGCAAAAGTGTTTATCCAAATCCTCTGCCAATTCTCATATTTGCAGTTTTCTAGTTCCTTGGAAGTCTGGATTCTGTTGCTAACGGTCTCACTTGGGAGAGGGATAGGTGTAGGTTGGGGTGGTTTGCTCATCAAAGCAGCTGCCAGGGGATGGGATAGTGTTTTCCAACATCGTGTGCCTTTCTTATGCCGCAGTATTTGCTTGCTTTCCAGCTAACCAAAGAGGTCAATTCAAATATACTCCCTCTTGCAACGGACGTCGTCCATATTTATATCCTCAGATGTCATCGCTACAACCGTGTTGTTACATGGAATACAAGAAATTTCTCTCAGACTGGTAGAACCTTTCAAAGTGAATGGAACATGCTGTACTGACTACAAATTTAACAGAAGGACCCAACTCCTGTTATTAACTTTTACCAAAACATGCGTGTCTGTGTATGTGTACATAACATATATGTGTTTATTTGATCTTTGAGAGAGAAAGGATTGTGCTCAGTCTGGGCTCCTAAAAATCTGATTTCTATCCAGATACTGATTATTTCATACTGAAAAGGAGGAAAAGCGTATGTAATGCTTAACTTCCCTTTAGTTGCATTCTAAGACCATTATGTAGTGTTCAGCCCCTTATGTAGACCAAGAGACAGGATCAGAAGGCACAGGAGAACATGAAGACAAAGCAGGCTCTGATTAGTCTAAAAGATGTTCTGTAAAGATTTCAAGGACTGAGAACAGCATGAAAAAGCATGAGAACAGTCTGCAACTCGGTTTAGTGGAACTTCTGGTTTGCTCTTTTAACAGACTTTAATCACAAACTCGATCTACACCAATGAGCCACACTCGTGGTTAACTTTGTGTTAAATATTTGGTTCCTTCCCAATCATGTTCACATGCGATAGCTACATTCCTGCCATAATCAAGGTCTGTGCCTGCCCTTTCTACTGAATCAGAGTTGTTCCTCTAAATACATCTGAGCACGTATTCCTTCCCCCTTGCACCAAGAAGGAAATGCAAATCCACTTGTTAATGCAACCTTACGCTTCTCACAGTGAAATGTTATCTAAGAAGATCCTTTGTGGTCTGGAAAGTTCTCAAACAGCAGATCATTGACCACTTAAGCCCAGTGAGAACTTGCTGACTGTCCACAGAGAAATAAGTTAGTCACAGAGTGATGATTTTTCCTTGTTTTCAACTGTTGCTACAGCTGGCATGCAGACACTTTCATGAGCAGATAAAGCAAAAGACCTATAAACCAGCTGGAAATAAAGAACAGCTAGTCCTACTGCCTCTGCTAGGGGCCTAGCGGAAGGAGAAGAGGAAACAGAAGCCAGCGGTACCCAAATAAGGGAAATATTTGGGAGAGCAAAGGAAAAGGACAAAGTAACCAGGCGATGTAAGAATCGTCGCAGACAGCTTCTCTATGAGAGAAGGGCATCGCGCAGCCTAAAAGGAAAGAAGCCAGGTACCAGAGCGCTGCATGCAAATTAGCCTTACTGGGAAGGGCTGCTCAGTGGGAGACAGGAAAGGAAAACACACAACTGCCTCCTTATTTTTTTTCCAAAAAAGGGAGAACGCTCCTTGCATTACAGAAACCATAAGTTAGGCCGTGGTTTCAAGATGTTCCTTTCAATGGCAGTACCAGCTCAAGCAGTTTCCACTGTCTGGTGCTTGATCGCGCCAGGGGCTAGACCTGTTTGCATGTTGGAAATGCTAGACATTTCCTAGTAACCCTGCCTTTGCATTAAGTGTTTTTCCAATATTACATAGTTTTCTTTTTTTCTGTTTTGGGGTTTCTGTTTAAGAAGCAGTGGCTACCACCTCAAGGGCACTACCTGTACATGTGCACCTGTTAACTGGAAGAGAGGATTCCACGAGACAGGCTGTCTGTTCATCCTGTAGAAAATAGGAGAATCTATCGTATAGAATAAAGCCTGTCCAAAGAGACGCCCCCTGCAGTGGATGATGCATTAGAAGGGCATGCTTACAAAAGGAAATAAATACTGTTTCTATTCATACTATCTCATTAATTATTATTTGTCTGGTTTCTTTATAACCACATCTAGTTCCCGCTTTCTGTTTATGGCATATGCCCTCAATTTGATAACTAACAGGTGCTGCAGACTACAGTTCTTGAGATTGAAACTATTAAAAAAATCACACACAGGTGAGCCACAAAAGCTACAGAATTTAAGCAGACTATAGAAATGCAAACACGTATCGGTTTGATATTGTGATTTACTGGCTGTGGACTCTGGCCTGTAGCTTGGCTGCAGAGAGCTCTTTGCCACAGTTACTGTAGGAGAACCACCTGGTAGTACTCCTTTACATTGTGCACGCCTGAGTTCCTGCTTTCCACTCAATTGCACAGTTAGTTTGTCAGAGAGTGCTTTAGACCTGCTTAACATTCAGCGTGCTGCAATCTCTGTAAAGGACTAAAGGTCCTTTACAGCACAAAGCACCTCACAGGCACTTACCTCATGCAGTCTGTTCCATCAGCACAGGGGCAATACGTTTACGTGCTGCGTGCTGATGTGGAGGGTAACAGAGGGGAGGCAGGTCCTCCATGTTCCTCTTTTGGAAATAAATTAACTTGGAGATTTATATTCTTTAGATGAACGGGTGCCCTGTCAGTACATGTCAGCCAGTAAGAAAAATTGTTGGGATCAAAAATTAAATATGAATTTCAAACCACTAACTAATCAAAGCACAAGCAATGTTACATTATACACTGTATGTCTGATCTTCCACTGTCTGCAACCTTTGCGATCCTTATTCCTGTGCAAAAAAGGAAAAAACGTGTTCCCCGCTCGCTCTGAACAGCGTTGAAAGATGTGGCAATGCAGTAGCAGCTCAGTAAAGAACCAGATAACCAAGTTCATCATAATCTGTCTTGGCTGACACTAGAACTAAATAGGTGCCTTTGAGTAATCGGAAGTATTAACCAGCTTCATTGTAAAATGCCAGAGGAAATGCAACAGAGCTCCCATACAAAAAAAAAATAAAAATTACTGATTCATAAGGCTGCATAATTAGCAATGCTAATTCAAAAAATTATGTAGTTAAGGAAGCAGATCCAGCCTTTCCTTGACCTCTCATTTCAGATGTGATTGCAGTTAGATAGGCATGCACTGTTTCACAAACTGTGCAGTCCAAGAGGAGATGGCATGCTTTTGTATAGTCTCAGATCTAGGGGGCATATCTCCTTCAGGAACAGCAAGTCCTTGGCCTGCCGTTTGTTAAGACTTCAAAGCAATGCTGCTTGCAAAACCGTGGTCACATCACTGGTAAACTGCACCGCCTGCAACGTCATATGGAGAAACAACAGCGTGTTTTACTCCCTGTCCCCTGAGCCTTTTCACTCAAGAGGAGGGTAAGCAGTGCCAGCGTACCTCAGGGTCTGCTCTCATACCCGCCCCCTACTCAGTCTGCAGAAACCTCTCTTGGTTCTTTGGAAACAACCTGGAGGAGCAGAGACAGCGGGTCCTAGGAACTGGAGTCTCAGTCGCACATATCGCAAAACACCCAGAAACTTTTCTTAGGCCTTAAGCGCTTTACCAGCTCCTCTGTTCTTTTTCCAGCCACATGTGTCCCTGCTGCTTCAAAGCAGTATCTTTCTCTAGTTTCGTGCTCTATAGCTACTCAGGTGTTTGCAGCAAATCCTCTTGGCTGCCCCCTTCACAAGCTTTGAAGGAAGAAACAAAACCCTGAAGTGCATGCTGAGTACGTGGTTTTCTAAGGCTTGTAACTCAGTCAAATCAAAGCCATATTAACAAAGGGAAAGTTGCCTATGCTGTTGAGATCGTTCCGTTTGTAAACAGTGGGACCGTGCTTCTTTACCTTACTACGCTTCACAGAGGAATAAGCAAGTGTTCATGTAAAGGAGAGGACAGGGAGATGGAGTTCACTGATTTCTTCCTTTTTCAAAGAAAGGACTGATTTTCCCGCCTGTTACGCACACACACACACACTTCCATTTGGTATCATCACTGTTGTAACCACAGAGTTTTCTGCCACAGCAGAAAATTCCGATGCACATTGTGATATAAAGAGGTCATTTTGATTGCATCAGCTGAATTAAGGAAAAAAAACCTTTCCTGATTTGTGAATCAAGTGGCTCTCATATACAAGTGTCACTCAAAAGATTGCCTTCTTTTTTGCACAAACAGATATTGGGTTGATTTAGCACAGTTCTCGTTTTCCCTAATTGCTCTCTCATCTCCATAAACAGGCTGGTTGTCCATAAGAAGCTTCTTGCTTCCAATACATTTACAAATTTGTTATTTATGTTATTGGCTAGTTGGTAGTCAATCCTCCCCCTCATTCCCAAATTACTTGCCATAGTTCATGTTCTTTTCTAGCAAGCTTCAGTTTCCAGAACAAGAAGTGTAACTATTTGATTAGTTGATGAGCTCTCAGAACTTCCCATTTACAAACATAACTTTCTTTTTCCCTCTGCCCTGTTTCAGTTTGCTTTGGTTACAGGTATGCACATATGCCTTTTATGGCCCTGTTGCTGTCTGCTTCGACAGTATAAATCTCTGTTGACTATGAGGATTTTCATCTCCTTAATTTTCACTCTAGAGTCTTTTTCATTTTTCCTCTTAAAAAAGAAATATTTCCTTCCCTAGAAGACTGTATCACTCTGGTATCCTTTAATCCAAGCACTCCCCAGAGGACTCTGGGTTTAATAATTATATTGGAGTGCCTGTTACTTAAGATACTGGGAGTACTTCCCACTCTATCCAGGGCCTTCCCTTCCTCTGAGCAGACTTTTGCCAGGCAGCTCTGTATTTATATCTAACTAGTTCAAAGCCCAAGGGCTTTGTCCCTCCCACCCACTGAGTTATAATCAGAGGGCATGTCTTCAGTTTGACGCATTCATTTCATGCATACATAGTTTCCAGAAAGAGTAAATGTAGAGTTTCAGTTTAAATGCTGTTCCTACAACAAATCCTAGTAATCGTGTGTTTTCAATGGCATGATACATGTTAGAGGTCACAACTAACATGTCCAAAAGTAACTCCATGGCTTAGACTTAAAGCATGAGGAAAATCTGCACAAAGTAGTCTTGTGAACTGTGAACCCCAAAACAAAGTGTGGCATTTCCGAACGTTGTGCACAGACTCAACACTCTTAACCTCTAAGAGATGGTTAAAGTAACAGGGATAAATTAATCATAAATCCTTGTATTACTATCATAGTTGATCCTATTTGCTTTTTTATTCTAAATGACCCATATTAAACTTGAAAACTGTGTCCTCCTTTCTTGCAGGACATATTTCAAACTACTCAGAAATTCCTAGACCCCATTTCAAGAAGCCAGTCATATATATAAGAGAGCTCTTTTGGATGCTGAAGACTCTTGAACACCAGGGACAGATTTCTCAATCAGATCTAAGACCAATTCTTCCAAGCGCTCAGGTAAGATGGGCACTCGCTGCAGTTCTCTGCTCTCAGATCTCAATGCTGTGAGTCTAAGCCAACAAAGGATTCCCACTAGCGTAACAGAAAGCAGAACATAGGCTTCAATTCAGCTGAGAGTGAAGACACGAGAAAGAGCCTCGTTTTCCAGTTGGCTTGGGACCCTAACTTTTCCCCAGTGCTCAAGTAACAACAGTAAGACATAGCTGTCATCTTTTTTCTTCTCTTCATTCAGTTAAAAGGCAAATAGCTGCAGTGAAGCAAGAATTCGGCTTATCTATGGGGTACTTTAGTATTTATTTAGTATTTAGTTTTTTGTTTAATGCTACATTCGTTCTATCTGATTTCACCAAATCCCACAAGGATTTTATTGCCCTCTTAGAGCCCTGCTACAGAGCCAAGTAGGCACCATTAAATCAGATGCCTACTCCATAGCTTTCTTTTGAGCTCTGTTTAGATTTGCAGGGAGGAGCAATGAACAGGAGAATTGCAAACAAATATGTAACCGTTAACTTTAGAAATATATATATATACTAGTCCCTCTGTAACCATGTAATGAGTTTTCATTATACATACCACTTGAACAATTAAAATTTCAGGGCTTTACTAACTACCACAGCCTTGAACACAGCAATCTCTAAATTAGAAAGGGTATCTTTCAAGTGCCTGCAATAAAATCCAGGTTTGGGGAGGCTGGGGTTTGGGGGTTTTGAGTTGTTTTTCTGTTTGTTTTTACACCATCTCTAAAATATCCCATAGTCAGCTATAACCGCCTGTACACCAGTGACTTGCCTCCTGCACACTCTCTGCATCTTCTGCAGGCTGCACCTGTGTCTCGGTTTCGGCTACGTGTTGCTCAGGTGAGCTTCTATTTCGTCTTCTCCAAAATCTCCGAAACAGGTTCCTGAAGAACAAATGTCATACTTGTTTGGAAACAACAGAAAGGCAGTTTTGAAACGCAGATAGCAATACATTTACTATTAATGTCCATTGTGTTTCTCTCTCTCTTGTGAGTCACGACAATTGACTAAAATCCTTACACAGCTAAGGAAGATGCTCAGGCATGTTGAGTAGATGCAGTGCATCTAACCCATGGCATGGTTACATGCACCCAAGCCCCCTTCCTAGCTCACTTAAATTTCTGCTTTCTCTGACACTAGAGTAAGTACCGCTCTTGCAGTGGCCTAAACCAGTAACCTAGACAGCACATCTACTTCTCCCTCTTTACACTGCATACACTTTGAGCTCCACCAAACCATTTGGAAATGTGCACCTCATAGTCCTGTGTATTGGTTCTCTGATGAACATTCTTGTAAATAACCCCAAAAGTCACAAGGGCTTTAGAGACTGCTTGGGGTGTCCAGGCTCAAAGCCCACAGTTAAACATCCCCCGGCGTCTCTAAGTATTCCAAAGAACACCATATTCTGGCCTCCTCTTTCATCTTGTTGACATACAGCCAGCACTCGTCAGTCCGTTTGATCTGAATCACCAGGCAGCTAGTTGGGGAGGCAAGAGTAACTTTCTTCTTCATCATAGGATTTTGAAAAGAAAGCTTGCCACATCACTGGAGTGGATACTCTGGACCAGTCCTAAAAGGCCAGTGAAGGAAATCAGACGAGTATTTACTGAGCTGGAGCTGCTGAGATGGTAATTATACCTTTTGGGTTTTGGTGGTGTTTTCTTGTTTGCTTTGCCAGATTTCATAAGGCTCATCTGCTAATCAATTCCTGAAAATCATGGCTGGTTTTATTATACAGTTTGTCCTGTCTAGGGTAAGGGAGCAGAGCCGGAGAAATATTTTCAACTTATGTTTTTAGCAAAAAGGCTAGTTTGTGGAAAGGAAAAATGTTCCTAGGCTGCAAGGGCGCTTCGTTCTGTGTGTCACTAAGTTGCTATACGCTGCTACAAGTTTCAGTACGTTTTTGAGGAGACTGTCCCCTACTGTTTTTGGGGTTCAAGTGCCAAATAAATCGAAGGGTTGACTTAAGCTAATACTTCCCCTTTTCACTCAGGACTGTCGGCTATGTAGCTCATAAACGGGGAGATTTTTCAACAGAACATGAATCCAGGAGAGAAAACAATTTTCCAAGAATACCTGACAAATCAGGGGACTGTGGTAAAGCCCTATTGCTGGCAGAGACAGAACCACACCTGCGCTAAGTGTCCCTACCACATGCGGGCTGGTGAAGAAGCGAGAGTCCCTTACGCAGAATTTGACAGGGTCTTTGGCTTCCCTTACAGATCAACAGCAACTCTCCGAAACAAACACCTCCTCTTCTGTGAACTGAGGAGTTCCTCAGGCAGCATAGTCCAAAAAGGCCATGCTACAGACTGTACTGAGCGAGGCTACCATCCCGAATCTGTGCTGTTTGGGGTGGGTGGTTATCTGGATGCAGTTACAGATGCCCATGCAAACATCGGAGGCATCGTCCTCTATGCAAATTACTCTCCTTGTAACGAGGTTTACCACTGCTGCGTAAGTAAAATCTACAACCTTTTGTGGAAGTATCCAGAAATCACGCTCTGCATCTATTTCTCTCAGTTTTGTCTCACTGAGGACGGTTTCCCCACGGCTGCGTGGAACGGCGAAGCTTTGCGGAGCCTCCCCCAGCCTGTGGCCTGGGGTGACTCTGCAGAGACTGCCTGGGGGGGCACGGTGTTACCTCCTCTGCAATTTTGTGTATGGCATCCCAGGGTCAGCCCTTCATCACTCAACTCCACCATCAAGAACCCTAGCAGATCAACAAAATCTGCATCCAGTTAACAACTTAACAGGAATTACACCCTATTTTAGGAAAGCCTTTCCACAGGCGAGGCAGGGAAACCCTGCTGTGCAGCAGAAATGAAAGGCCTTTTCTTCTCCTAGTCTGGCTTCCCAGCAGCCTTTCCAAGCGATGAAAGGCAGACTGCTACCTCCCATGTCTCAAAGCCCCTTGGTGCTTTTCCCAGGCATGTTTCTGCCCTTTCAGAGGGAACATCTATACCCCAGACCTAAAAATATCGTAAGGCATTTAAAAATGCCAAAGGAATAATTCAGTGACACTCATAATCCTGAATTTTTTCCAAGCAGCAGGCACCTGCTCTAAAGACGATACTAGCTGAACTGCTATCAGGCTATCAAACTGAGATCACAGATGGAAAAAAGGAAAAAAAAAAATCAATAAAGTCACCTCCTACAAAAGTTAACCCACAGAATAACTGGTGGTCTCGAATAGCTGATTCTGAAGATAGTATACTTTTATTTTATCCCTGTTCCTTTCAAACATAATTCTATCGCACTAAAACCAAAACCTTGGTATCTTCTGATTACCTCCTGGGAGTAATTTGTTTGTTGCCCTTAAGCCAATTGCTACCAGAAACATGTGAACAGTCCACAAGCTACCGCCACAGCCAGACTTGTAGCTTCCCAGCTGAGGCAACTTTGGGGGAACACATGACATGTCCTAGATTCCTCCTCTGTCAAGAAGGTGGTTCTGCAGGTAAGGCTGATCTATCGATAAAGTTTTCCCACCGGCCGTTTCCTTAATAGGAGAGGGGTTTATAGACACTTATTTATGTGTGTGTGTGCGTGTACTTTACCCCCCCCCCGTCTTGGGTTCCTCCCTTCCATTAAGAGGAAGCTCACAAAGCTGTGTAATTTTGTAATTGATAGCAAGTATCTGATAGGACAATAGAGATAACAGATCTACACAGTCCAAGCGTAACTCGAAAAAGAAAAACAAAGTTTCTATCATTTAGAGCAGTGTTTTCACTGTGTGATTGAGTACATTTGTTATGACACTAAAGGTCTTGAAGAAGGGAGCAGCTGAAGTCAAGATCATGCTGTTGCCTGGGGAAACCGGGGTTCCTTCCTAGGTAACAGCCATTGCCAAACACACACACTGGCTAATTTTGTGAGGCAGTGCTGCTGCTCCTTTTTGACTCTTTTTGTGGCATCTCTTACTTAGTTACGCATATCCGAGTAGAAAAAAAGAGGTTGCTTCCCCGTGTGACCTTAACCACCCTTGACTTCAGCAGAGGTGATCCCCCTTGGAAACGCAGAGGTTCTTCTGAGCCTCAAACGACGTTAGAGAGGCAGCACTGCGCTAAAACCCGCCAGATCCCTTACTTTTACAACGCCTAGGCGCGTTTTTAGGAAAGCTTTCTTGCATGAGACGGAATCCCTCTGCACCTTCCGATTAAGTATTAGCTAGCACGGCCACAAGCAGGCGCCTGTGCTGTAGCATCGGGGCGATTACTTTTCTTTCGCTAGATTTTGGAGAGCCGCTGCTCTTTTCGAACTCTTGTGGTAAGCAGGCGGCGTTTGAGCTTGGACTTCCAAGCTCAGCACCAAAGCCTGTTCCCCAGTGCCGGAGCACGCCGCGTGGGCACTACCTGGCGCCACCCGCGCTCCGTGTCCCCCCCCCAGGCCCGTTGGAGGGGGCGGCGGGCTCTCGCTTCGGCCAGAGCCGTCTGAGAACGCTCCCTAGGCTGAACCCGCACGGCATCGCGCCCTGTCGCTGTGTTCGCAGCACCAGCTCGCTGTCGGGGCTCGGCAGGAGCGCGCTTGCCCGGAGCCCGAAGGCGATGGCCACTCCGCGTCCCGCGGCGCCCGTCCGCGAATGACGCGGTAACCACAGCAACCGGGCGCCCTGGCACGCAGCCGACCAATGGCAGCTCGCTTCCCGCGTGGCTCCACCCCCTCGCGCCCAACGTCCGGCGCCTGCGCAGAGCTCGCGCCCCGGCGGAGGGCGCGTGCATAGCGCTCGCGCCCCGGCGGCGCCTGCGCCTGCGCGTGCGCGGGGCGGGGCGGGGCGCGGCGGCCATGGCGAAGCACGCGGTGTCCTCGGCGCGGTTCCGCCGGGTGGATGTGGACGAGTACGACGAGAACAAGTTCGTGGCTGAGGAGGAAGGAGGCGACGGGCGAGCGGGGCCCGATGAGGGCGAGGAGGACTCGTGGCTGCGGCAATATCCTTCCGCCGCCGGGCGGGAAGTAGTGCCGGCAGGAGCGGGCGCGGCGGGGAGGGCTGCGGGGAGCGGCGGCCGCCGGCGCTGCCTTTTGCGGGAACATCCGTGCCCGGCGCTCCCGCCGAGGGGCGACCCGGCCCCGAACCGACCGGAGGGCGGGCAGGGGCTGCGGGGCGGCCGGGAGAAACTGCGAGGGAGCGCCGTGTGCAGTGAGATCATTCTTGCCAGCCACGGCAGACAGAGAAGGAAACGCCCAAGTCAAGTCAATCAGATAACAGGAGCCACTTTACTGCCGGGGTGGTCCAGGGGTGGGCACACAAGGCATCGAGTGGGTGTTTCATACACCGTGTTACCCTCAAGCTGATGGCATGGTTGAGCGAATTAATGGCTTGATCGAGAGGCATGCCGGTGTTTCACGACCTACCCGGGATGTAAGGTTGGCGTAAGCAGTTGTTATTGTTAATAACTGCCAGGGACATTACGTGAACCCAAGAAGACGAGCATTTTGTCCTACGGGATTATCAGGTGACGATGCTCCTATATTTGACAATCATAAGGGCCGGTTCCCCCTGGAAATACATGCGGGCCAGCCTGCCGTGGGGAAGTTGCCCTCTTGTGGCATTGTGCTTGTGACCTTGTTAAAATCTAGGGGGTTTCCATGCCTGGGAGGCCTTAGATAAAGGTGGAAAAACTCACCAAAGCAGTGCCTGATGGATAATCCCTGATTTCCAACTTGATGCCCGGGTTCTGACCCCAGGCCTAGTTCAGTTTCTTTTGTTAAGAAAACACCTTCCCCAGGCTGCAGGCGCAGCTTGGCTGCAGCTGGGCTTTCCTTGGTGGGCACAGGGCTGCTGAAGTCTCTTGGAGAACGGCTTGCAGAGAGCAAGGCCACGGGTCTCTGCAGGAGCTGATTGCAGCCATCTGAGGTAAACAAAGGAAAAAACCCAGGGTACAGTTATGCTTACAAAGGACTGTTACGTTAACAAAGAGAGAAACTGAGGTACACAATGGCCTTGAGTGTGATGGTAAACAACCCTGGCAAAGAGGGCAGGCCAGAAGAAGGAAGGTGTTGTGACATGCCTGAGATGCCACAAGGGGCTGGGATATTATAATGTAGCCTTTTACATGTATCCAATAGATTTGTGAGTAGTATGCATGATTATTGTAGAGTGCTTAGGTAAGGGGTGATTTCTTTCAATAAAGTTGAAGCTTGCTCTATCATTCACGTTGAATCGGCTGCTTGCTTCCTCCGCCCGCCGCAGAAGTCAAACTCCCTTTAACGGCCGCAGCTGACTGAGAATGATGGACACAACAGCAGGCTGCTAACAGCAGAATAATTCATCAGACCTGAGGTACTGGAGGAGGAAATGTCTAGCTGTTGAGCTTACTCCTCTTCAGCTGATCCCATCTCCCATTTCAGTTGGTTTTGGTTGGGGGGGGCTCACAAATCCTCTTGTCTGTGTCACTGCTAACGTCATGCTGCCACGTGCTCCTCACCCCGCTTCCCGCAGGTAGAAAAATGCTGCCCGTTAGCCTGCCCCATCCCTCTCAAAAAGCACAACGAGGGACTGAAAGAAAAATTAACCTCGTGCAGTTCCACTAACAGGCACCACAAGACAATCTGGTTTCAGGGAAGGAGAGCTTCAGTCTGCCTTGTATCTCAGCAACACAGAGGGAACTGTGCAAAAATCCTGACTGGGTTGCTTTCATTTTTACACATTTATATCTAGAGTCTCTCCGTTCCTCTAAAAGCAATGCTCTCGACACGACAAGCAGGCTTGGGCCCTGCTGGCAGTGTCAACAGTCTCTCTCAGGCTACTTCTGGCAACAAGGCACAGACTGTACCTTTTTCTGAGACACATCAGCGGTTCCTACGGGAGCGATGCAGGCGTCTTCAGGCTCAGGGTGATTAAACTCGCATGATGGAACACTGGCCGAGTCTGTGCTGTCACCAGAGCCCCCACTCGGAGCAGATTTGGGTTGCTCCCTGAGGGGTGTGTTATGGGCCAGTGGATCACTGGTTCCTGGGGGGGTGAAAGAGGATTGGGCACTGCTTTCCGACTTGTGCCCTTTGCACGAGGCAAGGGAAGTGAATCAGTACAGGTACATGACTTGTACATGATCAGTACAAATGAATTAATGGCCAAACTCTAGGGCAACCCGTGCAGAAAGACTGACGTTAAATCTTTCTGATAGTATCAGTTTGGAGTTAAACTCTATTAGTGCTGGACCTGTTACGGGCGGCAAAGTAAAAATACCTCCCATGCAGATTCCAGCTGCAACTAAGTTAGTTGCAAAAGTTAGAGATTTAGGTGTAGGAGTTGAAAGCCAACCACCCCAGAAATCCATCTCATTTCTCCCAGACAACCTGTCTTAGTTGAACTGCCAACAGCGGGAGCGGTATCATTGGTATTGGATACACCAATAAACAAGCATACCTGGAAAGCCAAAGATGCTCATGGAAAGGAGCACAAAATTAATACAAGGTGGATTGCCCCATCTTTCTAATTATAACCCACTCCCGGTTCACAAAACAAACCAAGAAGCTTTTCCTTCCTTTTTCCTGCAGGCCAACGCTCCTGGAGACAGATGCCCTGAGGCACGAGGAGGGATCCTTATGTAAATCTAAATTTTTGTGCAGTGCCGATGTTCATTGCCTTACTAACGCTTTTAGGATGTATTGTCTATCATTGCAAAAATTGCTTTGGGTGACCATTCTCCTCTCCCTTGGTTCCGAGGGAAGGTCCCTTTGCTAATGGGGCCTGCACTTTAAAAGGTCATTACTGGACCCATGAAGGCGAGGTGGAAGTACCAAGGCCTAAACCACGCCTGCGCGCTAGGCTGGGGGTGTGGAATTTCATTTTCCTGCTGCGTAGGCAGACAACCCGCGCCCCCCCCCCGCGAGTCAGAGTGCCATCTTCAGCCACAACAGCCACCGGAATATATACCCTGTTGATACTTAATTGTGTGGCAGGTGCTCTGTTAGCTCTTGCTGTATTTTTCCCTTGTGGTATGTATGTGGTCATCCTGTAAGCGTCCGTGTAAACCGTCTTGCAGTTGTACCTGTTCGTGTGAACCACCACCTTCTCCCCCCAGTTCCCAAAGGCTGGAAGCACATCCCTCGGCCCGGCCTGGGACACATTTTGTTTGAATATGTCTGCTTAAAAACTGTTAATCGATAGTGTTGTTATTACTGTTGCCTTTATCACGTGCTTGGTTAGGACTGTGCTTTATTTGTTATTTGCAGTGTTGCTGGTGGTTTACCTTTGTTTGACTCTAGGATAGAACTCCACCTGCACACACGCTCTGCCACAATAATTCTTAATACCCCCTCGTGTTAGAGGAGGTTATAGAATCAGGATGCAGGAAGGGAGCTGCGTACTCGGCCGGGTTCAGAGGGCGGCTTTGCCACTGGTTTGTATGAAGCCCTCCGGCAGGACTGACAGGCTCAGGCACTCCCTGCAGCCCGGGACCTGCACCGCTGCGTGTTTGCGTGGCAGCTCCGTCTGGGTCGCCACGTTCTTTCTGGTGGTGGTTTTGACGCGAGTGGAGACCATGGTTCAGTCTACTCGGGGAGGACGATAAGATGAAACTGGCTCGGGTAAGTTCCAGACCCAGGAGATGGACTGCGCCCTGTCCGCTGGCCCTGCCTGCGCAAACTGAGGCGCCAGGCTCGGGTTGGTGTGCGTGACTGATGCACCGGGATGGCTTTTGCTTTGCCCTGGAGCTCTCGGCAAGCTCGCCGCACTCCTGCAATGTGTGACTGGACTACGTATGGCTCGTGGTGAGCTGCTGCCCCTCCGTGGGTAACGTGGGTGAGAGACTGGTTTACTTGGACAGCCCTTCCAGCCACCGTGCGGAAGAAACACAGAAGCCGTCCTCATAGAAACTTTTAGGAATTCAAAAGAAAATGCACGATTGCAGAGTAAAAAAAGGTATAGGAAGGTTGCAGCTGAAGGGTTACGGCTAAAATATGGCATTTCAAGTTCTCTGGGTGGCAGGGGAGATGAGTTGTGGGAGCTGGAAGAAGTTGAGAACAGTTAAAACAGTAAAAGTGATGAAGTTGGAAAGAGTGGCAGTGAGGGAAGTGGTGTGAGGTAGGAAAAAACCCCACAACTGACATGCAGTAATAAAGTCTTAAGAGAAGAAAACAGATTCACTCCAGGCAAATATTAGTGGAAAAAAAGTTTATATACTTATTGTATAAAGATTACAGGGAAGCAATTAAAAAAATCTTTTTCATATACAACATTTTGGAGGGTGTAATTTTAAAATCAAGAACATTCACCTTTCAGCTTAGTACAGACATACCCCCTCTGAGTGAGCAGTGCTGTGCTTTGCAAATGGTACTGCACAGACATCAGTGCACGCTTACACTGAAACGCAAAGAAAACTGAACTTCTGTGGTAATCTTATCCTAACTCTGGGCAAAGTTTAAGGCTCAGTTACAAACTCGCTTCCTTCACCCTCCTAACAGGGAAACAGTGGGAGTTCTTAAACTATTCAGACTAGGACCTACATGGTGCTACTTGTAAACAGAGGTGATAAAACTTCACGCAGAACATAGTAAAGCAAACACTGCGTCATGAGTTTATCGCTAATTGCGCACAGTTTTGAAAATCTCTGCTACAGAACCGGTGGGGAAAAAAAAGACCCAGGCATGTATATAATTAAGTATTTGAGTTTGTTTTAACTCAGACTAATGTATCTCAAAGACAGCCTATTCAGTAAGAGCTGCTTACAATCCAATGTCTCATTTATGGCTTTTAAAAATAAAACTTCTAACTATCCTTTCAAGGAAGGCTGTATTCTGGTAAGAGACTCAAGAAATATGTTCTTTAAAGTCTCACAGAGAACAGATGATAGCATGCCAGCTGAATTCTTTATTGCAGCTGAAAGGATGTACCGTTCAGGAAACTCATTTAACAGACATACATCAAGAGCAAGGGAGGTGCCTGTAGATGGCCCATAATAATGCTACGAGTGTATCAAAATCTCTGGGGGGTTGGGGTAATGTTTAAGACCCGGTTATCTCCTCTCAATACCCACTTTTAAAATAAAAGGTCATGTAGTTGCCCCTCATGAAGGAAAACGTGAGTTAAAAGTTTTGCTCTTGAAGAGTGATTGCACGTTACAAAGAGGTACATCGGTCCTTCCAGAGTACAGGCAAAAGGCATCGATTTCTGTTCAACGGGTTAGCAAAGTGAAAGAAAAACCGCCCTGTAGTGGCATTAAGACCAGACCTAAATCCAGACAAGTAGTGGTTCTTTGCCTTGTTCATGAACAAACCATGACATTCATCCCAAAGCAAGTGCAGTCCATTCTTTTAAAGGTCTTTGGAAAAAAAATCCCAAATAGGTAATTTTCTGGCATGGAACAAGCGCAAAAAGAAGTTTGCCAGCTGTGTGAAAGCAACAGACCCACTTGCAGTTTCTACTGTCTCCAGGGATGAGTGTTTTGGGGATGCACCCGCCCTGCTTTTTCATGAATGTAAATCCCTCCTGAAGGCAGCAACTGCTTGTGGCACTTGGCTCACCCACACCTCCTGCAAACCAGTGTTCCCGTCAGTCAGCTGGAGGCGGTTGGGACCTCCTCCTTGGTTCAGGCAGAACTGTATCGAAACTTTTCTTCTCCAGTTTTATAAAAATAAATTCAGACCTTCTTCTGTGTAATACTGGCACAAAGGAAAATGTTTTCTCGCAAAGAGAGTTGGCTTGTGTGGTGTTCTTAAGACAAACGTTGCAGTCCCGTTTTCCCCTCTAGGTGGGGCTGTCACCTTCCTCGGCTCATGTGCAAAACAAACCCCCCAAAAATTCCAGTCTGTACCGTTGTGGAGAAATTGTTGGAAGATAACAGTCACATGGTCCTTGATACTGAAATGAACAATTCTCTGCTGTTTGCCTCTGTAGAAAGAACTGTTGTTCAGCATTCCTCTCTGACTTGCCACTGCATAGAGAGCTATTGTTCAGCAAATTCTTTTAACTAGAGATAAGGCGTGATGTTGAAACCTCAAGTAGTAGGTCCACGGCTCACGCCTCTCGCGTGTGCTTCTTACGTTGTACCAATGAAATATGAATAATAGCGTGTGGACAGTAGCATAGAACCAATCACAGTTTGTTTGCCTTCGCATAGTCACTCTCTAACAGTACGTAAGGTGCTCTGTACTTAATAAAATTGGATCGAGCTTGCAAACCCTATTGGTATTATTCTTGATATCCGGGCTCTATCCATCGGCAGATGGCGCCCGAACAGGGACCTCGTTATTCTTAACACATCGACCGAGACGTGGCGATGAACGGAGAACTTCGGATAGAAACGGCGCAGAGAAACACAGAAGCCGGCACATAGACGCACTTCTGGAGTTAGGAGACGGTTCTGCAGGCTGTCCTCTGCGAAGGTAAGCTGCTATGGCACAAGAAGTGGAAGCAGCGATATGGCTCCTCACAAGTATACTCTCCAAGAGAGGTAGTGATATGAGCCAGTCCAAGCTAAAAGACTTGGTGCAACGGGCGCAGGAGCCACAGCTTTGCCTCAGCACCTCTATGTTATTTAATCCCTCTGAATGGAGGGCTGTAGGAGATTTACTGTGGAATTTTACTATAGAGGGTGGAAAAGCAGGAAAAAAAGCAAAGGAACTTGGATCGGTGTGGCGGGAAGTGATTAATGCTTTACAAGAGATGAAAGCTGAGCGGAAGGTGGCCGCTGCAGCAATAGAGGTGGTACAACCAGATAAAGCAGAAGTAAATAAAGCAACCACCCCACGTCGTCCGGTAGCGAAATTTTTTGGTCTCGATGTCACTAAGCTGCCTGTTCGTGGTACGTCGGGTTCCGTTGCTGCATCCGCAGCAGAAGTTGCGGCTCGTGCAGAAGGGGGTGGTACAAGCAGCAAAGTTTCAGTTTCAACTGAGAGTAAAGCGCAAGTGAAAGAGATTGCCCCTCAGATGAGGGAAATGACAAAAGAAGAGGCGGAGCAAAGCGGATCTAGTTGCCGCCCACGATCATATTCGTCCCTTCCAGTTTCACACTCCTCCTCCTCTTCTTGGTCATCATCCAACAACTCTGGCAGTAACACGCCTCCAACAGTTCCTGCTGCAGGCGATTTAGAAAATGACCAACTGTTACATCAACTAATGAAAAAGCTGGAGGAGCTACATCCCTGTATTGACACAAAAAAGGACTCTTTAAAATCTACCACTTGGTGGCACTCCAACTCAGGCCCTGCACTTCCTTCTGCACCACCACCACCACTGCCACCACCACCAACCACAACAAATACAGCTCCGACTATACAACGACCTCCATCCTATCCAACCTCCGACACTGATCCTGTGCAGCGACGATGGACTGGAGTAGTCCGAGATGCTATTTTAGAAGGAGACTGGCAGACAGTTGGATCTTTAGCCTGCCCCGTGGTCACTGAAGGGGGAGTCGGGAAGTGGGAACCACGTGATTGGAAAATTTTACAGCAAGCAAAACAAACAGTAACCACTTAGGGATTAAAATCAGAAGCGGCAAAGAACATTATAAAATATATACTTACAGCGGATTTGATGGTACCTGCTGATTGTCAGAACATTGCTTCACTTTTATTGACTCCTTCTCAATATTTAATTTGGGAAAGAACATGGAAACAACTTGTAATTACTGAACTCAATAAGCATCAACGTGATCAGAACGATCCCTTTTATGCTGTGACTGTAGATACGTTAACGGGTCAGGGCGCATATGCCACCACGGCCGTACAGGTGACTTTCCCTCCAATTTTTCACCACATGTCACAACAGCTAGCCCACCGGGCTCTTCTGCAGATACCTGAAGGGAAAAAAAAAACAGCTCCATTTGCGGCTGTTCGACAAGGACCTGTATTGATCGACTATCTCAAGCTATAAAAGATCAAGCGCACTTACCTGATGAAATGAAAGACTATGTTTCGGTTGTTTGCTTTTGAAAATGCCAATACCAGAACAAGGACTATACTAGCAGGTTTACTAAATGGAGCTCCTGCTGATGAAATGCTACTACCTGCTTCCAGGGCAGAACAGAATGCCCAAGCAGCTATGACTGCCTCTGCTGTAAAAGGTGTTTTACTAGCAGAAAAAGAAAAACCAGTAGTTGCTGCTGTCACTAAGATAAGTAACAAAATGCCAGAAAAGAAAAAAATCATTCAGAACATGAGACCATGTTATCATTGTGGAGAGAGTGGACACTTTAGGAAGAATTGCCAAAAAATAGAGCGGAAAGGCTAGCCACAGCTTGTTTGAACTTAATAGATCAGCTCCAGCAGCAGGCCTTTGATGTCGAGTTGCCTAAAACAGTCTAGTATAGAAAAGAAAGCATAAAAGCCAGTAAGTGAAAGCAGAACAGAGCTGGCCTGAGCAAGGCGGTCACTTGGTTCAAAGTTCTTATGCACTGTTTCATTGTTTTGCTTTCCTATCTTGAGTGGCCTGTTGTTTCCGTTTCCTCTATGCTGTCCATACGGTTTGTCAAGAGAGTTTGTTACACCCTAACACAATACCTTCTTGACCTGGCATACCCACCAGCTGCAAGGCCAAAAGCTGAGCTAATGCCCAAGTACCACAAACAAGACTCTTCGGTCTGCTGAATTTTCAGCCTCACTTGCTAGGAAATGACAGCTTGTAAACCTGATGTGTTTACAACCCAAGGGATGAGGAGGGGCGAGTTAGAGGCGTGGCAGCTGGCTGCACCTTACGCGGTCCTGCACACTGCTGTCACACCCGGGTCCCACTGACACAAGACCTGCTCAGTCGCCATGAGCGCATGAAAGGTAACACATGGCCAAACACCAGGCAAAGGTCTGCCAAAGGCCAATTCCTCCCCGCTGCAAATTCTTTCCCTCAGTAAAGGTGCCACGGATACCAGTTTCTCTCTAAGAGTCTGAATGGAGATGTACACAACGAGAAGATCAGGAGAAAGTGTAAATTATAGGCTCTGCCTCTCCAAGACTCATTTCTAAATGCAGGTCAAGTAAATTTAAAGGAGTGTCAAAGGAAACAAACTTGTATAAGACAAAAAGTAAAGAAGCCAGGTGAATTAGATGCTCTGTCAGCATGCAGTTAACGATTTAAAACAATTTAAAGAGGTGTCACCCACTGTTGCCGGGGTGAATTATGCCAGTCTTTTCTACAGTATTAATTTGCAAAATACATTCAGAGTGCAGATGAAACAATTCTTTAGACAAAGGCTGCACAGTGCAAACAAACTCCATGCAGTAAATTACAATACTGCAGCACTGAAACGCCGTCAGAAACAAGAGAATAAAGCCTGTGCTCCGCAGCGACAGTTCTTACGCGCAGCTTAGGCACGTGCCGAGGGAGACACCCATGACAGGCCACCGAGAGCTCAGGCACTGTCATCTTCAAAGCTCACGTTCTCACAGCCAGATGGACTACGCAAAATGGAACTCAGATGGACTAACTGAAACTCCTTCCAAACAGCTGCCTGGACTTTTTTTTCTTGCATATCAGAACTCAAAACTCTAGATTGAAAACATCCATTCATTCTTCTTTCAGACCCTAGCCTGCAGTGGTGCTGATGTGAAGTGAATGGCTACTGCCTGTTCTGAGGAAACTGGCCACAAGAACCGAGCAGGAAAGGACAGTTAAGAGCTGATAGTGCTCTTAAATTCATCATCTCCCCACCTCATCTTGATCATGCCACTGGTATGCGGGAGTCCTGTCGTATCTCCTCTCGCATCAGGTTCAAATTTCTCACCTTTAAGTTAGTTTTACTTCCGCCCTTGATCTCTGCTTTCATTTCCTGCAGCTTGCCATGAATTCCTGCTAGTCTGTTCTTTCCTGTGTCTGCTTAGCTGCATGTCCCTGTTCTCCACCGCCTCCTGCTCGAACCTTTGCAGTATTAAACTCAATTGAACCATGTCCCCATGATTATTTTCCTTCTCTAACCTGAAGGCAGCTGGGCAGATTGTTTCTATTATCAAATGCCCTTTTGCTAACCTTAATTTTCACATTAAAATCCTGCAAGGAATTTTTGCAAGTGTGAGCAAATGAGACTAATAATAGGCCAGACTTTATCCTCATTTACTCTGTTTTGCCTCTGCATTCAGGGAAGTTATTACACAATAGATATTGAATTTATAATCCAGCCCTACAATTATTCCTTTTTCTGACACCTTAGGAAGGCTTTTTTGTTTCTCTAATCTCTTTCCTCATTAATAATCCTCATGACTACTTATAACAATAGCAGCAGCAAGGACAGCTTCAGACAGAAGTCTGCATTTCTAGCTGATGGTGTCTCCTTAATGTACTGCAGTGGTCTGCATCCCCAGCCAGGTTTTTCAGCTGGTAAAACAAGCACTGCTTGTTTGATTTATTCAGGTTCATATTAACACACCAGATACCCTTTGCCCCATCGTACTCACAGGCTCAACCTCTTCACCACGCTTTTCCGAGGTTTCGGCGGTGGGGTGCCAGTGTCAGCAGCTGCTTCAATCTCGCGTGCAAGGTTGTAACTGCAGAACAGAGGGCACCAGGTTAATTTTGACAGACAAGACGATGAGTTATGTATCTCAAAGCAGTAATATTCAAGATATTTGAGAAGCCTTCAGTTATTCCCACTTCACCGAAGGTTGCAACCCCACAAAGAGGAACACAGCGCTCTCTACACTTTACCCCGATGAAGGGGAGATTTCACTTCTTTACAATAATTTTAAAAATTAGTGCTTTTTTGGATAACATTCATCATTTTATTTTAAAAAAATAGTCAAGAAAATACTTAGCATGTGAATCTTGGATAAGCTGACTTTTTTTCACTATGACTCAGTACAATGCAGTATGTATCTATGCTTACACTCTTAGTGCAGCAGAGTGGTATTCAGATACCTAGTGGAAATATTAGAGTGCAGAAAATAAATTGCCTTGCGTTGGTCTAGCAGCATGTACCGTAGCACAGAACTCAGCAGGGCTGCAAAACCCACCCCAAACACCCGGGAGACGTTTATCTGATGAGCGCTCAGCCAGCTCTGCGTTGCCTTGGCTACCTGCTGCCTGCATCCACCAGCCCAACGCTCAGTGCCTGCATCTCGACCTCCCCTAGGATCGGCCTCTGAGCGTGCCTCTGGGCATACAGACAGCCCAGACACAACAGACTATCAGATTTCAAAGTCAGAAGCTTCATTTCCAATCTCAAAAAAAAAAAAAAAAAAAAATCCAGTCTCCAAAAACCCCTGCTAAATGTTTAACAGGGTTTCTACAGCTGGTTAGCAGAAGACAGAGGTACTTCCACTCTCCTGGAGCAGCAGTACATGTAAGTCCCTGTAAGAGGACAGCTCAAGGCTGACACAACCTCCCTGCAGGGGGGTGTGGGCTAAGAAAAGCCTGCTTCACCGGCTGGACTAAGAACCTACCTCTCCTCCTCAGTTAAATGCTCTTGTCTGCTCCACCACCGGAGGAATTTTGGGTCTGGTGTCAAGCAGTAGCTGTTACATGCCGACTGCAAGAGCATAATTTCGGCAATTACTTCAAATTCCTAAAAAAAAATAATCAAATGGGAATTCTAATTAAAAACCAACACAAACCCAAATTCACTCATTCATATACTAAGCACAGGCAACAACAGATCCAGGACAAACTTCGTTTGACCTGAAGTTCAGTTTCAGTTGAGTGACTATTTCCAGAACCAGTTTTTCAAACAAAGAAGTCTTTTTTTTTTCCCCCCAGCATCCAAAATGTTTACTGAAGTGTGACATTTTCAGAGAAGCACAAATCAGAAGACAAGCACAAGGAATCGCACTTCACCACAGCGCTTTTCCCAAGTACTAACTGAAGTGCAATGCCAGTGCAAACCCACCGAACGGCAGCACTGCTGGTTGTTCCTCTAGGAACGAGGGTAGCAAAGGGTCATAAAGTCTTCAGATTACCCCACCTGCTGACCCCTGCTCGGGCCAGACCAGTTGTGAGAGACAAACCATGCCCTGTGCTTAGGTGGTTCTCAGACAGCAAGCGAGGGTAAATAATTAGGGGTGCCTGCGACGAAAGCAGAGAGTCTGATTCTCCCCGGCTTTTCACGTTGTGCACTCACACTTGCACCAGAGGAACGTGAAATGCTACCCGTAACACGTGTGACTAGAACGTGCAGCTCTTCTCTAACTCCACCTGCACACACGCTCTGCCAGAATAATTCTTAACACCCCCTCGTGTTAGAGGAGGTTATAGAATCAGGATGCAGGAATGCAGCTGAGTACTCGGCCTGGTTCAGAGGGCGGCTTTGCCACTGGTTTGTATGAAGCTGGACCGATGACCAACCAGAAGCTCCCGTATCCCGTTATTAGTACCCTGAGCCATGCAGCTGTACATGCAAGGCAAGTCCAAGAAGTGGTTTGTAGAGCTGGGAGCAGTTAAGGGGAGGAAATGGCTCCATCACAGCCAACTCCCAAGACTGCTTTCAGACCCCAGAATGGAGATTTGGCATGACTTCATTCAGACAGAACCTTTAACTCCTACATAACATAACTCATCTCTGACCAACGAGGATCAGGCTGAACAGAAAGACTGACAGCTTTTATTTCTCTGCCTCATCTGCAGCCTTCACCTACAAATAGTTTACTGCAGCAGAAGGAAGATATTTACAAACTGTATCTTCTGGAAAGCAAAGGTCTCATGCCGCCAGCTCTGTTTCAACACACAGGTCATACACATCTGTCACATTCCCATGAACACCATAGGGAGGGAATGGGCATGCCCCGCATGTAATTCCCACGGAAGTAAGTGGCCTGCAGCTCCTCTTCCCCTACTGCACACATCCAAAAAGTAGGTTCTCGTTCTGCAGTTTGTTCACAGTTCGGCAGAAGCTCGCAGCATTTCAGGGGTCTATTCTTTCCTTGTGAACTTGCATTAAAATTCACAGCTGTTGTATATGCCCGAGCAATGACAAACGGCCTCGCCAAGAGAACGCTCCAGAAGAGGGTATCAGTAAACTAAAAATCACAGAACATTCAACTTACCCTTCGTCTCTTCTCAAAATTGATCAGGCCGCCCTGTTGGAAGGAAAGAGCAGGGATCAGAATAGAAGAACACAAGCTTAGTTGAACTTAATCACAAACAGCATGAAGTAGCAAGGCTAATGTAAAGCGCAGACGTGCCCCGAGCAAGGACCTTCTCAAAATACCTGTTTCCAGATCTGGTATAAACCACAGCACTCATACATCTGAGTCTCCAAGGGACAGCTGTCCTCACGGCCTATAGGGCAATCTGCCCCAGAAAAAAAGCCCAATGCAAGAATGCTCATAAAAGCTGTGTTGAGATCCGCTCTGAAGAATGCCAGTGGGATTTTGCACGGCAGAAACAAACTTGGCTCTTGCCTGTGCTGTGACTTTAGCAGTGTTCCCAGGGAGTTTCAGAAACACCAAGTAAACACAAAGCACGGACAGGAGGGAAACTGCCCAAAAGAAAATGGATGTACAGCAACCTTACGCAGGCCTGCTTCTGTGCAGTTCTGCCAAACAAACCACCACTAAAAACCCCAGCAACCACTGCCAGCCCAGGGAGAACTGCATTTGCCCATTCTTATCATAAATACCAACACCAGCACAACAAAGGCTGCAGTGTCTCTACTAATGGTTTCAAACACCTTTGAAAACTGGCCCCATCCTCAGTCTCCGTTAAACAACCAGACTCTCTTGCAGTCCTTTTTCCCTTCCTATGCTAAATTGGTTCCCCCTGCTTGTTCAGCTAAAGAGAAACGAAAAAAACCCAAGTCTTCAATCACTACCAATACCAAATCAATACCAAAGCTCTTCAGTGATCAGTCTGCAGTGCTGAATTTGTGATTGTGTGTATTTTACCAGTTATTCACATAAATCTGCATGCCTAAAACGTTGTTTTCGGAAAAATGAAACAGAATAATGGAAAGCCTACTTTCTTCACGTTTTCTAACCTAAGAAAACAAGACAAAATACAACGCTAAGCTTGTCCCTTCAGATAACAGCACTCCAATTCACACAAGAGTCTTGTTGCTGATAAAACTGCATATGGCTTCCTTTTTTTTGAAAACAGATTCCTCCATTTTTAAGAGCTGCAGAAGAACCCGGTAGAAGATACAGGAACAGACACGCTCAGTGCTGGGAAGGCAGGGAGGATATTTAGGATTCAAGAAATTGCCTTAATTTACCTCGATATAGTCCTGAAGGGCTGTGTCAAGCTTGATGAGATCAGTGAGGAAGGTACCAAGAAAAGGTACCGTGCCTTGCATTACTGCCTGCAAATGATCAGAGCAACGTTGGATTAAATGATTGAGAAACGGTAATAATCAGAATGCTAGAATAGGCCTGTATAGGAGAATGAAATAAAAGCAGTCTGCTTAACCAAACAGTGGTCTTACCTTTTCTTTCATGGCATCCTCCTCAGTATCTAATCTACAATTCAAATCAAACTCGAATGACAGTGGGATGCTCTCACAGACATTGCCAAGTGGTTTTCCATTACCATACTGCCACCACACCCTGGTTTCTAACAGTGGGACACCAGGAAACCCCGCCTGTGGAAGCAGCATCGAGCAGCAGGGACAGGGTCCCTCGGCTACCTGCTACAAGAGAAGGAGCCGGGGCGTGCTCCCGGCTAGCCTGTTGAAGCAGTTTCTCTCTCTGCCTCATTCCAGTGGATTTTTACTTAATGGTGCATGCCACCTGACAGTCCAGTCAAATCAAGTCACAGTTATCCTCCTCTAAGAAGGGACCATCTTCCTCAGCCATTCCTTTCATTTTGAGAGTAATTATTCACATTTTAAACTTCCTAGGCTGCTAGCAGTTGTAGAATTCAGGCTGCTTCTACACTTGTGAAGGAAACGCTTGTTTCTCCCATCCAAGGGATCCATACTTTCTCCAGTCAAACAAATAGACAAAAAAAAAAAAATCACATTCAGCACTTTTGCCTCCCTATCCCAGATTTCTCTCCCCCTGTCCTTTTAAATCTTTGCCACCTTTGAGACAAAAGGCATTTTCAGCAGCAGACTGGAAACTGGACACGTTTTACAAAGCAATCTCTGTAAAAGTCTGTGCAATTTTCAAGCTGGCATGTCAGAAGCTTCATGAGCTTGCTTCAAAGTAAATGCAATTGCTGCTCTGCCAGAGCTAATTTTCTTTTATCACAAGAATTCCAGTACTTACATTAGGTATCTTACTACATGAAAAAGTTTCCCTGTATTTCTCTCTAAAGGGTAACGAGAGTAGTTAACAGAATTAATTTCTTGTAGGACAGAAACAAGGCAGTTGAAAACGAAGAACACATGTCTGTATTCACCAATCTTTTTTTACTCTTCTATGTGACAGATTTAGTAAACTTCTGGAAGACCTGAAACTGAGGCCAAACCCTTGTCTCAGGGCCCACCCCCAACAGCTGGTTGGGATGTGAAGCAAATGCAAGCGGGAGCAGCAAACCTGCCCACCCAGTTATCCCCTTGCAGGGGGCAGGGGAAGATTGGTGCCAGGGAACATGACGCGGCCCCTGCGTACAACCACCGAATCCTGAAATCTCGGAGCGTTCCCAGCATCAGATCTCTGAACACACTGGCTATGCTGAAGCTTTGCATATCCGTTTCCTCCGGCCTTTCAGTACACAGGCGGGTGTTACTGGAGTAGGAGGACAGCTGGGCTGCACTAAAAACCACAGCGGTTACAGCGTGGCAGCTCAGCGTAGGCCATACGGCTTGAGCGGGGTGCAGCACGGATCCCGCTTTGGAACCATCTTTATATACAGATGTATGGGGCGGGGGGGGGGATATCATCTATACATATCTGCACTTTATATACACGCACACAGAGTATTACCTGCTTACTGCGACCCACAGCATAAGTGAAATACAGCTTTGCACAGGAACAAACGCTCTGACTGCCTATTCAGTCTCCACCTTTCGCTTCCCTCGCTTTGCATCAGCTAATCTATAGCACTGATGTGATTGTTTTTCTTGACAGAGGCACTCTCAAGGTCTTTACCTACTGCACGCTCTCTTTGTTAAATACCTTTCTAGTTTTTGCTTCTTATATCATTCACCACTCAGGGTTAATCACGTTATCAGGTCAAAAAGGGCAGGAAAAGGACCCCAAACGCACCATATCTTTTTGAAGTTGCAGCCGCCTCCGTGTGCTTTCCTGATTTTCTTTCACACCGCTGTCCAGGTTGGCAAATTTGGATGTTCCTTCCTGTGAGTTACAAGAGAATTAAAGGCAATTAACAAAGGATCTAAGCGATAAGCTGGCAACTATGTTTGTGTAAAATAATTGCAAATACATTTAATGGGGCAAGCAAAAATATTTGCTGTATAGGTACATGCACGTGTACATACATGTGCTAATTTTCTGGGACTTGTACACTGACTGGGACTTGTGGACAAAATCCCACAAAATTACTAGAAGGGAGTTTTTCAGCAAAGTGGCTCTACGCTGGTCAAAGCTAAGTGCTGTTGAAAATCTCCTGGGAGTTTAAATCAGAGAAGCTTAGATGCACCTTCAGGTGGCCAGATGCTTCTCTGAACTCTATCCTGACACTCTCGACCTCAGGATTTCTGTTTAATTTCCTAATCAGGACTGCTACAAGTAAACATCTCTATCTTATGTAATGCTTTCTTGTTTTTCTCATGCCGCAACAGAGATGCAGCAACTACCCTCTGTAGCTTATTGACTAATCCAAAACCACGCAGGAAAACAAAGTAATAGGTTTTCATCTCCACAAGTCAAGCTCTCCTGTGAATGGAGGAGCTATTTCACAATAGATCTGTAGCCTTTATTTCCCTGGATCCCTACGGGGTGCTGGGAGTTACTGTTACTGTCTCCAGTGGTTGGACAGATGGGGCATGAATGATTATCAGTCTTTTTAAGAGGCACAAAACAACAGCCTGCACTTGGAAAGATCCTTTCATCACAACGTTTACTTCTCTCAGTCACAGTGAAGGAACAGATCAAACTCAAACTGTATTTCCTTCCTCGGCTGGAAAACAAGAGCAAATGACAAACGAGTGTCGTCTCAGTGTCTTCAAGATACTGAAAGATAAACTGGAGATCCTCTAACAGCAGCCGGCGGGCAGGCACAGAACCTGAAACTGCAGCTTGCAGCAGAGCCATTGTTCGGGGAGGAGAGAACACAGCGATCCCTCTCCGTGCCAAACAACCTGTGTCATGTGCCATTTGGTCTGCTTTACACTTACATTTGTAGGATGGATAGGCAAGGGCAAAGACAGCTTCCCTACAGACACTATTGACAGTGAAAGGAAACAAAGACTTTAGGGATTCAGTGGACATTCATCCTCCAATCGTTACAAAACGGTCCAAAAGGAGGAGTAGGAGAGAGGTTCTAGCTATTCTGTGGAATTTTTCTCCTCTCACTGCTTTCAAAATGTTTTGCAGATCTCCATACGGCAGCTGGAGAGGGTGATTTGCTAGGAGCCAGAAGGTCTGGGCTCAGATTGAGTTGCTGTTGTGTCTTTTTAGTACTTAGGTTAACAAGCTGTTGTGAACACACATTTTCCCTCTATGCCTATTATTATCTCACCTGCTTTAAGATTTAGCTACAGGTGTTGATAAACGGATGATAAACAAAAGAGATTGACAGGTTTGAATGTGTTCACCCACCACTCCTGAGCAAAACACTGTGTCAAATAACAAGGCAAGGGGGTAAGGTACAAATGCCAGACTGACTGGATAGAACTGCCAAAAAATCAACTGGTCGGGAGGCAGTCTATAGAAACATTTTCATGCAGACAGAAAAAACAGCCACAAACATTCCATAGTTTCTACAGAATATAACCTTTCCCTGCTATTCTTCCTCACCCCTCTCAAGATCCTGAGCTTGTTGGGGTTCGCCCAGGAGAGTGCTCCGGTCAAACTGCTTCAGACAGAGCCTGCTTTGTTGTCCATCTGGCCACACACAGAGCAGGAAGCCTGTTCCTTCGAAATTCCCAGCCCTGTTTTCCAGTTCCAAGAAAGGTATGGGATAGTCGGATAAACATCTTGGTTTAATTCCTCAGCTGAAGCCGAGTGGCATTGTTCCAGTGAAGTCAAGAGCACTACAGCGGTGCAGCCCAGTTGAGAATCTCATTGGGAGCTGCTCTGCACTCACCAGTGCAAACCAGAGCCTTTCCAGGTCTGCTCAGAGGGTGCACCAGCTAGCAGTTCGGACAATCACCCTGCCCAAGAGACGTCGAACTCCAGCAGCAGTGGGGGCTCCAAGGCTCCTGACCTGCTGTCCTGTGAACAAGCCCTCACAGAAACTGTGCTGCTGCACCCTGCTCTGTGGGGGTATCCAAGCTCAGCAGGCTAACAGGAGCGTAGGTGCTTTCAGGAACAACAAAATCACCTCTCATCCCAGCAGAAAAGCACAGGTTTTACAGACCTCTCTTCCCTGAAGCACTGCATACCGTAGTTCGGGGAGAGACGAGCTTTGACGGCTCCTTAGAAAAAGGGCTAACCTCAGCTTTGATTGAGATCACAAGCCTTGCAACTCAAGCTAATTCTCACCTTCAGCAGCAGCTGCCTGCTTGTCAAATAATTGTCGTGGTCTGAGAAGGTATCACACAGCTCTTCGAACATCAGCATCATGTCCCTGTACAGGAAAAGATTAAATCTTTTAGGTTATCAGAAAGCACTCTAATACAGATCAGATTACTGGTTTTTTCCTCATGAATCGTTAACAGTTGGGCATGTAAGAGATACCACCACCAAAACGCATCCAGTGAGATGCTGCACATCAACTAGGAACTTTCCTGGGATCTCCTGGTGCTCCCCGGTAACGCCAGCCTTATTTGACGGCAGCACAAGGAATGCCACAGGTACGCCGATCCTGGGCAGGGCTTTCAGTCACACTGAGGGGTATCAGATTGTTGTAAGGAAGCGGGTAAATGGATACAAAGCAACAGAAAAATAGCTGTGAGAAGTATCCCAAGTACTGTGTTTTTGCCCTGTGCCACGCACTCAGGAAAGCCAGAAGCCTGTAATTGTGTGAGCCCCTTTCTATTACCCCACACTATAAACACAAGATGGCAACATCCTGATCAGGAACAGGAACACAGGGCAGCAGAAGGAAAGACCCACCTCTCCTAGTGGAAATGCAGAAGTATGCTGTGTGGCAGAGCAACGTTTCTCTTTTGTTTATCAAAGACAAAGGAAAAAACCATAAATCTGTTTGTCACCAACTGAATGAGCAGAACACCATCTTTCCTACACAGCTTTCTGGTGTCTGTCTGGCATGCAGTAAATACGCCAGTTGCACAAAAAGGTATTTCCCTGTAAGAAACACCATCTTCAATACAGGCTTGGATTTTGTAGTTTGGGGATATGTTTTAAGGAAATGTCAGGACCAAGAGAGGATTAGTGAAGGTTTGTGGCAACGTTGACCTCCTCCAACTTCACAGTAGAGGAGACAACTGGCAAGCATCATGGTGGCCTTTTGCTGACCTTCCAAGAACCGTGTGCTTGTGCTGAGTCAGTAGGTAGTCCCATAGTTCTTCAAAATAGGTTGTGGAAGATCCAATACGCTATAAAGGACAGAAGAGACCCAGTACCCCTGAGGGCAGGTGGTCCCGTCAATATGAAAGAAGAGCTCACAGCAGCCAGACCCAAAAAAAGGGGTCTGAGCCTCACAGGAATGAGAGTATCTTCTAAGAGAACACTTGTCCATGAAGGAGCAGAATAGGAAGACTGAGAAGAACAAGATGGAAAGAAAGAGCACGGAGCTTTTTGTCTTTGTTTGGGGCTAGCCACAGGGGCAGAGGGGGATGCTTACTTTGAAACACACGCCCAGGTCTTCTTCAGCCGATAGATGGAGCTGGATTGCAGTGCTGAAACGATGGCCCTCAAGGAGGAAAAATTCTTCAGGATCCTACATTCCTGTGAAAGGAGTGGTTAGAAATACAGGAGCATGTAATGTCAGCATAACGAATATGTTAGTGCTCTTCTGTTTGACCGGTGTCATGCTCGCTACACATTCTCACTGCTAAGCAGGCAGCTGTACAAATATGGAGCATCAAAAATACCACTCCCCCCCGCCACCCCCCCAGCCAACAAACACTTTATGGGCTTTGGCATTTATATCTTGCTTTCCTCACTTTCATGTATTTGTGGTGATGCTGCAGTGGTACAGCTTCCAGTTGTCCCAGTAAAAATAAAAGTGGAACTGAGTCCATGAAGCCAGGCTAAAAAGCACAAATCTTACACTTCTTAAAAAACTCTTTAGAGTTACCAATCCCTTTTACCCTTTAGAGGAAAAAACAGGCTTTGCCTCTTTATAGGTGGTATTTAAAATGTAAACCCTCAATCATCTAAGCGTCAATTAAAAATGAAGACATGCAAAGGAATAACCTGTTATTCAAGTACGTGCACACTGTTCAAGAGAAAAAAAATTCCCAGCTTTTCCAGAGTCAGTACCAAATCCTAACAGAGGGACTGGTTCATAGGCATTTCTTACAGTTTCTCTGGGGGAAAAGGTTGGATGGAAAAGGATACTGAAAAACCTAGTTCTCAAAAAGACAGCACAGATTCCTGGTAAAGCAGGTGCAAGCAAGGAGGAGAGGGAAAGTCTGGCCTGAGACTCTTCAAGGAACTCCTGTAAATCTGTTGGTGGCTCATGAACTAGAACGCCCGGGCACCACAGACTTAAACTCTTGCAAATACAAGCTCTCACTAACAGGTGTCTGTACAGGCAAATTAACAGACAAAACACGTGCCCATTTGACTGTTGCATGTAGATGAGAATATATCCAAATCCAAACTACAATTCCACTTTGCAAATTTTGACGGGACTCATTATTACACTAATAATGCTGAATATGTAAAGGATCCTTACAGTGAAAATAGACATACTTTATTTCCTTTGTAGGACTGAATCAATGTAAAGCAACCTTAACATAAACAGAAGTCAGACCTTGGTATATCAGCAACTCTGTTCACAAGTTGCATTAAAATTGACTGCACGACTAAGGCAAGTACATTTACTCCCATTTATTTACCTAAAAAAAAATATAAAAATCTTTGGGCAACTTAGGAGGCTACATTTAACAAAGCGTGGTTTAAGAAGACTGACTAGGCACACAGCAGCACTTGAAGCAGGTTAGCAGTTAGGCTAGATGAAGACCAAGTTCACAATCACGTGGTAGGACATGCAAGACCTGAAAGCTCTTCTTGCAAACTTTGCAGCCAAAGGAACCACGTAACGGCTCTTCTTCAGAGACCGACACATTTAAGAACAAGACCCTGCTTTCTTTAAGTTCAACTTGAAATTCAGACCGGGGAGAACATGGATGGAGAGGCACAAATTCTCAGCACTGAGATTTCTCAAACACAACAGGAGTTTGCACTGGAAGATCCAATTTGGAACCATCTTGACTTAACTGCACGTTGCATAATCTAAAGCATATTGTTGCAGGACGAGGTTGTGGGACAAGACACACACCAATATGGTTAACAGTCAAGCTCCAAAGTTTATTAGAAAAACAAGTCCTTATATATTCTTGTACATTCTAAAAATAACGGTAAATGCGTGTGCTGCTCTAGCGCATGCTCATTTCAAAAACTAGTTCCTGTCAGCACTTTCAATAAGGACTACTAACCGCGGGCAGCCGGTAGATAAGTTTCTGCTTTGCTATTTTAAAGGAATCCCTTCTTATCTGTTTCTTCCATAACAAGCACAAATTCTTTTGCTTTTAGCCATCATCAATCTAGACGCCATTAGTCTTCCAACACAAGTGCATCACTAATTCAGACGTCGTTAATCTCCTAACCCAAATACTGATGATACATCTACATTGTCAGTGACGCAGAAGGTTCACGACCAGGCATACGCACCCACAGCACATTAGGAATTCAATCCTGGATTTGGTGTTCTCAATGATTTAACTGATTGCAGACTAAACTTTAGCAAGCTTTCATTTATATATAGGAAGAATTTTTAAGACTGCTCTGAATAACATTGTTTCATGCTGTGCCCTTCACAGGGCGGAAACCAGAAAGAATACTGCGCAGAAGCAACTTTGATTTTAAAAGATTAAGCATAACAGGGTATTAACGATTTCAATGTTCCTTTTCAGTTTTAAAGAAAAAATCGTGTGAGTAAAATTGGCTGCTCCTGCTCAGGAACCCCAGATCTAGGTGGAGCAGAGAGGGCTGGCAGTTCAGAAAAGTATTCAGTTTATCCTGTAAACCAAGAAACTGGATCCAAAAGTCACGAACAAATAACAAACGTGGAACTCCACGCTGCTTAGTTACAGAGTCAGCAGTCCGTGAATAACTGCACTTTAATGAGTGGATTATTTTCTAATTCAGACATCTAACTATTCAAAACATTCATTTGCACGCAAAAAGCAAGCAGCTTTCTTCAGAAGTGGGCAGCTAAGCAGATATGCAACTAGCTGTTCGACATGTGCAATTATTTTGTAGAGCGTGCTCCTGCATTTTTCACGTGCTTAGCTAAGACTGGAGCATTGAATTATGTGTATGAACTAAGTACAGGGAGAAGCACTGAAGCAACAGAGGTGGAGATCAAAGTGCTCCATCCACAGAACAAGTATGCCGAGAGCGGTCCCTGTCCTGGCTTCCCGGGCCTCCCTGCTCCCTGGGACCAGCAGGAAGCTGCTTCGTACTTGCTCGCCCAGGCTGCAGCCCAGGCTGCCCCACGAAGGCCCCTTCAGCTGGTACCCTCTGCAGCTTAAAGATCTGCCCACAGACAATAGGAATCAAACTTCCTAATCCATTCACAGGGGCTATAAAGCAGCCATCAGACGAGAACAATGAGTCAAGGGAAGTGCCAAAAGAGGTGAAAGACTTCTTCCCCACACCAGCCTCCTGAACCATGCAGCTGCCAAAGCTCAGGTGCCAGGACTAACAACGCTGCCGCTGGGAGCATACAAGTGCAGGGTCAAGGTTGGAAAGCCTCTGCTTGGCTTGAGCTTTTTATGACTGCTTATTTTGTATAGCTCAGAAAGAATCCACGTGATTCTTAAAACACAAGGCAACGCACATCCATATGAAAGTGCTTTAGATGTTCTCTTCAAGAGAGATCCGGTTTGCTGCCAGCTGCCCAGTGCTCTGAGGGGAGTTAAAAAGCTTACAGTAAAATGTTAAAGATAAGATCTAAGAAATTAGCGAACTGGAGTTATGTAAAGAAGTCATGAAAAACCCTTTCGCACAAAGATTAAGAAACACACAATCTGCTACAAGACAAAGGAATCGAAGCCAAGAGTATAAACGGGTTAGAGAAACACGCGAGACAATGATGAACCAGAAAGGTAAGATGAGGAGGAGTCTGGTACCATATTGTAACTCATTTTTTCTGGTCACTGCTTGCACCCCTCACCCCCTCCAAACTCAGCTGGTTTGCATACATGATGGGAACCATGAATAACTCAGTAGGCAAATGACCTTTCAGCCTCAAGAAATTTCAAAACAAGAGAGTACAAACGGTAATTTCATTTTTTCCATGTTGAAGAGGCTACTACTTCCTAGAAGTGTTAGCTTTCTCTGCACTTACTTCAAACCTTGTATTTGCTTTACTTTCACATGTACACACACACATATGTAAAGGTATAAGGCACAAACAGTTGTGCTGTCTTCCACCACATCTGATTTCAAGTCCCATGGCGTTCATCGACGCAGGAGAGGGAGCATGATGCTCACCGGCTGAACACGAATGGCCAAAGGCAGGCAAGTGCAAAGCTTATCCTGACTGTGCCTGCTGCTTGCACCGCTGCCAGTCCGACTCCTTTCTTGTTAGACTTTCTTCTGCAAACAAGTCTAACCTTTGGATGGTATCAACCATCACTTCTCTTCCTTCCCTGATACGAGCAGCATTTAGTTCCAGGGAAGTGAACTGGTTGAATTTATACCCATCTTCCCATAAATGTTGCATCATCAAGTACGTGGCACTCCCCATCTGCAAGACACAGGACCTGCCTCACCCATTAATTAGCACTCCCCAACCAAAGAGACAAGCACCAACCCCACTTCCATGGTGGGGAAGCAACTGAGGAAGGGCAACACTTCATCTACTGTTACAAAGAAAGGCAGTCAAAAATAGAAAGCATTAGAGCTAAGATGGCCTGGGACCAACGCATCCAACACCTTCCTCCCCTTCCAACTCCCCCACTCCAAGGCACCCACACGAGAAACATTAAACAGTCTAGAATAAATGCCTTACATGTGCAGTATGAATCCATTTCTCAATGATCTTGGCTCTTTGCTGTGATTTGAGCTCCTTGTCCTTCAGGATAGTGCTGACCACACATTTGGTAACGACATTGAACTGTGAGATGGTAGCCCTGATGGTCAGCGCCAGGTGCTTATATTCTTTCTTATTCCTTCGAGACCAGATGCATCCCAAACAGTGGTAGGGCACAACCTTCTTGAAGAGTTCCTAGAGGGAAATAGAGGTGTCTAGGTCAGCAGGGTTCTCCTAAATCTCTACTATCCACAAGAAGAAATGCATGTTTACACGGATCTAAATCTCATATGGCATTAAAAGGTAAATATTTGTTTTCCGTTAGTTTGAAATACACGCTTTGGCAGTATGTACACTTTCTATTTTTTATACATAAAGTGTATATACTTTAATATATATATATATGTCTATTGTATATTTGGCAGAAATAGACACTTTATAGGCTTGATGCCCTAAAAGAACTGACAGCTAAACACTCCTGGGAAAACCAAGGGGAAATTCTTTTCTATCGTGATATTTTGAAGGAGATTGATACAGACAAATCATATCAGAGCACTGCATTTAAGAGTACCTATACATCTTTAGTATACGTCATAAAAATGTGCTATTTCTCCGGTGTACAAATACTGAGCTTTGCAGAAAAGGCTACACAGTATACATTCACGCTTATTTTAATTTAAAAAAAAATAATCTTTGGAATGACTGAAGGAAAAAGCCCAATGAATGAAGCAAGTTTGGATAACCAAGCAGAGCTGTGTTCTGTGTCCCAACAACAGACCTTTTCTGGAACACTATACTTACATTGACATATCTTTAAAAAAAATTTTTAGAAGCCCCACACTATTTACCCCAGCATTTCAAGTAGTACATATACTCTACATACTGCATCCATGTACGTCAACTGTTCTGCCACAAGGTCTGCCTGGAAAAAAGAGAATTCTTCTGGCCTGCTGATGTCCATTTCCTCTTCATCACGTAGGTTACAGAGGGAAGCAACACGGAACCCATCTGTCCAGGATGGAAAACACGACTTGGTAAATTTATACAGCAAACAGTGAATCAAAGCAGATGTTTGTTTATTTTAAACCACCACTCTCTATATTATAGCAGAACACACAAAGGGTCCTGCCTGACCTAATAGCCCCACTGTGCTGCATATTTTTGTGAGAAAGATGATGACCAGAAGATTAAATTGGCAAAGAAAAGGTGGAAGGAAAAGAGAACTGAGCTGTTCAGGGTCTCTTAGCAGAGAAGTGACTTAACCCATTCACTAAACATTCTTCTGAAAGAAGAATGCCCCAACAAAAATTTCTTATTAACATTGCAGAATTCTGTTAATCTACCTTTTAGTATTAATGCATCTTATAATCTGAAACACCAAAAGTAAACCAAACTGAAAAAGAACAAGACTGCAGTTATATCCCCAAAATATTGCATTAGGAGTGCTCTTATATCCAGATTCCAGCTCCCATGCGGGGAACTAAAAGGAGAGATCAGATTTCTTGGCATCATTTGTGCTTACATAAACTACACTGAAGAGAGTTTATTCCAGCATCCCTCACCTTCCCTCTCTGGGATTTCTGCCCAGAAAAGGGAGAACAGTGAGCACCTACAGCATTCAGCTGAATGCTGCTTCTAAATCTGCCCTGGGCAGCAATGAAGAGGTGAGAGAGGAGAGCTGTCCTCATCAAGGGACCAGATCCAGTGCAGAAGGGAAAGGATTTCACAGATGTTCCCATGTCACCTTTTGGCTCCCACAGGTTGAGAACAAAGCCACATTAAAACACAAAGAAATATGCCCTTGTTTCCCATGGTAGAGGAGGAAGCCAAACAGAAAATCTCTGAAAAGAAATCCTCTTCCTAATCCCTTTTACTGTAAGGTGACAGTAACTCCATGAGAAGGGAGGGAAAAAAAATGGACTTGTTGAAGACTAACAGTGAAAGTGCTGAGTTTACTACTAGTGAGATTTCATTAACAAAAACAACCAGTGCATTTCAGAGTGTGTTGTGCAATACTTCATAACCAGTTAAAGCAGAACAGATATTAAAGCGACAAAAGCAGACTGCGATATTTTATCATTGTTTTTTGAAATACTTCAGTTTTCCTTTCTTTGTTTATTAGCAAAACCTAATCATCAATGTAAATTGCTACAGTTCTGATGTGACAAATTATTAACTAGAGGCTCTATCCAGACTTCCATCTGCACATTCCAACTGCACAATTTATTGACAGAGCTAAACGCAATAAAGGGAGACCTCTGTTCCACCATTATTTTTCCGTGACTGTTTTGTAACACTGCGCATAATTAAATGGATTTCTACCAAACTGTTACGAGAGTTACACCTTCTTCTCCCTCTTTCTGGCTGTGTAACTCCTCATTTTCCCTTCCGCCTTGAAATTCAGTGAAAATCCTCATCGCAAAGTTGCAACCCTACTCAAAATCTCCCAGTGCCTTTAAAATCAGGTCCTGGAGTGCAACGCAAGAATTTGCCTTTGCTTTTTTCATGCCTTTTTTTCTCTTTTCTCCTTCACCTTCATAAATGTGTAACCAGTCTTTTCCCTGCTGTCCAAGAAGCTGGAATTCTCTCGTACTCAAGTATCTCATCATCTTCAAATCGCTGATCCGTTTAGGTCCCCCTCAAAGCCCAGCTGCCCTCTTGACTTCACTGACAGCAACCACGTGCCCCTTTTGAATTTGCAGTCTCTGACTCACCTTGATTTGCATTGCTCAAGCAGCAAGAATTGAGGCCAGAAATGGCTTTTATCTACATATCTGATACTGCAGTCTAATCTACCGGCATGGCTGATGGCAGCGCTGAATGGAGGTCTGATTACGCCAATCAAACTGTAGGATTAGGACCCAAATTTGTAAATTCATAGCACAATATGAATGCTTTGGGACAATAATTATCAGCAAGCCTTGATGCCAGACCACACATTAAGAGTTTTGCAAGAAATCGCAGAAATAAACAAAGATGGAGCTCTGATAAAGTAAGCGACAAGTCTAAAACTCTTCTAACCCCACAGGTTACTTGCGGTCTCCTCCTCTTATTTTATTCTATAATTAACAGCCTCTATTCTGCTGCAATTTGGAAACTGCTATCATTCAAACTCACCCATCTGTAACTCAGAAAAGAACCTTTTCAGCTGTTATGTGAGGAAACAAATGCAGAAGCAGGGCTACTGGGAACTTCTGTTCACTTTGAACTACAGTCAAACCCAAATATAGCTCTCGTGAGCTTTCCTTGTTTGACCAGGGGGAATCAAACCCAGGAAAGGACACAAATAGGCACCTATCAACAATCCTGTTCATTTACCCATGTCCAATAAGGAAAACGCCTGGGCTCTCCGCAGTACTTCTTTTCATGTATGAGTTAATGACCGAGTTAATTTGGCATTTCACAGTATTACGCTTTGACATGGTATTTCTGGAACATCCGTCAGACGTGATTTTCGTGGGATGAAATGGGGTTTTTTGCTCTCATTTCCTTTAGCCTTTAGTACATGAATCATTCCCTCTTGCCCCTCTATGAAAGCTGGAAGTGGGTCTAGTTCTCATTCTATGTGAGCTCCTAGGATTTTTCGGCTTATGCCACAGGAAGCTTTCTGACCGGGATAAGGGTATGTGTCAAGCTTGACGCTGCACGCAGCGTATTTGTGTTACTACAGTTCACTATTGTTTCAGCGTCTGTGACCCCCGATAACGTCAGTTTTTCCTCTGTCCTTGGATACCAGCAGCCGACCACTCAAACTGGAAAAAAACAGCCACAGACACTTCCTTTGTCATGATGGTACCTAGGAAGAAAAGCTGCACGACAACAAGGTTTGCGACTCAAGCTGTCTTTTGTCACAGCTCTGTATTTTTCTTTCTGCTGGTTTGGGCTTTTCTTGGTGCATGTGTGTTGAAATGAAAAAAACAGCTAGAGACCTGCTGTGTGTTTTAATTCCATGACATGGGAAGGGCGCTGACAATTAACGACTTAGTTGCTGCAGTAATCTCAAAGTTTTGGCTAAATATTAGACAAGTGCTGGATTTCCCAATCCACCCCACAATGAACAGGCATAGGCACCTACACTATAGGACTCTTTCATCCCGCACAGAACCTGCAGCCTCACAGAGATTTTTTTTTAAAGAAAGAAACAAGAAAAAAGTCCCTGGTGAGCCTCACAATATAATCAATTAGCCTACGAGTTAGTGAAGTGTACTCCACACAAACCCCTGTGTCACCATACAGTCCGGGAGAACAGGAAGGCAGAAGGGAAAGGTAACTTACCGTCCTTTTCCACTTCTTGGTTCTGGAACTTCTCCAAGAGGTTCTGCGCCCTCCTCTCCAGGTCAGAGCCAGGGATATTCTTCTTCAAGTAATCCAACAGCTTCATCAAACATGGGTAGTCAGGCGGCTCTCTGAAATCCTCCGTACACTGATCAAGCCAGGCTCCTAAGATTGATGCTACTTCACTAAGAGCAAATACACAAGAACGCACTGGTTGTAAACAGCATGTATTGATGCAACCACAGGTGTCTGTGTCTAATACAACAATAAAAACACAGGCATTCATACCCCACGTGAAGGCAGTATGAAGACTTTTTTGAGCACAGAATTTAATTTTTATACATGGAATCTTATTAAGATATCACTCAGATTTTGCCAGGGACCTCATGAAGTTGCTCCTGATTTGCCCTCCCCCAAGTGGATCTGATTATAGTCCCCAAATGAAAACGAATAAAGAATCAAATCCACTTAAGCTATATGGAGACTCTTCTATTAAATTCAGGACATCAAAAATTGATAGAATAGAACAGATTATTTCAGTTGGAAGGGACCTACAACGATCATCTAAGTCCGACTGCCTGACCACTTCAGGGCTGACCAAAAGTTACGGCACGTTGTTAAGGGCATGGTCCAAATGCCTCTCAAACACTGACAGCCTTGGGGCGTTGACCACCTCTCTGGGAAGTCTGTTCCAGGGTTTGACCACTCTCTCAGTAAAGAAATGCTTCCTAATGCCCAGCCTGAACCTCCCCTGGCACAGCCCTGAACCATTCCCATGCGTCCTGTCCCTGGATCCCAGGGAGAAGAGCTCAGCACCTCCCTCTCCACGTCCCCTCCTCAGGAAGCTGCAGAGAGCCATGAGGTCGCCCCTCAGCCTCCTTTTCTCCAAACCAGACAAGCCCAAGGTCCTCAGCCGCTCCTCACAGGACATGCCTCCAGCCCTGCCACCACCTTGGTTGACCTCCTCTGGACGCATTCAGGGTGGCAGCTTCCCCGTGGAAGCGCTAAATCAAACGCTTCCTTTGCTGCCCTTCCTCCCATCAATTGCTGCTGCCAAGTCTAGGGACCAAGCTGAAGCTGCATTGTCCTCCAACCCATACTACTCACGATCTGCTGTCTTAGGAGAAAGACTGAAGGAAACCTTGGCTTCTGTGAAAAAGCCATCTAAGCCTGAACCTAACCCCCATGAACATACACAGTGAGATTGCCTCATCTGTGAAGATAACACCCTAACCGTGACATGTGCAGCACGGGCAGCGCCCAGTATCGAGCTTGAAGCGCCAAGACAGCTGAACCCAGAAGACAGACTGGCCTTGCTAATCTCAGGATGAAATGCGTTTAACAAAAAAATGTATCAGCAGAACCTTGAGTTTACCCTTAGCTCAAAGACAGGGAGGGTTTGTCAAATTACACCATGCAAAAAGGTTATGCTCGGTTATGCTGGAAGAGGAACGCTTAAGGAGTTAGAGGAGCACTGGATCTTGTTCAGGAAAGTTATCGCACGCCTTCTTGGACACATGTAGCTAAAAAGACACCAACTGCAGAGAACTGCCCATGGACAAGCCTAACACAGACTGAGAGGGATGAGGGGAAACCAGAGCTGATGCATCAATGCGGTTTCAACCCTGCCTGAAACGGAGGGAAGCGATCTGTTTATCTCCTTTTCCTGGTTTATGCAGGTTTTAACCCACACCCACCTATTGGGATCGGTACATAGATACTCCACAAATGGATGCTTATGGGAAATTCTTTAAATCCTGTCTTTGCAGGGACTTCCCATCATTTCAACTTGATTTTGTAACAAGATGTAAAATTCATGCTATGGATTTCCAGAGATAACTCACAATGCTGTTGACAAATTTCAACTGAGTGTGAAAAAAACAAAACAAAGTCTGCCGAAATAATCAAATTACTTCAAGTTTTAAGAAACTTCAAGCCTGGATAAAAAAAGTAACTATCAACTTTTCTTTTTTTCTGCTGCATTTTCTGTGAGATCTGTGGTTCGTCACAGCAACGTGCCGGTAGCTCACCATGTCTATGTTGGTGCACTACGACCACGGGCCACAGCACATATTACAGGCTGGGAAGACACAGACAGCATCTCAAAAAACGATGTAAAGAGAATTTTATTCGCATGAGCTGACAGAGGGATTAGGGAAAAGGACTTTTGTGTGCAGTCACATAACATGACACACTGTCCACAGCCACTGCCTCATAATCACCTACTGTGACAGAGTAGGACATAACGTGAAAGGGAAAAAAGCCCCTTGTTCCAGAGTAAAAGGCAAAAGAAACCTCTAAATTTCCTGAGAAAATGAAGTCCTGAAAATTTCCCCCTTGACAAGGAAGCCATCCCTGTATTTCAAATCTCTTCCAGCCAGTAGTCACATAAATGGTGCTAGGAGGATAAGCAAACCCGTTCTTTACCCCTTTAACTGCACTTCAGAACAGATTTGCTCTTTTTCTTGCAAATTTGGATGACTTCAGAATTTAAATCTCACTCTAAAAGCAACACTGTAGATCACAGGGGCACTAGTGGCAAAGAAACACGCATACACACGCTGCCTGAAACAACCCCAGCTTCGGTCTGCAGACACTGCTGTCATGCACAATGAAATCAGTCACAAGCCATAACCATTTACCACCAGAGGTAAAGCAGGGGAAACAAACACTCCTCCTTTGTTGAATCAACTAACTCTTGGCCTAGATGTGTTCGTCTCATGTTGAATTCTGAGACAATTTCCCTGACAGAAAGATCTCTGCGTTATAGGGCTGGATATCTTACCAGACCGGTGATATGTGGCCTTTACACAAGCCTCTTTAAGCAAGCCAACAGTGCTCTGAAATTTCAAAGGAAGCAACATCTATGCTGCCCACAGCCTCCCCCAGTACCGAATCCTGACTGGGGCTTCCTGTGCAAAATAACAGTGAAGAAACACACTTACGTCCCCAGGACTGGTTTGGATTCAGAGGAATCCTGGCTTACATCCTCTTCACAGCCTGAGGGCTCTGGGTTTCCGCACCTGAAAAAATGAGACGGGTGTTTAGAGGAACTCCTACTGAATAAAAGCAAAATCCTAAATAGCATAATTCATATACAAGTCTCATCAACAACTAAAAAGCTCAAACTACAAATATGGAATCTAACACTTGGGCAAAACTAAGGAGCTTGAAGATTATTTCACTTAGGAGGAAACAAGTCCTCAAGAGACAGACAGTTCACTTACATGAAGCAGCCTGCACACAGGAGGAATCAACCAAAACATTTTCCTTGCTCACAGGTCCAAGACCCTTTCTGCCTGTTTGCACTCCATCCTTGCCCAGAGCAATATTCCAGGGCGCAATGAGGCTGCAACACAACCACTTTCTCCAACGCAGCTTCTCTTTCTCTAGTAGTTGCCATTTCTTCCTACTCCAAGAGGGATTTCCCACAAAGTTCTCGAGGTGACAAGTGCCCACTTGTGCCAAAACTACTGACACACTTGTCACGAGTGGGAAGGGCCCACGGCACTCTGAAAATTACCACTGGGAAAGAGGAAACCATGGGCACGACTCCAAAAGTGCAAAGCAAAATCTCTCACCTACACAGGCAGCGCATGTGCCTCGAAGGCAGGATTATGCCCTTCATTCTCAACGGCAGTGCCCCCTGTTTCAGACATACAGCTCCATAACGGAGTTCATGGTTCCTTACAGCCAGCTTTCATGAATGAAAGCGGACAATTACGCACAGTCCAGAATAAGGCAAGCTGATTTTACGCATTCTGTGCCCAACTAAGGGTGTCAGGCACCTGAAATTAATCTGAACAGTCAGAGGAGAGTAAGTGCATCTTTAAGTGCTTGTGCTACAACATCCTCGTAACATCAGATAGAGAACACCTAGCGGGCTGCCAGTTTGTGTCCAGGAGGTTCATGTCAGAACTCTTAACAAAGTCATCCAAAATGTTTCAAAGGACAAAAAGAAGAGGTGGAAGTATCAGTCTAAGGCTTCACACGCAAGAATCCCAGGTCTGTACAGATAGCGTTTGCAATTCAAAGAAAAATTCCATTCAATTCAACTCACTATTTATTTATTCCAACTTTTTCTGTTAAAAACGTGTCTTTTATAAAAGTCAGTAAAATAAATCATACACAAAATATTACTGGCTAAAAGGGACAATCTATACGCACACAGCTGTTGGCTCCTCTGATAAATCTGTGCCTCTTTGGCAATTTACAGGCCTAGGAAGCAAGACACTCTCACGACACACTGTCACTTGGCAAGTCAGCTCCTCTTTAAAGTTACTAGCACCCCCACAAACTTGCTGTCCTTTCGTATTTTATTCTTCAAAGATACCTGTGCCCGAAACATAGAATCCAAAACTGAGGGTATAGGAAGAATTACCCGTTCAGAAGAATGAATTCCTCAACAGTTTTACATTCTTGGATACGTGCACTGTCAATCTGTATTGCTCCCCGTGCTCTATGTCAGAATTAGTACAGACTGAGAGGTAAAGCTCACGGTAGTAAATCTAACTGTACGGTCTGCTCCCCAGGGTGGCTGCTCTTTCCTCGTCTGACTTCTTACCTGGCTGCAAAGTTACTGCACTTGAGCAACCACAGCTATTATCACAATCACAGCAGGACTGGCACTTAGGCATTTCAACATCGCTATTAATTGAGCCACATAACGTCCCTACAAAGCAAGTAGGATCATACCCCTTTCCTGACACAAAAGAAAAGCACAGATGGCTTATCCGTGCCTTGTTCCTTACCTACCTAAGCGGGAGAGCCAAAATCAAAAGCTAGGAGTTCTTACGCTACTCCTCTGTTCTGATTACTATAGGCCAGAACAACTGATTCTGTACATCATGGAGTCATAAGTGCTGCTGCGGGCACGAGGGGTGGTGACTTACAGGTATTGCTGTCAGGGAAAGCGGGGGAAGATGTTCAGGAAAGAAGAAACCGTCTTCTAGAGAAGCCGATCTCATGAGCTCCACTGCCATCAGAAAAACAGCTGAGATGACCAAGTGACAACAGCCCTGGTTTGCAGCAGGTCCTATCCACTTCACCAAACGCTTAGGGCCGCGCTCTGTAGTTAGCTGTGAGAGCTTAGCCCTCCAATGGCCGTATTTTTCACATCTACAGAAACCTTCCCTGATACCTGTTCCAATAACCCCACTTCACAAAACCCTCGTGCAATAACGGTATCCCACACTCCCACTGATATTCCATGAAGGGCCATGCTCTCAGTAAAAACCTCTGACCACAAGCATCCAGCCAGACACACTGATGTGTCAGCTCAAAGAACATCTGTACTCTGTGCTCCTGACAACCAGGCACTTGGCTTTTAAAGTTCAAATCCTCAAAAAGACAGATATAGTGGCTCAGGTCTATCCTGTTAATAGCTGCAAAATGGACAAGCATACCAGGAGGACCTCTCCTTCCTCAAGTTACGAGATCACGAGAGGAGTTCAAATATGAACACAGATTTCACATGTAGACAATGAGCTCCCACAAGGCTCTCAAACGAGGCTGTGCCACAAGCGCACTCAAGCCCTGGCACGGGACTTGCAGGTCTATTCTGAGATACATAAACACACTGAGTGTTCTCCATCTCATAACCAAGCTCCTTTGGGTCCATGACACGGCAGTTGGGGGACTAATCCCAACCTGATTTACACTGGTGAAATTATTCTCCTCATCCCCAGTACAAATGCTTCATCTATTCTGCAGGAAGGGTACTGCTGTAGCTCATATTCTGTGCCTGGACTGACTGGGAAAGGGGAAAGTCAAATGGGTTGCCCAAAGCTGGAAGAGACCCTGGAGCTCATTTTGCATGGCAGTGTGGGAACCTGCTGGCTGCCTACTACTGCCTCTACCCATTACAGAACACTGCCTTCTTGGTGCTTGTGATGAATTTTTAACTACCAGCTGTTCTTTGATGACTTCTCATGGCAAAGGGGAGGAAAATACTGATAGCTCTCTGTCACAGCAGCCAGGAAAAAAAATCAGAGAATTGAGCTCCCACGTTGAGTCTCATGGGGCAAGAGGAACAGCCCAAATCAGTAGAGCTTCTAGCTTGCTGTCCTTGCTAAGTGCTAAAAAAAACCAAACCTAACAAGCGATAACATGTGTTTCTAACTAAAGCCTCAGAGAGTCCTGTGTCATTTACAGACATTAATTAAGCTCTACATCTCTTCTTGTCAGAGACAGCTACTGAAATGCTCACAGCCAAGGAGCTTTTACCAATTTATCTCTGGTGCTTAAGCAAAACAGTTGCTGCGTGAGTGACGGAAGGCAAAGCGACCTCACTGTCCAACCAATCCATTCAGACAACGGAGGACAGGAAGGTGTTCAGTATGTTAACGGCACATTTCTGGACTGGGGATGCTTGAACCCTTTTAAGCCAGACTCAAAACCCCCCTAATCCCAACACACAAGCCATCAGAAAAGCAGGGAGGTAAGCAGTGGGAAGACCACGCTCGGTATTGTAGAACAGAATTGAATCGACAGTCTGCCTGAATCTCAGGAATTAAAACAGTGCAGCGTATTTCTCAGTCTTGATTGGACTGTGTGACATGTGGACATGACAGAAGAGTTCCACATTTTTCTTCCACCTCAAAACAAAAGGAAGCTAAAGGCTTCTTCTTCAGTGACGCCTTGAGAAGTCAGTGCACTGATAAAAAAAACTAAGGTCTTCTTAACTGGTGGAAGCTGAGACATTCATAGAAAAACAATCCTCAGTAACGCTGACAAGAATAGAGCATCTTCATACTGTAATCAAATATAACGTTGCAGCTACTCTTCACCGCCACAATGCATGCAAACCACAGATCACACCGCTGTCAAAGAACAAATGCTGAAGACCTAAGGCACATTTTTACACCCGACATCTACAGATAAAATCCACGTTCATATGGTGCTAGGAGGATAAGAAAACCCCTTTTTCACCCCTTTAACTGCACTTCAAAACAGCTTTGCTCTTTTTCTTGCAAATTCGGATGACTTCAGAATCTAAATCTCACTCTAAAAGCAACACTGTAGATCACAGGGGCACTAGTGGCAAAGAAACACGCATACACACGCTGCCTGAAACAACCCCAGCTTCGGTCTGCAGACACTGCTGTCATGCACAATGAAATCAGTCACGAGCCATAACCATTTACCACCAAAAAAGTGCATGGGAAACAAACACTCCTCCTTTGTTGAATCAACTAACTCTTGGCCTAGATGTGTTCGTCTCATGTTGAATTCTGAGACAATTTCCCTGACAGAAAGATCTCTGCGTTATAGGGCTGGATATCTTACCAGACCGGTGATATGTGGCCTTTACACAAGCCTCTTTAAGCAAGCCAACAGTGCTCTGAAATTTCAAAGGAAGCAACATCTATGCTGCCCACAGCCTCCCCCAGTACCGAATCCTGACTGGGGCTTCCTGTGCAAAATAACAGTGAAGAAACACACTTACGTCCCCAGGACTGGTTTGGATTCAGAGGAATCCTGGCTTACATCCTCTTCACAGCCTGAGGGCTCTGGGTTTCCGCACCTGAAAAAATGAGACGGGTGTTTAGAGGAACTCCTACTGAATAAAAGCAAAATCCTAAATAGCATAATTCATATACAAGTCTCATCAACAACTAAAAAGCTCAAACTACAAATATGGAATCTAACACTTGGGCAAAACTAAGGAGCTTGAAGATTATTTCACTTAGGAGGAAACAAGTCCTCAAGAGACAGACAGTTCACTTACATGAAGCAGCCTGCACACAGGAGGAATCAACCAAAACATTTTCCTTGCTCACAGGTCCAAGACCCTTTCTGCCTGTTTGCACTCCATCCTTGCCCAGAGCAATATTCCAGGGCGCAATGAGGCTGCAACACAACCACTTTCTCCAACGCAGCTTCTCTTTCTCTAGTAGTTGCCATTTCTTCCTACTCCAAGAGGGATTTCCCACAAAGTTCTCGAGGTGACAAGTGCCCACTTGTGCCAAAACTACTGACACACTTGTCACGAGTGGGAAGGGCCCACGGCACTCTGAAAATTACCACTGGGAAAGAGGAAACCATGGGCACGACTCCAAAAGTGCAAAGCAAAATCTCTCACCTACACAGGCAGCGCATGTGCCTCGAAGGCAGGATTATGCCCTTCATTCTCAACGGCAGTGCCCCCTGTTTCAGACATACAGCTCCATAACGGAGTTCATGGTTCCTTACAGCCAGCTTTCATGAATGAAAGCGGACAATTACGCACAGTCCAGAATAAGGCAAGCTGATTTTACGCATTCTGTGCCCAACTAAGGGTGTCAGGCACCTGAAATTAATCTGAACAGTCAGAGGAGAGTAAGTGCATCTTTAAGTGCTTGTGCTACAACATCCTCGTAACATCAGGTAGAGAACACCTAGCGGGCTGCCAGTTTGTGTCCAGGAGGTTCATGTCAGAACTCTTAACAAAGTCATCCAAAATGTTTCAAAGGACAAAAAGAAGAGGTGGAAGTATCAGTCTAAGGCTTCACACGCAAGAATCCCAGGTCTGTACAGATAGCGTTTGCAATTCAAAGAAAAATTCCATTCAATTCAACTCACTATTTATTTATTCCAACTTTTTCTGTTAAAAACGTGTCTTTTATAAAAGTCAGTAAAATAAATCATACACAAAATATTACTGGCTAAAAGGGACAATCTATATGCACACAGCTATTGGCTCCTCTGATAAATCTGTGCCTCTCTGGCAATTTACAGGCTTAGGAAGCAAGACACTCTCACGACACACTGTCACTTGGCAAGTCAGCTCCTCTTTAAAGTAAATATAATCTACACAAACTTGAATGGGAAAATGCAGTAAATATTCTCCTCCCAAAATAAGATCACCTCCGATCTAATCATGTCCCAATTAGAATTCAGTGTGAGAAAACTAATCTTGTGGGTTCTAAGCATTTATACAGATACAGCAGATGTGATTTAACAGTCTTACCCTAAGCTATTCCTAGAATATCATCCAGTTCTTCTGCTGTCTGCAAATACTTATGACTGCATGTTCACGTGAAGTACTAGAAGGGGACAGTGAATTCTTTCTTATGTTTGTACAATCCCTGTCTCAAATCAGCAGCTCCCAAACAGGAGAGTGTAGGTCCAAAAATATCAGTATCCAGAAAAACATACTAATCTATTCTAGGTATGACTTTGCAGCCCATGCATTCTTTTTTTTTTTTTGAGGGGTGGGTAGAGGGAAGCTGTACTAATTTTCTTGCGTTGGTCCTAGTTTGGATCCTTAGCAGTCAGACACGGCACACTTTTGCTGCCTGATGACTACGCTTTAATGACAGCTGGGATGTGGGCAGCATGCATTTACACATTTTATCTTTATGCTGAAATTCTGAATTTTGCAGGACTCTTGACATCTTTCCATTGGGTTATTACGTCCATGTCCTCTAAAAGTAATGGGAGAAATTGCTGAGCACATCCCCCTATCATGTAAATGATGGCTCAGTTCCCATTGTATACTGGCTCTTACCTCTCAAGAATTTCCAGTACTTCCTTAGCAGAAGCAAAGGCACGGTATGTAGACAGAAATATACTGGTGTAGGTGAAATCCCGGTCTCCAAAAGCTGTCAGAAGATTCTTCACAAGTCTGTCCAGAGTCCCAGCTTTTATTGTCCGGATTTTGCAGGTTTCATACTGGCTGACAGTATGTTCTGGAGGGAACTCGTCCCCTCCAGCCTACAAAGTTGAAACAAAACAATCACAAAAATCAGACAGAAGCCAGATCCCGGACACAGCTTTCACAATGAAACAAAGATTAAATTCCATCTTTCACCTCAATACTCCATCTTTAGTTACTACGTGATTTTGTCACTTTTGGCTAAATGAACACCAAATGCCGTATCGAATAGCAGAGGTTTTCAGTAAGTTTATCTTGAAGATAACTTCTACGCTCCACACAATCTTTTACAGTCCAACTGCTATTAAGTTAGCTTATGATCCCATCAGATATTATCATCTAAAAGAAAATCCATCACACCACAAATAATATTATTACTGGGAGGAACAATAGTGGTAACTCAGTGCCCCATTAACTTCTGAATAAACACGAAAACTGACCACAACTTTGGCATCAGCACTTGTGATTCCCTTTCTGAAAATACCAACTTTGGGTTGCCACACAGAACCCAAGGTCATGAACACATCTGGATGTGAAACATTTCATGATACTTTTGCAAGGAGGGTGCCAACGTCATCTTGCAAACTTACCATTAGAACATTTCCATCTTCTCTTACAGTTTTCATTTGGCACAAGATTTGTCAACAAATTTAGGGTTTGGTGTTGGGGGGAGGGGCTTAGACAGCATTTGGTTGTCATGCTTACAGACTGGTTTAAGTCTGAAATAACTAGAAACATTCCCTTCAATTCTGCCATTATTTAGAGGACGGTTCAGAAAATTATTTTTGTGACTACTTTAAATACTGATTTGTTAAGTATGTGGGATAAAAACTTTAAAATGAGATTATAAATCAAATACATCAACAAGAGCAATCAAACAGAAGATTTCCCTCTACCTCTTGAGTTGACTGTCTCTGGGAAGGAATGTTCAGATCACTAACCTAAGAAAGGCCGAACTACAGAGGCAGCATGGGGAGGTGTACAGTTCTCTTTCTGTTGCTGCTGTTTAATGGGGACCAAACTGACTGATGGACTGCATCCTCAGCTTGAGGAAAACATGCCGTGACACACCTGCTCTTTTACCTCAGTCACAGTTACATGACGTGCATAATCACATATCACCAGCACTAATGGAACTCCAGTAACAAAAAAGTAATTTTCCTTGAGAGAAAGAAATGGCTTGAGCCCATTCGAGTGTCCGCAACCATGAGTGAAATGAAAAATCCTGTCAAAAATCCCCAGACATCACTATGATTTATGTAAATAAACTATTGGAAGATCATCTGAACGAATGAAATACCTTTTTGAAGTAGTTACTTTTATTCACTTCCACTGACTTTACAAAGTCAAATCCTAGCTAGGATTAATGGCATTATGCAAAGGAGAAATCAAGCCGTCATGAAATATTTCAAGGGGGGGGGGGAGGGAATCTTAAATCTTCTTAGGTTAGATTAGATATATCAGTAGAAGAATACTACAGGAAACAAACTTGCACTGGACATGAACACACAACACTCTAGTACTTAGTCTTTGCATCATCAACTCTCCTGCAACCTCAGGATAAAAACTAAGGAGTTCAACCATTTTCATCGCAGCATTATTCCGCTGCAGATTTCCTCCTTACATACTCACCCACAGCATGTCTTCAGCTGGGACTGCTGTGATGGTTCTCTTCGGAATCACAGCCTCCCCTCCTAGTAAGAGCTTCTGCTGTATCATGAGATCACGCAGTAACAGCATATCATTAGGTCACATTTCACAGCCTTACAGTAACGGTTTATAATTTAACAGCTCTTCTGAGTTTGGAATATCGAGTCGGTTATTTGTACAGACTGAGAGGCTCCCCTAAGTAACAAGACAATCCATATTCTGAGTTTCTCCATGGTTCCTTGATGTGTCTCAAATTCATCCCGACCAACCACCACCAGGACTGAATATGAAGTTCATGGACAGTTTGACCAGACGTTTTGCTCCAGAAACTGCCTGCTAAGGTATGAGTTAGAAACAACAAGGCTAACGATATTCCAACATTAACACAACACCTTGGGACTAGACTGAGGACATGAAGACGGCATCTTAATGACTTAGAGTCACTACCAACTCTGGCTTGGTATATTGACAAAAGCACAAAGAAAAAAGTTAACCTATTCATAAAATAATTAGGAACGGATCACCCATCCACTTCATATTTACATCACGACCTTCCATTGCTTTTGAATTATTTACAATAGACACCCTTTTTTGTTTAAAACAAGATAGAGGTCTTTAATATTAGTCTAAAGCCCTGCTACTCTGGCACGAGGACATCTCATTTCCCAGCTTAAACAAGGTCCAACAAACTCTTACTGCTACATTAAAATACAACCTCCTGTATTAAAAAACAAAAACAAAACCCCAAAACCAAAACCAAACAAACAGACCAGACAGGAAAAGAAAAATCAGGAATAACAGCAGTATCCCACAGTGTTCTGGGCTTTCTAACAAGAAGTGGGCCCAGGCACAGATTTTTGGCAGAAAAGTGCCTCTGTGTCTGTAGGAAGGCCTGGAAGAGCCAGGATCATCTTGCACCATCAAGACACAAAGACCTGTCAACAGCCCGTAAAGAGTATAGATGCAGTAGGTAAGCAGAGGCCCTAGGAGACTTGCAGCCACATCTCAACTGCAAAATGGCACCATTCCACCCTGAGTTTAAGACACTGAAAGAAGCCATTCCCAGAGGCCCTTTTCTGTCCACCTGCTGCAGCCAAGTGGGCTGGGAAAGTGGTCCAGCCAAAACAGAGCCCTTTATTTCACCTCGTAGGCTCAGGTTTAACCCGCACAAGTTCACCCCACGGCTGCAGAAACACACAGGCTGATGCAGGGAACACAATCTTGGGTGCAAGCTGTAAGAATTTCTGGAAGCACTGTGGGTTTACATCTGCTCAAACAGACTGGCAACTTGGGCTTGTGTCATGAACCCATTCATACCTCTTATAAATAGACAAGGCAACACACAGTACTACTGCACCAAACCCCACTGTTACCCCAAACGCAACCCCACAGGGAATGAGTGAAATTACACCAGAATAACTTGAAAAACTTTGTTCCGTGGATCTCATGGCTGATATAAAGGTGTATAATCTGTTATACACCTGACTTAAAGGTACATATAGAATTATATATGGCATCACCATTACAGAAACACTATAAGAATACTGTTTGTTATTGGTGCTATACATCGCCCGCCTCCATTCAAATTTTCCCGAAGCAAAACTTGCTCAGGAGAAAAAAAAACACTACATTTTCTTGCTGACTTTTCATCGTACAATTAAAATAGACTTTTGACAATAACCACTTATACAATGCAACCACTTTCAAACAGGGAAGAACGCCTGCACCACCGTATTTAACTATTAATTTTCTATCCAGCAGATTGTCCAAACCATGATGTACTGATTTACGGCCATATTCTACTCAGCGTGTGTAAAGGCGTCTCATTCACTAAGGTGAATGTGTACCAAACAAGGGCTGAATCTGCTCCCAAGTACGATACGCGCACAAATTTCTCTGCTAATTGCAACACTGCAACTTCCCCAAGATATCATACTGGGAGAAAGTTAAAAAAAAAATAAAAACAAACCCCACACCAAAAACCAAAGCAAACCAAAAAACCAACACCAAACCCTGAAAATCTAAAACTGAGTTTGTCAGCAAAACATTAAACTGCTAGAAATCATTTTAAGAGACTTGTAGGGATTGTTCGTGCTTATATTATTTCACATATTAAAGCTGCAGCAGCAGCTCCTCTTCAACAGGTACTTAAAAATATTTTATCATCCCTAATTTTTTTCAGTGATTTCAAGATTCAAGATGAGCAGATTTTCAAACAGTTTAAGCCCACAGCTTTTTTAAATCAGAGCAGTTATCTTCATGAGATCCCTGTCTCCTACCCACCTAAATCACACCTTCCCCACGCCAAATACAGGCACCGCTGCTGTTCTCCAGCCATACAACAGCATTTCTGACTTGATCGATGAATTAAAACTTCTTGCTGCTTGACTATCATTTCTTACACCCGTTCCTTGGTAGTTTGGGGCTGGACACTACCAGATGCCCAGCATGGGCACATTAAGCTCTCGGAGACAAAGCTTGAAGACATGAAAAAGCCCCACGCGCCATCATTACCATCAACCTCTAGGTTGACCTTTGTCATCCTTATAGAAAACAGGTAAAAATTCATTTGGTTTTTTGGGTTATATATAGATTAATTTTAATTCCTATCTCATTCTCTCTAGGAAGCAGACTTATTCTTTTGTTGTTCTCATATGGCTGACAAAACTTGATCTGTTTGTGTTCACTTCCTTTGTGAGGCTTGACTTCACCAACTCTTAGTTTAACTCTTAGATACAGCTTTCTCTGCTGACAAGAGCTTTTCTCTATTTCTCAAAGTCTAACTCCTAAAAAAAAAAAATAAAATCTTTCTTAGATCATTATTCATGCACCCTGGTCTGAAAGGTTTTTTCCCTTATTCAAACTAGAAGTCAAGGTAGTGTTTGCAGTTTGGTCTCTCCAACTTCCAAGCTCATACATTCAACTATCTGAACTTCCTACCTTACTTGACTTCACCAAACACATTCCACAGTTTCCAAGTGTGCCACTGTAAAGCTAAGCATCTCACAGACCTACTCTACTTACCTTTCTACAGAACTTAAGGCAAATCGCACTGACACAGCATCACCTCATACTGGATGAAAGAACTGGCCGGCACTAGTATCTACTGCCTTGGTACAATTCTGGCCAGTTGCTGAGAACATTCCTCTAACCAGGTAGCCTTAAACTACCCCCTCACTTGCCTCTTTGCTATTTACATGGTCAATCATTTTCTTCCTGCCTTACTGTCTTACCCCATTCCTTCTTTTCTCTTTCCACTAACGTAAGGCCCATTCTGCTAGCCCCTAGCTGTGGTTCATCTTCAGTGTATGCATCCACTGGCATACGGCACAAACACAACCACCAGGCCAAGCATCTTCAAGAGAAAGGCCTTTTTTCCATCCCTCCTATCTTCAACTGTGTCCCCTCCACAGTCAAGCAGTTTCAGTATTTCAATTCAATCTCATTCCACACCTGCAGTCCCAGCTCCTCAAATTCTCCAGCCCTTGTTCCTCCTTGCAAAGGAACCCTTGAACAATTCTCATTTCTATCATTTCACAAATGCAGAAGTTTCTTTCCCGTCGTCGTCCTCTAATCCTTTCATTTGTCCAGTGGATGCCATCCACATCATACACTTTCTCTTGCCCCTTTTGCCCTCCACAGTCCCATCCCTCAGCTAATCAAAATCTCTTTCAGTCTCTCACCTCTTAAACATTCCCCCCATCTCTCCACTTCCTTCTCTACCTGCTGCTTTTTCCTTTCTCTGCCAACTAACTGTTTACTTTTCAGTTTACTATTTACATAAAACCACTGACTGGAGTTCACCTCTCCCGACGCCACTCATACTCTGTCAGCATACTGCTCCTGGCAACAGAAATTCAGGTGTTCAGCAGCTAATCTACTTTTACAGCCACTGCTCTACTGTTCTTATCTGCTTCTGGCTAAGCTATGATTCAGCTTGTCCTTGGTTCATTTCATGGGTACCTGGCTGTCAGTTCAAGACCAACAAACACCACAGAACTCTAAATTTTTCACCCGTCTTTTCTGCTTTGCTGTCTTTGCTTCATGGACAATAGCACCATCCGGTTCAACACACAGGTGCCAGCCTCCCTATAGGCTGCCTTTACAGCCTCGGGAGTAAGCTGAACCTCATACAACCTTCTCTTTCTAGCCACGTCATTCAAATGCCTTGCTACTCCTCTTAAAACTTTTATTCCAGTTACCAATATGCCTTTTTCTCTAGCCTGATCTATTTACAGGAGCTCGTAAATACTTCCTACTATTTTTTCCTGGGAAAAACAGGAGGCACAGGTGGGAAATCTGACACTCGAAGGAAGCAGATTTGAAATTATCTGTTCTGACTGGAACTCTATGTACTTCTTGGAAACATAGGAAGGGGAGCTTCTAAGCACTATCTCTATGCAGGACAGAATTTGCTTATCTTTCTTGACTGTGGGTTCAGCACCGCTGCATTGCTTTATGTCATGGAACTTCACAAGAACACGATTTGATGTAAGTCTCGGGGCAGTTTTAAAAGTCTTTAAAACATCAATCTGGATACTACATCAAACCAAGTTCTTACATCATTGCCTCTGATCCTGAAGAAAATATAGAAACATAACAAAACAATACGAAAGCTAGAGCCAGCTCCTGAAGATCTGGCTCAAACTGCCACAGCTGCACTGATTCCAATGAAGTGAGGACATTTTCTATCAGCTGGGGACTTGGCCTGACAGAGGTGAAGCACTGGGCAGCATGCCAAATTGAGTGCGTGTGCATTTAAGCTCAATCTACTTACCACTAAAGCCTTCATGCTTTGAAATGTACCTTTGACAAACAGTACAGGGCTGGAATTCCTGCAGACATGCAGACAAGTAATTTCTAACCTAGCTGAGAAAGCACTACAAAAATAAGACCCAAACCTATATTCACTTAACTTCTCAGGAAGTTTCCGCTAACTTCCGACAGATCTTCATTAGTCAAAATACTATGACTACTAATTTGGAAGACCTGAGATAGGTTCCTAGCAGCAGAAACAAGCCATAGCCCAGTCTGAAACAACTGCTAAATGTTCAGCTTCTCAGGCCATAAGCTAAGATCCTTACTCCTGCACTAAGTATCATCCGACCCCTCGCCACAACTGGTCAAAGCTTGTCTGCATGTCAAGAAAAGAGTCAACACAAGGAGAGAGTTACTTCAGATGACCCAGGCAGTCAACTTCAGCGTTTTGGGTTTTTTCAACAGTGAGAGCAGTCAGTGCTAAAAGTTACTATCCTAGCGATTCGTGTGGAATTCAGCTCCCTGGAGCAGGCTCCAAAGCCCATGAGCAGCCTTCCAAAACGCCACCGCGCCAGCTTTACTTACGCCTATCCAGTTTGCTCCTTCCTTGGCAGCGTGCTGAACCTGCACTCGTTTCAGGGTGACATGGAAAACGGCTCCCTCTTCCACCTCTTCATCCACATCCTGAATTGCGCTCTGCCAGGGAAAGGAGAAAGGGGGAAAAAAAACAAAACAAAACAAAACAAAAAGAGAGAGAGAAAAAGAACATTTTCACTCCTCTGCTAACCGCACTCTACCCCAGGTGCTGTACTGCTTCACACAGACCTGAGGGCAGAAGATGGGCTGCACAAAGTAAATACAACAATCAAAGCAATACGGGATACTTTCAGATTGAGGATATGTTCTGGAGATACTCTTGGCAAACTGTCCTCTCCTGTGGTATCAAGATACCTTGACTTCCCATTCAACTGTTTTTCCTAGACTAGCACGTACTTTAAATAGTTGTATAAAGTCTTTTCTAAGGAAACGGTTTGGGTTTGATTAGCAATCTTCTCTTCCCTCCCCTCCCCCCTTTCCCAAAGCAATTAATCTCTTTGGCCTTTCATTTATGGAAGGAATTGCACTTTTTAAAACTGCAGAATTACTTAGGCAGGCAGCCTTTAAATGCTTGTTAGCTTCGAAGTTTAAAATACACCAACCTTTTATTTCTTTTGACAGGACGGATCCAAAGAGCCGGTGGTTTGCTTTTCAAAACCTATTATTCCAAGCTACGAAAAACTTTACGGAGTCGAGGCTTTAAAACTCACAAACACTAGAAAGCGGGTTAAAAAAAATAACAAGGATAACAGAAAAAGAAGTAGCGCAACGTCCTCCAAACTTGAAGCGAACAGGTGCTGCAATGACTCCTCGTTCCCCAGCTGATTACCCGGACAAAAGCGCAGGCAGAGCCCCCGCGTCCCCGCTTCTCCCGGGGGTGGGGGACTCCCCCCCTCCGGAGCACCCTCCCGGCCCCAGGCACGGGCTCACGGTTCCTGGGGAAGGCAGCATCGCTCCGAGCGGCGACGAGCAGGGAGGCGGCAGCGCGCTGCGGCTCCGGCGAGGCTGCGGGGAGCGGCGCGCCCGGGCCACCCCGCCGGCACCGGCACCCCGCGGGCAGGGCAAGGGGCGGACGGGACGCCCGGTTACCATTTTCGCTTTCCACAGCAATTTCATTCTCGGCGCCTTCCCGGGCGCCTCGACGGGGCACGCCGCCGCCGCCGCGGGCCGGGCCGGGCCGAGCCGTGCGGCCCCTCGGCTCCGCGGCGCGGGAGGCGGGAGGGCGGGCGGCCGCGCCAGGCCCCGCCTCGGCCCGGCCCCGGCCCCGCCGAGGGGCTTCCTGTTTACCGCCGGCCGACAAGTTGCGGCGGATTCAGTCGTCCCTGCCCGGCGCCGCGCCGGGAGCGGCCGCGGGGCTGCCGCTCGCCGGGGCTCCGCCGCCCGGAGCGGGGCGTTCACCCGCCCCCAGCTCCCTGGAAGAGGGACAAGGTGCGGCGCGTCCCGCTCGGCTTCCAGCGGGGACGGGGCCGGCGGGCAGCGCCTCCTTCCCGCCGCCGCCCGGGTGCAGCCGCACCGGCAGCGCCCGGTGCCCGCGGGCGGCCGGGGCAGGTGCCCAGCGCGCAGGGCCGGGCCGGGCCGCCCGGGGGGCTCCCTGCCCGCTCCTGACGGGGTTGGAACTGTTCTAGCACTTAGAAAGGCAAACGGCCAGAAGGGGGATTTTAGGGCAAGCTCAAGCTGGACAAGCTTACTTCCCCAAGCTTGCAAGGAAGGAAGTCAGAGGCTGTAGGGAACCCCAGCCCTGCTGCGAGCGGCGGCACTCCAGGTTGTCGCGGCCCTGCTCTGCGCTCGCCCGCCGGGCAATTCAGGTGGCTCAGACAGGGGCAGAGCAAGGGCCTTCCTCCTCCTCCTCCTCCTCCTCTTCCTGCCCACCCCAGGCAGGCCGTGCCAGGGCAGGCAGTCCCCACCATGCTGGCTCTTTACATAGACTAAACCCACAATATCCTTATTTTTTTTCTGTGGGAGCCCCTTGCTCACACACAAGCCCCTCTGAACCATGACCATCCTCTTACGCAAGCACTAGCTGCAGAGATCAGCATGCTAACACAAGGATCTCGACCACCTTAAAAACACTGACTTAAGTTGCCTATTGAGCTGTCTTTAGTTACCGGGATTTTTGGACTTACAAAGGAAAGCAGAGAGGAGCTGAAGGCACCAATTACTGTGCAAGGCAATGAAAGCAGTGAGACCTGAACCAGAAAGCTCAGACCTCCTGAACCTCAGCACTAACAGCCAGTGTATTCACGTATTTACACACAAGTGTTACTGGCAAGTCTCTCAGGAGCAGTGCTGGTTCGGAGAGACTGTTACCACTTGCAGCTGTTAACGTGAAGCAGCACATGAAAGCAAGGAACATTATTTTAAGCTACGAAACCAAGATTGCATTGTGTTGTCACGGTTGAAGTGATCAGAGGATTTGCCAGGCGGAGCATTGAGTTTATTTGTGTAACACCAAAGTGATCCAGAATATGCTGAGGCAGATACAAACTTCAATAATCTGACCAGAAACCCCCAACCCAATATTAAAGAGTCTGTGTTTCGTAGAAACTTTCAGTATTTACTTGATTGAAATCTTAATCTAGTTATTTTGTTTACTTATCCCTTAAATGAGTTGACATGAGTAAGCTTCTAGAAGCTGTTTCCGTTACCTAGTTTAGCTGCAAGAGGAAAACTGCAAGATGGCCAGGGCAATACACAGTGCAACTTAGTCTGACAAATTAATTTCATCTTTCTTTAGCCCCTACCTAGGATGCTAGTTCAGAAAAGCACGTAAGCAGGAGCTTTACTTCAGCATGAGCCTAAACCATCCACATCAAAGCAACTAAATTCTTAAGATTCTTTGATGAACTGGAGCCTAGACCCTGGAATCAGAATGAGTTGCAGGCTCAAACCTCCACGGGACTGAGTCTTGTCCCCACAAGAATTCCGTCAGACATTGCATTGCGTAGAGCCCTGCAGTCACATTTGCAACAGATTTTCAGTGCAAAAGTGTTTATCCAAATCCTCTGCCAATTCTCATATTTGCAGTTTTCTAGTTCCTTGGAAGTCTGGATTCTGTTGCTAACGGCCTCACTTGGGAGAGGGATAGGTGTAGGTTGGGGTGGTTTGCTCATCAAAGCAGCTGCCAGGGGATGGGATAGTGTTTTCCAACATCGTGTGCCTTTCTTATGCCGCAGTATTTGCTTGCTTTCCAGCTAACCAAAGAGGTCAATTCAAATATACTCCCTCTTGCAACGGACGTCGTCCATATTTATATCCTCAGATGTCATCGCTACAACCGTGTTGTTACATGGAATACAAGAAATTTCTCTCAGACTGGTAGAACCTTTCAAAGTGAATGGAACATGCTGTACTGACTACAAATTTAACAGAAGGACCCAACTCCTGTTATTAACTTTTACCAAAACATGCGTGTCTGTGTATGTGTACATAACATATATGTGTTTATTTGATCTTTGAGAGAGAAAGGATTGTGCTCAGTCTGGGCTCCTAAAAATCTGATTTCTATCCAGATACTGATTATTTCATACTGAAAAGGAGGAAAAGCGTATGTAATGCTTAACTTCCCTTTAGTTGCATTCTAAGACCATTATGTAGTGTTCAGCCCCTTATGTAGACCAAGAGACAGGATCAGAAGGCACAGGAGAACATGAAGACAAAGCAGGCTCTGATTAGTCTAAAAGATGTTCTGTAAAGATTTCAAGGACTGAGAACAGCATGAAAAAGCATGAGAACAGTCTGCAACTCGGTTTAGTGGAACTTCTGGTTTGCTCTTTTAACAGACTTTAATCACAAACTCGATCTACACCAATGAGCCACACTCGTGGTTAACTTTGTGTTAAATATTTGGTTCCTTCCCAATCATGTTCACATGCGATAGCTACATTCCTGCCATAATCAAGGTCTGTGCCTGCCCTTTCTACTGAATCAGAGTTGTTCCTCTAAATACATCTGAGCACGTATTCCTTCCCCCTTGCACCAAGAAGGAAATGCAAATCCACTTGTTAATGCAACCTTACGCTTCTCACAGTGAAATGTTATCTAAGAAGATCCTTTGTGGTCTGGAAAGTTCTCAAACAGCAGATCATTGACCACTTAAGCCCAGTGAGAACTTGCTGACTGTCCACAGAGAAATAAGTTAGTCACAGAGTGATGATTTTTCCTTGTTTTCAACTGTTGCTACAGCTGGCATGCAGACACTTTCATGAGCAGATAAAGCAAAAGACCTATAAACCAGCTGGAAATAAAGAACAGCTAGTCCTACTGCCTCTGCTAGGGGCCTAGCGGAAGGAGAAGAGGAAACAGAAGCCAGCGGTACCCAAATAAGGGAAATATTTGGGAGAGCAAAGGAAAAGGACAAAGTAACCAGGCGATGTAAGAATCGTCGCAGACAGCTTCTCTATGAGAGAAGGGCATCGCGCAGCCTAAAAGGAAAGAAGCCAGGTACCAGAGCGCTGCATGCAAATTAGCCTTACTGGGAAGGGCTGCTCAGTGGGAGACAGGAAAGGAAAACACACAACTGCCTCCTTATTTTTTTTCCAAAAAAGGGAGAACGCTCCTTGCATTACAGAAACCATAAGTTAGGCCGTGGTTTCAAGATGTTCCTTTCAATGGCAGTACCAGCTCAAGCAGTTTCCACTGTCTGGTGCTTGATTGCGCCAGGGGCTAGACCTGTTTGCATGTTGGAAATGCTAGACATTTCCTAGTAACCCTGCCTTTGCATTAAGTGTTTTTCCAATATTACATAGTTTTCTTTTTTTCTGTTTTGGGGTTTCTGTTTAAGAAGCAGTGGCTACCACCTCAAGGGCACTACCTGTACATGTGCACCTGTTAACTGGAAGAGAGGATTCCACGAGACAGGCTGTCTGTTCATCCTGTAGAAAATAGGAGAATCTATCGTATAGAATAAAGCCTGTCCAAAGAGACGCCCCCTGCAGTGGATGATGCATTAGAAGGGCATGCTTACAAAAGGAAATAAATACTGTTTCTATTCATACTATCTCATTAATTATTATTTGTCTGGTTTCTTTATAACCACATCTAGTTCCCGCTTTCTGTTTATGGCATATGCCCTCAATTTGATAACTAACAGGTGCTGCAGACTACAGTTCTTGAGATTGAAACTATTAAAAAAATCACACACAGGTGAGCCACAAAAGCTACAGAATTTAAGCAGACTATAGAAATGCAAACACGTATCGGTTTGATATTGTGATTTACTGGCTGTGGACTCTGGCCTGTAGCTTGGCTGCAGAGAGCTCTTTGCCACAGTTACTGTAGGAGAACCACCTGGTAGTACTCCTTTACATTGTGCACGCCTGAGTTCCTGCTTTCCACTCAATTACACAGTTAGTTTGTCACAGAGTGCTTTAGACCTGCTTAACATTCAGCGTGCTGCAATCTCTGTAAAGGACTAAAGGTCCTTTACAGCACAAAGCACCTCACAGGCACTTACCTCATGCAGTCTGTTCCATCAGCACAGGGGCAATACGTTTACGTGCTGCGTGCTGATGTGGAGGGTAACAGAGGGGAGGCAGGTCCTCCATGTTCCTCTTTTGGAAATAAATTAACTTGGAGATTTATATTCTTTAGATGAACGGGTGCCCTGTCAGTACATGTCAGCCAGTAAGAAAAATTGTTGGGATCAAAAATTAAATTTGAATTTCAAACCACTAACTAATCAAAGCACAAGCAATGTTACATTATACACTGTATGTCTGATCTTCCACTGTCTGCAACCTTTGCGATCCTTATTCCTGTGCAAAAAAGGAAAAAACGTGTTCCCCGCTCGCTCTGAACAGCGTTGAAAGATGTGGCAATGCAGTAGCAGCTCAGTAAAGAACCAGATAACCAAGTTCATCATAATCTGTCTTGGCTGACACTAGAACTAAATAGGTGCCTTTGAGTAATCGGAAGTATTAACCAGCTTCATTGTAAAATGCCAGAGGAAATGCAACAGAGCTCCCATACAAAAAAAAAATAAAAAATTACTGATTCATAAGGCTGCATAATTAGCAATGCTAATTCAAAAAATTATGTAGTTAAGGAAGCAGATCCAGCCTTCCCTTGACCTCTCATTTCAGATGTGATTGCAGTTAGATAGGCATGCACTGTTTCACAAACTGTGCAGTCCAAGAGGAGATGGCATGCTTTTGTATAGTCTCAGATCTAGGGGGCATATCTCCTTCAGGAACAGCAAGTCCTTGGCCTGCCGTTTGTTAAGACTTCAAAGCAATGCTGCTTGCAAAACCGTGGTCACATCACTGGTAAACTGCACCGCCTGCAACGTCATATGGAGAAACAACAGCGTGTTTTACTCCCTGTCCCCTGAGCCTTTTCACTCAAGAGGAGGGTAAGTAGTGCCAGCGTACCTCAGGGTCTGCTCTCATACCCGCCCCCTACTCAGTCTGCAGAAACCTCTCTTGGTTCTTTGGAAACAACCTGGAGGAGCAGAGACAGCGGGTCCTAGGAACTGGAGTCTCAGTCGCACATATCGCAAAACACCCAGAAACTTTTCTTAGGCCTTAAGCGCTTTACCAGCTCCTCTGTTCTTTTTCCAGCCACATGTGTCCCTGCTGCTTCAAAGCAGTATCTTTCTCTAGTTTCGTGCTCTATAGCTACTCAGGTGTTTGCAGCAAATCCTCTTGGCTGCCCCCTTCACAAGCTTTGAAGGAAGAAACAAAACCCTGAAGTGCATGCTGAGTACGTGGTTTTCTAAGGCTTGTAACTCAGTCAAATCAAAGCCATATTAACAAAGGGAAAGTTGCCTATGCTGTTGAGATCGTTCCGTTTGTAAACAGTGGGACCGTGCTTCTTTACCTTACTACGCTTCACAGAGGAATAAGCAAGTGTTCATGTAAAGGAGAGGACAGGGAGATGGAGTTCACTGATTTCTTCCTTTTTCAAAGAAAGGACTGATTTTCCCGCCTGTTACGCACACACACACACACTTCCATTTGGTATCATCACTGTTGTAACCACAGAGTTTTCTGCCACAGCAGAAAATTCCGATGCACATTGTGATATAAAGAGGTCATTTTGATTGCATCAGCTGAATTAAGGAAAAAAAACCTTTCCTGATTTGTGAATCAAGTGGCTCTCATATACAAGTGTCACTCAAAAGATTGCCTTCTTTTTTGCACAAACAGATATTGGGTTGATTTAGCACAGTTCTCGTTTTCCCTAATTGCTCTCTCATCTCCATAAACAGGCTGGTTGTCCATAAGAAGCTTCTTGCTTCCAATACATTTACAAATTTGTTATTTATGTTATTGGCTAGTTGGTAGTCAATCCTCCCCCTCATTCCCAAATTACTTGCCATAGTTCATGTTCTTTTCTAGCAAGCTTCAGTTTCCAGAACAAGAAGTGTAACTATTTGATTAGTTGATGAGCTCTCAGAACTTCCCATTTACAAACATAACTTTCTTTTTCCCTCTGCCCTGTTTCAGTTTGCTTTGGTTACAGGTATGCACATATGCCTTTTATGGCCCTGTTGCTGTCTGCTTCGACAGTATAAATCTCTGTTGACTATGAGGATTTTCATCTCCTTAATTTTCACTCTAGAGTCTTTTTCATTTTTCCTCTTAAAAAAGAAATATTTCCTTCCCTAGAAGACTGTATCACTCTGGTATCCTTTAATCCAAGCACTCCCCAGAGGACTCTGGGTTTAATAATTATATTGGAGTGCCTGTTACTTAAGATACTGGGAGTACTTCCCACTCTATCCAGGGCCTTCCCTTCCTCTGAGCAGACTTTTGCCAGGCAGCTCTGTATTTATATCTAACTAGTTCAAAGCCCAAGGGCTTTGTCCCTCCCACCCACTGAGTTATAATCAGAGGGCATGTCTTCAGTTTGACGCATTCATTTCATGCATACATAGTTTCCAGAAAGAGTAAATGTAGAGTTTCAGTTTAAATGCTGTTCCTACAACAAATCCTAGTAATCGTGTGTTTTCAATGGCATGATACATGTTAGAGGTCACAACTAACATGTCCAAAAGTAACTCCATGGCTTAGACTTAAAGCATGAGGAAAATCTGCACAAAGTAGTCTTGTGAACTGTGAACCCCAAAACAAAGTGTGGCATTTCCGAACGTTGTGCACAGACTCAACACTCTTAACCTCTAAGAGATGGTTAAAGTAACAGGGATAAATTAATCATAAATCCTTGTATTACTATCATAGTTGATCCTATTTGCTTTTTTATTCTAAATGACCCATATTAAACTTGAAAACTGTGTCCTCCTTTCTTGCAGGACATATTTCAAACTACTCAGAAATTCCTAGACCCCATTTCAAGAAGCCAGTCATATATATAAGAGAGCTCTTTTGGATGCTGAAGACTCTTGAACACCAGGGACAGATTTCTCAATCAGATCTAAGACCAATTCTTCCAAGCGCTCAGGTAAGATGGGCACTCGCTGCAGTTCTCTGCTCTCAGATCTCAATGCTGTGAGTCTAAGCCAACAAAGGATTCCCACTAGCGTAACAGAAAGCAGAACATAGGCTTCAATTCAGCTGAGAGTGAAGACACGAGAAAGAGCCTCGTTTTCCAGTTGGCTTGGGACCCTAACTTTTCCCCAGTGCTCAAGTAACAACAGTAAGACATAGCTGTCATCTTTTTTCTTCTCTTCATTCAGTTAAAAGGCAAATAGCTGCAGTGAAGCAAGAATTCGGCTTATCTATGGGGTACTTTAGTATTTATTTAGTATTTAGTTTTTTGTTTAATGCTACATTCGTTCTATCTGATTTCACCAAATCCCACAAGGATTTTATTGCCCTCTTAGAGCCCTGCTACAGAGCCAAGTAGGCACCATTAAATCAGATGCCTACTCCATAGCTTTCTTTTGAGCTCTGTTTAGATTTGCAGGGAGGAGCAATGAACAGGAGAATTGCAAACAAATATGTAACCGTTAACTTTAGAAATATATATATATACTAGTCCCTCTGTAACCATGTAATGAGTTTTCATTATACATACCACTTGAACAATTAAAATTTCAGGGCTTTACTAACTACCACAGCCTTGAACACAGCAATCTCTAAATTAGAAAGGGTATCTTTCAAGTGCCTGCAATAAAATCCAGGTTTGGGGAGGCTGGGGTTTGGGGGTTTTGAGTTGTTTTTCTGTTTGTTTTTACACCATCTCTAAAATATCCCATAGTCAGCTATAACCGCCTGTACACCAGTGACTTGCCTCCTGCACACTCTCTGCATCTTCTGCAGGCTGCACCTGTGTCTCGGTTTCGGCTACGTGTTGCTCAGGTGAGCTTCTATTTCGTCTTCTCCAAAATCTCCGAAACAGGTTCCTGAAGAACAAATGTCATACTTGTTTGGAAACAACAGAAAGGCAGTTTTGAAACGCAGATAGCAATACATTTACTATTAATGTCCATTGTGTTTCTCTCTCTCTTGTGAGTCACGACAATTGACTAAAATCCTTACACAGCTAAGGAAGATGCTCAGGCATGTTGAGTAGATGCAGTGCATCTAACCCATGGCATGGTTACATGCACCCAAGCCCCCTTCCTAGCTCACTTAAATTTCTGCTTTCTCTGACACTAGAGTAAGTACCGCTCTTGCAGTGGCCTAAACCAGTAACCTAGACAGCACATCTACTTCTCCCTCTTTACACTGCATACACTTTGAGCTCCACCAAACCATTTGGAAATGTGCACCTCATAGTCCTGTGTATTGGTTCTCTGATGAACATTCTTGTAAATAACCCCAAAAGTCACAAGGGCTTTAGAGACTGCTTGGGGTGTCCAGGCTCAAAGCCCACAGTTAAACATCCCCCGGCGTCTCTAAGTATTCCAAAGAACACCATATTCTGGCCTCCTCTTTCTTCTTGTTGACATACAGCCAGCACTCGTCAGTCCGTTTGATCTGAATCACCAGGCAGCTAGTTGGGGAGGCAAGAGTAACTTTCTTCTTCATCATAGGATTTTGAAAAGAAAGCTTGCCACATCACTGGAGTGGATACTCTGGACCAGTCCTAAAAGGCCAGTGAAGGAAATCAGACGAGTATTTACTGAGCTGGAGCTGCTGAGATGGTAATTATACCTTTTGGGTTTTGGTGGTGTTTTCTTGTTTGCTTTGCCAGATTTCATAAGGCTCATCTGCTAATCAATTCCTGAAAATCATGGCTGGTTTTATTATACAGTTTGTCCTGTCTAGGGTAAGGGAGCAGAGCCGGAGAAATATTTTCAACTTATGTTTTTAGCAAAAAGGCTAGTTTGTGGAAAGGAAAAATGTTCCTAGGCTGCAAGGGCGCTTCGTTCTGTGTGTCACTAAGTTGCTATACGCTGCTACAAGTTTCAGTACGTTTTTGAGGAGACTGTCCCCTACTGTTTTTGGGGTTCAAGTGCCAAATAAATCGAAGGGTTGACTTAAGCTAATACTTCCCCTTTTCACTCAGGACTGTCGGCTATGTAGCTCATAAACGGGGAGATTTTTCAACAGAACATGAATCCAGGAGAGAAAACAATTTTCCAAGAATACCTGACAAATCAGGGGACTGTGGTAAAGCCCTATTGCTGGCAGAGACAGAACCACACCTGCGCTAAGTGTCCCTACCACATGCGGGCTGGTGAAGAAGCGAGAGTCCCTTACGCAGAATTTGACAGGGTCTTTGGCTTCCCTTACAGATCAACAGCAACTCTCCGAAACAAACACCTCCTCTTCTGTGAACTGAGGAGTTCCTCAGGCAGCATAGTCCAAAAAGGCCATGCTACAGACTGTACTGAGCGAGGCTACCATCCCGAATCTGTGCTGTTTGGGGTGGGTGGTTATCTGGATGCAGTTACAGATGCCCATGCAAACATCGGAGGCATCGTCCTCTATGCAAATTACTCTCCTTGTAACGAGGTTTACCACTGCTGCGTAAGTAAAATCTACAACCTTTTGTGGAAGTATCCAGAAATCACGCTCTGCATCTATTTCTCTCAGTTTTGTCTCACTGAGGACGGTTTCCCCACGGCTGCGTGGAACGGCGAAGCTTTGCGGAGCCTCCCCCAGCCTGTGGCCTGGGGTGACTCTGCAGAGACTGCCTGGGGGGGCACGGTGTTACCTCCTCTGCAATTTTGTGTATGGCATCCCAGGGTCAGCCCTTCATCACTCAACTCCACCATCAAGAACCCTAGCAGATCAACAAAATCTGCATCCAGTTAACAACTTAACAGGAATTACACCCTATTTTAGGAAAGCCTTTCCACAGGCGAGGCAGGGAAACCCTGCTGTGCAGCAGAAATTAAAGGCCTTTTCTTCTCCTAGTCTGGCTTCCCAGCAGCCTTTCCAAGCGATGAAAGGCAGACTGCTACCTCCCATGTCTCAAAGCCCCTTGGTGCTTTTCCCAGGCATGTTTCTGCCCTTTCAGAGGGAACATCTATACCCCAGACCTAAAAATATCGTAAGGCATTTAAAAATGCCAAAGGAATAATTCAGTGACACTCATAATCCTGAATTTTTTCCAAGCAGCAGGCACCTGCTCTAAAGACGATACTAGCTGAACTGCTATCAGGCTATCAAACTGAGATCACAGATGGAAAAAAGGAAAAAAAAAAAATCAATAAAGTCACCTCCTACAAAAGTTAACCCACAGAATAACTGGTGGTCTCGAATAGCTGATTCTGAAGATAGTATACTTTTATTTTATCCCTGTTCCTTTCAAACATAATTCTATCGCACTAAAACCAAAACCTTGGTATCTTCTGATTACCTCCTGGGAGTAATTTGTTTGTTGCCCTTAAGCCAATTGCTACCAGAAACATGTGAACAGTCCACAAGCTACCGCCACAGCCAGACTTGTAGCTTCCCAGCTGAGGCAACTTTGGGGGAACACATGACATGTCCTAGATTCCTCCTCTGTCAAGAAGGTGGTTCTGCAGGTAAGGCTGATCTATCGATAAAGTTTTCCCACCGGCCGTTTCCTTAATAGGAGAGGGGTTTATAGACACTTATTTATGTGTGTGTGTGCGTGTACTTTACCCCCCCCCCGTCTTGGGTTCCTCCCTTCCATTAAGAGGAAGCTCACAAAGCTGTGTAATTTTGTAATTGATAGCAAGTATCTGATAGGACAATAGAGATAACAGATCTACACAGTCCAAGCGTAACTCGAAAAAGAAAAACAAAGTTTCTATCATTTAGAGCAGTGTTTTCACTGTGTGATTGAGTACATTTGTTATGACACTAAAGGTCTTGAAGAAGGGAGCAGCTGAAGTCAAGATCATGCTGTTGCCTGGGGAAACCGGGGTTCCTTCCTAGGTAACAGCCATTGCCAAACACACACACTGGCTAATTTTGTGAGGCAGTGCTGCTGCTCCTTTTTGACTCTTTTTGTGGCATCTCTTACTTAGTTACGCATATCCGAGTAGAAAAAAAGAGGTTGCTTCCCCGTGTGACCTTAACCACCCTTGACTTCAGCAGAGGTGATCCCCCTTGGAAACGCAGAGGTTCTTCTGAGCCTCAAACGACGTTAGAGAGGCAGCACTGCGCTAAAACCCGCCAGATCCCTTACTTTTACAACGCCTAGGCGCGTTTTTAGGAAAGCTTTCTTGCATGAGACGGAATCCCTCTGCACCTTCCGATTAAGTATTAGCTAGCACGGCCACAAGCAGGCGCCTGTGCTGTAGCATCGGGGCGATTACTTTTCTTTCGCTAGATTTTGGAGAGCCGCTGCTCTTTTCGAACTCTTGTGGTAAGCAGGCGGCGTTTGAGCTTGGACTTCCAAGCTCAGCACCAAAGCCTGTTCCCCAGTGCCGGAGCACGCCGCGTGGGCACTACCTGGCGCCACCCGCGCTCCGTGTCCCCCCCCCAGGCCCGTTGGAGGGGGCGGCGGGCTCTCGCTTCGGCCAGAGCCGTCTGAGAACGCTCCCTAGGCTGAACCCGCACGGCATCGCGCCCTGTCGCTGTGTTCGCAGCACCAGCTCGCTGTCGGGGCTCGGCAGGAGCGCGCTTGCCCGGAGCCCGAAGGCGATGGCCACTCCGCGTCCCGCGGCGCCCGTCCGCGAATGACGCGGTAACCACAGCAACCGGGCGCCCTGGCACGCAGCCGACCAATGGCAGCTCGCTTCCCGCGTGGCTCCACCCCCTCGCGCCCAACGTCCGGCGCCTGCGCAGAGCTCGCGCCCCGGCGGAGGGCGCGTGCATAGCGCTCGCGCCCCGGCGGCGCCTGCGCCTGCGCGGGGCGGGGCGGGGCGGGGCGGGGCGCGGCGGCCATGGCGAAGCACGCGGTGTCCTCGGCGCGGTTCCGCCGGGTGGATGTGGACGAGTACGACGAGAACAAGTTCGTGGCTGAGGAGGAAGGAGGCGACGGGCGAGCGGGGCCCGATGAGGGCGAGGAGGACTCGTGGCTGCGGCAATATCCTTCCGCCGCCGGGCGGGAAGTAGTGCCGGCAGGAGCGGGCGCGGCGGGGAGGGCTGCGGGGAGCGGCGGCCGCCGGCGCTGCCTTTTGCGGGAACATCCGTGCCCGGCGCTCCCGCCGAGGGGCGACCCGGCCCTGAACCGACCGGAGGGCGGGCAGGGGCTGCGGGGCGGCCGGGAGAAACTGCGAGGGAGCGCCGTGTGCAGTGAGATCATTCTTGCCAGCCACGGCAGACAGAGAAGGAAACGCCCAAGTCAAGTCAATCAGATAACAGGAGCCACTTTACTGCCGGGGTGGTCCAGGGGTGGGCACACAAGGCATCGAGTGGGTGTTTCATACACCGTGTTACCCTCAAGCTGATGGCATGGTTGAGCGAATTAATGGCTTGATCGAGAGGCATGCCGGTGTTTCACGACCTACCCGGGATGTAAGGTTGGCGTAAGCAGTTGTTATTGTTAATAACTGCCAGGGACATTACGTGAACCCAAGAAGACGAGCATTTTGTCCTACGGGATTATCAGGTGACGATGCTCCTATATTTGACAATCATAAGGGCCGGTTCCCCCTGGAAATACATGCGGGCCAGCCTGCCGTGGGGAAGTTGCCCTCTTGTGGCATTGTGCTTGTGACCTTGTTAAAATCTAGGGGGTTTCCATGCCTGGGAGGCCTTAGATAAAGGTGGAAAAACTCACCAAAGCAGTGCCTGATGGATAATCCCTGATTTCCAACTTGATGCCCGGGTTCTGACCCCAGGCCTAGTTCAGTTTCTTTTGTTAAGAAAACACCTTCCCCAGGCTGCAGGCGCAGCTTGGCTGCAGCTGGGCTTTCCTTGGTGGGCACAGGGCTGCTGAAGTCTCTTGGAGAACGGCTTGCAGAGAGCAAGGCCACGGGTCTCTGCAGGAGCTGATTGCAGCCATCTGAGGTAAACAAAGGAAAAAACCCAGGGTACAGTTATGCTTACAAAGGACTGTTACGTTAACAAAGAGAGAAACTGAGGTACACAATGGCCTTGAGTGTGATGGTAAACAACCCTGGCAAAGAGGGCAGGCCAGAAGAAGGAAGGTGTTGTGACATGCCTGAGATGCCACAAGGGGCTGGGATATTATAATGTAGCCTTTTACATGTATCCAATAGATTTGTGAGTAGTATGCATGATTATTGTAGAGTGCTTAGGTAAGGGGTGATTTCTTTCAATAAAGTTGAAGCTTGCTCTATCATTCACGTTGAATCGGCTGCTTGCTTCCTCCGCCCGCCGCAGAAGTCAAACTCCCTTTAACGGCCGCAGCTGACTGAGAATGATGGACACAACAGCAGGCTGCTAACAGCAGAATAATTCATCAGACCTGAGGTACTGGAGGAGGAAATGTCTAGCTGTTGAGCTTACTCCTCTTCAGCTGATCCCATCTCCCATTTCAGTTGGTTTTGGTTGGGGGGGGCTCACAAATCCTCTTGTCTGTGTCACTGCTAACGTCATGCTGCCACGTGCTCCTCACCCCGCTTCCCGCAGGTAGAAAAATGCTGCCCGTTAGCCTGCCCCATCCCTCTCAAAAAGCACAACGAGGGACTGAAAGAAAAATTAACCTCGTGCAGTTCCACTAACAGGCACCACAAGACAATCTGGTTTCAGGGAAGGAGAGCTTCAGTCTGCCTTGTATCTCAGCAACACAGAGGGAACTGTGCAAAAATCCTGACTGGGTTGCTTTCATTTTTACACATTTATATCTAGAGTCTCTCCGTTCCTCTAAAAGCAATGCTCTCGACACGACAAGCAGGCTTGGGCCCTGCTGGCAGTGTCAACAGTCTCTCTCAGGCTACTTCTGGCAACAAGGCACAGACTGTACCTTTTTCTGAGACACATCAGCGGTTCCTACGGGAGCGATGCAGGCGTCTTCAGGCTCAGGGTGATTAAACTCGCATGATGGAACACTGGCCGAGTCTGTGCTGTCACCAGAGCCCCCACTCGGAGCAGATTTGGGTTGCTCCCTGAGGGGTGTGTTATGGGCCAGTGGATCACTGGTTCCTGGGGGGGTGAAAGAGGATTGGGCACTGCTTTCCGACTTGTGCCCTTTGCACGAGGCAAGGGAAGTGAATCAGTACAGGTACATGACTTGTACATGATCAGTACAAATGAATTAATGGCCAAACTCTAGGGCAACCCGTGCAGAAAGACTGACGTTAAATCTTTCTGATAGTATCAGTTTGGAGTTAAACTCTATTAGTGCTGGACCTGTTACGGGCGGCAAAGTAAAAATACCTCCCATGCAGATTCCAGCTGCAACTAAGTTAGTTGCAAAAGTTAGAGATTTAGGTGTAGGAGTTGAAAGCCAACCACCCCAGAAATCCATCTCATTTCTCCCAGACAACCTGTCTTAGTTGAACTGCCAACAGTGGGAGCGGTATCATTGGTATTGGATACACCAATAAACAAGCATACCTGGAAAGCCAAAGATGCTCATGGAAAGGAGCACAAAATTAATACAAGGTGGATTGCCCCATCTTTCTAATTATAACCCACTCCCGGTTCACAAAACAAACCAAGAAGCTTTTCCTTCCTTTTTCCTGCAGGCCAACGCTCCTGGAGACAGATGCCCTGAGGCACGAGGAGGGATCCTTATGTAAATCTAAATTTTTGTGCAGTGCCGATGTTCATTGCCTTACTAACGCTTTTAGGATGTATTGTCTATCATTGCAAAAATTGCTTTGGGTGACCATTCTCCTCTCCCTTGGTTCCGAGGGAAGGTCCCTTTGCTAATGGGGCCTGCACTTTAAAAGGTCATTACTGGACCCATGAAGGCGAGGTGGAAGTACCAAGGCCTAAACCACGCCTGCGCGCTAGGCTGGGGGTGTGGAATTTCATTTTCCTGCTGCGTAGGCAGACAACCCGCGCCCCCCCCCCGCGAGTCAGAGTGCCATCTTCAGCCACAACAGCCACCGGAATATATACCCTGTTGATACTTAATTGTGTGGCAGGTGCTCTGTTAGCTCTTGCTGTATTTTTCCCTTGTGGTATGTATGTGGTCATCCTGTAAGCGTCCGTGTAAACCGTCTTGCAGTTGTACCTGTTCGTGTGAACCACCACCTTCTCCCCCCAGTTCCCAAAGGCTGGAAGCACATCCCTCGGCCCGGCCTGGGACACATTTTGTTTGAATATGTCTGCTTAAAAACTGTTAATCGATAGTGTTGTTATTACTGTTGCCTTTATCACGTGCTTGGTTAGGACTGTGCTTTATTTGTTATTTGCAGTGTTGCTGGTGGTTTACCTTTGTTTGACTCTAGGATAGAACTCCACCTGCACACACGCTCTGCCACAATAATTCTTAATACCCCCTCGTGTTAGAGGAGGTTATAGAATCAGGATGCAGGAAGGGAGCTGCGTACTCGGCCGGGTTCAGAGGGCGGCTTTGCCACTGGTTTGTATGAAGCCCTCCGGCAGGACTGACAGGCTCAGGCACTCCCTGCAGCCCGGGACCTGCACCGCTGCGTGTTTGCGTGGCAGCTCCGTCTGGGTCGCCACGTTCTTTCTGGTGGTGGTTTTGACGCGAGTGGAGACCATGGTTCAGTCTACTCGGGGAGGACGATAAGATGAAACTGGCTCGGGTAAGTTCCAGACCCAGGAGATGGACTGCGCCCTGTCCGCTGGCCCTGCCTGCGCAAACTGAGGCGCCAGGCTCGGGTTGGTGTGCGTGACTGATGCACCGGGATGGCTTTTGCTTTGCCCTGGAGCTCTCGGCAAGCTCGCCGCACTCCTGCAATGTGTGACTGGACTACGTATGGCTCGTGGTGAGCTGCTGCCCCTCCGTGGGTAACGTGGGTGAGAGACTGGTTTACTTGGACAGCCCTTCCAGCCACCGTGCGGAAGAAACACAGAAGCCGTCCTCATAGAAACTTTTAGGAATTCAAAAGAAAATGCACGATTGCAGAGTAAAAAAAGGTATAGGAAGGTTGCAGCTGAAGGGTTACGGCTAAAATATGGCATTTCAAGTTCTCTGGGTGGCAGGGGAGATGAGTTGTGGGAGCTGGAAGAAGTTGAGAACAGTTAAAACAGTAAAAGTGATGAAGTTGGAAAGAGTGGCAGTGAGGGAAGTGGTGTGAGGTAGGAAAAAACCCCACAACTGACATGCAGTAATAAAGTCTTAAGAGAAGAAAACAGATTCACTCCAGGCAAATATTAGTGGAAAAAAAGTTTATATACTTATTGTATAAAGATTACAGGGAAGCAATTAAAAAAATCTTTTTCATATACAACATTTTGGAGGGTGTAATTTTAAAATCAAGAACATTCACCTTTCAGCTTAGTACAGACATACCCCCTCTGAGTGAGCAGTGCTGTGCTTTGCAAATGGTACTGCACAGACATCAGTGCACGCTTACACTGAAACGCAAAGAAAACTGAACTTCTGTGGTAATCTTATCCTAACTCTGGGCAAAGTTTAAGGCTCAGTTACAAACTCGCTTCCTTCACCCTCCTAACAGGGAAACAGTGGGAGTTCTTAAACTATTCAGACTAGGACCTACATGGTGCTACTTGTAAACAGAGGTGATAAAACTTCACACAGAACATAGTAAAGCAAACACTGCGTCATGAGTTTATCGCTAATTGCGCACAGTTTTGAAAATCTCTGCTACAGAACCGGTGGGGAAAAAAAAGACCCAGGCATGTATATAATTAAGTATTTGAGTTTGTTTTAACTCAGACTAATGTATCTCAAAGACAGCCTATTCAGTAAGAGCTGCTTACAATCCAATGTCTCATTTATGGCTTTTAAAAATAAAACTTCTAACTATCCTTTCAAGGAAGGCTGTATTCTGGTAAGAGACTCAAGAAATATGTTCTTTAAAGTCTCACAGAGAACAGATGATAGCATGCCAGCTGAATTCTTTATTGCAGCTGAAAGGATGTACCGTTCAGGAAACTCATTTAACAGACATACATCAAGAGCAAGGGAGGTGCCTGTAGATGGCCCATAATAATGCTACGAGTGTATCAAAATCTCTGGGGGGTTGGGGTAATGTTTAAGACCCGGTTATCTCCTCTCAATACCCACTTTTAAAATAAAAGGTCATGTAGTTGCCCCTCATGAAGGAAAACGTGAGTTAAAAGTTTTGCTCTTGAAGAGTGATTGCACGTTACAAAGAGGTACATCGGTCCTTCCAGAGTACAGGCAAAAGGCATCGATTTCTGTTCAACGGGTTAGCAAAGTGAAAGAAAAACCGCCCTGTAGTGGCATTAAGACCAGACCTAAATCCAGACAAGTAGTGGTTCTTTGCCTTGTTCATGAACAAACCATGACATTCATCCCAAAGCAAGTGCAGTCCATTCTTTTAAAGGTCTTTGGAAAAAAAATCCCAAATAGGTAATTTTCTGGCATGGAACAAGCGCAAAAAGAAGTTTGCCAGCTGTGTGAAAGCAACAGACCCACTTGCAGTTTCTACTGTCTCCAGGGATGAGTGTTTTGGGGATGCACCCGCCCTGCTTTTTCATGAATGTAAATCCCTCCTGAAGGCAGCAACTGCTTGTGGCACTTGGCTCACCCACACCTCCTGCAAACCAGTGTTCCCGTCAGTCAGCTGGAGGCGGCTGGGACCTCCTCCTTGGTTCAGGCAGAACTGTATCGAAACTTTTCTTCTCCAGTTTTATAAAAATAAATTCAGACCTTCTTCTGTGTAATACTGGCACAAAGGAAAATGTTTTCTCGCAAAGAGAGTTGGCTTGTGTGGTGTTCTTAAGACAAACGTTGCAGTCCCGTTTTCCCCTCTAGGTGGGGCTGTCACCTTCCTCGGCTCATGTGCAAAACAAACCCCCCAAAAATTCCAGTCTGTACCGTTGTGGAGAAATTGTTGGAAGATAACAGTCACATGGTCCTTGATACTGAAATGAACAATTCTCTGCTGTTTGCCTCTGTAGAAAGAACTGTTGTTCAGCATTCCTCTCTGACTTGCCACTGCATAGAGAGCTATTGTTCAGCAAATTCTTTTAACTAGAGATAAGGCGTGATGTTGAAACCTCAAGTAGTAGGTCCACGGCTCACGCCTCTCGCGTGTGCTTCTTACGTTGTACCAATGAAATATGAATAATAGCGTGTGGACAGTAGCATAGAACCAATCACAGTTTGTTTGCCTTCGCATAGTCACTCTCTAACAGTACGTAAGGTGCTCTGTACTTAATAAAATTGGATCGAGCTTGCAAACCCTATTGGTATTATTCTTGATATCCGGGCTCTATCCATCGGCAGATGGCGCCCGAACAGGGACCTCGTTATTCTTAACACATCGACCGAGACGTGGCGATGAACGGAGAACTTCGGATAGAAACGGCGCAGAGAAACACAGAAGCCGGCACATAGACGCACTTCTGGAGTTAGGAGACGGTTCTGCAGGCTGTCCTCTGCGAAGGTAAGCTGCTATGGCACAAGAAGTGGAAGCAGCGATATGGCTCCTCACAAGTATACTCTCCAAGAGAGGTAGTGATATGAGCCAGTCCAAGCTAAAAGACTTGGTGCAACGGGCGCAGGAGCCACAGCTTTGCCTCAGCGCCTCTATGTTATTTAATCCCTCTGAATGGAGGGCTGTAGGAGATTTACTGTGGAATTTTACTATAGAGGGTGGAAAAGCAGGAAAAAAAGCAAAGGAACTTGGATCGGTGTGGCGGGAAGTGATTAATGCTTTACAAGAGATGAAAGCTGAGCGGAAGGTGGCCGCTGCAGCAATAGAGGTGGTACAACCAGATAAAGCAGAAGTAAATAAAGCAACCACCCCACGTCGTCCGGTAGCGAAATTTTTTGGTCTCGATGTCACTAAGCTGCCTGTTCGTGGTACGTCGGGTTCCGTTGCTGCATCCGCAGCAGAAGTTGCGGCTCGTGCAGAAGGGGGTGGTACAAGCAGCAAAGTTTCAGTTTCAACTGAGAGTAAAGCGCAAGTGAAAGAGATTGCCCCTCAGATGAGGGAAATGACAAAAGAAGAGGCGGAGCAAAGCGGATCTAGTTGCCGCCCACGATCATATTCGTCCCTTCCAGTTTCACACTCCTCCTCCTCTTCTTGGTCATCATCCAACAACTCTGGCAGTAACACGCCTCCAACAGTTCCTGCTGCAGGCGATTTAGAAAATGACCAACTGTTACATCAACTAATGAAAAAGCTGGAGGAGCTACATCCCTGTATTGACACAAAAAAGGACTCTTTAAAATCTACCACTTGGTGGCACTCCAACTCAGGCCCTGCACTTCCTTCTGCACCACCACCACCACTGCCACCACCACCAACCACAACAAATACAGCTCCGACTATACAACGACCTCCATCCTATCCAACCTCCGACACTGATCCTGTGCAGCGACGATGGACTGGAGTAGTCCGAGATGCTATTTTAGAAGGAGACTGGCAGACAGTTGGATCTTTAGCCTGCCCCGTGGTCACTGAAGGGGGAGTCGGGAAGTGGGAACCACGTGATTGGAAAATTTTACAGCAAGCAAAACAAACAGTAACCACTTAGGGATTAAAATCAGAAGCGGCAAAGAACATTATAAAATATATACTTACAGCGGATTTGATGGTACCTGCTGATTGTCAGAACATTGCTTCACTTTTATTGACTCCTTCTCAATATTTAATTTGGGAAAGAACATGGAAACAACTTGTAATTACTGAACTCAATAAGCATCAACGTGATCAGAACGATCCCTTTTATGCTGTGACTGTAGATACGTTAACGGGTCAGGGCGCATATGCCACCACGGCCGTACAGGTGACTTTCCCTCCAATTTTTCACCAAATGCCACAACAGCTAGCCCACCGGGCTCTTCTGCAGATACCTGAAGGGAAAAAAAAAACAGCTCCATTTGCGGCTGTTCGACAAGGACCTGTATTGATCGACTATCTCAAGCTATAAAAGATCAAGCGGACTTACCTGATGAAATGAAAGACTATGTTTCGGTTGTTTGCTTTTGAAAATGCCAATACCAGAACAAGGACTATACTAGCAGGTTTACTAAATGGAGCTCCTGCTGATGAAATGCTACTGCCTGCTTCCAGGGCAGAACAGAATGCCTAAGCAGCTATGACTGCCTCTGCTGTAAAAGGTGTTTTACTAGCAGAAAAAGAAAAACCAGTAGTTGCTGCTGTCACTAAGATAAGTAACAAAATGCCAGAAAAGAAAAAATTCATTCAGAACATGAGACCATGTTATCATTGTGGAGAGAGTGGACACTTTAGGAAGAATTGCCAAAAAATAGAGCGGAAAGGCTAGCCACAGCTTGTTTGAACTTAATAGATCAGCTCCAGCAGCAGGCCTTTGATGTCGAGTTGCCTAAAACAGTCTAGTATAGAAAAGAAAGCATAAAAGCCAGTAAGTGAAAGCAGAACAGAGCTGGCCTGAGCAAGGCGGTCACTTGGTTCAAAGTTCTTATGCACTGTTTCATTGTTTTGCTTTCCTATCTTGAGTGGCCTGTTGTTTCCGTTTCCTCTATGCTGTCCATACGGTTTGTCAAGAGAGTTTGTTACACCCTAACACAATACCTTCTTGACCTGGCATACCCACCAGCTGCAAGGCCAAAAGCTGAGCTAATGCCCAAGTACCACAAACAAGACTCTTCGGTCTGCTGAATTTTCAGCCTCACTTGCTAGGAAATGACAGCTTGTAAACCTGATGTGTTTACAACCCAAGGGATGAGGAGGGGCGAGTTAGAGGCGTGGCAGCTGGCTGCACCTTACGCGGTCCTGCACACTGCTGTCACACCCGGGTCCCACTGACACAAGACCTGCTCAGTCGCCATGAGCGCATGAAAGGTAACACATGGCCAAACACCAGGCAAAGGTCTGCCAAAGGCCAATTCCTCCCCGCTGCAAATTCTTTCCCTCAGTAAAGGTGCCACGGATACCAGTTTCTCTCTAAGAGTCTGAATGGAGATGTACACAACGAGAAGATCAGGAGAAAGTGTAAATTATAGGCTCTGCCTCTCCAAGACTCATTTCTAAATGCAGGTCAAGTAAATTTAAAGGAGTGTCAAAGGAAACAAACTTGTATAAGACAAAAAGTAAAGAAGCCAGGTGAATTAGATGCTCTGTCAGCATGCAGTTAACGATTTAAAACAATTTAAAGAGGTGTCACCCACTGTTGCCGGGGTGAATTATGCCAGTCTTTTCTACAGTATTAATTTGCAAAATACATTCAGAGTGCAGATGAAACAATTCTTTAGACAAAGGCTGCACAGTGCAAACAAACTCCATGCAGTAAATTACAATACTGCAGCACTGAAACGCCGTCAGAAACAAGAGAATAAAGCCTGTGCTCCGCAGCGACAGTTCTTACGCGCAGCTTAGGCACGTGCCGAGGGAGACACCCATGACAGGCCACCGAGAGCTCAGGCACTGTCATCTTCAAAGCTCACGTTCTCACAGCCAGATGGACTACGCAAAATGGAACTCAGATGGACTAACTGAAACTCCTTCCAAACAGCTGCCTGGACTTTTTTTTCTTGCATATCAGAACTCAAAACTCTAGATTGAAAACATCCATTCATTCTTCTTTCAGACCCTAGCCTGCAGTGGTGCTGATGTGAAGTGAATGGCTACTGCCTGTTCTGAGGAAACTGGCCACAAGAACCGAGCAGGAAAGGACAGTTAAGAGCTGATAGTGCTCTTAAATTCATCATCTCCCCACCTCATCTTGATCATGCCACTGGTATGCGGGAGTCCTGTCGTATCTCCTCTCGCATCAGGTTCAAATTTCTCACCTTTAAGTTAGTTTTACTTCCGCCCTTGATCTCTGCTTTCATTTCCTGCAGCTTGCCATGAATTCCTGCTAGTCTGTTCTTTCCTGTGTCTGCTTAGCTGCATGTCCCTGTTCTCCACCGCCTCCTGCTCGAACCTTTGCAGTATTAAACTCAATTGAACCATGTCCCCATGATTATTTTCCTTCTCTAACCTGAAGGCAGCTGGGCAGATTGTTTCTATTATCAAATGCCCTTTTGCTAACCTTAATTTTCACATTAAAATCCTGCAAGGAATTTTTGCAAGTGTGAGCAAATGAGACTAATAATAGGCCAGACTTTATCCTCATTTACTCTGTTTTGCCTCTGCATTCAGGGAAGTTATTACACAATAGATATTGAATTTATAATCCAGCCCTACAATTATTCCTTTTTCTGACACCTTAGGAAGGCTTTTTTGTTTCTCTAATCTCTTTCCTCATTAATAATCCTCATGACTACTTATAACAATAGCAGCAGCAAGGACAGCTTCAGACAGAAGTCTGCATTTCTAGCTGATGGTGTCTCCTTAATGTACTGCAGTGGTCTGCATCCCCAGCCAGGTTTTTCAGCTGGTAAAACAAGCACTGCTTGTTTGATTTATTCAGGTTCATATTAACACACCAGATACCCTTTGCCCCATCGTACTCACAGGCTCAACCTCTTCACCACGCTTTTCCGAGGTTTCGGCGGTGGGGTGCCAGTGTCAGCAGCTGCTTCAATCTCGCGTGCAAGGTTGTAACTGCAGAACAGAGGGCACCAGGTTAATTTTGACAGACAAGACGATGAGTTATGTATCTCAAAGCAGTAATATTCAAGATATTTGAGAAGCCTTCAGTTATTCCCACTTCACCGAAGGTTGCAACCCCACAAAGAGGAACACAGCGCTCTCTACACTTTACCCCGATGAAGGGGAGATTTCACTTCTTTACAATAATTTTAAAAATTAGTGCTTTTTTGGATAACATTCATCATTTTATTTTAAAAAAATAGTCAAGAAAATACTTAGCATGTGAATCTTGGATAAGCTGACTTTTTTTCACTATGACTCAGTACAATGCAGTATGTATCTATGCTTACACTCTTAGTGCAGCAGAGTGGTATTCAGATACCTAGTGGAAATATTAGAGTGCAGAAAATAAATTGCCTTGCGTTGGTCTAGCAGCATGTACCGTAGCACAGAACTCAGCAGGGCTGCAAAACCCACCCCAAACACCCGGGAGACGTTTATCTGATGAGCGCTCAGCCAGCTCTGCGTTGCCTTGGCTACCTGCTGCCTGCATCCACCAGCCCAACGCTCAGTGCCTGCATCTCGACCTCCCCTAGGATCGGCCTCTGAGCGTGCCTCTGGGCATACAGACAGCCCAGACACAACAGACTATCAGATTTCAAAGTCAGAAGCTTCATTTCCAATCTCAAAAAAAAAAAAAAAAAAAAATCCAGTCTCCAAAAACCCCTGCTAAATGTTTAACAGGGTTTCTACAGCTGGTTAGCAGAAGACAGAGGTACTTCCACTCTCCTGGAGCAGCAGTACATGTAAGTCCCTGTAAGAGGACAGCTCAAGGCTGACACAACCTCCCTGCAGGGGGGTGTGGGCTAAGAAAAGCCTGCTTCGCCGGCTGGACTAAGAACCTACCTCTCCTCCTCAGTTAAATGCTCTTGTCTGCTCCACCACCAGAGGAATTTTGGGTCTGGTGTCAAGCAGTAGCTGTTACATGCCGACTGCAAGAGCATAATTTCGGCAATTACTTCAAATTCCTAAAAAAAAATAATCAAATGGGAATTCTAATTAAAAACCAACACAAACCCAAATTCACTCATTCATATACTAAGCACAGGCAACAACAGATCCAGGACAAACTTCGTTTGACCTGAAGTTCAGTTTCAGTTGAGTGACTATTTCCAGAACCAGTTTTTCAAACAAAGAAGTCTTTTTTTTTCCCCCCAGCATCCAAAATGTTTACTGAAGTGTGACATTTTCAGAGAAGCACAAATCAGAAGACAAGCACAAGGAATCGCACTTCACCACAGCGCTTTTCCCAAGTACTAACTGAAGTGCGATGCCAGTGCAAACCCACCGAACGGCAGCACTGCTGGTTGTTCCTCTAGGAACGAGGGTAGCAAAGGGTCATAAAGTCTTCAGATTACCCCACCTGCTGACCCCTGCTCGGGCCAGACCAGTTGTGAGAGACAAACCATGCCCTGTGCTTAGGTGGTTCTCAGACAGCAAGCGAGGGTAAATAATTAGGGGTGCCTGCGACGAAAGCAGAGAGTCTGATTCTCCCCGGCTTTTCACGTTGTGCACTCACACTTGCACCAGAGGAACGTGAAATGCTACCCGTAACACGTGTGACTAAAACGTGCAGCTCTTCTCTAACTCCACCTGCACACACGCTCTGCCAGAATAATTCTTAATACCCCCTCGTGTTAGAGGAGGTTATAGAATCAGGATGCAGGAATGCAGCTGAGTACTCGGCCTGGTTCAGAGGGCGGCTTTGCCACTGGTTTGTATGAAGCTGGACCGATGACCAACCAGAAGCTCCCGTATCCCGTTATTAGTACCCTGAGCCATGCAGCTGTACATGCAAGGCAAGTCCAAGAAGTGGTTTGTAGAGCTGGGAGCAGTTAAGGGGAGGAAATGGCTCCATCACAGCCAACTCCCAAGACTGCTTTCAGACCCCAGAATGGAGATTTGGCATGACTTCATTCAGACAGAACCTTTAACTCCTACATAACATAACTCATCTCTGACCAACGAGGATCAGGCTGAACAGAAAGACTGACAGCTTTTATTTCTCTGCCTCATCTGCAGCCTTTCACCTACAAATAGTTTACTGCAGCAGAAGGAAGATATTTACAAACTGTATCTTCTGGAAAGCAAAGGTCTCATGCCACCAGCTCTGTTTCAACACACAGGTCATACACATCTGTCACATTCCCATGAACACCAAAGGGAGGGAATGGGCATGCCCCGCATGTAATTCCCACGGAAGTAAGTGGCCTGCAGCTCCTCTTCCCCTACTGCACACATCCAAAAAGTAGGTTCTCGTTCTGCAGTTTGTTCACAGTTCGGCAGAAGCTCGCAGCATTTCAGGGGTCTATTCTTTCCTTGTGAACTTGCATTAAAATTCACAGCTGTTGTATATGCCCGAGCAATGACAAACGGCCTCGCCAAGAGAACGCTCCAGAAGAGGGTATCAGTAAACTAAAAATCACAGAACATTCAACTTACCCTTCGTCTCTTCTCAAAATTGATCAGGCCGCCCTGTTGGAAGGAAAGAGCAGGGATCAGAATAGAAGAACACAAGCTTAGTTGAACTTAATCACAAACAGCATGAAGTAGCAAGGCTAATGTAAAGCGCAGACGTGCCCCGAGCAAGGACCTTCTCAAAATACCTGTTTCCAGATCTGGTATAAACCACAGCACTCATACATCTGAGTCTCCAAGGGACAGCTGTCCTCACGGCCTATAGGGCAATCTGCCCCAGAAAAAAAGCCCAATGCAAGAATGCTCATAAAAGCTGTGTTGAGATCCGCTCTGAAGAATGCCAGTGGGATTTTGCACGGCAGAAACAAACTTGGCTCTTGCCTGTGCTGTGACTTTAGCAGTGTTCCCAGGGAGTTTCAGAAACACCAAGTAAACACAAAGCACGGACAGGAGGGAAACTGCCCAAAAGAAAATGGATGTACAGCAACCTTATGCAGGCCTGCTTCTTTGCAGTTCTGCCAAACAAACCACCACTAAAAACCCCAGCAACCACTGCCAGCCCAGGGAGAACTGCATTTGCCCATTCTTATCATAAATACCAACAACAGCACAACAAAGGCTGCAGTGTCTCTACTAATGGTTTCAAACACCTTTGAAAACTGGCCCCATCCTCAGTCTCCGTTAAACAACCAGACTCTCTTGCAGTCCTTTTTCCCTTCCTATGCTAAATTGGTTCCCCCTGCTTGTTCAGCTAAAGAGAAACGAAAAAAACCCAAGTCTTCAATCACTACCAATACCAAATCAATACCAAAGCTCTTCAGTGATCAGTCTGCAGTGCTGAATTTGTGATTGTGTGTATTTTACCAGTTATTCACATAAATCTGCATGCCTAAAACGTTGTTTTCGGAAAAATGAAACAGAATAATGGAAAGCCTACTTTCTTCACGTTTTCTAACCTAAGAAAACAAGACAAAATACAACGCTAAGCTTGTCCCTTCAGATAACAGCACTCCAATTCACACAAGAGTCTTGTTGCTGATAAAACTGCATATGGCTTCCTTTTTTTTGAAAACAGATTCCTCCATTTTTAAGAGCTGCAGAAGAACCCGGTAGAAGATACAGGAACAGACACGCTCAGTGCTGGGAAGGCAGGGAGGATATTCAGGATTCAAGAAATTGCCTTAATTTACCTCGATATAGTCCTGAAGGGCTGTGTCAAGCTTGATGAGATCAGTGAGGAAGGTACCAAGAAAAGGTACCGTGCCTTGCATTACTGCCTGCAAATGATCAGAGCAACGTTGGATTAAATGATTGAGAAACGGTAATAATCAGAATGCTAGAATAGGCCTGTATAGGAGAATGAAATAAAAGCAGTCTGCTTAACCAAACAGTGGTCTTATCTTTTCTTTCATGGCATCCTCCTCAGTATCTAATCTACAATTCAAATCAAACTCGAATGACAGTGGGATGCTCTCACAGACATTGCCAAGTGGTTTTCCATTACCATACTGCCACCACACCCTGGTTTCTAACAGTGGGACACCAGGAAACCCCGCCTGTGGAAGCAGCATCGAGCAGCAGGGACAGGGTCCCTCGGCTACCTGCTACAAGAGAAGGAGCCGGGGCATGCTCCCGGCTAGCCTGTTGAAGCAGTTTCTCTCTCTGCCTCATTCCAGTGGATTTTTACTTAATGGTGTATGCCACCTGACAGTCCAGTCAAATCAAGTCGCAGTTGTCCTCCTCTAAGAAGGGACCATCTTCCTCAGCCATTCCTTTCATTTTGAGAGTAATTATTCACATTTTAAACTTCCTAGGCTGCTAGCAGTTGTAGAATTCAGGCTGCTTCTACACTTGTGAAGGAAACGCTTGTTTCTCCCATCCAAGGGATCCATACTTTCTCCAGTCAAACAAATAGACAAAAAAAAAAAAATCACATTCAGCACTTTTGCCTCCCTATCCCAGATTTCTCTCCCCCTGTCCTTTTAAATCTTTGCCAACTTTGAGACAAAAGGCATTTTCAGCAGCAGACTGGAAACTGGACACGTTTTACAAAGCAATCTCTGTAAAAGTCTGTGCAATTTTCAAGCTGGCATGTCAGAAGCTTCATGAGCTTGCTTCAAAGTAAATGCAATTGCTGCTCTGCCAGAGCTAATTTTCTTTTATCACAAGAATTCCAGTACTTACATTAGGTATCTTACTACATGAAAAAGTTTCCCTGTATTTCTCTCTAAAGGGTAACGAGAGTAGTTAACAGAATTAATTTCTTGTAGGACAGAAACAAGGCAGTTGAAAACGAAGAACACATGTCTGTATTCACCAATCTTTTTTTACTCTTCTATGTGACAGATTTAGTAAACTTCTGGAAGACCTGAAACTGAGGCCAAACCCTTGTCTCAGGGCCCACCCCCAACAGCTGGTTGGGATGTGAAGCAAATGCAAGCGGGAGCAGCAAACCTGCCCACCCAGTTATCCCCTTGCAGGGGGCAGGGGAAGATTGGTGCCAGGGAACATGACGCGGCCCCTGCGTACAACCACCGAATCCTGAAATCTCGGAGCGTTCCCAGCATCAGATCTCTGAACACACTGGCTATGCTGAAGCTTTGCATATCCGTTTCCTCCGGCCTTTCAGTACACAGGCGGGTGTTACTGGAGTAGGAGGACAGCTGGGCTGCACTAAAAACCACAGCGGTTACAGCGTGGCAGCTCAGCGTAGGCCATACGGCTTGAGCGGGGTGCAGCACGGATCCCGCTTTGGAACCATCTTTATATACAGATGTATGGGGCGGGGGGGGGGATATCATCTATACATATCTGCACTTTATATACACGCACACAGAGTATTACCTGCTTACTGCGACCCACAGCATAAGTGAAATACAGCTTTGCACAGGAACAAACGCTCTGACTGCCTATTCAGTCTCCACCTTTCGCTTCCCTCGCTTTGCATCAGCTAATCTATAGCACTGATGTGATTGTTTTTCTTGACAGAGGCACTCTCAAGGTCTTTACCTACTGCACGCTCTCTTTGTTAAATACCTTTCTAGTTTTTGCTTCTTATATCATTCACCACTCAGGGTTAATCACGTTATCAGGTCAAAAAGGGCAGGAAAAGGACCCCAAACGCACCATATCTTTTTGAAGTTGCAGCCGCCTCCGTGTGCTTTCCTGATTTTCTTTCACACCGCTGTCCAGGTTGGCAAATTTGGATGTTCCTTCCTGTGAGTTACAAGAGAATTAAAGGCAATTAACAAAGGATCTAAGCGATAAGCTGGCAACTATGTTTGTGTAAAATAATTGCAAATACATTTAATGGGGCAAGCAAAAATATTTGCTGTATAGGTACATGCACGTGTACATACATGTGCTAATTTTCTGGGACTTGTACACTGACTGGGACTTGTGGACAAAATCCCACAAAATTACTAGAAGGGAGTTTTTCAGCAAAGTGGCTCTACGCTGGTCAAAGCTAAGTGCTGTTGAAAATCTCCTGGGAGTTTAAATCAGAGAAGCTTAGATGCACCTTCAGGTGGCCAGATGCTTCTCTGAACTCTATCCTGACACTCTCGACCTCAGGATTTCTGTTTAATTTCCTAATCAGGACTGCTACAAGTAAACATCTCTATCTTATGTAATGCTTTCTTGTTTTTCTCATGCCGCAACAGAGATGCAGCAACTACCCTCTGTAGCTTATTGACTAATCCAAAACCACGCAGGAAAACAAAGTAATAGGTTTTCATCTCCACAAGTCAAGCTCTCCTGTGAATGGAGGAGCTATTTCACAATAGATCTGTAGCCTTTATTTCCCTGGATCCCTACGGGGTGCTGGGAGTTACTGTTACTGTCTCCAGTGGTTGGACAGATGGGGCATGAATGATTATCAGTCTTTTTAAGAGGCACAAAACAACAGCCTGCACTTGGAAAGATCCTTTCATCACAACGTTTACTTCTCTCAGTCACAGTGAAGGAACAGATCAAACTCAAACTGTATTTCCTTCCTCGGCTGGAAAACAAGAGCAAATGACAAACGAGTGTCGTCTCAGTGTCTTCAAGATACTGAAAGATAAACTGGAGATCCTCTAACAGCAGCCGGCGGGCAGGCACAGAACCTGAAACTGCAGCTTGCAGCAGAGCCATTGTTCGGGGAGGAGAGAACACAGCGATCCCTCTCCGTGCCAAACAACCTGTGTCATGTGCCATTTGGTCTGCTTTACACTTACATTTGTAGGATGGATAGGCAAGGGCAAAGACAGCTTCCCTACAGACACTATTGACAGTGAAAGGAAACAAAGACTTTAGGGATTCAGTGGACATTCATCCTCCAATCGTTACAAAACGGTCCAAAAGGAGGAGTAGGAGAGAGGTTCTAGCTATTCTGTGGAATTTTTCTCCTCTCACTGCTTTCAAAATGTTTTGCAGATCTCCATACGGCAGCTGGAGAGGGTGATTTGCTAGGAGCCAGAAGGTCTGGGCTCAGATTGAGTTGCTGTTGTGTCTTTTTAGTACTTAGGTTAACAAGCTGTTGTGAACACACATTTTCCCTCTATGCCTATTATTATCTCACCTGCTTTAAGATTTAGCTACAGGTGTTGATAAACGGATGATAAACAAAAGAGACTGACAGGTTTGAATGTGTTCACCCACCACTCCTGAGCAAAACACTGTGTCAAATAACAAGGCAAGGGGGTAAGGTACAAATGCCAGACTGACTGGATAGAACTGCCAAAAAATCAACTGGTCGGGAGGCAGTCTATAGAAACATTTTCATGCAGACAGAAAAAACAGCCACAAACATTCCATAGTTTCTACAGAATATAACCTTTCCCTGCTATTCTTCCTCACCCCTCTCAAGATCCTGAGCTTGTTGGGGTTCGCCCAGGAGAGTGCTCCGGTCAAACTGCTTCAGACAGAGCCTGCTTTGTTGTCCATCTGGCCACACACAGAGCAGGAAGCCTGTTCCTTCGAAATTCCCAGCCCTGTTTTCCAGTTCCAAGAAAGGTATGGGATAGTCGGATAAACATCTTGGTTTAATTCCTCAGCTGAAGCCGAGTGGCATTGTTCCAGTGAAGTCAAGAGCACTACAGCGGTGCAGCCCAGTTGAGAATCTCATTGGGAGCTGCTCTGCACTCACCAGTGCAAACCAGAGCCTTTCCAGGTCTGCTCAGAGGGTGCACCAGCTAGCAGTTCGGACAATCACCCTGCCCAAGAGACGTCGAACTCCAGCAGCAGTGGGGGCTCCAAGGCTCCTGACCTGCTGTCCTGTGAACAAGCCCTCACAGAAACTGTGCTGCTGCACCCTGCTCTGTGGGGGTATCCAAGCTCAGCAGGCTAACAGGAGCGTAGGTGCTTTCAGGAACAACAAAATCACCTCTCATCCCAGCAGAAAAGCACAGGTTTTACAGACCTCTCTTCCCTGAAGCACTGCATACCGTAGTTCGGGGAGAGACGAGCTTTGACGGCTCCTTAGAAAAAGGGCTAACCTCAGCTTTGATTGAGATCACAAGCCTTGCAACTCAAGCTAATTCTCACCTTCAGCAGCAGCTGCCTGCTTGTCAAATAATTGTCGTGGTCTGAGAAGGTATCACACAGCTCTTCGAACATCAGCATCATGTCCCTGTACAGGAAAAGATTAAATCTTTTAGGTTATCAGAAAGCACTCTAATACAGATCAGATTACTGGTTTTTTCCTCATGAATCGTTAACAGTTGGGCATGTAAGAGATACCACCACCAAAACGCATCCAGTGAGATGCTGCACATCAACTAGGAACTTTCCTGGGATCTCCTGGTGCTCCCCGGTAACGCCAGCCTTATTTGACGGCAGCACAAGGAATGCCACAGGTACGCCGATCCTGGGCAGGGCTTTCAGTCACACTGAGGGGTATCAGATTGTTGTAAGGAAGCGGGTAAATGGATACAAAGCAACAGAAAAATAGCTGTGAGAGGTATCCCAAGTACTGTGTTTTTGCCCTGTGCCACGCACTCAGGAAAGCCAGAAGCCTGTAATTGTGTGAGCCCCTTTCTATTACCCCACACTATAAACACAAGATGGCAACATCCTGATCAGGAACAGGAACACAGGGCAGCAGAAGGAAAGACCCACCTCTCCTAGTGGAAATGCAGAAGTATGCTGTGTGGCAGAGCAACGTTTCTCTTTTGTTTATCAAAGACAAAGGAAAAAACCATAAATCTGTTTGTCACCAACTGAATGAGCAGAACACCATCTTTCCTACACAGCTTTCTGGTGTCTGTCTGGCATGCAGTAAATACGCCAGTTGCACAAAAAGGTATTTCCCTGTAAGAAACACCATCTTCAATACAGGCTTGGATTTTGTAGTTTGGGGATATGTTTTAAGGAAATGTCAGGACCAAGAGAGGATTAGTGAAGGTTTGTGGCAACGTTGACCTCCTCCAACTTCACAGTAGAGGAGACAACTGGCAAGCATCATGGTGGCCTTTTGCTGACCTTCCAAGAACCGTGTGCTTGTGCTGAGTCAGTAGGTAGTCCCATAGTTCTTCAAAATAGGTTGTGGAAGATCCAATACGCTATAAAGGACAGAAGAGACCCAGTACCCCTGAGGGCAGGTGGTCCCGTCAATATGAAAGAAGAGCTCACAGCAGCCAGACCCAAAAAAAGGGGTCTGAGCCTCACAGGAATGAGAGTATCTTCTAAGAGAACACTTGTCCATGAAGGAGCAGAATAGGAAGACTGAGAAGAACAAGATGGAAAGAAAGAGCACGGAGCTTTTTGTCTTTGTTTGGGGCTAGCCACAGGGGCAGAGGGGGATGCTTACTTTGAAACACACGCCCAGGTCTTCTTCAGCCGATAGATGGAGCTGGATTGCAGTGCTGAAACGATGGCCCTCAAGGAGGAAAAATTCTTCAGGATCCTACATTCCTGTGAAAGGAGTGGTTAGAAATACAGGAGCATGTAATGTCAGCATAACGAATATGTTAGTGCTCTTCTGTTTGACCGGTGTCATGCTCGCTACACATTCTCACTGCTAAGCAGGCAGCTGTACAAATATGGAGCATCAAAAATACCACTCCCCCCCGCCACCCCCCCAGCCAACAAACACTTTATGGGCTTTGGCATTTATATCTTGCTTTCCTCACTTTCATGTATTTGTGGTGATGCTGCAGTGGTACAGCTTCCAGTTGTCCCAGTAAAAATAAAAGTGGAACTGAGTCCATGAAGCCAGGCTAAAAAGCACAAATCTTACACTTCTTAAAAAACTCTTTAGAGTTACCAATCCCTTTTACCCTTTAGAGGAAAAAACAGGCTTTGCCTCTTTATAGGTGGTATTTAAAATGTAAACCCTCAATCATCTAAGCGTCAATTAAAAATGAAGACATGCAAAGGAATAACCTGTTATTCAAGTACGTGCACACTGTTCAAGAGAAAAAAAATTCCCAGCTTTTCCAGAGTCAGTACCAAATCCTAACAGAGGGACTGGTTCATAGGCATTTCTTACAGTTTCTCTGGGGGAAAAGGTTGGATGGAAAAGGATACTGAAAAACCTAGTTCTCAAAAAGACAGCACAGATTCCTGGTAAAGCAGGTGCAAGCAAGGAGGAGAGGGAAAGTCTGGCCTGAGACTCTTCAAGGAACTCCTGTAAATCTGTTGGTGGCTCATGAACTAGAACGCCCGGGCACCACAGACTTAAACTCTTGCAAATACAAGCTCTCACTAACAGGTGTCTGTACAGGCAAATTAACAGACAAAACACGTGCCCATTTGACTGTTGCATGTAGATGAGAATATATCCAAATCCAAACTACAATTCCACTTTGCAAATTTTGACGGGACTCATTATTACACTAATAATGCTGAATATGTAAAGGATCCTTACAGTGAAAATAGACATACTTTATTTCCTTTGTAGGACTGAATCAATGTAAAGCAACCTTAACATAAACAGAAGTCAGACCTTGGTATATCAGCAACTCTGTTCACAAGTTGCATTAAAATTGACTGCACGACTAAGGCAAGTACATTTACTCCCATTTATTTACCTAAAAAAAAATATAAAAATCTTTGGGCAACTTAGGAGGCTACATTTAACAAAGCGTGGTTTAAGAAGACTGACTAGGCACACAGCAGCACTTGAAGCAGGTTAGCAGTTAGGCTAGATGAAGACCAAGTTCACAATCACGTGGTAGGACATGCAAGACCTGAAAGCTCTTCTTGCAAACTTTGCAGCCAAAGGAACCACGTAACGGCTCTTCTTCAGAGACCGACACATTTAAGAACAAGACCCTGCTTTCTTTAAGTTCAACTTGAAATTCAGACCGGGGAGAACATGGATGGAGAGGCACAAATTCTCAGCACTGAGATTTCTCAAACACAACAGGAGTTTGCACTGGAAGATCCAATTTGGAACCATCTTGACTTAACTGCACGTTGCATAATCTAAAGCATATTGTTGCAGGACGAGGTTGTGGGACAAGACACACACCAATATGGTTAACAGTCAAGCTCCAAAGTTTATTAGAAAAACAAGTCCTTATATATTCTTGTACATTCTAAAAATAACGGTAAATGCGTGTGCTGCTCTAGCGCATGCTCATTTCAAAAACTAGTTCCTGTCAGCACTTTCAATAAGGACTACTAACCGCGGGCAGCCGGTAGATAAGTTTCTGCTTTGCTATTTTAAAGGAATCCCTTCTTATCTGTTTCTTCCATAACAAGCACAAATTCTTTTGCTTTTAGCCATCATCAATCTAGACGCCATTAGTCTTCCAACACAAGTGCATCACTAATTCAGACGTCGTTAATCTCCTAACCCAAATACTGATGATACATCTACATTGTCAGTGACGCAGAAGGTTCACGACCAGGCATACGCACCCACAGCACATTAGGAATTCAATCCTGGATTTGGTGTTCTCAATGATTTAACTGATTGCAGACTAAACTTTAGCAAGCTTTCATTTATATATAGGAAGAATTTTTAAGACTGCTCTGAATAACATTGTTTCATGCTGTGCCCTTCACAGGGCGGAAACCAGAAAGAATACTGCGCAGAAGCAACTTTGATTTTAAAAGATTAAGCATAACAGGGTATTAACGATTTCAATGTTCCTTTTCAGTTTTAAAGAAAAAATCGTGTGAGTAAAATTGGCTGCTCCTGCTCAGGAACCCCAGATCTAGGTGGAGCAGAGAGGGCTGGCAGTTCAGAAAAGTATTCAGTTTATCCTGTAAACCAAGAAACTGGATCCAAAAGTCACGAACAAATAACAAACGTGGAACTCCACGCTGCTTAGTTACAGAGTCAGCAGTCCGTGAATAACTGCACTTTAATGAGTGGATTATTTTCTAATTCAGACATCTAACTATTCAAAACATTCATTTGCACGCAAAAAGCAAGCAGCTTTCTTCAGAAGTGGGCAGCTAAGCAGATATGCAACTAGCTGTTCGACATGTGCAATTATTTTGTAGAGCGTGCTCCTGCATTTTTCACGTGCTTAGCTAAGACTGGAGCATTGAATTATGTGTATGAACTAAGTACAGGGAGAAGCACTGAAGCAACAGAGGTGGAGATCAAAGTGCTCCATCCACAGAACAAGTATGCCGAGAGCGGTCCCTGTCCTGGCTTCCCGGGCCTCCCTGCTCCCTGGGACCAGCAGGAAGCTGCTTCGTACTTGCTCGCCCAGGCTGCAGCCCAGGCTGCCCCACGAAGGCCCCTTCAGCTGGTACCCTCTGCAGCTTAAAGATCTGCCCACAGACAATAGGAATCAAACTTCCTAATCCATTCACAGGGGCTATAAAGCAGCCATCAGACGAGAACAATGAGTCAAGGGAAGTGCCAAAAGAGGTGAAAGACTTCTTCCCCACACCAGCCTCCTGAACCATGCAGCTGCCAAAGCTCAGGTGCCAGGACTAACAACGCTGCCGCTGGGAGCATACAAGTGCAGGGTCAAGGTTGGAAAGCCTCTGCTTGGCTTGAGCTTTTTATGACTGCTTATTTTGTATAGCTCAGAAAGAATCCACGTGATTCTTAAAACACAAGGCAACGCACATCCATATGAAAGTGCTTTAGATGTTCTCTTCAAGAGAGATCCGGTTTGCTGCCAGCTGCCCAGTGCTCTGAGGGGAGTTAAAAAGCTTACAGTAAAATGTTAAAGATAAGATCTAAGAAATTAGCAAACTGGAGTTATGTAAAGAAGTCATGAAAAACCCTTTCGCACAAAGATTAAGAAACACACAATCTGCTACAAGACAAAGGAATCGAAGCCAAGAGTATAAACGGGTTAGAGAAACACGCGAGACAATGATGAACCAGAAAGGTAAGATGAGGAGGAGTCTGGTACCATATTGTAACTCATTTTTTCTGGTCACTGCTTGCACCCCTCACCCCCTCCAAACTCAGCTGGTTTGCATACATGATGGGAACCATGAATAACTCAGTAGGCAAATGACCTTTCAGCCTCAAGAAATTTCAAAACAAGAGAGTACAAACGGTAATTTCATTTTTTCCATGTTGAAGAGGCTACTACTTCCTAGAAGTGTTAGCTTTCTCTGCACTTACTTCAAACCTTGTATTTGCTTTACTTTCACATGTACACACACATATGTAAAGGTATAAGGCACAAACAGTTGTGCTGTCTTCCACCACATCTGATTTCAAGTCCCATGGCGTTCATCGACGCAGGAGAGGGAGCATGATGCTCACCGGCTGAACACGAATGGCCAAAGGCAGGCAAGTGCAAAGCTTATCCTGACTGTGCCTGCTGCTTGCACCGCTGCCAGTCCGACTCCTTTCTTGTTAGACTTTCTTCTGCAAACAAGTCTAACCTTTGGATGGTATCAACCATCACTTCTCTTCCTTCCCTGATACGAGCAGCATTTAGTTCCAGGGAAGTGAACTGGTTGAATTTATACCCATCTTCCCATAAATGTTGCATCATCAAGTACGTGGCACTCCCCATCTGCAAGACACAGGACCTGCCTCACCCATTAATTAGCACTCCCCAACCAAAGAGACAAGCACCAACCCCACTTCCATGGTGGGGAAGCAACTGAGGAAGGGCAACACTTCATCTACTGTTACAAAGAAAGGCAGTCAAAAATAGAAAGCATTAGAGCTAAGATGGCCTGGGACCAACGCATCCAACACCTTCCTCCCCTTCCAACTCCCCCACTCCAAGGCACCCACACGAGAAACATTAAACAGTCTAGAATAAATGCCTTACATGTGCAGTATGAATCCATTTCTCAATGATCTTGGCTCTTTGCTGTGATTTGAGCTCCTTGTCCTTCAGGATAGTGCTGACCACACATTTGGTAACGACATTGAACTGTGAGATGGTAGCCCTGATGGTCAGCGCCAGGTGCTTATATTCTTTCTTATTCCTTCGAGACCAGATGCATCCCAAACAGTGGTAGGGCACAACCTTCTTGAAGAGTTCCTAGAGGGAAATAGAGGTGTCTAGGTCAGCAGGGTTCTCCTAAATCTCTACTATCCACAAGAAGAAATGCATGTTTACACGGATCTAAATCTAATATGGCATTAAAAGGTAAATATTTGTTTTCCGTTAGTTTGAAATACACGCTTTGGCAGTATGTACACTTTCTATTTTTTATACATAAAGTGTATATACTTTAATATATATATATATGTCTATTGTATATTTGGCAGAAATAGACACTTTATAGGCTTGATGCCCTAAAAGAACTGACAGCTAAACACTCCTGGGAAAACCAAGGGGAAATTCTTTTCTATCATGATATTTTGAAGGAGATTGATACAGACAAATCATATCAGAGCACTGCATTTAAGAGTACCTATACATCTTTAGTATACGTCATAAAAATGTGCTATTTCTCCGGTGTACAAATACTGAGCTTTGCAGAAAAGGCTACACAGTATACATTCACGCTTATTTTAATTTAAAAAAAAATAATCTTTGGAATGACTGAAGGAAAAAGCCCAATGAATGAAGCAAGTTTGGATAACCAAGCAGAGCTGTGTTCTGTGTCCCAACAACAGACCTTTTCTGGAACACTATACTTACATTGACATATCTTTAAAAAAAATTTTTAGACGCCCCACACTATTTACCCCAGCATTTCAAGTAGTACATATACTCTACATACTGCATCCATGTACGTCAACTGTTCTGCCACAAGGTCTGCCTGGAAAAAAGAGAATTCTTCTGGCCTGCTGATGTCCATTTCCTCTTCATCACGTAGGTTACAGAGGGAAGCAACACGGAACCCATCTGTCCAGGATGGAAAACACGACTTGGTAAATTTATACAGCAAACAGTGAATCAAAGCAGATGTTTGTTTATTTTAAACCACCACTCTCTATATTATAGCAGAACACACAAAGGGTCCTGCCTGACCTAATAGCCCCACTGTGCTGCATATTTTTGTGAGAAAGATGATGACCAGAAGATTAAATTGGCAAAGAAAAGGTGGAAGGAAAAGAGAACTGAGCTGTTCAGGGTCTCTTAGCAGAGAAGTGACTTAACCCATTCACTAAACATTCTTCTGAAAGAAGAATGCCCCAACAAAAATTTCTTATTAACATTGCAGAATTCTGTTAATCTACCTTTTAGTATTAATGCATCTTATAATCTGAAACACCAAAAGTAAACCAAACTGAAAAAGAACAAGACTGCAGTTATATCCCCAAAATATTGCATTAGGAGTGCTCTTATATCCAGATTCCAGCTCCCATGCGGGGAACTAAAAGGAGATCAGATTTCTTGGCACCATTTGTGCTTACATAAACTACACTGAAGAGAGTTTATTCCAGCATCCCTCACCTTCCCTCTCTGGGATTTCTGCCCAGAAAAGGGAGAACAGTGAGCACCTACAGCATTCAGCTGAATGCTGCTTCTAAATCTGCCCTGGGCAGCAATGAAGAGGTGAGAGAGGAGAGCTGTCCTCATCAAGGGACCAGATCCAGTGCAGAAGGGAAAGGATTTCACAGATGTTCCCATGTCACCTTTTGGCTCCCACAGGTTGAGAACAAAGCCACATTAAAACACAAAGAAATATGCCCTTGTTTCCCATGGTAGAGGAGGAAGCCAAACAGAAAATCTCTGAAAAGAAATCCTCTTCCTAATCCCTTTTACTGTAAGGTGACAGTAACTCCATGAGAAGGGAGGGAAAAAAAATGGACTTGTTGAAGACTAACAGTGAAAGTGCTGAGTTTACTACTAGTGAGATTTCATTAACAAAAACAACCAGTGCATTTCAGAGTGTGTTGTGCAATACTTCATAACCAGTTAAAGCAGAACAGATATTAAAGCGACAAAAGCAGACTGCGATATTTTATCACTGTTTTTTGAAATACTTCAGTTTTCCTTTCTTTGTTTATTAGCAAAACCTAATCATCAATGTAAATTGCTACAGTTCTGATGTGACAAATTATTAACTAGAGGCTCTATCCAGACTTCCATCTGCACATTCCAACTGCACAATTTATTGACAGAGCTAAACGCAATAAAGGGAGACCTCTGTTCCACCATTATTTTTCCGTGACTGTTTTGTAACACTGCGCATAATTAAATGGATTTCTACCACACTGTTACGAGAGTTACACCTTCTTCACCCTCTTTCTGGCTGTGTAACTCCTCATTTTCCCTTCCGCCTTGAAATTCAGTGAAAATCCTCATCGCAAAGTTGCAACCCTACTCAAAATCTCCCAGTGCCTTTAAAATCAGGTCCTGGAGTGCAACGCAAGAATTTGCCTTTGCTTTTTTCATGCCTTTTTTTCTCTTTTCTCCTTCACCTTCATAAATGTGTAACCAGTCTTTTCCCTGCTGTCCAAGAAGCTGGAATTCTCTCGTACTCAAGTATCTCATCATCTTCAAATCGCTGATCCGTTTAGGTCCCCCTCAAAGCCCAGCTGCCCTCTTGACTTCACTGACAGCAACCACGTGCCCCTTTTGAATTTGCAGTCTCTGACTCACCTTGATTTGCATTGCTCAAGCAGCAAGAATTGAGGCCAGAAATGGCTTTTATCTACGTATCTGATACTGCAGTCTAATCTACCGGCATGGCTGATGGCAGCGCTGAATGGAGGTCTGATTACGCCAATCAAACTGTAGGATTAGGACCCAAATTTGTAAATTCATAGCACAATATGAATGCTTTGGGACAATAATTATCAGCAAGCCTTGATGCCAGACCACACATTAAGAGTTTTGCAAGAAATCGCAGAAATAAACAAAGATGGAGCTCTGATAAAGTAAGCGACAAGTCTAAAACTCTTCTAACCCCACAGGTTACTTGCGGTCTCCTCCTCTTATTTTATTCTATAATTAACAGCCTCTATTCTGCTGCAATTTGGAAACTGCTATCATTCAAACTCACCCATCTGTAACTCAGAAAAGAACCTTTTCAGCTGTTATGTGAGGAAACAAATGCAGAAGCAGGGCTACTGGGAACTTCTGTTCACTTTGAACTACAGTCAAACCCAAATATAGCTCTCGTGAGCTTTCCTTGTTTGACCAGGGGGAATCAAACCCAGGAAAGGACACAAATAGGCACCTATCAGCAATCCTGTTCATTTACCCATGTCCAATAAGGAAAACGCCTGGGCTCTCCGCAGTACTTCTTTTCATGTATGAGTTAATGACCGAGTTAATTTGGCATTTCACAGTATTACGCTTTGACATGGTATTTCTGGAACATCCGTCAGACGTGATTTTCGTGGGATGAAATGGGGTTTTTTGCTCTCATTTCCTTTAGCCTTTAGTACATGAATCATTCCCTCTTGCCCCTCTATGAAAGCTGGAAGTGGGTCTAGTTCTCATTCTATGTGAGCTCCTAGGATTTTTCGGCTTATGCCACAGGAAGCTTTCTGACCGGGATAAGGGTATGTGTCAAGCTTGACGCTGCACGCAGCGTATTTGTGTTACTACAGTTCACTATTGTTTCAGCGTCTGTGACCCCCGATAACGTCAGTTTTTCCTCTGTCCTTGGATACCAGCAGCCGACCACTCAAACTGGAAAAAAACAGCCACAGACACTTCCTTTGTCATGATGGTACCTAGGAAGAAAAGCTGCACGACAACAAGGTTTGCGACTCAAGCTGTCTTTTGTCACAGCTCTGTATTTTTCTTTCTGCTGGTTTGGGCTTTTCTTGGTGCATGTGTGTTGAAATGAAAAAAACAGCTAGAGACCTGCTGTGTGTTTTAATTCCATGACATGGGAAGGGCGCTGACAATTAACGACTTAGTTGCTGCAGTAATCTCAAAGTTTTGGCTAAATATTAGACAAGTGCTGGATTTCCCAATCCACCCCACAATGAACAGGCATAGGCACCTACACTATAGGACTCTTTCATCCCGCACAGAACCTGCAGCCTCACAGAGATTTTTTTTTAAAGAAAGAAACAAGAAAAAAGTCCCTGGTGAGCCTCACAATATAATCAATTAGCCTACGAGTTAGTGAAGTGTACTCCACACAAACCCCTGTGTCACCATACAGTCCGGGAGAACAGGAAGGCAGAAGGGAAAGGTAACTTACCGTCCTTTTCCACTTCTTGGTTCTGGAACTTCTCCAAGAGGTTCTGCGCCCTCCTCTCCAGGTCAGAGCCAGGGATATTCTTCTTCAAGTAATCCAACAGCTTCATCAAACATGGGTAGTCAGGCGGCTCTCTGAAATCCTCCGTACACTGATCAAGCCAGGCTCCTAAGATTGATGCTACTTCACTAAGAGCAAATACACAAGAACGCACTGGTTGTAAACAGCATGTATTGATGCAACCACAGGTATCTGTGTCTAATACAACAATAAAAACACAGGCATTCATACCCCACGTGAAGGCAGTATGAAGACTTTTTTGAGCACAGAATTTAATTTTTATACATGGAATCTTATTAAGATATCACTCAGATTTTGCCAGGGACCTCATGAAGTTGCTCCTGATTTGCCCTCCCCCAAGTGGATCTGATTATAGTCCCCAAATGAAAACGAATAAAGAATCAAATCCACTTAAGCTATATGGAGACTCTTCTATTAAATTCAGGACATCAAAAATTGATAGAATAGAACAGATTATTTCAGTTGGAAGGGACCTACAACGATCATCTAAGTCCGACTGCCTGACCACTTCAGGGCTGACCAAAAGTTACGGCACGTTGTTAAGGGCATGGTCCAAATGCCTCTCAAACACTGACAGCCTTGGGGCGTTGACCACCTCTCTGGGAAGTCTGTTCCAGGGTTTGACCACTCTCTCAGTAAAGAAATGCTTCCTAATGCCCAGCCTGAACCTCCCCTGGCACAGCCCTGAACCATTCCCATGCGTCCTGTCCCTGGATCCCAGGGAGAAGAGCTCAGCACCTCCCTCTCCACGTCCCCTCCTCAGGAAGCTGCAGAGAGCCATGAGGTCGCCCCTCAGCCTCCTTTTCTCCAAACCAGACAAGCCCAAGGTCCTCAGCCGCTCCTCACAGGACATGCCTCCAGCCCTGCCACCACCTTGGTTGACCTCCTCTGGACGCATTCAGGGTAGCAGCTTCCCCGTGGAAGCGCTAAATCAAACGCTTCCTTTGCTGCCCTTCCTCCCATCAATTGCTGCTGCCAAGTCTAGGGACCAAGCTGAAGCTGCATTGTCCTCCAACCCATACTACTCACGATCTGCTGTCTTAGGAGAAAGACTGAAGGAAACCTTGGCTTCTGTGAAAAAGCCATCTAAGCCTGAACCTAACCCCCATGAACATACACAGTGAGATTGCCTCATCTGTGAAGATAACACCCTAACCGTGACATGTGCAGCACGGGCAGCGCCCAGTATCGAGCTTGAAGCGCCAAGACAGCTGAACCCAGAAGACAGACTGGCCTTGCTAATCTCAGGATGAAATGCGTTTAACAAAAAAATGTATCAGCAGAACCTTGAGTTTACCCTTAGCTCAAAGACAGGGAGGGTTTGTCAAATTACACCATGCAAAAAGGTTATGCTCGGTTATGCTGGAAGAGGAACGCTTGAGGAGTTAGAGGAGCACTGGATCTTGTTCAGGAAAGTTATCACACGCCTTCTTGGACACATGTAGCTAAAAAGACACCAACTGCAGAGAACTGCCCATGGACAAGCCTAACACAGACTGAGAGGGATGAGGGGAAACCAGAGCTGATGCATCAATGCGGTTTCCACCCTGCCTGAAACGGAGGGAAGCGATCTGTTTATCTCCTTTTCCTGGTTTATGCAGGTTTTAACCCACACCCACCTATTGGGATCGGTACATAGATACTCCACAAATGGATGCTTATGGGAAATTCTTTAAATCCTGTCTTTGCAGGGACTTCCCATCATTTCAACTTGATTTTGTAACAAGATGTAAAATTCATGCTATGGATTTCCAGAGATAACTCACAATGCTGTTGACAAATTTCAACTGAGTGTGAAAAAACCAAAACAAAGTCTGCCAAAATAATCAAATTACTTCAAGTTTTAAGAAACTTCAAGCCTGGATAAAAAAAGTAACTATCAACTTTTCTTTTTTTTCTGCTGCATTTTCTGTGAGATCTGTGGTTCGTCACAGCAACGTGCCGGTAGCTCACCATGTCTATGTTGGTGCACTACGACCACGGGCCACAGCACATATTACAGGCTGGGAAGACACAGACAGCATCTCAAAAAACGATGTAAAGAGAATTTTATTCGCATGAGCTGACAGAGGGATTAGGGAAAAGGACTTTTGTGTGCAGTCACATAACATGACACACTGTCCACAGCCACTGCCTCATAATCACCTACTGTGACAGAGTAGGACATAACGTGAAAGGGAAAAAAGCCCCTTGTTCCAGAGTAAAAGGCAAAAGAAACCTCTAAATTTCCTGAGAAAAGGAAGTCCTGAAAATTTCCCCCTTGACAAGGAAGCCATCCCTGTATTTCAAATCTCTTCCAGCCAGTAGTCACATAAATGGTGCTAGGAGGATAAGCAAACCCGTTCTTTACCCCTTTAACTGCACTTCAGAACAGATTTGCTCTTTTTCTTGCAAATTTGGATGACTTCAGAATTTAAATCTCACTCTAAAAGCAACACTGTAGATCACAGGGGCACTAGTGGCAAAGAAACACGCATACACACGCTGCCTGAAACAACCCCAGCTTCGGTCTGCAGACACTGCTGTCATGCACAATGAAATCAGTCACAAGCCATAACCATTTACCACCAGAGGTAAAGCAGGGGAAACAAACACTCCTCCTTTGTTGAATCAACTAACTCTTGGCCTAGATGTGTTCGTCTCATGTTGAATTCTGAGACAATTTCCCTGACAGAAAGATCTCTGCGTTATAGGGCTGGATATCTTACCAGACCGGTGATATGTGGCCTTTACACAAGCCTCTTTAAGCAAGCCAACAGTGCTCTGAAATTTCAAAGGAAGCAACATCTATGCTGCCCACAGCCTCCCCCAGTACCGAATCCTGACTGGGGCTTCCTGTGCAAAATAACAGTGAAGAAACACACTTACGTCCCCAGGACTGGTTTGGATTCAGAGGAATCCTGGCTTACATCCTCTTCACAGCCTGAGGGCTCTGGGTTTCCGCACCTGAAAAAATGAGACGGGTGTTTAGAGGAACTCCTACTGAATAAAAGCAAAATCCTAAATAGCATAATTCATATACAAGTCTCATCAACAACTAAAAAGCTCAAACTACAAATATGGAATCTAACACTTGGGCAAAACTAAGGAGCTTGAAGATTATTTCACTTAGGAGGAAACAAGTCCTCAAGAGACAGACAGTTCACTTACATGAAGCAGCCTGCACACAGGAGGAATCAACCAAAACATTTTCCTTGCTCACAGCTCCAAGACCCTTTCTGCCTGTTTGCACTCCATCCTTGCCCAGAGCAATATTCCAGGGCGCAATGAGGCTGCAACACAACCACTTTCTCCAACGCAGCTTCTCTTTCTCTAGTAGTTGCCATTTCTTCCTACTCCAAGAGGGATTTCCCACAAAGTTCTTGAGGTGACAAGTGCCCACTTGTGCCAAAACTACTGACACACTTGTCACGAGTGGGAAGGGCCCACGGCACTCTGAAAATTACCACTGGGAAAGAGGAAACCATGGGCACGACTCCAAAAGTGCAAAGCAAAATCTCTCACCTACACAGGCAGCGCATGTGCCTCGAAGGCAGGATTATGCCCTTCATTCTCAACGGCAGTGCCCCCTGTTTCAGACATACAGCTCCATAACGGAGTTCATGGTTCCTTACAGCCAGCTTTCATGAATGAAAGCGGACAATTACGCACAGTCCAGAATAAGGCAAGCTGATTTTACGCATTCTGTGCCCAACTAAGGGTGTCAGGCACCTGAAATTAATCTGAACAGTCAGAGGAGAGTAAGTGCATCTTTAAGTGCTTGTGCTACAACATCCTCGTAACATCAGGTAGAGAACACCTAGCGGGCTGCCAGTTTGTGTCCAGGAGGTTCATGTCAGAACTCTTAACAAAGTCATCCAAAATGTTTCAAAGGACAAAAAGAAGAGGTGGAAGTATCAGTCTAAGGCTTCACACGCAAGAATCCCAGGTCTGTACAGATAGCGTTTGCAATTCAAAGAAAAATTCCATTCAATTCAACTCACTATTTATTTATTCCAACTTTTTCTGTTAAAAATGTGTCTTTTATAAAAGTCAGTAAAATAAATCATACACAAAATGTTACTGGCTAAAAGGGACAATCTATACGCACACAGCTGTTGGCTCCTCTGATAAATCTGTGCCTCTTTGGCAATTTACAGGCTTAGGAAGCAAGACACTCTCACGACACACTGTCACTTGGCAAGTCAGCTCCTCTTTAAAGTTACTAGCACCCCCACAAACTTGCTGTCCTTTCGTATTTTATTCTTCAAAGATACCTGTGCCCGAAACATAGAATCCAAAACTGAGGGTATAGGAAGAATTACCCGTTCAGAAGAATGAATTCCTCAACAGTTTTACATTCTTGGATACGTGCACTGTCAATTTGTATTGCTCCCCGTGCTCTATGTCAGAATTAGTACAGACTGAGAGGTAAAGCTCACGGTAGTAAATCTAACTGTACGGTCTGCTCCCCAGGGTGGCTGCTCTTTCCTCGTCTGACTTCTTACCTGGCTGCAAAGTTACTGCACTTGAGCAACCACAGCTATTATCACAATCACAGCAGGACTGGCACTTAGGCATTTCAACATCGCTATTAATTGAGCCACATAACGTCCCTACAAAGCAAGTAGGATCATACCCCTTTCCTGACACAAAAGAAAAGCACAGATGGCTTATCCGTGCCTTGTTCCTTACCTACCTAAGCGGGAGAGCCAAAATCAAAAGCTAGGAGTTCTTACGCTACTCCTCTGTTCTGATTACTATAGGCCAGAACAACTGATTCTGTACATCATGGAGTCATAAGTGCTGCTGCGGGCACGAGGGGTGGTGACTTACAGGTATTGCTGTCAGGGAAAGCGGGGGAAGATGTTCAGGAAAGAAGAAACCGTCTTCTAGAGAAGCCGATCTCATGAGCTCCACTGCCATCAGAAAAACAGCTGAGATGACCAAGTGACAACAGCCCTGGTTTGCAGCAGGTCCTATCCACTTCACCAAACGCTTAGGGCCGCGCTCTGTAGTTAGCTGTGAGAGCTTAGCCCTCCAATGGCCGTATTTTTCACATCTACAGAAACCTTCCCTGATACCTGTTCCAATAACCCCACTTCACAAAACCCTCGTGCAATAACGGTATCCCACACTCCCACTGATATTCCATGAAGGGCCATGCTCTCAGTAAAAACCTCTGACCACAAGCATCCAGCCAGACACACTGATGTGTCAGCTCAAAGAACATCTGTACTCTGTGCTCCTGACAACCAGGCACTTGGCTTTTAAAGTTCAAATCCTCAAAAAGACAGATATAGTGGCTCAGGTCTATCCTGTTAATAGCTGCAAAATGGACAAGCATACCAGGAGGACCTCTCCTTCCTCAAGTTACGAGATCACGAGAGGAGTTCAAATATGAACACAGATTTCACATGTAGACAATGAGCTCCCACAAGGCTCTCAAACGAGGCTGTGCCACAAGCGCACTCAAGCCCTGGCACGGGACTTGCAGGTCTATTCTGAGATACATAAACACACTGAGTGTTCTCCATCTCATAACCAAGCTCCTTTGGGTCCATGACACGGCAGTTGGGGGACTAATCCCAACCTGATTTACACTGGTGAAATTATTCTCCTCATCCCCAGTACAAATGCTTCATCTATTCTGCAGGAAGGGTACTGCTGTAGCTCATATTCTGTGCCTGGACTGACTGGGAAAGGGGAAAGTCAAATGGGTTGCCCAAAGCTGGAAGAGACCCTGGAGCTCATTTTGCATGGCAGTGTGGGAACCTGCTGGCTGCCTACTACTGCCTCTACCCATTACAGAACACTGCCTTCTTGGTGCTTGTGATGAATTTTTAACTACCAGCTGTTCTTTGATGACTTCTCATGGCAAAGGGGAGGAAAATACTGATAGCTCTCTGTCACAGCAGCCAGGAAAAAAAATCAGAGAATTGAGCTCCCACGTTGAGTCTCATGGGGCAAGAGGAACAGCCCAAATCAGTAGAGCTTCTAGCTTGCTGTCCTTGCTAAGTGCTAAAAAAAACCAAACCTAACAAGCGATAACATGTGTTTCTAACTAAAGCCTCGGAGAGTCCTGTGTCATTTACAGACATTAATTAAGCTCTACATCTCTTCTTGTCAGAGACAGCTACTGAAATGCTCACAGCCAAGGAGCTTTTACCAATTTATCTCTGGTGCTTAAGCAAAACAGTTGCTGCGTGAGTGACGGAAGGCAAAGCGACCTCACTGTCCAACCAATCCATTCAGACAACGGAGGACAGGAAGGTGTTCAGTATGTTAACGGCACAGTTCTGGACTGGGGATGCTTGAACCCTTTTAAGCCAGACTCAAAACCCCCCTAATCCCAACACACAAGCCATCAGAAAAGCAGGGAGGTAAGCAGTGGGAAGACCACGCTCGGTATTGTAGAACAGAATTGAATCGACAGTCTGCCTGAATCTCAGGAATTAAAACAGTGCAGCGTATTTCTCAGTCTTGATGGGACTGTGTGACATGTGGACATGACAGAAGAGTTCCACATTTTTCTTCCACCTCAAAACAAAAGGAAGCTAAAGGCTTCTTCTTCAGTGACGCCTTGAGAAGTCAGTGCACTGATAAAAAAAACTAAGGTCTTCTTAACTGGTGGAAGCTGAGACATTCATAGAAAAACAATCCTCAGTAACGCTGACAAGAATAGAGCATCTTCATACTGTAATCAAATATAACGTTGCAGCTACTCTTCACCACCACAATGCATGCAAACCACAGATCACACCGCTGTCAAAGAACAAATGCTGAAGACCTAAGGCACATTTTTACACCCGACATCTACAGATAAAATCCACGTTCATATGGTGCTAGGAGGATAAGAAAACCCCTTTTTCACCCCTTTAACTGCACTTCAAAACAGCTTTGCTCTTTTTCTTGCAAATTCGGATGACTTCAGAATCTAAATCTCACTCTAAAAGCAACACTGTAAATCACAGGGGCACTAGTGGCAAAGAAACACGCATACACACGCTGCCTGAAACAACCCCAGCTTCGGTCTGCAGACACTGCTGTCATGCACAATGAAATCAGTCACGAGCCATAACCATTTACCACCAAAAAAGTGCAGGGGAAACAAACACTCCTCCTTTGTTGAATCAACTAACTCTTGGCCTAGATGTGTTCGTCTCATGTTGAATTCTGAGACAATTTCCCTGACAGAAAGATCTCTGCGTTATAGGGCTGGATATCTTACCAGACCGGTGATATGTGGCCTTTACACAAGCCTCTTTAAGCAAGCCAACAGTGCTCTGAAATTTCAAAGGAAGCAACATCTATGCTGCCCACAGCCTCCCCCAGTACCGAATCCTGACTGGGGCTTCCTGTGCAAAATAACAGTGAAGAAACACACTTACGTCCCCAGGACTGGTTTGGATTCAGAGGAATCCTGGCTTACATCCTCTTCACAGCTTGAGGGCTCTGGGTTTCCGCACCTGAAAAAATGAGACGGGTGTTTAGAGGAACTCCTACTGAATAAAAGCAAAATCCTAAATAGCATAATTCATACACAAGTCTCATCAACAACTAAAAAGCTCAAACTACAAATATGGAATCTAACACTTGGGCAAAACTAAGGAGCTTGAAGATTATTTCACTTAGGAGGAAACAAGTCCTCAAGAGACAGACAGTTCACTTACATGAAGCAGCCTGCACACAGGAGGAATCAACCAAAACATTTTCCTTGCTCACAGCTCCAAGACCCTTTCTGCCTGTTTGCACTCCATCCTTGCCCAGAGCAATATTCCAGGGCGCAATGAGGCTGCAACACAACCACTTTCTCCAACGCAGCTTCTCTTTCTCTAGTAGTTGCCATTTCTTCCTACTCCAAGAGGGATTTCCCACAAAGTTCTCGAGGTGACAAGTGCCCACTTGTGCCAAAACTACTGACACACTTGTCACGAGTGGGAAGGGCCCACGGCACTCTGAAAATTACCACTGGGAAAGAGGAAACCATGGGCACGACTCCAAAAGTGCAAAGCAAAATCTCTCACCTACACAGGCAGCGCATGTGCCTCGAAGGCAGGATTATGCCCTTCATTCTCAACGGCAGTGCCCCCTGTTTCAGACATACAGCTCCATAACGGAGTTCATGGTTCCTTACAGCCAGCTTTCATGAATGAAAGCGGACAATTACGCACAGTCCAGAATAAGGCAAGCTGATTTTACGCATTCTGTGCCCAACTAAGGGTGTCAGGCACCTGAAATTAATCTGAACAGTCAGAGGAGAGTAAGTGCATCTTTAAGTGCTTGTGCTACAACATCCTCGTAACATCAGGTAGAGAACACCTAGCGGGCTGCCAGTTTGTGTCCAGGATGTTAAGAGTTCTGACATGAACCAAGTCATCCAAAATGTTTCAAAGGACAAAAAGAAGAGGTGGAAGTATCAGTCTAAGGCTTCACACGCAAGAATCCCAGGTCTGTACAGATAGCGTTTGCAATTCAAAGAAAAATTCCATTCAATTCAACTCACTATTTATTTATTCCAACTTTTTCTGTTAAAAACGTGTCTTTTATAAAAGTCAGTAAAATAAATCATACACAAAATATTACTGGCTAAAAGGGACAATCTATATGCACACAGCTATTGGCTCCTCTGATAAATCTGTGCCTCTTTGGCAATTTACAGGCTTAGGAAGCAAGACACTCTCACGACACACTGTCACTTGGCAAGTCAGCTCCTCTTTAAAGTTACTAGCACCCCCACAAACTTGCTGTCCTTTCGTATTTTATTCTTCAAAGATACCTGTGCCCGAAACATAGAATCCAAAACTGAGGGTATAGGAAGAATTACCCGTTCAGAAGAATGAATTCCTCAACAGTTTTACATTCTTGGATACGTGCACTGTCAATTTGTATTGCTCCCCGTGCTCTATGTCAGAATTAGTACAGACTGAGAGGTAAAGCTCACGGTAGTAAATCTAACTGTACGGTCTGCTCCCCAGGGTGGCTGCTCTTTCCTCGTCTGACTTCTTACCTGGCTGCAAAGTTACTGCACTTGAGCAACCACAGCTATTATCACAATCACAGCAGGACTGGCACTTAGGCATTTCAACATCGCTATTAATTGAGCCACATAACGTCCCTACAAAGCAAGTAGGATCATACCCCTTTCCTGACACAAAAGAAAAGCACAGATGGCTTATCCGTGCCTTGTTCCTTACCTACCTAAGCGGGAGAGCCAAAATCAAAAGCTAGGAGTTCTTACGCTACTCCTCTGTTCTGATTACTATAGGCCAGAACAACTGATTCTGTACATCATGGAGTCATAAGTGCTGCTGCGGGCACGAGGGGTGGTGACTTACAGGTATTGCTGTCAGGGAAAGCGGGGGAAGATGTTCAGGAAAGAAGAAACCGTCTTCTAGAGAAGCCGATCTCATGAGCTCCACTGCCATCAGAAAAACAGCTGAGATGACCAAGTGACAACAGCCCTGGTTTGCAGCAGGTCCTATCCACTTCACCAAACGCTTAGGGCCGCGCTCTGTAGTTAGCTGTGAGAGCTTAGCCCTCCAATGGCCGTATTTTTCACATCTACAGAAACCTTCCCTGATACCTGTTCCAATAACCCCACTTCACAAAACCCTCGTGCAATAACGGTATCCCACACTCCCACTGATATTCCATGAAGGGCCATGCTCTCAGTAAAAACCTCTGACCACAAGCATCCAGCCAGACACACTGATGTGTCAGCTCAAAGAACATCTGTACTCTGTGCTCCTGACAACCAGGCACTTGGCTTTTAAAGTTCAAATCCTCAAAAAGACAGATATAGTGGCTCAGGTCTATCCTGTTAATAGCTGCAAAATGGACAAGCATACCAGGAGGACCTCTCCTTCCTCAAGTTACGAGATCACGAGAGGAGTTCAAATATGAACACAGATTTCACATGTAGACAATGAGCTCCCACAAGGCTCTCAAACGAGGCTGTGCCACAAGCGCACTCAAGCCCTGGCACGGGACTTGCAGGTCTATTCTGAGATACATAAACACACTGAGTGTTCTCCATCTCATAACCAAGCTCCTTTGGGTCCATGACACGGCAGTTGGGGGACTAATCCCAACCTGATTTACACTGGTGAAATTATTCTCCTCATCCCCAGTACAAATGCTTCATCTATTCTGCAGGAAGGGTACTGCTGTAGCTCATATTCTGTGCCTGGACTGACTGGGAAAGGGGAAAGTCAAATGGGTTGCCCAAAGCTGGAAGAGACCCTGGAGCTCATTTTGCATGGCAGTGTGGGAACCTGCTGGCTGCCTACTACTGCCTCTACCCATTACAGAACACTGCCTTCTTGGTGCTTGTGATGAATTTTTAACTACCAGCTGTTCTTTGATGACTTCTCATGGCAAAGGGGAGGAAAATACTGATAGCTCTCTGTCACAGCAGCCAGGAAAAAAAATCAGAGAATTGAGCTCCCACGTTGAGTCTCATGGGGCAAGAGGAACAGCCCAAATCAGTAGAGCTTCTAGCTTGCTGTCCTTGCTAAGTGCTAAAAAAAACCAAACCTAACAAGCGATAACATGTGTTTCTAACTAAAGCCTCGGAGAGTCCTGTGTCATTTACAGACATTAATTAAGCTCTACATCTCTTCTTGTCAGAGACAGCTACTGAAATGCTCACAGCCAAGGAGCTTTTACCAATTTATCTCTGGTGCTTAAGCAAAACAGTTGCTGCGTGAGTGACGGAAGGCAAAGCGACCTCACTGTCCAACCAATCCATTCAGACAACGGAGGACAGGAAGGTGTTCAGTATGTTAACGGCACAGTTCTGGACTGGGGATGCTTGAACCCTTTTAAGCCAGACTCAAAACCCCCCTAATCCCAACACACAAGCCATCAGAAAAGCAGGGAGGTAAGCAGTGGGAAGACCACGCTCGGTATTGTAGAACAGAATTGAATCGACAGTCTGCCTGAATCTCAGGAATTAAAACAGTGCAGCGTATTTCTCAGTCTTGATGGGACTGTGTGACATGTGGACATGACAGAAGAGTTCCACATTTTTCTTCCACCTCAAAACAAAAGGAAGCTAAAGGCTTCTTCTTCAGTGACGCCTTGAGAAGTCAGTGCACTGATAAAAAAAACTAAGGTCTTCTTAACTGGTGGAAGCTGAGACATTCATAGAAAAACAATCCTCAGTAACGCTGACAAGAATAGAGCATCTTCATACTGTAATCAAATATAACGTTGCAGCTACTCTTCACCACCACAATGCATGCAAACCACAGATCACACCGCTGTCAAAGAACAAATGCTGAAGACCTAAGGCACATTTTTACACCCGACATCTACAGATAAAATCCACGTTCATATGGTGCTAGGAGGATAAGAAAACCCCTTTTTCACCCCTTTAACTGCACTTCAAAACAGCTTTGCTCTTTTTCTTGCAAATTCGGATGACTTCAGAATCTAAATCTCACTCTAAAAGCAACACTGTAAATCACAGGGGCACTAGTGGCAAAGAAACACGCATACACACGCTGCCTGAAACAACCCCAGCTTCGGTCTGCAGACACTGCTGTCATGCACAATGAAATCAGTCACGAGCCATAACCATTTACCACCAAAAAAGTGCAGGGGAAACAAACACTCCTCCTTTGTTGAATCAACTAACTCTTGGCCTAGATGTGTTCGTCTCATGTTGAATTCTGAGACAATTTCCCTGACAGAAAGATCTCTGCGTTATAGGGCTGGATATCTTACCAGACCGGTGATATGTGGCCTTTACACAAGCCTCTTTAAGCAAGCCAACAGTGCTCTGAAATTTCAAAGGAAGCAACATCTATGCTGCCCACAGCCTCCCCCAGTACCGAATCCTGACTGGGGCTTCCTGTGCAAAATAACAGTGAAGAAACACACTTACGTCCCCAGGACTGGTTTGGATTCAGAGGAATCCTGGCTTACATCCTCTTCACAGCTTGAGGGCTCTGGGTTTCCGCACCTGAAAAAATGAGACGGGTGTTTAGAGGAACTCCTACTGAATAAAAGCAAAATCCTAAATAGCATAATTCATACACAAGTCTCATCAACAACTAAAAAGCTCAAACTACAAATATGGAATCTAACACTTGGGCAAAACTAAGGAGCTTGAAGATTATTTCACTTAGGAGGAAACAAGTCCTCAAGAGACAGACAGTTCACTTACATGAAGCAGCCTGCACACAGGAGGAATCAACCAAAACATTTTCCTTGCTCACAGCTCCAAGACCCTTTCTGCCTGTTTGCACTCCATCCTTGCCCAGAGCAATATTCCAGGGCGCAATGAGGCTGCAACACAACCACTTTCTCCAACGCAGCTTCTCTTTCTCTAGTAGTTGCCATTTCTTCCTACTCCAAGAGGGATTTCCCACAAAGTTCTCGAGGTGACAAGTGCCCACTTGTGCCAAAACTACTGACACACTTGTCACGAGTGGGAAGGGCCCACGGCACTCTGAAAATTACCACTGGGAAAGAGGAAACCATGGGCACGACTCCAAAAGTGCAAAGCAAAATCTCTCACCTACACAGGCAGCGCATGTGCCTCGAAGGCAGGATTATGCCCTTCATTCTCAACGGCAGTGCCCCCTGTTTCAGACATACAGCTCCATAACGGAGTTCATGGTTCCTTACAGCCAGCTTTCATGAATGAAAGCGGACAATTACGCACAGTCCAGAATAAGGCAAGCTGATTTTACGCATTCTGTGCCCAACTAAGGGTGTCAGGCACCTGAAATTAATCTGAACAGTCAGAGGAGAGTAAGTGCATCTTTAAGTGCTTGTGCTACAACATCCTCGTAACATCAGGTAGAGAACACCTAGCGGGCTGCCAGTTTGTGTCCAGGAGGTTCATGTCAGAACTCTTAACAAAGTCATCCAAAATGTTTCAAAGGACAAAAAGAAGAGGTGGAAGTATCAGTCTAAGGCTTCACATGCAAGAATCCCAGGTCTGTACAGATAGCGTTTGCAATTCAAAGAAAAATTCCATTCAATTCAACTCACTATTTATTTATTCCAACTTTTTCTGTTAAAAATGTGTCTTTTATAAAAGTCAGTAAAATAAATCATACACAAAATGTTACTGGCTAAAAGGGACAATCTATATGCACACAGCTATTGGCTCCTCTGATAAATCTGTGCCTCTCTGGCAATTTACAGGCTTAGGAAGCAAGACACTCTCACGACACACTGTCACTTGGCAAGTCAGCTCCTCTTTAAAGTAAATATAATCTACACAAACTTGACTGGGAAAATGCAGTAAATATTCTCCTCCCAAAATAAGATCACCTCCGATCTAATCATGTCCCAATTAGAATTCAGTGTGAGAAAACTAATCTTGTGGGTTCTAAGCATTTATACAGATACAGCAGATGTGATTTAACAGTCTTACCCTAAGCTATTCCTAGAATATCATCCAGTTCTTCTGCTGTCTGCAAATACTTATGACTGCATGTTCACGTGAAGTACTAGAAGGGGACATTGAATTCTTTCTTATGTTTGTACAATCCCTGTCTCAAATCAGCAGCTCCCAAACAGGAGAGTGTAGGTCCAAAAATATCAGTATCCAGAAAAACATACTAATCTATTCTAGGTATGACTTTGCAGCCCATGCATTCTTTTTTTTTTTTTGAGGGGTGGGTAGAGGGAAGCTGTACTAATTTTCTTGCGTTGGTCCTAGTTTGGATCCTTAGCAGTCAGACACGGCACACTTTTGCTGCCTGATGACTACGCTTTAATGACAGCTGGGATGTGGGCAGCATGCATTTACACATTTTATCTTTATGCTGAAATTCTGAATTTTGCAGGACTCTTGATATCTTTCCATTGGGTTATTAAGTCCATGTCCTCTAAAAGTAATGGGAGAAATTGCTGAGCACATCCCCCTATCATGTAAATGATGGCTCAGTTCCCACTGTATACTGGCTCTTACCTCTCAAGAATTTCCAGTACTTCCTTAGCAGAAGCAAAGGCACGGTATGTAGACAGAAATATACTGGTGTAGGTGAAATCCCTGTCTCCAAAAGCTGTCAGAAGATTCTTCACAAGTCTGTCCAGAGTCCCAGCTTTTATTGTCCGGATTTTGCAGGTTTCATACTGGCTGACAGTATGTTCTGGAGGGAACTCGTCCCCTCCAGCCTACAAAGTTGAAACAAAACAATCACAAAAATCAGACAGAAGCCAGATCCCGGACACAGCTTTCACAATGAAACAAAGATTAAATTCCATCTTTCACCTCAATACTCCATCTTTAGTTACTACGTGATTTTGTCACTTTTGGCTAAATGAACACCAAATGCCGTATCGAATAGCAGAGGTTTTCAGTAAGTTTATCTTGAAGATAACTTCTACGCTCCACACAATCTTTTACAGTCCAACTGCTATTAAGTTGGCTTATGATCCCATCAGATATTATCATCTAAAAGAAAATCCATCACACCACAAATAATATTATTACTGGGAGGAACAATAGTGGTAACTCAGTGCCCCATTAACTTCTGAATAAACATGAAAACTGACCACAACTTTGGCATCAGCACTTGTGATTCCCTTTCTGAAAATACCAACTTTGGGTTGCCACACAGAACCCAAGGTCATGAACACATCTGGATGTGAAACATTTCATGATACTTTTGCAAGGAGGGTGCCAACGTCATCTTGCAAACTTACCATTAGAACATTTCCATCTTCTCTTACAGTTTTCATTTGGCACAAGATTTGTCAACAAATTTAGGGTTTGGTGTTGGGGGGAGGGGCTTAGACAGCATTTGGTTGTCATGCTTACAGACTGGTTTAAGTCTGAAATAACTAGAAACATTCCCTTCAATTCTGCCATTATTTAGAGGACGGTTCAGAAAATTATTTTTGTGACTACTTTAAATACTGATTTGTTAAGTATGTGGGATAAAAACTTTAAAATGAGATTATAAATCAAATACATCAACAAGAGCAATCAAACAGAAGATTTCCCTCTACCTCTTGAGTTGACTGTCTCTGGGAAGGAATGTTCAGATCACTAACCTAAGAAAGGCCGAACTACAGAGGCAGCATGGGGAGGTGTACAGTTCTCTTTCTCCTGCTGCTGTTTAATGGGGACCAAACTGACTGATGGACTGCATCCTCAGCTTGAGGAAAACATGCCGTGACACACCTGCTCTTTTACCTCAGTCACAGTTACATGACGTGCATAATCACATATCACCAGCACTAATGGAACTCCAGTAACAAAAAAGTAATTTTCCTTGAGAGAAAGAAATGGCTTGAGCCCATTCGAGTGTCCGCAACCATGAGTGAAATGAAAAATCCTGTCAAAAATCCCCAGACATCACTATGATTTATGTTAATAAACTATTGGAAGATCATCTGAACGAATGAAATACCTTTTTGAAGTAGTTACTTTTATTCACTTCCACTGACTTTACAAAGTCAAATCCTAGCTAGGATTAATGGCATTATGCAAAGGAGAAATCAAGCCGTCATGAAATATTTCAAGGGGGGGGGGAGGGAATCTTAAATCTTCTTAGGTTAGATTAGATATATCAGTAGAAGAATACTACAGGAAACAAACTTGCACTGGACATGAACACACAACACTCTAGTACTTAGTCTTTGCATCATCAACTCTCCTGCAACCTCAGGATAAAAACTAAGGAGTTCAACCATTTTCATCGCAGCATTATTCCGCTGCAGATTTCCTCCTTACATACTCACCCACAGCATGTCTTCAGCTGGGACTGCTGTGATGGTTCTCTTCGGAATCACAGCCTCCCCTCCTAGTAAGAGCTTCTGCTGTATCATGAGATCACGCAGTAACAGCATATCATTAGGTCACATTTCACAGCCTTACAGTAACGGTTTATAATTTAACAGCTCTTCTGAGTTTGGAATATCGAGTCGGTTATTTGTACAGACTGAGAGGCTCCCCTAAGTAACAAGACAATCCATATTCTGAGTTTCTCCATGGTTCCTTGACGTGTCTCAAATTCATCCCGACCAACCACCACCAGGACTGAATATGAAGTTCATGGACAGTTTGACCAGACGTTTTGCTCCAGAAACTGCCTGCTAAGGTATGAGTTAGAAACAACAAGGCTAACGATATTCCAACATTAACACAACACCTTGGGACTAGACTGAGGACATGAAGACGGCATCTTAATGACTTAGAGTCACTACCAACTCTGGCTTGGTATATTGACAAAAGCACAAAGAAAAAAGTTAACCTATTCATAAAATAATTAGGAACGGATCACCCATCCACTTCATATTTACATCACGACCTTCCATTGCTTTTGAATTATTTACAATAGACACCCTTTTTTGTTTAAAACAAGATAGAGGTCTTTAATATTAGTCTAAAGCCCTGCTACTCTGGCACGAGGACATCTCATTTCCCAGCTTAAACAAGGTCCAACAAACTCTTACTGCTACATTAAAATACAACCTCCTGTATTAAAAAACAAAAACAAAACCCCAAAACCAAAACCAAACAAACAGACCAGACAGGAAAAGAAAAATCAGGAATAACAGCAGTATCCCACAGTGTTCTGGGCTTTCTAACAAGAAGTGGGCCCAGGCACAGATTTTTGGCAGAAAAGTGCCTCTGTGTCTGTAGGAAGGCCTGGAAGAGCCAGGATCATCTTGCACCATCAAGACACAAAGACCTGTCAACAGCCCGTAAAGAGTATAGATGCAGTAGGTAAGCAGAGGCCCTAGGAGACTTGCAGCCACATCTCAACTGCAAAATGGCACCATTCCACCCTGAGTTTAAGACACTGAAAGAAGCCATTCCCAGAGGCCCTTTTCTGTCCACCTGCTGCAGCCAAGTGGGCTGGGAAAGTGGTCCAGCCAAAACAGAGCCCTTTATTTCACCTCGTAGGCTCAGGTTTAACCCGCACAAGTTCACCCCACGGCTGCAGAAACACACAGGCTGATGCAGGGAACACAAGCTTGGGTGCAAGCTGTAAGAATTTCTGGAAGCACTGTGGGTTTACATCTGCTCAAACAGACTGGCAACTTGGGCTTGTGTCATGAACCCATTCATACCTCTTATAAATAGACAAGGCAACACACAGTACTACTGCACCAAACCCCACTGTTACCCCAAACGCAACCCCACAGGGAATGAGTGAAATTACACCAGAATAACTTGAAAAACTTTGTTCCGTGGATCTCATGGCTGATATAAAGGTGTATAATCTGTTATACACCTGACTTAAAGGTACATATAGAATTATATATGGCATCACCATTACAGAAACACTATAAGAATACTGTTTGTTATTGGTGCTATACATCGCCCGCCTCCATTCAAATTTTCCCGAAGCAAAACTTGCTCAGGAGAAAAAAAACCACTACATTTTCTTGCTGACTTTTCATCGTACAATTAAAATAGACTTTTGACAATAACCACTTATACAATGCAACCACTTTCAAACAGGGAAGAACGCCTGCACCACCGTATTTAACTATTAATTTTCTATCCAGCAGATTGTCCAAACCATGATGTACTGATTTACGGCCATATTCTACTCAGCGTGTGTAAAGGCGTCTCATTCACTAAGGTGAATGTGTACCAAACAAGGGCTGAATCTGCTCCCAAGTACGATACGCGCACAAATTTCTCTGCTAATTGCAACACTGCAACTTCCCCAAGATATCATACTGGGAGAAAGTTAAAAAAAAAATAAAAACAAACCCCACACCAAAAACCAAAGCAAACCAAAAAACCAACACCAAACCCTGAAAATCTAAAACTGAGTTTGTCAGCAAAACATTAAACTGCTAGAAATCATTTTAAGAGACTTGTAGGGATTGTTCGTGCTTATATTATTTCACATATTAAAGCTGCAGCAGCAGCTCCTCTTCAACAGGTACTTAAAAATATTTTATCATCCCTAATTTTTTTCAGTGATTTCAAGATTCAAGATGAGCAGATTTTCAAACAGTTTAAGCCCACAGCTTTTTTAAATCAGAGCAGTTATCTTCATGAGATCACTGTCTCCTACCCACCTAAATCACACCTTCCCCACGCCAAATACAGGCACCGCTGCTGTTCTCCAGCCATACAACAGCATTTCTGACTTGATCGATGAATTAAAACTTCTTGCTGCTTGACTATCATTTCTTACACCCGTTCCTTGGTAGTTTGGGGCTGGACACTACCAGATGCCCAGCATGGGCACATTAAGCTCTCGGAGACAAAGCTTGAAGACATGAAAAAGCCCCACGCGCCATCATTACCATCAACCTCTAGGTTGACCTTTGTCATCCTTATAGAAAACAGGTAAAAATTCATTTGGTTTTTTGGGTTATATATAGATTAATTTTAATTCCTATCTCATTCTCTCTAGGAAGCAGACTTATTCTTTTGTTGTTCTCATATGGCTGACAAAACTTGATCTGTTTGTGTTCACTTCCTTTGTGAGGCTTGACTTCACCAACTCTTAGTTTAACTCTTAGATACAGCTTTCTCTGCTGACAAGAGCTTTTCTCTATTTCTCAAAGTCTAACTCCTAAAAAAAAAAAATAAAATCTTTCTTAGATCATTATTCATGCACCCTGGTCTGAAAGGTTTTTTCCCTTATTCAAACTAGAAGTCAAGGTAGTGTTTGCAGTTTGGTCTCTCCAACTTCCAAGCTCATACATTCAACTATCTGAACTTCCTACCTTACTTGACTTCACCAAACACATTCCACAGTTTCCAAGTGTGCCACTGTAAAGCTAAGCATCTCACAGACCTACTCTACTTACCTTTCTACAGAACTTAAGGCAAATCGCACTGACACAGCATCACCTCATACTGGATGAAAGAACTGGCCGGCACTAGTATCTACTGCCTTGGTACAATTCTGGCCAGTTGCTGAGAACATTCCTCTAACCAGGTAGCCTTAAACTACCCCCTCACTTGCCTCTTTGCTATTTACATGGTCAATCATTTTCTTCCTGCCTTACTGTCTTACCCCATTCCTTCTTTTCTCTTTCCACTAACGTAAGGCCCATTCTGCTAGCCCCTAGCTGTGGTTCATCTTCAGTGTATGCATCCACTGGCATACGGCACAAACACAACCACCAGGCCAAGCATCTTCAAGAGAAAGGCCTTTTTTCCATCCCTCCTATCTTCAACTGTGTCCCCTCCACAGTCAAGCAGTTTCAGTATTTCAATTCAATCTCATTCCACACCTGCAGTCCCAGCTCCTCAAATTCTCCAGCCCTTGTTCCTCCTTGCAAAGGAACCCTTGAACAATTCTCATTTCTATCATTTCACAAATGCAGAAGTTTCTTTCCCGTCGTCGTCCTCTAATCCTTTCATTTGTCCAGTGGATGCCATCCACATCATACACTTTCTCTTGCCCCTTTTGCCCTCCACAGTCCCATCCCTCAGCTAATCAAAATCTCTTTCAGTCTCTCACCTCTTAAACATTCCCCCCATCTCTCCACTTCCTTCTCTACCTGCTGCTTTTTCCTTTCTCTGCCAACTAACTGTTTACTTTTCAGTTTACTATTTACATAAAACCACTGACTGGAGTTCACCTCTCCCGACGCCACTCATACTCTGTCAGCATACTGCTCCTGGCAACAGAAATTCAGGTGTTCAGCAGCTAATCTACTTTTACAGCCACTGCTCTACTGTTCTTATCTGCTTCTGGCTAAGCTATGATTCAGCTTGTCCTTGGTTCATTTCATGGGTACCTGGCTGTCAGTTCAAGACCAACAAACACCACAGAACTCTAAATTTTTCACCCGTCTTTTCTGCTTTGCTGTCTTTGCTTCATGGACAATAGCACCATCCGGTTCAACACACAGGTGCCAGCCTCCCTATAGGCTGCCTTTACAGCCTCGGGAGTAAGCTGAACCTCATACAACCTTCTCTTTCTAGCCACGTCATTCAAATGCCTTGCTACTCCTCTTAAAACTTTTATTCCAGTTACCAATATGCCTTTTTCTCTAGCCTGATCTATTTACAGGAGCTCGTAAATACTTCCTACTATTTTTTCCTGGGAAAAACAGGAGGCACAGGTGGGAAATCTGACACTCGAAGGAAGCAGATTTGAAATTATCTGTTCTGACTGGAACTCTATGTACTTCTTGGAAACATAGGAAGGGGAGCTTCTAAGCACTATCTCTATGCAGGACAGAATTTGCTTATCTTTCTTGACTGTGGGTTCAGCACCGCTGCATTGCTTTATGTCATGGAACTTCACAAGAACACGATTTGATGTAAGTCTCGGGGCAGTTTTAAAAGTCTTTAAAACATCAATCTGGATACTACATCAAACCAAGTTCTTACATCATTGCCTCTGATCCTGAAGAAAATATAGAAACATAACAAAACAATACGAAAGCTAGAGCCAGCTCCTGAAGATCTGGCTCAAACTGCCACAGCTGCACTGATTCCAATGAAGTGAGGACATTTTCTATCAGCTGGGGACTTGGCCTGACAGAGGTGAAGCACTGGGCAGCATGCCAAATTGAGTGCGTGTGCATTTAAGCTCAATCTACTTACCACTAAAGCCTTCATGCTTTGAAATGTACCTTTGACAAACAGTACAGGGCTGGAATTCCTGCAGACATGCAGACAAGTAATTTCTAACCTAGCTGAGAAAGCACTACAAAAATAAGACCCAAACCTATATTCACTTAACTTCTCAGGAAGTTTCCGCTAACTTCCGACAGATCTTCATTAGTCAAAATACTATGACTACTAATTTGGAAGACCTGAGATAGGTTCCTAGCAGCAGAAACAAGCCATAGCCCAGTCTGAAACAACTGCTAAATGTTCAGCTTCTCAGGCCATAAGCTAAGATCCTTACTCCTGCACTAAGTATCATCCGACCCCTCGCCACAACTGGTCAAAGCTTGTCTGCATGTCAAGAAAAGAGTCAACACAAGGAGAGAGTTATTTCAGATGACCCAGGCAGTCAACTTCAGCGTTTTGGGTTTTTTCAACAGTGAGAGCAGTCAGTGCTAAAAGTTACTATCCTAGCGATTCGTGTGGAATTCAGCTCCCTGGAGCAGGCTCCAAAGCCCATGAACAGCCTTCCAAAACGCCACCGCGCCAGCTTTACTTACGCCTATCCAGTTTGCTCCTTCCTTGGCAGCGTGCTGAACCTGCACTCGTTTCAGGGTGACATGGAAAACGGCTCCCTCTTCCACCTCTTCATCCACATCCTGAATTGCGCTCTGCCAGGGAAAGGAGAAAGGGGGAAAAAAAACAAAACAAAACAAAACAAAAAGAGAGAGAGAAAAAGAACATTTTCACTCCTCTGCTAACCGCACTCTACCCCAGGTGCTGTACTGCTTCACACAGACCTGAGGGCAGAAGATGGGCTGCACAAAGTAAATACAACAATCAAAGCAATACGGGATACTTTCAGATTGAGGATATGTTCTGGAGATACTCTTGGCAAACTGTCCTCTCCTGTGGTATCAAGATACCTTGACTTCCCATTCAACTGTTTTTCCTAGACTAGCACGTACTTTAAATAGTTGTATAAAGTCTTTTCTAAGGAAACGGTTTGGGTTTGATTAGCAATCTTCTCTTCCCTCCCCTCCCCCCTTTCCCAAAGCAATTAATCTCTTTGGCCTTTCATTTATGGAAGGAATTGCACTTTTTAAAACTGCAGAATTACTTAGGCAGGCAGCCTTTAAATGCTTGTTAGCTTCGAAGTTTAAAATACACCAACCTTTTATTTCTTTTGACAGGACGGATCCAAAGAGCCGGTGGTTTGCTTTTCAAAACCTATTATTCCAAGCTACGAAAAACTTTACGGAGTCGAGGCTTTAAAACTCACAAACACTAGAAAGCGGGTTAAAAAAAATAACAAGGATAACAGAAAAAGAAGTAGCGCAACGTCCTCCAAACTTGAAGCGAACAGGTGCTGCAATGACTCCTCGTTCCCCAGCTGATTACCCGGACAAAAGCGCAGGCAGAGCCCCCGCGTCCCCGCTTCTCCCGGGGGTGGGGGACTGCCCCCCTCCGGAGCACCCTCCCGGCCCCAGGCACGGGCTCACGGTTCCTGGGGAAGGCAGCATCGCTCCGAGCGGCGACGAGCAGGGAGGCGGCAGCGCGCTGCGGCTCCGGCGAGGCTGCGGGGAGCGGCGCGCCCGGGCCACCCCGCCGGCACCGGCACCCCGCGGGCAGGGCAAGGGGCGGACGGGACGCCCGGTTACCATTTTCGCTTTCCACAGCAATTTCATTCTCGGCGCCTTCCCGGGCGCCTCGACGGGGCACGCCGCCGCCGCCGCGGGCCGGGCCGGGCCGAGCCGTGCGGCCCCTCGGCTCCGCGGCGCGGGAGGCGGGAGGGCGGGCGGCCGCGCCAGGCCCCGCCTCGGCCCGGCCCCGGCCCCGCCGAGGGGCTTCCTGTTTACCGCCGGCCGACAAGTTGCGGCGGATTCAGTCGTCCCTGCCCGGCGCCGCGCCGGGAGCGGCCGCGGGGCTGCCGCTCGCCGGGGCTCCGCCGCCCGGAGCGGGGCGTTCACCCGCCCCCAGCTCCCTGGAAGAGGGACAAGGTGCGGCGCGTCCCGCTCGGCTTCCAGCGGGGACGGGGCCGGCGGGCAGCGCCTCCTTCCCGCCGCCGCCCGGGTGCAGCCGCACCGGCAGCGCCCGGTGCCCGCGGGCGGCCGGGGCAGGTGCCCAGCGCGCAGGGCCGGGCCGGGCCGCCCGGGGGGCTCCCTGCCCGCTCCTGACGGGGTTGGAACTGTTCTAGCACTTAGAAAGGCAAACGGCCAGAAGGGGGATTTTAGGGCAAGCTCAAGCTGGACAAGCTTACTTCCCCAAGCTTGCAAGGAAGGAAGTCAGAGGCTGTAGGGAACCCCAGCCCTGCTGCGAGCGGCGGCACTCCAGGTTGTCGCGGCCCTGCTCTGCGCTCGCCCGCCGGGCAATTCAGGTGGCTCAGACAGGGGCAGAGCAAGGGCCTTCCTCCTCCTCCTCCTCCTCCTCTTCCTGCCCACCCCAGGCAGGCCGTGCCAGGGCAGGCAGTCCCCACCATGCTGGCTCTTTACATAGACTAAACCCACAATATCCTTATTTTTTTTCTGTGGGAGCCCCTTGCTCACACACAAGCCCCTCTGAACCATGACCATCCTCTTACGCAAGCACTAGCTGCAGAGATCAGCATGCTAACACAAGGATCTCGACCACCTTAAAAACACTGACTTAAGTTGCCTATTGAGCTGTCTTTAGTTACCGGGATTTTTGGACTTACAAAGGAAAGCAGAGAGGAGCTGAAGGCACCAATTACTGTGCAAGGCAATGAAAGCAGTGAGACCTGAACCAGAAAGCTCAGACCTCCTGAACCTCAGCACTAACAGCCAGTGTATTCACGTATTTACACACAAGTGTTACTGGCAAGTCTCTCAGGAGCAGTGCTGGTTCGGAGAGACTGTTACCACTTGCAGCTGTTAACGTGAAGCAGCACATGAAAGCAAGGAACATTATTTTAAGCTACGAAACCAAGATTGCATTGTGTTGTCACGGTTGAAGTGATCAGAGGATTTGCCAGGCGGAGCATTGAGTTTATTTGTGTAACACCAAAGTGATCCAGAATATGCTGAGGCAGATACAAACTTCAATAATCTGACCAGAAACCCCCAACCCAATATTAAAGAGTCTGTGTTTCGTAGAAACTTTCAGTATTTACTTGATTGAAATCTTAATCTAGTTATTTTGTTTACTTATCCCTTAAATGAGTTGACATGAGTAAGCTTCTAGAAGCTGTTTCCGTTACCTAGTTTAGCTGCAAGAGGAAAACTGCAAGATGGCCAGGGCAATACACAGTGCAACTTAGTCTGACAAATTAATTTCATCTTTCTTTAGCCCCTACCTAGGATGCTAGTTCAGAAAAGCACGTAAGCAGGAGCTTTACTTCAGCATGAGCCTAAACCATCCACATCAAAGCAACTAAATTCTTAAGATTCTTTGATGAACTGGAGCCTAGACCCTGGAATCAGAATGAGTTGCAGGCTCAAACCTCCACGGGACTGAGTCTTGTCCCCACAAGAATTCCGTCAGACATTGCATTGCGTAGAGCCCTGCAGTCACATTTGCAACAGATTTTCAGTGCAAAAGTGTTTATCCAAATCCTCTGCCAATTCTCATATTTGCAGTTTTCTAGTTCCTTGGAAGTCTGGATTCTGTTGCTAACGGTCTCACTTGGGAGAGGGATAGGTGTAGGTTGGGGTGGTTTGCTCATCAAAGCAGCTGCCAGGGGATGGGATAGTGTTTTCCAACATCGTGTGCCTTTCTTATGCCGCAGTATTTGCTTGCTTTCCAGCTAACCAAAGAGGTCAATTCAAATATACTCCCTCTTGCAACGGACGTCGTCCATATTTATATCCTCAGATGTCATCGCTACAACCGTGTTGTTACATGGAATACAAGAAATTTCTCTCAGACTGGTAGAACCTTTCAAAGTGAATGGAACATGCTGTACTGACTACAAATTTAACAGAAGGACCCAACTCCTGTTATTAACTTTTACCAAAACATGCGTGTCTGTGTATGTGTACATAACATATATGTGTTTATTTGATCTTTGAGAGAGAAAGGATTGTGCTCAGTCTGGGCTCCTAAAAATCTGATTTCTATCCAGATACTGATTATTTCATACTGAAAAGGAGGAAAAGCGTATGTAATGCTTAACTTCCCTTTAGTTGCATTCTAAGACCATTATGTAGTGTTCAGCCCCTTATGTAGACCAAGAGACAGGATCAGAAGGCACAGGAGAACATGAAGACAAAGCAGGCTCTGATTAGTCTAAAAGATGTTCTGTAAAGATTTCAAGGACTGAGAACAGCATGAAAAAGCATGAGAACAGTCTGCAACTCGGTTTAGTGGAACTTCTGGTTTGCTCTTTTAACAGACTTTAATCACAAACTCGATCTACACCAATGAGCCACACTCGTGGTTAACTTTGTGTTAAATATTTGGTTCCTTCCCAATCATGTTCACATGCGATAGCTACATTCCTGCCATAATCAAGGTCTGTGCCTGCCCTTTCTACTGAATCAGAGTTGTTCCTCTAAATACATCTGAGCACGTATTCCTTCCCCCTTGCACCAAGAAGGAAATGCAAATCCACTTGTTAATGCAACCTTACGCTTCTCACAGTGAAATGTTATCTAAGAAGATCCTTTGTGGTCTGGAAAGTTCTCAAACAGCAGATCATTGACCACTTAAGCCCAGTGAGAACTTGCTGACTGTCCACAGAGAAATAAGTTAGTCACAGAGTGATGATTTTTCCTTGTTTTCAACTGTTGCTACAGCTGGCATGCAGACACTTTCATGAGCAGATAAAGCAAAAGACCTATAAACCAGCTGGAAATAAAGAACAGCTAGTCCTACTGCCTCTGCTAGGGGCCTAGCGGAAGGAGAAGAGGAAACAGAAGCCAGCGGTACCCAAATAAGGGAAATATTTGGGAGAGCAAAGGAAAAGGACAAAGTAACCAGGCGATGTAAGAATCGTCGCAGACAGCTTCTCTATGAGAGAAGGGCATCGCGCAGCCTAAAAGGAAAGAAGCCAGGTACCAGAGCGCTGCATGCAAATTAGCCTTACTGGGAAGGGCTGCTCAGTGGGAGACAGGAAAGGAAAACACACAACTGCCTCCTTATTTTTTTTCCAAAAAAGGGAGAACGCTCCTTGCATTACAGAAACCATAAGTTAGGCCGTGGTTTCAAGATGTTCCTTTCAATGGCAGTACCAGCTCAAGCAGTTTCCACTGTCTGGTGCTTGATCGCGCCAGGGGCTAGACCTGTTTGCATGTTGGAAATGCTAGACATTTCCTAGTAACCCTGCCTTTGCATTAAGTGTTTTTCCAATATTACATAGTTTTCTTTTTTTCTGTTTTGGGGTTTCTGTTTAAGAAGCAGTGGCTACCACCTCAAGGGCACTACCTGTACATGTGCACCTGTTAACTGGAAGAGAGGATTCCACGAGACAGGCTGTCTGTTCATCCTGTAGAAAATAGGAGAATCTATCGTATAGAATAAAGCCTGTCCAAAGAGACGCCCCCTGCAGTGGATGATGCATTAGAAGGGCATGCTTACAAAAGGAAATAAATACTGTTTCTATTCATACTATCTCATTAATTATTATTTGTCTGGTTTCTTTATAACCACATCTAGTTCCCGCTTTCTGTTTATGGCATATGCCCTCAATTTGATAACTAACAGGTGCTGCAGACTACAGTTCTTGAGATTGAAACTATTAAAAAAATCACACACAGGTGAGCCACAAAAGCTACAGAATTTAAGCAGACTATAGAAATGCAAACACGTATCGGTTTGATATTGTGATTTACTGGCTGTGGACTCTGGCCTGTAGCTTGGCTGCAGAGAGCTCTTTGCCACAGTTACTGTAGGAGAACCACCTGGTAGTACTCCTTTACATTGTGCACGCCTGAGTTCCTGCTTTCCACTCAATTGCACAGTTAGTTTGTCACAGAGTGCTTTAGACCTGCTTAACATTCAGCGTGCTGCAATCTCTGTAAAGGACTAAAGGTCCTTTACAGCACAAAGCACCTCACAGGCACTTACCTCATGCAGTCTGTTCCATCAGCACAGGGGCAATACGTTTACGTGCTGCGTGCTGATGTGGAGGGTAACAGAGGGGAGGCAGGTCCTCCATGTTCCTCTTTTGGAAATAAATTAACTTGGAGATTTATATTCTTTAGATGAACGGGTGCCCAGTCAGTACATGTCAGCCAGTAAGAAAAATTGTTGGGATCAAAAATTAAATTTGAATTTCAAACCACTAACTAATCAAAGCACAAGCAATGTTACATTATACACTGTATGTCTGATCTTCCACTGTCTGCAACCTTTGCGATCCTTATTCCTGTGCAAAAAAGGAAAAAACGTGTTCCCCGCTCGCTCTGAACAGCGTTGAAAGATGTGGCAATGCAGTAGCAGCTCAGTAAAGAACCAGATAACCAAGTTCATCATAATCTGTCTTGGCTGACACTAGAACTAAATAGGTGCCTTTGAGTAATCGGAAGTATTAACCAGCTTCATTGTAAAATGCCAGAGGAAATGCAACAGAGCTCCCATACAAAAAAAAAATAAAAATTACTGATTCATAAGGCTGCATAATTAGCAATGCTAATTCAAAAAATTATGTAGTTAAGGAAGCAGATCCAGCCTTCCCTTGACCTCTCATTTCAGATGTGATTGCAGTTAGATAGGCATGCACTGTTTCACAAACTGTGCAGTCCAAGAGGAGATGGCATGCTTTTGTATAGTCTCAGATCTAGGGGGCATATCTCCTTCAGGAACAGCAAGTCCTTGGCCTGCCGTTTGTTAAGACTTCAAAGCAATGCTGCTTGCAAAACCGTGGTCACATCACTGGTAAACTGCACCGCCTGCAACGTCATATGGAGAAACAACAGCGTGTTTTACTCCCTGTCCCCTGAGCCTTTTCACTCAAGAGGAGGGTAAGTAGTGCCAGCGTACCTCAGGGTCTGCTCTCATACCCGCCCCCTACTCAGTCTGCAGAAACCTCTCTTGGTTCTTTGGAAACAACCTGGAGGAGCAGAGACAGCGGGTCCTAGGAACTGGAGTCTCAGTCGCACATATCGCAAAACACCCAGAAACTTTTCTTAGGCCTTAAGCGCTTTACCAGCTCCTCTGTTCTTTTTCCAGCCACATGTGTCCCTGCTGCTTCAAAGCAGTATCTTTCTCTAGTTTCGTGCTCTATAGCTACTCAGGTGTTTGCAGCAAATCCTCTTGGCTGCCCCCTTCACAAGCTTTGAAGGAAGAAACAAAACCCTGAAGTGCATGCTGAGTACGTGGTTTTCTAAGGCTTGTAACTCAGTCAAATCAAAGCCATATTAACAAAGGGAAAGTAGCCTATGCTGTTGAGATCGTTCCGTTTGTAAACAGTGGGACCGTGCTTCTTTACCTTACTACGCTTCACAGAGGAATAAGCAAGTGTTCATGTAAAGGAGAGGACAGGGAGATGGAGTTCACTGATTTCTTCCTTTTTCAAAGAAAGGACTGATTTTCCCGCCTGTTACGCACACACACACACACTTCCATTTGGTATCATCACTGTTGTAACCACAGAGTTTTCTGCCACAGCAGAAAATTCCGATGCACATTGTGATATAAAGAGGTCATTTTGATTGCATCAGCTGAATTAAGGAAAAAAAACCTTTCCTGATTTGTGAATCAAGTGGCTCTCATATACAAGTGTCACTCAAAAGATTGCCTTCTTTTTTGCACAAACAGATATTGGGTTGATTTAGCACAGTTCTCGTTTTCCCTAATTGCTCTCTCATCTCCATAAACAGGCTGGTTGTCCATAAGAAGCTTCTTGCTTCCAATACATCTACAAATTTGTTATTTATGTTATTGGCTAGTTGGTAGTCAATCCTCCCCCTCATTCCCAAATTACTTGCCATAGTTCATGTTCTTTTCTAGCAAGCTTCAGTTTCCAGAACAAGAAGTGTAACTATTTGATTAGTTGATGAGCTCTCAGAACTTCCCATTTACAAACATAACTTTCTTTTTCCCTCTGCCCTGTTTCAGTTTGCTTTGGTTACAGGTATGCACATATGCCTTTTATGGCCCTGTTGCTGTCTGCTTCGACAGTATAAATCTCTGTTGACTATGAGGATTTTCATCTCCTTAATTTTCACTCTAGAGTCTTTTTCATTTTTCCTCTTAAAAAAGAAATATTTCCTTCCCTAGAAGACTGTATCACTCTGGTATCCTTTAATCCAAGCACTCCCCAGAGGACTCTGGGTTTAATAATTATATTGGAGTGCCTGTTACTTAAGATACTGGGAGTACTTCCCACTCTATCCAGGGCCTTCCCTTCCTCTGAGCAGACTTTTGCCAGGCAGCTCTGTATTTATATCTAACTAGTTCAAAGCCCAAGGGCTTTGTCCCTCCCACCCACTGAGTTATAATCAGAGGGCATGTCTTCAGTTTGACGCATTCATTTCATGCATACATAGTTTCCAGAAAGAGTAAATGTAGAGTTTCAGTTTAAATGCTGTTCCTACAACAAATCCTAGTAATCGTGTGTTTTCAATGGCATGATACATGTTAGAGGTCACAACTAACATGTCCAAAAGTAACTCCATGGCTTAGACTTAAAGCATGAGGAAAATCTGCACAAAGTAGTCTTGTGAACTGTGAACCCCAAAACAAAGTGTGGCATTTCCGAACGTTGTGCACAGACTCAACACTCTTAACCTCTAAGAGATGGTTAAAGTAACAGGGATAAATTAATCATAAATCCTTGTATTACTATCATAGTTGATCCTATTTGCTTTTTTATTCTAAACGACCCATATTAAACTTGAAAACTGTGTCCTCCTTTCTTGCAGGACATATTTCAAACTACTCAGAAATTCCTAGACCCCATTTCAAGAAGCCAGTCATATATATAAGAGAGCTCTTTTGGATGCTGAAGACTCTTGAACACCAGGGACACATTTCTCAATCAGATCTAAGACCAATTCTTCCAAGCGCTCAGGTAAGATGGGCACTCGCTGCAGTTCTCTGCTCTCAGATCTCAATGCTGTGAGTCTAAGCCAACAAAGGATTCCCACTAGCGTAACAGAAAGCAGAACATAGGCTTCAATTCAGCTGAGAGTGAAGACACGAGAAAGAGCCTCATTTTCCAGTTGGCTTGGGACCCTAACTTTTCCCCAGTGCTCAAGTAACAACAGTAAGACATAGCTGTCATCTTTTTTCTTCTCTTCATTCAGTTAAAAGGCAAATAGCTGCAGTGAAGCAAGAATTCGGCTTATCTATGGGGTACTTTAGTATTTATTTAGTATTTAGTTTTTTGTTTAATGCTACATTCGTTCTATCTGATTTCACCAAATCCCACAAGGATTTTATTGCCCTCTTAGAGCCCTGCTACAGAGCCAAGTAGGCACCATTAAATCAGATGCCTACTCCATAGCTTTCTTTTGAGCTCTGTTTAGATTTGCAGGGAGGAGCAATGAACAGGAGAATTGCAAACAAATATGTAACCGTTAACTTTAGAAATATATATATATACTAGTCCCTCTGTAACCATGTAATGAGTTTTCATTATACATACCACTTGAACAATTAAAATTTCAGGGCTTTACTAACTACCACAGCCTTGAACACAGCAATCTCTAAATTAGAAAGGGTATCTTTCAAGTGCCTGCAATAAAATCCAGGTTTGGGGAGGCTGGGGTTTGGGGGTTTTGAGTTGTTTTTCTGTTTGTTTTTACACCATCTCTAAAATATCCCATAGTCAGCTATAACCGCCTGTACACCAGTGACTTGCCTCCTGCACACTCTCTGCATCTTCTGCAGGCTGCACCTGTGTCTCGGTTTCGGCTACGTGTTGCTCAGGTGAGCTTCTATTTCGTCTTCTCCAAAATCTCCGAAACAGGTTCCTGAAGAACAAATGTCATACTTGTTTGGAAACAACAGAAAGGCAGTTTTGAAACGCAGATAGCAATACATTTACTATTAATGTCCATTGTGTTTCTCTCTCTCTTGTGAGTCACGACAATTGACTAAAATCCTTACACAGCTAAGGAAGATGCTCAGGCATGTTGAGTAGATGCAGTGCATCTAACCCATGGCATGGTTACATGCACCCAAGCCCCCTTCCTAGCTCACTTAAATTTCTGCTTTCTCTGACACTAGAGTAAGTACCGCTCTTGCAGTGGCCTAAACCAGTAACCTAGACAGCACATCTACTTCTCCCTCTTTACACTGCATACACTTTGAGCTCCACCAAACCATTTGGAAATGTGCACCTCATAGTCCTGCGTATTGGTTCTCTGATGAACATTCTTGTAAATAACCCCAAAAGTCACAAGGGCTTTAGAGACTGCTTGGGGTGTCCAGGCTCAAAGCCCACAGTTAAACATCCCCCGGCGTCTCTAAGTATTCCAAAGAACACCATATTCTGGCCTCCTCTTTCTTCTTGTTGACATACAGCCAGCACTCGTCAGTCCGTTTGATCTGAATCACCAGGCAGCTAGTTGGGGAGGCAAGAGTAACTTTCTTCTTCATCATAGGATTTTGAAAAGAAAGCTTGCCACATCACTGGAGTGGATACTCTGGACCAGTCCTAAAAGGCCAGTGAAGGAAATCAGACGAGTATTTACTGAGCTGGAGCTGCTGAGATGGTAATTATACCTTTTGGGTTTTGGTGGTGTTTTCTTGTTTGCTTTGCCAGATTTCATAAGGCTCATCTGCTAATCAATTCCTGAAAATCATGGCTGGTTTTATTATACAGTTTGTCCTGTCTAGGGTAAGGGAGCAGAGCCGGAGAAATATTTTCAACTTATGTTTTTAGCAAAAAGGCTAGTTTGTGGAAAGGAAAAATGTTCCTAGGCTGCAAGGGCGCTTCGTTCTGTGTGTCACTAAGTTGCTATACGCTGCTACAAGTTTCAGTACGTTTTTGAGGAGACTGTCCCCTACTGTTTTTGGGGTTCAAGTGCCAAATAAATCGAAGGGTTGACTTAAGCTAATACTTCCCCTTTTCACTCAGGACTGTCGGCTATGTAGCTCATAAACGGGGAGATTTTTCAACAGAACATGAATCCAGGAGAGAAAACAATTTTCCAAGAATACCTGACAAATCAGGGGACTGTGGTAAAGCCCTATTGCTGGCAGAGACAGAACCACACCTGCGCTAAGTGTCCCTACCACATGCGGGCTGGTGAAGAAGCGAGAGTCCCTTACGCAGAATTTGACAGGGTCTTTGGCTTCCCTTACAGATCAACAGCAACTCTCCGAAACAAACACCTCCTCTTCTGTGAACTGAGGAGTTCCTCAGGCAGCATAGTCCAAAAAGGCCATGCTACAGACTGTACTGAGCGAGGCTACCATCCCGAATCTGTGCTGTTTGGGGTGGGTGGTTATCTGGATGCAGTTACAGATGCCCATGCAAACATCGGAGGCATCGTCCTCTATGCAAATTACTCTCCTTGTAACGAGGTTTACCACTGCTGCGTAAGTAAAATCTACAACCTTTTGTGGAAGTATCCAGAAATCACGCTCTGCATCTATTTCTCTCAGTTTTGTCTCACTGAGGACGGTTTCCCCACGGCTGCGTGGAACGGCGAAGCTTTGCGGAGCCTCCCCCAGCCTGTGGCCTGGGGTGACTCTGCAGAGACTGCCTGGGGGGGCACGGTGTTACCTCCTCTGCAATTTTGTGTATGGCATCCCAGGGTCAGCCCTTCATCACTCAACTCCACCATCAAGAACCCTAGCAGATCAACAAAATCTGCATCCAGTTAACAACTTAACAGGAATTACACCCTATTTTAGGAAAGCCTTTCCACAGGTGAGGCAGGGAAACCCTGCTGTGCAGCAGAAATGAAAGGCCTTTTCTTCTCCTAGTCTGGCTTCCCAGCAGCCTTTCCAAGCGATGAAAGGCAGACTGCTACCTCCCATGTCTCAAAGCCCCTTGGTGCTTTTCCCAGGCATGTTTCTGCCCTTTCAGAGGGAACATCTATACCCCAGACCTAAAAATATCGTAAGGCATTTAAAAATGCCAAAGGAATAATTCAGTGACACTCATAATCCTGAATTTTTTCCAAGCAGCAGGCACCTGCTCTAAAGACGATACTAGCTGAACTGCTATCAGGCTATCAAACTGAGATCACAGATGGAAAAAAGGAAAAAAAAAAAATCAATAAAGTCACCTCCTACAAAAGTTAACCCACAGAATAACTGGTGGTCTCGAATAGCTGATTCTGAAGATAGTATACTTTTATTTTATCCCTGTTCCTTTCAAACATAATTCTATCGCACTAAAACCAAAACCTTGGTATCTTCTGATTACCTCCTGGGAGTAATTTGTTTGTTGCCCTTAAGCCAATTGCTACCAGAAACATGTGAACAGTCCACAAGCTACCGCCACAGCCAGACTTGTAGCTTCCCAGCTGAGGCAACTTTGGGGGAACACATGACATGTCCTAGATTCCTCCTCTGTCAAGAAGGTGGTTCTGCAGGTAAGGCTGATCTATCGATAAAGTTTTCCCACCGGCCGTTTCCTTAATAGTAGAGGGGTTTATAGACACTTATTTATGTGTGTGTGTGCGTGTACTTTACCCCCCCCCCGTCTTGGGTTCCTCCCTTCCATTAAGAGGAAGCTCACAAAGCTGTGTAATTTTGTAATTGATAGCAAGTATCTGATAGGACAATAGAGATAACAGATCTACACAGTCCAAGCGTAACTCGAAAAAGAAAAACAAAGTTTCTATCATTTAGAGCAGTGTTTTCACTGTGTGATTGAGTACATTTGTTATGACACTAAAGGTCTTGAAGAAGGGAGCAGCTGAAGTCAAGATCATGCTGTTGCCTGGGGAAACCGGGGTTCCTTCCTAGGTAACAGCCATTGCCAAACACACACACTGGCTAATTTTGTGAGGCAGTGCTGCTGCTCCTTTTTGACTCTTTTTGTGGCATCTCTTACTTAGTTACGCATATCCGAGTAGAAAAAAAGAGGTTGCTTCCCCGTGTGACCTTAACCACCCTTGACTTCAGCAGAGGTGATCCCCCTTGGAAACGCAGAGGTTCTTCTGAGCCTCAAACGACGTTAGAGAGGCAGCACTGCGCTAAAACCCGCCAGATCCCTTACTTTTACAACGCCTAGGCGCGTTTTTAGGAAAGCTTTCTTGCATGAGACGGAATCCCTCTGCACCTTCCGATTAAGTATTAGCTAGCACGGCCACAAGCAGGCGCCTGTGCTGTAGCATCGGGGCGATTACTTTTCTTTCGCTAGATTTTGGAGAGCCGCTGCTCTTTTCGAACTCTTGTGGTAAGCAGGCGGCGTTTGAGCTTGGACTTCCAAGCTCAGCACCAAAGCCTGTTCCCCAGTGCCGGAGCACGCCGCGTGGGCACTACCTGGCGCCACCCGCGCTCCGTGTCCCCCCCCCAGGCCCGTTGGAGGGGGCGGCGGGCTCTCGCTTCGGCCAGAGCCGTCTGAGAACGCTCCCTAGGCTGAACCCGCACGGCATCGCGCCCTGTCGCTGTGTTCGCAGCACCAGCTCGCTGTCGGGGCTCGGCAGGAGCGCGCTTGCCCGGAGCCCGAAGGCGATGGCCACTCCGCGTCCCGCGGCGCCCGTCCGCGAATGACGCGGTAACCACAGCAACCGGGCGCCCTGGCACGCAGCCGACCAATGGCAGCTCGCTTCCCGCGTGGCTCCACCCCCTCGCGCCCAACGGCCGGCGCCTGCGCAGAGCTCGCGCCCCGGCGGAGGGCGCGTGCATAGCGCTCGCGCCCAACGGCCGGCGCCTGCGCAGAGCTCGCGCCCCGGCGGAGGGCGCGTGCATAGCGCTCGCGCCCCGGCGGCGCCTGCGCCTGCGCGTGCGCGGGGCGGGGCGGGGCGGGGCGCGGCGGCCATGGCGAAGCACGCGGTGTCCTCGGCGCGGTTCCGCCGGGTGGATGTGGACGAGTACGACGAGAACAAGTTCGTGGCTGAGGAGGAAGGAGGCGACGGGCGAGCGGGGCCCGATGAGGGCGAGGAGGACTCGTGGCTGCGGCAATATCCTTCCGCCGCCGGGCGGGAAGTAGTGCCGGCAGGAGCGGGCGCGGCGGGGAGGGCTGCGGGGAGCGGCGGCCGCCGGCGCTGCCTTTTGCGGGAACATCCGTGCCCGGCGCTCCCGCCGAGGGGCGACCCGGCCCTGAACCGACCGGAGGGCGGGCAGGGGCTGCGGGGCGGCCGGGAGAAACTGCGAGGGAGCGCCGTGTGCAGTGAGATCATTCTTGCCAGCCACGGCAGACAGAGAAGGAAACGCCCAAGTCAAGTCAATCAGATAACAGGAGCCACTTTACTGCCGGGGTGGTCCAGGGGTGGGCACACAAGGCATCGAGTGGGTGTTTCATACACCGTGTTACCCTCAAGCTGATGGCATGGTTGAGCGAATTAATGGCTTGATCGAGAGGCATGCCGGTGTTTCACGACCTACCCGGGATGTAAGGTTGGCGTAAGCAGTTGTTATTGTTAATAACTGCCAGGGACATTACGTGAACCCAAGAAGACGAGCGTTTTGTCCTACGGGATTATCAGGTGACGATGCTCCTATATTTGACAATCATAAGGGCCGGTTCCCCCTGGAAATACATGCGGGCCAGCCTGCCGTGGGGAAGTTGCCCTCTTGTGGCATTGTGCTTGTGACCTTGTTAAAATCTAGGGGGTTTCCATGCCTGGGAGGCCTTAGATAAAGGTGGAAAAACTCACCAAAGCAGTGCCTGATGGATAATCCCTGATTTCCAACTTGATGCCCGGGTTCTGACCCCAGGCCTAGTTCAGTTTCTTTTGTTAAGAAAACACCTTCCCCAGGCTGCAGGCGCAGCTTGGCTGCAGCTGGGCTTTCCTTGGTGGGCACAGGGCTGCTGAAGTCTCTTGGAGAACGGCTTGCAGAGAGCAAGGCCACGGGTCTCTGCAGGAGCTGATTGCAGCCATCTGAGGTAAACAAAGGAAAAAACCCAGGGTACAGTTATGCTTACAAAGGACTGTTACGTTAACAAAGAGAGAAACTGAGGTACACAATGGCCTTGAGTGTGATGGTAAACAACCCTGGCAAAGAGGGCAGGCCAGAAGAAGGAAGGTGTTGTGACATGCCTGAGATGCCACAAGGGGCTGGGATATTATAATGTAGCCTTTTACATGTATCCAATAGATTTGTGAGTAGTATGCATGATTATTGTAGAGTGCTTAGGTAAGGGGTGATTTCTTTCAATAAAGTTGAAGCTTGCTCTGTCATTCACGTTGAATCGGCTGCTTGCTTCCTCTGCCCGCCGCAGAAGTCAAACTCCCTTTAACGGCCGCAGCTGACTGAGAATGATGGACACAACAGCAGGCTGCTAACAGCAGAATAATTCATCAGACCTGAGGTACTGGAGGAGGAAATGTCTAGCTGTTGAGCTTACTCCTCTTCAGCCGATCCCATCTCCCATTTCAGTTGGTTTTGGTTGGGGGGGGCTCACAAATCCTCTTGTCTGTGTCACTGCTAACGTCATGCTGCCACGTGCTCCTCACCCCGCTTCCCGCAGGTAGAAAAATGCTGCCCGCTAGCCTGCCCCATCCCTCTCAAAAAGCACAATGAGGGACTGAAAGAAAAATTAACCTCGTGCAGTTCCACTAACAGGCACCACAAGACAATCTGGTTTCAGGGAAGGAGAGCTTCAGTCTGCCTTGTATCTCAGCAACACAGAGGGAACTGTGCAAAAATCCTGACTGGGTTGCTTTCATTTTTACACATTTATATCTAGAGTCTCTCCGTTCCTCTAAAAGCAATGCTCTCGACACGACAAGCAGGCTTGGGCCCTGCTGGCAGTGTCAACAGTCTCTCTCAGGCTACTTCTTCTGGCAACAAGGCACAGACTGTACCTTTTTCTGAGACACATCAGCGGTTCCCACGGGAGCGATGCAGGCGTCTTCAGGCTCAGGGTGATTAAACTCGCATGATGGAACACTGGCCGAGTCTGTGCTGTCACCAGAGCCCCCACTCGGAGCAGATTTGGGTTGCTCCCTGAGGGGTGTGTTATGGGCCAGTGGATCACTGGTTCCTGGGGGGGTGAAAGAGGATTGGGCACTGCTTTCCGACTTGTGCCCTTTGCACGAGGCAAGGGAAGTGAATCAGTACAGGTACATGACTTGTACATGATCAGTACAAATGAATTAATGGCCAAACTCTAGGGCAACCCGTGCAGAAAGACTGACGTTAAATCTTTCTGATAGTCAGTATCAGTTTGGAGTTAAACTCTATTAGTGCTGGACCTGTTACGGGCGGCAAAGTAAAAATACCTCCCATGCAGATTCCAGCTGCAACTAAGTTAGTTGCAACAGTTAGAGATTTAGGTGTAGGAGTTGAAAGCCAACCACCCCAGAAATCCATCTCATTTCTCCCAGACAACCTGTCTTAGTTGAACTGCCAACAGTGGGAGCGGTATCATTGGTATTGGATACACCAATAAACAAGCATACCTGGAAAGCCAAAGATGCTCATGGAAAGGAGCACAAAATTAATACAAGGTGGATTGCCCCATCTTTCTAATTATAACCCACTCCCGGTTCACAAAACGAACCAAGAAGCTTTTCCTTCCTTTTTCCTGCAGGCCAACGCTCCTGGAGACAGATGCCCTGAGGCATGAGGAGGGATCCTTATGTAAATCTAAATTTTTGTGCAGTGCCGATGTTCATTGCCTTACTAACGCTTTTAGGATGTATTGTCTATCATTGCAAAAATTGCTTTGGGTGACCATTCTCCTCTCCCTTGGTTCCGAGGGAAGGTCCCTTTGCTAATGGGGCCTGCACTTTAAAAGGTCATTACTGGACCCATGAAGGCGAGGTGGAAGTACCAAGGCCTAAACCACGCCTGCGCGCTAGGCTGGGGGTGTGGAATTTCATTTTCCTGCTGCGTAGGCAGACAACCCGCGCCCCCCCCCGCGAGTCAGAGTGCCATCTTCAGCCACAACAGCCACCGGAATATATACCCTGTTGATACTTAATTGTGTGGCAGGTGCTCTGTTAGCTCTTGCTGTATTTTTCCCTTGTGGTATGTATGTGGTCATCCTGTAAGCGTCCGTGTAAACCGTCTTGCAGTTGTACCTGTTCGTGTGAACCACCACCTTCTCCCCCCAGTTCCCAAAGGCTGGAAGCACATCCCTCGGCCCGGCCTGGGACACATTTTGTTTGAATATGTCTGCTTAAAAACTGTTAATCGATAGTGTTGTTATTACTGTTGCCTTTATCACGTGCTTGGTTAGGACTGTGCTTTATTTGTTATTTGCAGTGTTGCTGGTGGTTTACCTTTGTTTGACTCTAGGATAGAACTCCACCTGCACACACGCTCTGCCACAATAATTCTTAATACCCCCTCGTGTTAGAGGAGGTTATAGAATCAGGATGCAGGAAGGGAGCTGCGTACTCGGCCGGGTTCAGAGGGCGGCTTTGCCACTGGTTTGTATGAAGCCCTCCGGCAGGACTGACAGGCTCAGGCACTCCCTGCAGCGTGTTTGCGTGGCAGCTCCGTCTGGGTCGCCACGTTCTTTCTGGTGGTGGTTTTGACGCGAGTGGAGACCATGGTTCAGTCTACTCGGGGAGGACGATAAGATGAAACTGGCTCGGGTAAGTTCCAGACCCAGGAGATGGACTGCGCCCTGTCCGCTGGCCCTGCCTGCGCAAACTGAGGCGCCAGGCTCGGGTTGGTGTGCGTGACTGATGCACCGGGATGGCTTTTGCTTTGCCCTGGAGCTCTCGGCAAGCTCGCCGCACTCCTGCAATGTGTGACTGGACTACGTATGGCTCGTGGTGAGCTGCTGCCCCTCCGTGGGTAACGTGGGTGAGAGACTGGTTTACTTGGACAGCCCTTCCAGCCACCGTGCGGAAGAAACACAGAAGCCGTCCTCATAGAAACTTTTAGGAATTCAAAAGAAAATGCACGATTGCAGAGTAAAAAAAGGTATAGGAAGGTTGCAGCTGAAGGGTTACGGCTAAAATATGGCATTTCAAGTTCTCTGGGTGGCAGGGGAGATGAGTTGTGGGAGCTGGAAGAAGTTGAGAACAGTTAAAACAGTAAAAGTGATGAAGTTGGAAAGAGTGGCAGTGAGGGAAGTGGTGTGAGGTAGGAAAAAACCCCACAACTGACATGCAGTAATAAAGTCTTAAGAGAAGAAAACAGATTCACTCCAGGCAAATATTAGTGGAAAAAAAGTTTATATACTTATTGTATAAAGATTACAGGGAAGCAATTAAAAAAATCTTTTTCATATACAACATTTTGGAGGGTGTAATTTTAAAATCAAGAACATTCACCTTTCAGCTTAGTACAGACATACCCCCTCTGAGTGAGCAGTGCTGTGCTTTGCAAATGGTACTGCACAGACATCAGTGCACGCTTACACTGAAACGCAAAGAAAACTGAACTTCTGTGGTAATCTTATCCTAACTCTGGGCAAAGTTTAAGGCTCAGTTACAAACTCGCTTCCTTCACCCTCCTAACAGGGAAACAGTGGGAGTTCTTAAACTATTCAGACTAGGACCTACATGGTGCTACTTGTAAACAGAGGTGATAAAACTTCACGCAGAACATAGTAAAGCAAACACTGCGTCATGAGTTTATCGCTAATTGCGCACAGTTTTGAAAATCTCTGCTACAGAACCGGTGGGGAAAAAAAAGACCCAGGCATGTATATAATTAAGTATTTGAGTTTGTTTTAACTCAGACTAATGTATCTCAAAGACAGCCTATTCAGTAAGAGCTGCTTACAATCCAATGTCTCATTTATGGCTTTTAAAAATAAAACTTCTAACTATCCTTTCAAGGAAGGCTGTATTCTGGTAAGAGACTCAAGAAATATGTTCTTTAAAGTCTCACAGAGAACAGATGATAGCATGCCAGCTGAATTCTTTATTGCAGCTGAAAGGATGTACCGTTCAGGAAACTCATTTAACAGACATACATCAAGAGCAAGGGAGGTGCCTGTAGATGGCCCATAATAATGCTACGAGTGTATCAAAATCTCTGGGGGGTTGGGGTAATGTTTAAGACCCGGTTATCTCCTCTCAATACCCACTTTTAAAATAAAAGGTCATGTAGTTGCCCCTCATGAAGGAAAACGTGAGTTAAAAGTTTTGCTCTTGAAGAGTGATTGCACGTTACAAAGAGGTACATCGGTCCTTCCAGAGTACAGGCAAAAGGCATCGATTTCTGTTCAACGGGTTAGCAAAGTGAAAGAAAAACCGCCCTGTAGTGGCATTAAGACCAGACCTAAATCCAGACAAGTAGTGGTTCTTTGCCTTGTTCATGAACAAACCATGACATTCATCCCAAAGCAAGTGCAGTCCATTCTTTTAAAGGTCTTTGGAAAAAAAATCCCAAATAGGTAATTTTCTGGCATGGAACAAGCGCAAAAAGAAGTTTGCCAGCTGTGTGAAAGCAACAGACCCACTTGCAGTTTCTACTGTCTCCAGGGATGAGTGTTTTGGGGATGCACCCGCCCTGCTTTTTCATGAATGTAAATCCCTCCTGAAGGCAGCAACTGCTTGTGGCACTTGGCTCACCCACACCTCCTGCAAACCAGTGTTCCCGTCAGTCAGCTGGAGGCGGCTGGGACCTCCTCCTTGGTTCAGGCAGAACTGTATCGAAACTTTTCTTCTCCAGTTTTATAAAAATAAATTCAGACCTTCTTCTGTGTAATACTGGCACAAAGGAAAATGTTTTCTCGCAAAGAGAGTTGGCTTGTGTGGTGTTCTTAAGACAAACGTTGCAGTCCCGTTTTCCCCTCTAGGTGGGGCTGTCACCTTCCTCGGCTCATGTGCAAAACAAACCCCCCAAAAATTCCAGTCTGTACCGTTGTGGAGAAATTGTTGGAAGATAACAGTCACATGGTCCTTGATACTGAAATGAACAATTCTCTGCTGTTTGCCTCTGTAGAAAGAACTGTTGTTCAGCATTCCTCTCTGACTTGCCACTGCATAGAGAGCTATTGTTCAGCAAATTCTTTTAACTAGAGATAAGGCGTGATGTTGAAACCTCAAGTAGTAGGTCCACGGCTCACGCCTCTCGCGTGTGCTTCTTACGTTGTACCAATGAAATATGAATAATAGCGTGTGGACAGTAGCATAGAACCAATCACAGTTTGTTTGCCTTCGCATAGTCACTCTCTAACAGTACGTAAGGTGCTCTGTACTTAATAAAATTGGATCGAGCTTGCAAACCCTATTGGTATTATTCTTGATATCCGGGCTCTATCCATCGGCAGATGGCGCCCGAACAGGGACCTCGTTATTCTTAACACATCGACCGAGACGTGGCGATGAACGGAGAACTTCGGATAGAAACGGCGCAGAGAAACACAGAAGCCGGCACATAGACGCACTTCTGGAGTTAGGAGACGGTTCTGCAGGCTGTCCTCTGCGAAGGTAAGCTGCTATGGCACAAGAAGTGGAAGCAGCGATATGGCTCCTCACAAGTATACTCTCCAAGAGAGGTAGTGATATGAGCCAGTCCAAGCTAAAAGACTTGGTGCAACGGGCGCAGGAGCCACAGCTTTGCCTCAGCGCCTCTATGTTATTTAATCCCTCTGAATGGAGGGCTGTAGGAGATTTACTGTGGAATTTTACTATAGAGGGTGGAAAAGCAGGAAAAAAAGCAAAGGAACTTGGATCGGTGTGGCGGGAAGTGATTAATGCTTTACAAGAGATGAAAGCTGAGCGGAAGGTGGCCGCTGCAGCAATAGAGGTGGTACAACCAGATAAAGCAGAAGTAAATAAAGCAACCACCCCACGTCGTCCGGTAGCGAAATTTTTTGGTCTCGATGTCACTAAGCTGCCTGTTCGTGGTACGTCGGGTTCCGTTGCTGCATCCGCAGCAGAAGTTGCGGCTCGTGCAGAAGGGGGTGGTACAAGCAGCAAAGTTTCAGTTTCAACTGAGAGTAAAGCGCAAGTGAAAGAGATTGCCCCTCAGATGAGGGAAATGACAAAAGAAGAGGCGGAGCAAAGCGGATCTAGTTGCCGCCCACGATCATATTCGTCCCTTCCAGTTTCACACTCCTCCTCCTCTTCTTGGTCATCATCCAACAACTCTGGCAGTAACACGCCTCCAACAGTTCCTGCTGCAGGCGATTTAGAAAATGACCAACTGTTACATCAACTAATGAAAAAGCTGGAGGAGCTACATCCCTGTATTGACACAAAAAAGGACTCTTTAAAATCTACCACTTGGTGGCACTCCAACTCAGGCCCTGCACTTCCTTCTGCACCACCACCACCACTGCCACCACCACCAACCACAACAAATACAGCTCCGACTATACAACGACCTCCATCCTATCCAACCTCCGACACTGATCCTGTGCAGCGACGATGGACTGGAGTAGTCCGAGATGCTATTTTAGAAGGAGACTGGCAGACAGTTGGATCTTTAGCCTGCCCCGTGGTCACTGAAGGGGGAGTCGGGAAGTGGGAACCACGTGATTGGAAAATTTTACAGCAAGCAAAACAAACAGTAACCACTTAGGGATTAAAATCAGAAGCGGCAAAGAACATTATAAAATATATACTTACAGCGGATTTGATGGTACCTGCTGATTGTCAGAACATTGCTTCACTTTTATTGACTCCTTCTCAATATTTAATTTGGGAAAGAACATGGAAACAACTTGTAATTACTGAACTCAATAAGCATCAACGTGATCAGAACGATCCCTTTTATGCTGTGACTGTAGATACGTTAACGGGTCAGGGCGCATATGCCACCACGGCCGTACAGGTGACTTTCCCTCCAATTTTTCACCAAATGCCACAACAGCTAGCCCACCGGGCTCTTCTGCAGATACCTGAAGGGAAAAAAAAAACAGCTCCATTTGCGGCTGTTCGACAAGGACCTGTATTGATCGACTATCTCAAGCTATAAAAGATCAAGCGGACTTACCTGATGAAATGAAAGACTATGTTTCGGTTGTTTGCTTTTGAAAATGCCAATACCAGAACAAGGACTATACTAGCAGGTTTACTAAATGGAGCTCCTGCTGATGAAATGCTACTGCCTGCTTCCAGGGCAGAACAGAATGCCCAAGCAGCTATGACTGCCTCTGCTGTAAAAGGTGTTTTACTAGCAGAAAAAGAAAAACCAGTAGTTGCTGCTGTCACTAAGATAAGTAACAAAATGCCAGAAAAGAAAAAATTCATTCAGAACATGAGACCATGTTATCATTGTGGAGAGAGTGGACACTTTAGGAAGAATTGCCAAAAAATAGAGCGGAAAGGCTAGCCACAGCTTGTTTGAACTTAATAGATCAGCTCCAGTAGCAGGCCTTTGATGTCGAGTTGCCTAAAACAGTCTAGTATAGAAAAGAAAGCATAAAAGCCAGTAAGTGAAAGCAGAACAGAGCTGGCCTGAGCAAGGCGGTCACTTGGTTCAAAGTTCTTATGCACTGTTTCATTGTTTTGCTTTCCTATCTTGAGTGGCCTGTTGTTTCCGTTTCCTCTATGCTGTCCATACGGTTTGTCAAGAGAGTTTGTTACACCCTAACACAATACCTTCTTGACCTGGCATACCCACCAGCTGCAAGGCCAAAAGCTGAGCTAATGCCCAAGTACCACAAACAAGACTCTTCGGTCTGCTGAATTTTCAGCCTCACTTGCTAGGAAATGACAGCTTGTAAACCTGATGTGTTTACAACCCAAGGGATGAGGAGGGGCGAGTTAGAGGCGTGGCAGCTGGCTGCACCTTACGCGGTCCTGCACACTGCTGTCACACCCGGGTCCCACTGACACAAGACCTGCTCAGTCGCCATGAGCGCATGAAAGGTAACACATGGCCAAACACCAGGCAAAGGTCTGCCAAAGGCCAATTCCTCCCCGCTGCAAATTCTTTCCCTCAGTAAAGGTGCCACGGATACCAGTTTCTCTCTAAGAGTCTGAATGGAGATGTACACAACGAGAAGATCAGGAGAAAGTGTAAATTATAGGCTCTGCCTCTCCAAGACTCATTTCTAAATGCAGGTCAAGTAAATTTAAAGGAGTGTCAAAGGAAACAAACTTGTATAAGACAAAAAGTAAAGAAGCCAGGTGAATTAGATGCTCTGTCAGCATGCAGTTAACGATTTAAAACAATTTAAAGAGGTGTCACCCACTGTTGCCGGGGTGAATTATGCCAGTCTTTTCTACAGTATTAATTTGCAAAATACATTCAGAGTGCAGATGAAACAATTCTTTAGACAAAGGCTGCACAGTGCAAACAAACTCCATGCAGTAAATTACAATACTGCAGCACTGAAACGCCGTCAGAAACAAGAGAATAAAGCCTGTGCTCCGCAGCGACAGTTCTTACGCGCAGCTTAGGCACGTGCCGAGGGAGACACCCATGACAGGCCACCGAGAGCTCAGGCACTGTCATCTTCAAAGCTCACGTTCTCACAGCCAGATGGACTACGCAAAATGGAACTCAGATGGACTAACTGAAACTCCTTCCAAACAGCTGCCTGGACTTTTTTTTCTTGCATATCAGAACTCAAAACTCTAGATTGAAAACATCCATTCATTCTTCTTTCAGACCCTAGCCTGCAGTGGTGCTGATGTGAAGTGAATGGCTACTGCCTGTTCTGAGGAAACTGGCCACAAGAACCGAGCAGGAAAGGACAGTTAAGAGCTGATAGTGCTCTTAAATTCATCATCTCCCCACCTCATCTTGATCATGCCACTGGTATGCGGGAGTCCTGTCGTATCTCCTCTCGCATCAGGTTCAAATTTCTCACCTTTAAGTTAGTTTTACTTCCGCCCTTGATCTCTGCTTTCATTTCCTGCAGCTTGCCATGAATTCCTGCTAGTCTGTTCTTTCCTGTGTCTGCTTAGCTGCATGCCCCTGTTCTCCACCGCCTCCTGCTCGAACCTTTGCAGTATTAAACTCAATTGAACCATGTCCCCATGATTATTTTCCTTCTCTAACCTGAAGGCAGCTGGGCAGATTGTTTCTATTATCAAATGCCCTTTTGCTAACCTTAATTTTTACATTAAAATCCTGCAAGGAATTTTTGCAAGTGTGAGCAAATGAGACTAATAATAGGCCAGACTTTATCCTCATTTACTCTGTTTTGCCTCTGCATTCAGGGAAGTTATTACACAATAGATATTGAATTTATAATCCAGCCCTACAATTATTCCTTTTTCTGACACCTTAGGAAGGCTTTTTTGTTTCTCTAATCTCTTTCCTCATTAATAATCCTCATGACTACTTATAACAATAGCAGCAGCAAGGACAGCTTCAGACAGAAGTCTGCATTTCTAGCTGATGGTGTCTCCTTAATGTACTGCAGTGGTCTGCATCCCCAGCCAGGTTTTTCAGCTGGTAAAACAAGCACTGCTTGTTTGATTTATTCAGGTTCATATTAACACACCAGATACCCTTTGCCCCATCGTACTCACAGGCTCAACCTCTTCACCACGCTTTTCCGAGGTTTCGGCGGTGGGGTGCCAGTGTCAGCAGCTGCTTCAATCTCGCGTGCAAGGTTGTAACTGCAGAACAGAGGGCACCAGGTTAATTTTGACAGACAAGACGATGAGTTATGTATCTCAAAGCAGTAATATTCAAGATATTTGAGAAGCCTTCAGTTATTCCCACTTCACCGAAGGTTGCAACCCCACAAAGAGGAACACAGCGCTCTCTACACTTTACCCCGATGAAGGGGAGATTTCACTTCTTTACAATAATTTTAAAAATTAGTGCTTTTTTGGATAACATTCATCATTTTATTTTAAAAAAATAGTCAAGAAAATACTTAGCATGTGAATCTTGGATAAGCTGACTTTTTTTCACTATGACTCAGTACAATGCAGTATGTATCTATGCTTACACTCTTAGTGCAGCAGAGTGGTATTCAGATACCTAGTGGAAATATTAGAGTGCAGAAAATAAATTGCCTTGCGTTGGTCTAGCAGCATGTACCGTAGCACAGAACTCAGCAGGGCTGCAAAACCCACCCCAAACACCCGGGAGACGTTTATCTGATGAGCGCTCAGCCAGCTCTGCGTTGCCTTGGCTACCTGCTGCCTGCATCCACCAGCCCAACGCTCAGTGCCTGCATCTCGACCTCCCCTAGGATCGGCCTCTGAGCGTGCCTCTGGGCATACAGACAGCCCAGACACAACAGACTATCAGATTTCAAAGTCAGAAGCTTCATTTCCAATCTCAAAAAAAAAAAAAAAAAAAATTCCAGTCTCCAAAAACCCCTGCTAAATGTTTAACAGGGTTTCTACAGCTGGTTAGCAGAAGACAGAGGTACTTCCACTCTCCTGGAGCAGCAGTACATGTAAGTCCCTGTAAGAGGACAGCTCAAGGCTGACACAACCTCCCTGCAGGGGGGTGTGGGCTAAGAAAAGCCTGCTTCGCCGGCTGGACTAAGAACCTACCTCTCCTCCTCAGTTAAATGCTCTTGTCTGCTCCACCACCAGAGGAATTTTGGGTCTGGTGTCAAGCAGTAGCTGTTACATGCCGACTGCAAGAGCATAATTTCGGCAATTACTTCAAATTCCTAAAAAAAAATAATCAAATGGGAATTCTAATTAAAAACCAACACAAACCCAAATTCACTCATTCATATACTAAGCACAGGCAACAACAGATCCAGGACAAACTTCGTTTGACCTGAAGTTCAGTTTCAGTTGAGTGACTATTTCCAGAACCAGTTTTTCAAACAAAGAAGTCTTTTTTTTTCCCCCCAGCATCCAAAATGTTTACTGAAGTGTGACATTTTCAGAGAAGCACAAATCAGAAGACAAGCACAAGGAATCGCACTTCACCACAGCGCTTTTCCCAAGTACTAACTGAAGTGCGATGCCAGTGCAAACCCACCGAACGGCAGCACTGCTGGTTGTTCCTCTAGGAACGAGGGTAGCAAAGGGTCATAAAGTCTTCAGATTACCCCACCTGCTGACCCCTGCTCGGGCCAGACCAGTTGTGAGAGACAAACCATGCCCTGTGCTTAGGTGGTTCTCAGACAGCAAGCGAGGGTAAATAATTAGGGGTGCCTGCGACGAAAGCAGAGAGTCTGATTCTCCCCGGCTTTTCACGTTGTGCACTCACACTTGCACCAGAGGAACGTGAAATGCTACCCGTAACACGTGTGACTAAAACGTGCAGCTCTTCTCTAACTCCACCTGCACACACGCTCTGCCAGAATAATTCTTAATACCCCCTCGTGTTAGAGGAGGTTATAGAATCAGGATGCAGGAATGCAGCTGAGTACTCGGCCTGGTTCAGAGGGCGGCTTTGCCACTGGTTTGTATGAAGCTGGACCGATGACCAACCAGAAGCTCCCGTATCCCGTTATTAGTACCCTGAGCCATGCAGCTGTACATGCAAGGCAAGTCCAAGAAGTGGTTTGTAGAGCTGGGAGCAGTTAAGGGGAGGAAATGGCTCCATCACAGCCAACTCCCAAGACTGCTTTCAGACCCCAGAATGGAGATTTGGCATGACTTCATTCAGACAGAACCTTTAACTCCTACATAACATTACTCATCTCTGACCAACGAGGATCAGGCTGAACAGAAAGACTGACAGCTTTTATTTCTCTGCCTCATCTGCAGCCTTTCACCTACAAATAGTTTACTGCAGCAGAAGGAAGATATTTACAAACTGTATCTTCTGGAAAGCAAAGGTCTCATGCCACCAGCTCTGTTTCAACACACAGGTCATACACATCTGTCACATTCCCATGAACACCAAAGGGAGGGAATGGGCATGCCCCGCATGTAATTCCCACGGAAGTAAGTGGCCTGCAGCTCCTCTTCCCCTACTGCACACATCCAAAAAGTAGGTTCTCGTTCTGCAGTTTGTTCACAGTTCGGCAGAAGCTCGCAGCATTTCAGGGGTCTATTCTTTCCTTGTGAACTTGCATTAAAATTCACAGCTGTTGTATATGCCCGAGCAATGACAAACGGCCTCGCCAAGAGAACGCTCTAGAAGAGGGTATCAGTAAACTAAAAATCACAGAACATTCAACTTACCCTTCGTCTCTTCTCAAAATTGATCAGGCCGCCCTGTTGGAAGGAAAGAGCAGGGATCAGAATAGAAGAACACAAGCTTAGTTGAACTTAATCACAAACAGCATGAAGTAGCAAGGCTAATGTAAAGCGCAGACGTGCCCCGAGCAAGGACCTTCTCAAAATACCTGTTTCCAGATCTGGTATAAACCACAGCACTCATACATCTGAGTCTCCAAGGGACAGCTGTCCTCACGGCCTATAGGGCAATCTGCCCCAGAAAAAAAGCCCAATGCAAGAATGCTCATAAAAGCTGTGTTGAGATCCGCTCTGAAGAATGCCAGTGGGATTTTGCACGGCAGAAACAAACTTGGCTCTTGCCTGTGCTGTGACTTTAGCAGTGTTCCCAGGGAGTTTCAGAAACACCAAGTAAACACAAAGCACGGACAGGAGGGAAACTGCCCAAAAGAAAATGGATGTACAGCAACCTTATGCAGGCCTGCTTCTTTGCAGTTCTGCCAAACAAACCACCACTAAAAACCCCAGCAACCACTGCCAGCCCAGGGAGAACTGCATTTGCCCATTCTTATCATAAATACCAACAACAGCACAACAAAGGCTGCAGTGTCTCTACTAATGGTTTCAAACACCTTTGAAAACTGGCCCCATCCTCAGTCTCCGTTAAACAACCAGACTCTCTTGCAGTCCTTTTTCCCTTCCTATGCTAAATTGGTTCCCCCTGCTTGTTCAGCTAAAGAGAAACGAAAAAAACCCAAGTCTTCAATCACTACCAATACCAAATCAATACCAAAGCTCTTCAGTGATCAGTCTGCAGTGCTGAATTTGTGATTGTGTGTATTTTACCAGTTATTCACATAAATCTGCATGCCTAAAACGTTGTTTTCGGAAAAATGAAACAGAATAATGGAAAGCCTACTTTCTTCACGTTTTCTAACCTAAGAAAACAAGACAAAATACAACGCTAAGCTTGTCCCTTCAGATAACAGCACTCCAATTCACACAAGAGTCTTGTTGCTGATAAAACTGCATATGGCTTCCTTTTTTTTGAAAACAGATTCCTCCATTTTTAAGAGCTGCAGAAGAACCCGGTAGAAGATACAGGAACAGACACGCTCAGTGCTGGGAAGGCAGGGAGGATATTCAGGATTCAAGAAATTGCCTTAATTTACCTCGATATAGTCCTGAAGGGCTGTGTCAAGCTTGATGAGATCAGTGAGGAAGGTACCAAGAAAAGGTACCGTGCCTTGCATTACTGCCTGCAAATGATCAGAGCAACGTTGGATTAAATGATTGAGAAACGGTAATAATCAGAATGCTAGAATAGGCCTGTATAGGAGAATGAAATAAAAGCAGTCTGCTTAACCAAACAGTGGTCTTATCTTTTCTTTCATGGCATCCTCCTCAGTATCTAATCTACAATTCAAATCAAACTCGAATGACAGTGGGATGCTCTCACAGACATTGCCAAGTGGTTTTCCATTACCATACTGCCACCACACCCTGGTTTCTAACAGTGGGACACCAGGAAACCCCGCCTGTGGAAGCAGCATCGAGCAGCAGGGACAGGGTCCCTCGGCTACCTGCTACAAGAGAAGGAGCCGGGGCATGCTCCCGGCTAGCCTGTTGAAGCAGTTTCTCTCTCTGCCTCATTCCAGTGGATTTTTACTTAATGGTGTATGCCACCTGACAGTCCAGTCAAATCAAGTCGCAGTTGTCCTCCTCTAAGAAGGGACCATCTTCCTCAGCCATTCCTTTCATTTTGAGAGTAATTATTCACATTTTAAACTTCCTAGGCTGCTAGCAGTTGTAGAATTCAGGCTGCTTCTACACTTGTGAAGGAAACGCTTGTTTCTCCCATCCAAGGGATCCATACTTTCTCCAGTCAAACAAATAGACAAAAAAAAAAAAATCACATTCAGCACTTTTGCCTCCCTATCCCAGATTTCTCTCCCCCTGTCCTTTTAAATCTTTGCCAACTTTGAGACAAAAGGCATTTTCAGCAGCAGACTGGAAACTGGACACGTTTTACAAAGCAATCTCTGTAAAAGTCTGTGCAATTTTCAAGCTGGCATGTCAGAAGCTTCATGAGCTTGCTTCAAAGTAAATGCAATTGCTGCTCTGCCAGAGCTAATTTTCTTTTATCACAAGAATTCCAGTACTTACATTAGGTATCTTACTACATGAAAAAGTTTCCCTGTATTTCTCTCTAAAGGGTAACGAGAGTAGTTAACAGAATTAATTTCTTGTAGGACAGAAACAAGGCAGTTGAAAACGAAGAACACATGTCTGTATTCACCAATCTTTTTTTACTCTTCTATGTGACAGATTTAGTAAACTTCTGGAAGACCTGAAACTGAGGCCAAACCCTTGTCTCAGGGCCCACCCCCAACAGCTGGTTGGGATGTGAAGCAAATGCAAGCGGGAGCAGCAAACCTGCCCACCCAGTTATCCCCTTGCAGGGGGCAGGGGAAGATTGGTGCCAGGGAACATGACGCGGCCCCTGCGTACAACCACCGAATCCTGAAATCTCGGAGCGTTCCCAGCATCAGATCTCTGAACACACTGGCTATGCTGAAGCTTTGCATATCCGTTTCCTCCGGCCTTTCAGTACACAGGCGGGTGTTACTGGAGTAGGAGGACAGCTGGGCTGCACTAAAAACCACAGCGGTTACAGCGTGGCAGCTCAGCGTAGGCCATACGGCTTGAGCGGGGTGCAGCACGGATCCCGCTTTGGAACCATCTTTATATACAGATGTATGGGGCGGGGGGGGGGATATCATCTATACATATCTGCACTTTATATACACGCACACAGAGTATTACCTGCTTACTGCGACCCACAGCATAAGTGAAATACAGCTTTGCACAGGAACAAACGCTCTGACTGCCTATTCAGTCTCCACCTTTCGCTTCCCTCGCTTTGCATCAGCTAATCTATAGCACTGATGTGATTGTTTTTCTTGACAGAGGCACTCTCAAGGTCTTTACCTACTGCACGCTCTCTTTGTTAAATACCTTTCTAGTTTTTGCTTCTTATATCATTCACCACTCAGGGTTAATCACGTTATCAGGTCAAAAAGGGCAGGAAAAGGACCCCAAACGCACCATATCTTTTTGAAGTTGCAGCCGCCTCCGTGTGCTTTCCTGATTTTCTTTCACACCGCTGTCCAGGTTGGCAAATTTGGATGTTCCTTCCTGTGAGTTACAAGAGAATTAAAGGCAATTAACAAAGGATCTAAGCGATAAGCTGGCAACTATGTTTGTGTAAAATAATTGCAAATACATTTAATGGGGCAAGCAAAAATATTTGCTGTATAGGTACATGCACGTGTACATACATGTGCTAATTTTCTGGGACTTGTACACTGACTGGGACTTGTGGACAAAATCCCACAAAATTACTAGAAGGGAGTTTTTCAGCAAAGTGGCTCTACGCTGGTCAAAGCTAAGTGCTGTTGAAAATCTCCTGGGAGTTTAAATCAGAGAAGCTTAGATGCACCTTCAGGTGGCCAGATGCTTCTCTGAACTCTATCCTGACACTCTCGACCTCAGGATTTCTGTTTAATTTCCTAATCAGGACTGCTACAAGTAAACATCTCTATCTTATGTAATGCTTTCTTGTTTTTCTCATGCCGCAACAGAGATGCAGCAACTACCCTCTGTAGCTTATTGACTAATCCAAAACCACGCAGGAAAACAAAGTAATAGGTTTTCATCTCCACAAGTCAAGCTCTCCTGTGAATGGAGGAGCTATTTCACAATAGATCTGTAGCCTTTATTTCCCTGGATCCCTACGGGGTGCTGGGAGTTACTGTTACTGTCTCCAGTGGTTGGACAGATGGGGCATGAATGATTATCAGTCTTTTTAAGAGGCACAAAACAACAGCCTGCACTTGGAAAGATCCTTTCATCACAACGTTTACTTCTCTCAGTCACAGTGAAGGAACAGATCAAACTCAAACTGTATTTCCTTCCTCGGCTGGAAAACAAGAGCAAATGACAAACGAGTGTCGTCTCAGTGTCTTCAAGATACTGAAAGATAAACTGGAGATCCTCTAACAGCAGCCGGCGGGCAGGCACAGAACCTGAAACTGCAGCTTGCAGCAGAGCCATTGTTCGGGGAGGAGAGAACACAGCGATCCCTCTCCGTGCCAAACAACCTGTGTCATGTGCCATTTGGTCTGCTTTACACTTACATTTGTAGGATGGATAGGCAAGGGCAAAGACAGCTTCCCTACAGACACTATTGACAGTGAAAGGAAACAAAGACTTTAGGGATTCAGTGGACATTCATCCTCCAATCGTTACAAAACGGTCCAAAAGGAGGAGTAGGAGAGAGGTTCTAGCTATTCTGTGGAATTTTTCTCCTCTCACTGCTTTCAAAATGTTTTGCAGATCTCCATACGGCAGCTGGAGAGGGTGATTTGCTAGGAGCCAGAAGGTCTGGGCTCAGATTGAGTTGCTGTTGTGTCTTTTTAGTACTTAGGTTAACAAGCTGTTGTGAACACACATTTTCCCTCTATGCCTATTATTATCTCACCTGCTTTAAGATTTAGCTACAGGTGTTGATAAACGGATGATAAACAAAAGAGACTGACAGGTTTGAATGTGTTCACCCACCACTCCTGAGCAAAACACTGTGTCAAATAACAAGGCAAGGGGGTAAGGTACAAATGCCAGACTGACTGGATAGAACTGCCAAAAAATCAACTGGTCGGGAGGCAGTCTATAGAAACATTTTCATGCAGACAGAAAAAACAGCCACAAACATTCCATAGTTTCTACAGAATATAACCTTTCCCTGCTATTCTTCCTCACCCCTCTCAAGATCCTGAGCTTGTTGGGGTTCGCCCAGGAGAGTGCTCCGGTCAAACTGCTTCAGACAGAGCCTGCTTTGTTGTCCATCTGGCCACACACAGAGCAGGAAGCCTGTTCCTTCGAAATTCCCAGCCCTGTTTTCCAGTTCCAAGAAAGGTATGGGATAGTCGGATAAACATCTTGGTTTAATTCCTCAGCTGAAGCCGAGTGGCATTGTTCCAGTGAAGTCAAGAGCACTACAGCGGTGCAGCCCAGTTGAGAATCTCATTGGGAGCTGCTCTGCACTCACCAGTGCAAACCAGAGCCTTTCCAGGTCTGCTCAGAGGGTGCACCAGCTAGCAGTTCGGACAATCACCCTGCCCAAGAGACGTCGAACTCCAGCAGCAGTGGGGGCTCCAAGGCTCCTGACCTGCTGTCCTGTGAACAAGCCCTCACAGAAACTGTGCTGCTGCACCCTGCTCTGTGGGGGTATCCAAGCTCAGCAGGCTAACAGGAGCGTAGGTGCTTTCAGGAACAACAAAATCACCTCTCATCCCAGCAGAAAAGCACAGGTTTTACAGACCTCTCTTCCCTGAAGCACTGCATACCGTAGTTCGGGGAGAGACGAGCTTTGACGGCTCCTTAGAAAAAGGGCTAACCTCAGCTTTGATTGAGATCACAAGCCTTGCAACTCAAGCTAATTCTCACCTTCAGCAGCAGCTGCCTGCTTGTCAAATAATTGTCGTGGTCTGAGAAGGTATCACACAGCTCTTCGAACATCAGCATCATGTCCCTGTACAGGAAAAGATTAAATCTTTTAGGTTATCAGAAAGCACTCTAATACAGATCAGATTACTGGTTTTTTCCTCATGAATCGTTAACAGTTGGGCATGTAAGAGATACCACCACCAAAACGCATCCAGTGAGATGCTGCACATCAACTAGGAACTTTCCTGGGATCTCCTGGTGCTCCCCGGTAACGCCAGCCTTATTTGACGGCAGCACAAGGAATGCCACAGGTACGCCGATCCTGGGCAGGGCTTTCAGTCACACTGAGGGGTATCAGATTGTTGTAAGGAAGCGGGTAAATGGATACAAAGCAACAGAAAAATAGCTGTGAGAGGTATCCCAAGTACTGTGTTTTTGCCCTGTGCCACGCACTCAGGAAAGCCAGAAGCCTGTAATTGTGTGAGCCCCTTTCTATTACCCCACACTATAAACACAAGATGGCAACATCCTGATCAGGAACAGGAACACAGGGCAGCAGAAGGAAAGACCCACCTCTCCTAGTGGAAATGCAGAAGTATGCTGTGTGGCAGAGCAACGTTTCTCTTTTGTTTATCAAAGACAAAGGAAAAAACCATAAATCTGTTTGTCACCAACTGAATGAGCAGAACACCATCTTTCCTACACAGCTTTCTGGTGTCTGTCTGGCATGCAGTAAATACGCCAGTTGCACAAAAAGGTATTTCCCTGTAAGAAACACCATCTTCAATACAGGCTTGGATTTTGTAGTTTGGGGATATGTTTTAAGGAAATGTCAGGACCAAGAGAGGATTAGTGAAGGTTTGTGGCAACGTTGACCTCCTCCAACTTCACAGTAGAGGAGACAACTGGCAAGCATCATGGTGGCCTTTTGCTGACCTTCCAAGAACCGTGTGCTTGTGCTGAGTCAGTAGGTAGTCCCATAGTTCTTCAAAATAGGTTGTGGAAGATCCAATACGCTATAAAGGACAGAAGAGACCCAGTACCCCTGAGGGCAGGTGGTCCCGTCAATATGAAAGAAGAGCTCACAGCAGCCAGACCCAAAAAAAGGGGTCTGAGCCTCACAGGAATGAGAGTATCTTCTAAGAGAACACTTGTCCATGAAGGAGCAGAATAGGAAGACTGAGAAGAACAAGATGGAAAGAAAGAGCACGGAGCTTTTTGTCTTTGTTTGGGGCTAGCCACAGGGGCAGAGGGGGATGCTTACTTTGAAACACACGCCCAGGTCTTCTTCAGCCGATAGATGGAGCTGGATTGCAGTGCTGAAACGATGGCCCTCAAGGAGGAAAAATTCTTCAGGATCCTACATTCCTGTGAAAGGAGTGGTTAGAAATACAGGAGCATGTAATGTCAGCATAACGAATATGTTAGTGCTCTTCTGTTTGACCGGTGTCATGCTCGCTACACATTCTCACTGCTAAGCAGGCAGCTGTACAAATATGGAGCATCAAAAATACCACTCCCCCCCGCCACCCCCCCAGCCAACAAACACTTTATGGGCTTTGGCATTTATATCTTGCTTTCCTCACTTTCATGTATTTGTGGTGATGCTGCAGTGGTACAGCTTCCAGTTGTCCCAGTAAAAATAAAAGTGGAACTGAGTCCATGAAGCCAGGCTAAAAAGCACAAATCTTACACTTCTTAAAAAACTCTTTAGAGTTACCAATCCCTTTTACCCTTTAGAGGAAAAAACAGGCTTTGCCTCTTTATAGGTGGTATTTAAAATGTAAACCCTCAATCATCTAAGCGTCAATTAAAAATGAAGACATGCAAAGGAATAACCTGTTATTCAAGTACGTGCACACTGTTCAAGAGAAAAAAAATTCCCAGCTTTTCCAGAGTCAGTACCAAATCCTAACAGAGGGACTGGTTCATAGGCATTTCTTACAGTTTCTCTGGGGGAAAAGGTTGGATGGAAAAGGATACTGAAAAACCTAGTTCTCAAAAAGACAGCACAGATTCCTGGTAAAGCAGGTGCAAGCAAGGAGGAGAGGGAAAGTCTGGCCTGAGACTCTTCAAGGAACTCCTGTAAATCTGTTGGTGGCTCATGAACTAGAACGCCCGGGCACCACAGACTTAAACTCTTGCAAATACAAGCTCTCACTAACAGGTGTCTGTACAGGCAAATTAACAGACAAAACACGTGCCCATTTGACTGTTGCATGTAGATGAGAATATATCCAAATCCAAACTACAATTCCACTTTGCAAATTTTGACGGGACTCATTATTACACTAATAATGCTGAATATGTAAAGGATCCTTACAGTGAAAATAGACATACTTTATTTCCTTTGTAGGACTGAATCAATGTAAAGCAACCTTAACATAAACAGAAGTCAGACCTTGGTATATCAGCAACTCTGTTCACAAGTTGCATTAAAATTGACTGCACGACTAAGGCAAGTACATTTACTCCCATTTATTTACCTAAAAAAAAATATAAAAATCTTTGGGCAACTTAGGAGGCTACATTTAACAAAGCGTGGTTTAAGAAGACTGACTAGGCACACAGCAGCACTTGAAGCAGGTTAGCAGTTAGGCTAGATGAAGACCAAGTTCACAATCACGTGGTAGGACATGCAAGACCTGAAAGCTCTTCTTGCAAACTTTGCAGCCAAAGGAACCACGTAACGGCTCTTCTTCAGAGACCGACACATTTAAGAACAAGACCCTGCTTTCTTTAAGTTCAACTTGAAATTCAGACCGGGGAGAACATGGATGGAGAGGCACAAATTCTCAGCACTGAGATTTCTCAAACACAACAGGAGTTTGCACTGGAAGATCCAATTTGGAACCATCTTGACTTAACTGCACGTTGCATAATCTAAAGCATATTGTTGCAGGACGAGGTTGTGGGACAAGACACACACCAATATGGTTAACAGTCAAGCTCCAAAGTTTATTAGAAAAACAAGTCCTTATATATTCTTGTACATTCTAAAAATAACGGTAAATGCGTGTGCTGCTCTAGCGCATGCTCATTTCAAAAACTAGTTCCTGTCAGCACTTTCAATAAGGACTACTAACCGCGGGCAGCCGGTAGATAAGTTTCTGCTTTGCTATTTTAAAGGAATCCCTTCTTATCTGTTTCTTCCATAACAAGCACAAATTCTTTTGCTTTTAGCCATCATCAATCTAGACGCCATTAGTCTTCCAACACAAGTGCATCACTAATTCAGACGTCGTTAATCTCCTAACCCAAATACTGATGATACATCTACATTGTCAGTGACGCAGAAGGTTCACGACCAGGCATACGCACCCACAGCACATTAGGAATTCAATCCTGGATTTGGTGTTCTCAATGATTTAACTGATTGCAGACTAAACTTTAGCAAGCTTTCATTTATATATAGGAAGAATTTTTAAGACTGCTCTGAATAACATTGTTTCATGCTGTGCCCTTCACAGGGCGGAAACCAGAAAGAATACTGCGCAGAAGCAACTTTGATTTTAAAAGATTAAGCATAACAGGGTATTAACGATTTCAATGTTCCTTTTCAGTTTTAAAGAAAAAATCGTGTGAGTAAAATTGGCTGCTCCTGCTCAGGAACCCCAGATCTAGGTGGAGCAGAGAGGGCTGGCAGTTCAGAAAAGTATTCAGTTTATCCTGTAAACCAAGAAACTGGATCCAAAAGTCACGAACAAATAACAAACGTGGAACTCCACGCTGCTTAGTTACAGAGTCAGCAGTCCGTGAATAACTGCACTTTAATGAGTGGATTATTTTCTAATTCAGACATCTAACTATTCAAAACATTCATTTGCACGCAAAAAGCAAGCAGCTTTCTTCAGAAGTGGGCAGCTAAGCAGATATGCAACTAGCTGTTCGACATGTGCAATTATTTTGTAGAGCGTGCTCCTGCATTTTTCACGTGCTTAGCTAAGACTGGAGCATTGAATTATGTGTATGAACTAAGTACAGGGAGAAGCACTGAAGCAACAGAGGTGGAGATCAAAGTGCTCCATCCACAGAACAAGTATGCCGAGAGCGGTCCCTGTCCTGGCTTCCCGGGCCTCCCTGCTCCCTGGGACCAGCAGGAAGCTGCTTCGTACTTGCTCGCCCAGGCTGCAGCCCAGGCTGCCCCACGAAGGCCCCTTCAGCTGGTACCCTCTGCAGCTTAAAGATCTGCCCACAGACAATAGGAATCAAACTTCCTAATCCATTCACAGGGGCTATAAAGCAGCCATCAGACGAGAACAATGAGTCAAGGGAAGTGCCAAAAGAGGTGAAAGACTTCTTCCCCACACCAGCCTCCTGAACCATGCAGCTGCCAAAGCTCAGGTGCCAGGACTAACAACGCTGCCGCTGGGAGCATACAAGTGCAGGGTCAAGGTTGGAAAGCCTCTGCTTGGCTTGAGCTTTTTATGACTGCTTATTTTGTATAGCTCAGAAAGAATCCACGTGATTCTTAAAACACAAGGCAACGCACATCCATATGAAAGTGCTTTAGATGTTCTCTTCAAGAGAGATCCGGTTTGCTGCCAGCTGCCCAGTGCTCTGAGGGGAGTTAAAAAGCTTACAGTAAAATGTTAAAGATAAGATCTAAGAAATTAGCAAACTGGAGTTATGTAAAGAAGTCATGAAAAACCCTTTCGCACAAAGATTAAGAAACACACAATCTGCTACAAGACAAAGGAATCGAAGCCAAGAGTATAAACGGGTTAGAGAAACACGCGAGACAATGATGAACCAGAAAGGTAAGATGAGGAGGAGTCTGGTACCATATTGTAACTCATTTTTTCTGGTCACTGCTTGCACCCCTCACCCCCTCCAAACTCAGCTGGTTTGCATACATGATGGGAACCATGAATAACTCAGTAGGCAAATGACCTTTCAGCCTCAAGAAATTTCAAAACAAGAGAGTACAAACGGTAATTTCATTTTTTCCATGTTGAAGAGGCTACTACTTCCTAGAAGTGTTAGCTTTCTCTGCACTTACTTCAAACCTTGTATTTGCTTTACTTTCACATGTACACACACATATGTAAAGGTATAAGGCACAAACAGTTGTGCTGTCTTCCACCACATCTGATTTCAAGTCCCATGGCGTTCATCGACGCAGGAGAGGGAGCATGATGCTCACCGGCTGAACACGAATGGCCAAAGGCAGGCAAGTGCAAAGCTTATCCTGACTGTGCCTGCTGCTTGCACCGCTGCCAGTCCGACTCCTTTCTTGTTAGACTTTCTTCTGCAAACAAGTCTAACCTTTGGATGGTATCAACCATCACTTCTCTTCCTTCCCTGATACGAGCAGCATTTAGTTCCAGGGAAGTGAACTGGTTGAATTTATACCCATCTTCCCATAAATGTTGCATCATCAAGTACGTGGCACTCCCCATCTGCAAGACACAGGACCTGCCTCACCCATTAATTAGCACTCCCCAACCAAAGAGACAAGCACCAACCCCACTTCCATGGTGGGGAAGCAACTGAGGAAGGGCAACACTTCATCTACTGTTACAAAGAAAGGCAGTCAAAAATAGAAAGCATTAGAGCTAAGATGGCCTGGGACCAACGCATCCAACACCTTCCTCCCCTTCCAACTCCCCCACTCCAAGGCACCCACACGAGAAACATTAAACAGTCTAGAATAAATGCCTTACATGTGCAGTATGAATCCATTTCTCAATGATCTTGGCTCTTTGCTGTGATTTGAGCTCCTTGTCCTTCAGGATAGTGCTGACCACACATTTGGTAACGACATTGAACTGTGAGATGGTAGCCCTGATGGTCAGCGCCAGGTGCTTATATTCTTTCTTATTCCTTCGAGACCAGATGCATCCCAAACAGTGGTAGGGCACAACCTTCTTGAAGAGTTCCTAGAGGGAAATAGAGGTGTCTAGGTCAGCAGGGTTCTCCTAAATCTCTACTATCCACAAGAAGAAATGCATGTTTACACGGATCTAAATCTAATATGGCATTAAAAGGTAAATATTTGTTTTCCGTTAGTTTGAAATACACGCTTTGGCAGTATGTACACTTTCTATTTTTTATACATAAAGTGTATATACTTTAATATATATATATATGTCTATTGTATATTTGGCAGAAATAGACACTTTATAGGCTTGATGCCCTAAAAGAACTGACAGCTAAACACTCCTGGGAAAACCAAGGGGAAATTCTTTTCTATCATGATATTTTGAAGGAGATTGATACAGACAAATCATATCAGAGCACTGCATTTAAGAGTACCTATACATCTTTAGTATACGTCATAAAAATGTGCTATTTCTCCGGTGTACAAATACTGAGCTTTGCAGAAAAGGCTACACAGTATACATTCACGCTTATTTTAATTTAAAAAAAAATAATCTTTGGAATGACTGAAGGAAAAAGCCCAATGAATGAAGCAAGTTTGGATAACCAAGCAGAGCTGTGTTCTGTGTCCCAACAACAGACCTTTTCTGGAACACTATACTTACATTGACATATCTTTAAAAAAAATTTTTAGACGCCCCACACTATTTACCCCAGCATTTCAAGTAGTACATATACTCTACATACTGCATCCATGTACGTCAACTGTTCTGCCACAAGGTCTGCCTGGAAAAAAGAGAATTCTTCTGGCCTGCTGATGTCCATTTCCTCTTCATCACGTAGGTTACAGAGGGAAGCAACACGGAACCCATCTGTCCAGGATGGAAAACACGACTTGGTAAATTTATACAGCAAACAGTGAATCAAAGCAGATGTTTGTTTATTTTAAACCACCACTCTCTATATTATAGCAGAACACACAAAGGGTCCTGCCTGACCTAATAGCCCCACTGTGCTGCATATTTTTGTGAGAAAGATGATGACCAGAAGATTAAATTGGCAAAGAAAAGGTGGAAGGAAAAGAGAACTGAGCTGTTCAGGGTCTCTTAGCAGAGAAGTGACTTAACCCATTCACTAAACATTCTTCTGAAAGAAGAATGCCCCAACAAAAATTTCTTATTAACATTGCAGAATTCTGTTAATCTACCTTTTAGTATTAATGCATCTTATAATCTGAAACACCAAAAGTAAACCAAACTGAAAAAGAACAAGACTGCAGTTATATCCCCAAAATATTGCATTAGGAGTGCTCTTATATCCAGATTCCAGCTCCCATGCGGGGAACTAAAAGGAGATCAGATTTCTTGGCACCATTTGTGCTTACATAAACTACACTGAAGAGAGTTTATTCCAGCATCCCTCACCTTCCCTCTCTGGGATTTCTGCCCAGAAAAGGGAGAACAGTGAGCACCTACAGCATTCAGCTGAATGCTGCTTCTAAATCTGCCCTGGGCAGCAATGAAGAGGTGAGAGAGGAGAGCTGTCCTCATCAAGGGACCAGATCCAGTGCAGAAGGGAAAGGATTTCACAGATGTTCCCATGTCACCTTTTGGCTCCCACAGGTTGAGAACAAAGCCACATTAAAACACAAAGAAATATGCCCTTGTTTCCCATGGTAGAGGAGGAAGCCAAACAGAAAATCTCTGAAAAGAAATCCTCTTCCTAATCCCTTTTACTGTAAGGTGACAGTAACTCCATGAGAAGGGAGGGAAAAAAAATGGACTTGTTGAAGACTAACAGTGAAAGTGCTGAGTTTACTACTAGTGAGATTTCATTAACAAAAACAACCAGTGCATTTCAGAGTGTGTTGTGCAATACTTCATAACCAGTTAAAGCAGAACAGATATTAAAGCGACAAAAGCAGACTGCGATATTTTATCACTGTTTTTTGAAATACTTCAGTTTTCCTTTCTTTGTTTATTAGCAAAACCTAATCATCAATGTAAATTGCTACAGTTCTGATGTGACAAATTATTAACTAGAGGCTCTATCCAGACTTCCATCTGCACATTCCAACTGCACAATTTATTGACAGAGCTAAACGCAATAAAGGGAGACCTCTGTTCCACCATTATTTTTCCGTGACTGTTTTGTAACACTGCGCATAATTAAATGGATTTCTACCACACTGTTACGAGAGTTACACCTTCTTCACCCTCTTTCTGGCTGTGTAACTCCTCATTTTCCCTTCCGCCTTGAAATTCAGTGAAAATCCTCATCGCAAAGTTGCAACCCTACTCAAAATCTCCCAGTGCCTTTAAAATCAGGTCCTGGAGTGCAACGCAAGAATTTGCCTTTGCTTTTTTCATGCCTTTTTTTCTCTTTTCTCCTTCACCTTCATAAATGTGTAACCAGTCTTTTCCCTGCTGTCCAAGAAGCTGGAATTCTCTCGTACTCAAGTATCTCATCATCTTCAAATCGCTGATCCGTTTAGGTCCCCCTCAAAGCCCAGCTGCCCTCTTGACTTCACTGACAGCAACCACGTGCCCCTTTTGAATTTGCAGTCTCTGACTCACCTTGATTTGCATTGCTCAAGCAGCAAGAATTGAGGCCAGAAATGGCTTTTATCTACGTATCTGATACTGCAGTCTAATCTACCGGCATGGCTGATGGCAGCGCTGAATGGAGGTCTGATTACGCCAATCAAACTGTAGGATTAGGACCCAAATTTGTAAATTCATAGCACAATATGAATGCTTTGGGACAATAATTATCAGCAAGCCTTGATGCCAGACCACACATTAAGAGTTTTGCAAGAAATCGCAGAAATAAACAAAGATGGAGCTCTGATAAAGTAAGCGACAAGTCTAAAACTCTTCTAACCCCACAGGTTACTTGCGGTCTCCTCCTCTTATTTTATTCTATAATTAACAGCCTCTATTCTGCTGCAATTTGGAAACTGCTATCATTCAAACTCACCCATCTGTAACTCAGAAAAGAACCTTTTCAGCTGTTATGTGAGGAAACAAATGCAGAAGCAGGGCTACTGGGAACTTCTGTTCACTTTGAACTACAGTCAAACCCAAATATAGCTCTCGTGAGCTTTCCTTGTTTGACCAGGGGGAATCAAACCCAGGAAAGGACACAAATAGGCACCTATCAGCAATCCTGTTCATTTACCCATGTCCAATAAGGAAAACGCCTGGGCTCTCCGCAGTACTTCTTTTCATGTATGAGTTAATGACCGAGTTAATTTGGCATTTCACAGTATTACGCTTTGACATGGTATTTCTGGAACATCCGTCAGACGTGATTTTCGTGGGATGAAATGGGGTTTTTTGCTCTCATTTCCTTTAGCCTTTAGTACATGAATCATTCCCTCTTGCCCCTCTATGAAAGCTGGAAGTGGGTCTAGTTCTCATTCTATGTGAGCTCCTAGGATTTTTCGGCTTATGCCACAGGAAGCTTTCTGACCGGGATAAGGGTATGTGTCAAGCTTGACGCTGCACGCAGCGTATTTGTGTTACTACAGTTCACTATTGTTTCAGCGTCTGTGACCCCCGATAACGTCAGTTTTTCCTCTGTCCTTGGATACCAGCAGCCGACCACTCAAACTGGAAAAAAACAGCCACAGACACTTCCTTTGTCATGATGGTACCTAGGAAGAAAAGCTGCACGACAACAAGGTTTGCGACTCAAGCTGTCTTTTGTCACAGCTCTGTATTTTTCTTTCTGCTGGTTTGGGCTTTTCTTGGTGCATGTGTGTTGAAATGAAAAAAACAGCTAGAGACCTGCTGTGTGTTTTAATTCCATGACATGGGAAGGGCGCTGACAATTAACGACTTAGTTGCTGCAGTAATCTCAAAGTTTTGGCTAAATATTAGACAAGTGCTGGATTTCCCAATCCACCCCACAATGAACAGGCATAGGCACCTACACTATAGGACTCTTTCATCCCGCACAGAACCTGCAGCCTCACAGAGATTTTTTTTTAAAGAAAGAAACAAGAAAAAAGTCCCTGGTGAGCCTCACAATATAATCAATTAGCCTACGAGTTAGTGAAGTGTACTCCACACAAACCCCTGTGTCACCATACAGTCCGGGAGAACAGGAAGGCAGAAGGGAAAGGTAACTTACCGTCCTTTTCCACTTCTTGGTTCTGGAACTTCTCCAAGAGGTTCTGCGCCCTCCTCTCCAGGTCAGAGCCAGGGATATTCTTCTTCAAGTAATCCAACAGCTTCATCAAACATGGGTAGTCAGGCGGCTCTCTGAAATCCTCCGTACACTGATCAAGCCAGGCTCCTAAGATTGATGCTACTTCACTAAGAGCAAATACACAAGAACGCACTGGTTGTAAACAGCATGTATTGATGCAACCACAGGTATCTGTGTCTAATACAACAATAAAAACACAGGCATTCATACCCCACGTGAAGGCAGTATGAAGACTTTTTTGAGCACAGAATTTAATTTTTATACATGGAATCTTATTAAGATATCACTCAGATTTTGCCAGGGACCTCATGAAGTTGCTCCTGATTTGCCCTCCCCCAAGTGGATCTGATTATAGTCCCCAAATGAAAACGAATAAAGAATCAAATCCACTTAAGCTATATGGAGACTCTTCTATTAAATTCAGGACATCAAAAATTGATAGAATAGAACAGATTATTTCAGTTGGAAGGGACCTACAACGATCATCTAAGTCCGACTGCCTGACCACTTCAGGGCTGACCAAAAGTTACGGCACGTTGTTAAGGGCATGGTCCAAATGCCTCTCAAACACTGACAGCCTTGGGGCGTTGACCACCTCTCTGGGAAGTCTGTTCCAGGGTTTGACCACTCTCTCAGTAAAGAAATGCTTCCTAATGCCCAGCCTGAACCTCCCCTGGCACAGCCCTGAACCATTCCCATGCGTCCTGTCCCTGGATCCCAGGGAGAAGAGCTCAGCACCTCCCTCTCCACGTCCCCTCCTCAGGAAGCTGCAGAGAGCCATGAGGTCGCCCCTCAGCCTCCTTTTCTCCAAACCAGACAAGCCCAAGGTCCTCAGCCGCTCCTCACAGGACATGCCTCCAGCCCTGCCACCACCTTGGTTGACCTCCTCTGGACGCATTCAGGGTAGCAGCTTCCCCGTGGAAGCGCTAAATCAAACGCTTCCTTTGCTGCCCTTCCTCCCATCAATTGCTGCTGCCAAGTCTAGGGACCAAGCTGAAGCTGCATTGTCCTCCAACCCATACTACTCACGATCTGCTGTCTTAGGAGAAAGACTGAAGGAAACTTTGGCTTCTGTGAAAAAGCCATCTAAGCCTGAACCTAACCCCCATGAACATACACAGTGAGATTGCCTCATCTGTGAAGATAACACCCTAACCGTGACATGTGCAGCACGGGCAGCGCCCAGTATCGAGCTTGAAGCGCCAAGACAGCTGAACCCAGAAGACAGACTGGCCTTGCTAATCTCAGGATGAAATGCGTTTAACAAAAAAATGTATCAGCAGAACCTTGAGTTTACCCTTAGCTCAAAGACAGGGAGGGTTTGTCAAATTACACCATGCAAAAAGGTTATGCTCGGTTATGCTGGAAGAGGAACGCTTGAGGAGTTAGAGGAGCACTGGATCTTGTTCAGGAAAGTTATCACACGCCTTCTTGGACACATGTAGCTAAAAAGACACCAACTGCAGAGAACTGCCCATGGACAAGCCTAACACAGACTGAGAGGGATGAGGGGAAACCAGAGCTGATGCATCAATGCGGTTTCCACCCTGCCTGAAACGGAGGGAAGCGATCTGTTTATCTCCTTTTCCTGGTTTATGCAGGTTTTAACCCACACCCACCTATTGGGATCGGTACATAGATACTCCACAAATGGATGCTTATGGGAAATTCTTTAAATCCTGTCTTTGCAGGGACTTCCCATCATTTCAACTTGATTTTGTAACAAGATGTAAAATTCATGCTATGGATTTCCAGAGATAACTCACAATGCTGTTGACAAATTTCAACTGAGTGTGAAAAAACCAAAACAAAGTCTGCCAAAATAATCAAATTACTTCAAGTTTTAAGAAACTTCAAGCCTGGATAAAAAAAGTAACTATCAACTTTTCTTTTTTTTCTGCTGCATTTTCTGTGAGATCTGTGGTTCGTCACAGCAACGTGCCGGTAGCTCACCATGTCTATGTTGGTGCACTACGACCACGGGCCACAGCACATATTACAGGCTGGGAAGACACAGACAGCATCTCAAAAAACGATGTAAAGAGAATTTTATTCGCATGAGCTGACAGAGGGATTAGGGAAAAGGACTTTTGTGTGCAGTCACATAACATGACACACTGTCCACAGCCACTGCCTCATAATCACCTACTGTGACAGAGTAGGACATAACGTGAAAGGGAAAAAAGCCCCTTGTTCCAGAGTAAAAGGCAAAAGAAACCTCTAAATTTCCTGAGAAAAGGAAGTCCTGAAAATTTCCCCCTTGACAAGGAAGCCATCCCTGTATTTCAAATCTCTTCCAGCCAGTAGTCACATAAATGGTGCTAGGAGGATAAGCAAACCCGTTCTTTACCCCTTTAACTGCACTTCAGAACAGATTTGCTCTTTTTCTTGCAAATTTGGATGACTTCAGAATTTAAATCTCACTCTAAAAGCAACACTGTAGATCACAGGGGCACTAGTGGCAAAGAAACACGCATACACACGCTGCCTGAAACAACCCCAGCTTCGGTCTGCAGACACTGCTGTCATGCACAATGAAATCAGTCACAAGCCATAACCATTTACCACCAGAGGTAAAGCAGGGGAAACAAACACTCCTCCTTTGTTGAATCAACTAACTCTTGGCCTAGATGTGTTCGTCTCATGTTGAATTCTGAGACAATTTCCCTGACAGAAAGATCTCTGCGTTATAGGGCTGGATATCTTACCAGACCGGTGATATGTGGCCTTTACACAAGCCTCTTTAAGCAAGCCAACAGTGCTCTGAAATTTCAAAGGAAGCAACATCTATGCTGCCCACAGCCTCCCCCAGTACCGAATCCTGACTGGGGCTTCCTGTGCAAAATAACAGTGAAGAAACACACTTACGTCCCCAGGACTGGTTTGGATTCAGAGGAATCCTGGCTTACATCCTCTTCACAGCCTGAGGGCTCTGGGTTTCCGCACCTGAAAAAATGAGACGGGTGTTTAGAGGAACTCCTACTGAATAAAAGCAAAATCCTAAATAGCATAATTCATATACAAGTCTCATCAACAACTAAAAAGCTCAAACTACAAATATGGAATCTAACACTTGGGCAAAACTAAGGAGCTTGAAGATTATTTCACTTAGGAGGAAACAAGTCCTCAAGAGACAGACAGTTCACTTACATGAAGCAGCCTGCACACAGGAGGAATCAACCAAAACATTTTCCTTGCTCACAGGTCCAAGACCCTTTCTGCCTGTTTGCACTCCATCCTTGCCCAGAGCAATATTCCAGGGCGCAATGAGGCTGCAACACAACCACTTTCTCCAACGCAGCTTCTCTTTCTCTAGTAGTTGCCATTTCTTCCTACTCCAAGAGGGATTTCCCACAAAGTTCTTGAGGTGACAAGTGCCCACTTGTGCCAAAACTACTGACACACTTGTCACGAGTGGGAAGGGCCCACGGCACTCTGAAAATTACCACTGGGAAAGAGGAAACCATGGGCACGACTCCAAAAGTGCAAAGCAAAATCTCTCACCTACACAGGCAGCGCATGTGCCTCGAAGGCAGGATTATGCCCTTCATTCTCAACGGCAGTGCCCCCTGTTTCAGACATACAGCTCCATAACGGAGTTCATGGTTCCTTACAGCCAGCTTTCATGAATGAAAGCGGACAATTACGCACAGTCCAGAATAAGGCAAGCTGATTTTACGCATTCTGTGCCCAACTAAGGGTGTCAGGCACCTGAAATTAATCTGAACAGTCAGAGGAGAGTAAGTGCATCTTTAAGTGCTTGTGCTACAACATCCTCGTAACATCAGGTAGAGAACACCTAGCGGGCTGCCAGTTTGTGTCCAGGAGGTTCATGTCAGAACTCTTAACAAAGTCATCCAAAATGTTTCAAAGGACAAAAAGAAGAGGTGGAAGTATCAGTCTAAGGCTTCACACGCAAGAATCCCAGGTCTGTACAGATAGCGTTTGCAATTCAAAGAAAAATTCCATTCAATTCAACTCACTATTTATTTATTCCAACTTTTTCTGTTAAAAACGTGTCTTTTATAAAAGTCAGTAAAATAAATCATACACAAAATGTTACTGGCTAAAAGGGACAATCTATACGCACACAGCTGTTGGCTCCTCTGATAAATCTGTGCCTCTTTGGCAATTTACAGGCTTAGGAAGCAAGACACTCTCACGACACACTGTCACTTGGCAAGTCAGCTCCTCTTTAAAGTTACTAGCACCCCCACAAACTTGCTGTCCTTTCGTATTTTATTCTTCAAAGATACCTGTGCCCGAAACATAGAATCCAAAACTGAGGGTATAGGAAGAATTACCCGTTCAGAAGAATGAATTCCTCAACAGTTTTACATTCTTGGATACGTGCACTGTCAATTTGTATTGCTCCCCGTGCTCTATGTCAGAATTAGTACAGACTGAGAGGTAAAGCTCACGGTAGTAAATCTAACTGTACGGTCTGCTCCCCAGCGTGGCTGCTCTTTCCTCGTCTGACTTCTTACCTGGCTGCAAAGTTACTGCACTTGAGCAACCACAGCTATTATCACAATCACAGCAGGACTGGCACTTAGGCATTTCAACATCGCTATTAATTGAGCCACATAACGTCCCTACAAAGCAAGTAGGATCATACCCCTTTCCTGACACAAAAGAAAAGCACAGATGGCTTATCCGTGCCTTGTTCCTTACCTACCTAAGCGGGAGAGCCAAAATCAAAAGCTAGGAGTTCTTACGCTACTCCTCTGTTCTGATTACTATAGGCCAGAACAACTGATTCTGTACATCATGGAGTCATAAGTGCTGCTGCGGGCACGAGGGGTGGTGACTTACAGGTATTGCTGTCAGGGAAAGCGGGGGAAGATGTTCAGGAAAGAAGAAACCGTCTTCTAGAGAAGCCGATCTCATGAGTTCCACTGCCATCAGAAAAACAGCTGAGATGACCAAGTGACAACAGCCCTGGTTTGCAGCAGGTCCTATCCACTTCACCAAACGCTTAGGGCCGCGCTCTGTAGTTAGCTGTGAGAGCTTAGCCCTCCAATGGCCGTATTTTTCACATCTACAGAAACCTTCCCTGATACCTGTTCCAATAACCCCACTTCACAAAACCCTCGTGCAATAACGGTATCCCACACTCCCACTGATATTCCATGAAGGGCCATGCTCTCAGTAAAAACCTCTGACCACAAGCATCCAGCCAGACACACTGATGTGTCAGCTCAAAGAACATCTGTACTCTGTGCTCCTGACAACCAGGCACTTGGCTTTTAAAGTTCAAATCCTCAAAAAGACAGATATAGTGGCTCAGGTCTATCCTGTTAATAGCTGCAAAATGGACAAGCATACCAGGAGGACCTCTCCTTCCTCAAGTTACGAGATCACGAGAGGAGTTCAAATATGAACACAGATTTCACATGTAGACAATGAGCTCCCACAAGGCTCTCAAACGAGGCTGTGCCACAAGCGCACTCAAGCCCTGGCACGGGACTTGCAGGTCTATTCTGAGATACATAAACACACTGAGTGTTCTCCATCTCATAACCAAGCTCCTTTGGGTCCATGACACGGCAGTTGGGGGACTAATCCCAACCTGATTTACACTGGTGAAATTATTCTCCTCATCCCCAGTACAAATGCTTCATCTATTCTGCAGGAAGGGTACTGCTGTAGCTCATATTCTGTGCCTGGACTGACTGGGAAAGGGGAAAGTCAAATGGGTTGCCCAAAGCTGGAAGAGACCCTGGAGCTCATTTTGCATGGCAGTGTGGGAACCTGCTGGCTGCCTACTACTGCCTCTACCCATTACAGAACACTGCCTTCTTGGTGCTTGTGATGAATTTTTAACTACCAGCTGTTCTTTGATGACTTCTCATGGCAAAGGGGAGGAAAATACTGATAGCTCTCTGTCACAGCAGCCAGGAAAAAAAATCAGAGAATTGAGCTCCCACGTTGAGTCTCATGGGGCAAGAGGAACAGCCCAAATCAGTAGAGCTTCTAGCTTGCTGTCCTTGCTAAGTGCTAAAAAAAACCAAACCTAACAAGCGATAACATGTGTTTCTAACTAAAGCCTCGGAGAGTCCTGTGTCATTTACAGACATTAATTAAGCTCTACATCTCTTCTTGTCAGAGACAGCTACTGAAATGCTCACAGCCAAGGAGCTTTTACCAATTTATCTCTGGTGCTTAAGCAAAACAGTTGCTGCGTGAGTGACGGAAGGCAAAGCGACCTCACTGTCCAACCAATCCATTCAGACAACGGAGGACAGGAAGGTGTTCAGTATGTTAACGGCACAGTTCTGGACTGGGGATGCTTGAACCCTTTTAAGCCAGACTCAAAACCCCCCTAATCCCAACACACAAGCCATCAGAAAAGCAGGGAGGTAAGCAGTGGGAAGACCACGCTCGGTATTGTAGAACAGAATTGAATCGACAGTCTGCCTGAATCTCAGGAATTAAAACAGTGCAGCGTATTTCTCAGTCTTGATTGGACTGTGTGACATGTGGACATGACAGAAGAGTTCCACATTTTTCTTCCACCTCAAAACAAAAGGAAGCTAAAGGCTTCTTCTTCAGTGACGCCTTGAGAAGTCAGTGCACTGATAAAAAAAACTAAGGTCTTCTTAACTGGTGGAAGCTGAGACATTCATAGAAAAACAATCCTCAGTAACGCTGACAAGAATAGAGCATCTTCATACTGTAATCAAATATAACGTTGCAGCTACTCTTCACCACCACAATGCATGCAAACCACAGATCACACCGCTGTCAAAGAACAAATGCTGAAGACCTAAGGCACATTTTTACACCCGACATCTACAGATAAAATCCACGTTCATATGGTGCTAGGAGGATAAGAAAACCCCTTTTTCACCCCTTTAACTGCACTTCAAAACAGCTTTGCTCTTTTTCTTGCAAATTCGGATGACTTCAGAATCTAAATCTCACTCTAAAAGCAACACTGTAAATCACAGGGGCACTAGTGGCAAAGAAACACGCATACACACGCTGCCTGAAACAACCCCAGCTTCGGTCTGCAGACACTGCTGTCATGCACAATGAAATCAGTCACGAGCCATAACCATTTACCACCAAAAAAGTGCAGGGGAAACAAACACTCCTCCTTTGTTGAATCAACTAACTCTTGGCCTAGATGTGTTCGTCTCATGTTGAATTCTGAGACAATTTCCCTGACAGAAAGATCTCTGCGTTATAGGGCTGGATATCTTACCAGACCGGTGATATGTGGCCTTTACACAAGCCTCTTTAAGCAAGCCAACAGTGCTCTGAAATTTCAAAGGAAGCAACATCTATGCTGCCCACAGCCTCCCCCAGTACCGAATCCTGACTGGGGCTTCCTGTGCAAAATAACAGTGAAGAAACACACTTACGTCCCCAGGACTGGTTTGGATTCAGAGGAATCCTGGCTTACATCCTCTTCACAGCTTGAGGGCTCTGGGTTTCCGCACCTGAAAAAATGAGACGGGTGTTTAGAGGAACTCCTACTGAATAAAAGCAAAATCCTAAATAGCATAATTCATATACAAGTCTCATCAACAACTAAAAAGCTCAAACTACAAATATGGAATCTAACACTTGGGCAAAACTAAGGAGCTTGAAGATTATTTCACTTAGGAGGAAACAAGTCCTCAAGAGACAGACAGTTCACTTACATGAAGCAGCCTGCACACAGGAGGAATCAACCAAAACATTTTCCTTGCTCACAGCTCCAAGACCCTTTCTGCCTGTTTGCACTCCATCCTTGCCCAGAGCAATATTCCAGGGCGCAATGAGGCTGCAACACAACCACTTTCTCCAACGCAGCTTCTCTTTCTCTAGTAGTTGCCATTTCTTCCTACTCCAAGAGGGATTTCCCACAAAGTTCTTGAGGTGACAAGTGCCCACTTGTGCCAAAACTACTGACACACTTGTCACGAGTGGGAAGGGCCCACGGCACTCTGAAAATTACCACTGGGAAAGAGGAAACCATGGGCACGACTCCAAAAGTGCAAAGCAAAATCTCTCACCTACACAGGCAGCGCATGTGCCTCGAAGGCAGGATTATGCCCTTCATTCTCAACGGCAGTGCCCCCTGTTTCAGACATACAGCTCCATAACGGAGTTCATGGTTCCTTACAGCCAGCTTTCATGAATGAAAGCGGACAATTACGCACAGTCCAGAATAAGGCAAGCTGATTTTACGCATTCTGTGCCCAACTAAGGGTGTCAGGCACCTGAAATTAATCTGAACAGTCAGAGGAGAGTAAGTGCATCTTTAAGTGCTTGTGCTACAACATCCTCGTAACATCAGATAGAGAACACCTAGCGGGCTGCCAGTTTGTGTCCAGGATGTTAAGAGTTCTGACATGAACCAAGTCATCCAAAATGTTTCAAAGGACAAAAAGAAGAGGTGGAAGTATCAGTCTAAGGCTTCACACGCAAGAATCCCAGGTCTGTACAGATAGCGTTTGCAATTCAAAGAAAAATTCCATTCAATTCAACTCACTATTTATTTATTCCAACTTTTTCTGTTAAAAACGTGTCTTTTATAAAAGTCAGTAAAATAAATCATACACAAAATATTACTGGCTAAAAGGGACAATCTATACGCACACAGCTGTTGGCTCCTCTGATAAATCTGTGCCTCTTTGGCAATTTACAGGCTTAGGAAGCAAGACACTCTCACGACACACTGTCACTTGGCAAGTCAGCTCCTCTTTAAAGTTACTAGCACCCCCACAAACTTGCTGTCCTTTCGTATTTTATTCTTCAAAGATACCTGTGCCCGAAACATAGAATCCAAAACTGAGGGTATAGGAAGAATTACCCGTTCAGAAGAATGAATTCCTCAACAGTTTTACATTCTTGGATACGTGCACTGTCAATTTGTATTGCTCCCCGTGCTCTATGTCAGAATTAGTACAGACTGAGAGGTAAAGCTCACGGTAGTAAATCTAACTGTACGGTCTGCTCCCCAGGGTGGCTGCTCTTTCCTCGTCTGACTTCTTACCTGGCTGCAAAGTTACTGCACTTGAGCAACCACAGCTATTATCACAATCACAGCAGGACTGGCACTTAGGCATTTCAACATCGCTATTAATTGAGCCACATAACGTCCCTACAAAGCAAGTAGGATCATACCCCTTTCCTGACACAAAAGAAAAGCACAGATGGCTTATCCGTGCCTTGTTCCTTACCTACCTAAGCGGGAGAGCCAAAATCAAAAGCTAGGAGTTCTTACGCTACTCCTCTGTTCTGATTACTATAGGCCAGAACAACTGATTCTGTACATCATGGAGTCATAAGTGCTGCTGCGGGCACGAGGGGTGGTGACTTACAGGTATTGCTGTCAGGGAAAGCGGGGGAAGATGTTCAGGAAAGAAGAAACCGTCTTCTAGAGAAGCCGATCTCATGAGCTCCACTGCCATCAGAAAAACAGCTGAGATGACCAAGTGACAACAGCCCTGGTTTGCAGCAGGTCCTATCCACTTCACCAAACGCTTAGGGCCGCGCTCTGTAGTTAGCTGTGAGAGCTTAGCCCTCCAATGGCCGTATTTTTCACATCTACAGAAACCTTCCCTGATACCTGTTCCAATAACCCCACTTCACAAAACCCTCGTGCAATAACGGTATCCCACACTCCCACTGATATTCCATGAAGGGCCATGCTCTCAGTAAAAACCTCTGACCACAAGCATCCAGCCAGACACACTGATGTGTCAGCTCAAAGAACATCTGTACTCTGTGCTCCTGACAACCAGGCACTTGGCTTTTAAAGTTCAAATCCTCAAAAAGACAGATATAGTGGCTCAGGTCTATCCTGTTAATAGCTGCAAAATGGACAAGCATACCAGGAGGACCTCTCCTTCCTCAAGTTACGAGATCACGAGAGGAGTTCAAATATGAACACAGATTTCACATGTAGACAATGAGCTCCCACAAGGCTCTCAAACGAGGCTGTGCCACAAGCGCACTCAAGCCCTGGCACGGGACTTGCAGGTCTATTCTGAGATACATAAACACACTGAGTGTTCTCCATCTCATAACCAAGCTCCTTTGGGTCCATGACACGGCAGTTGGGGGACTAATCCCAACCTGATTTACACTGGTGAAATTATTCTCCTCATCCCCAGTACAAATGCTTCATCTATTCTGCAGGAAGGGTACTGCTGTAGCTCATATTCTGTGCCTGGACTGACTGGGAAAGGGGAAAGTCAAATGGGTTGCCCAAAGCTGGAAGAGACCCTGGAGCTCATTTTGCATGGCAGTGTGGGAACCTGCTGGCTGCCTACTACTGCCTCTACCCATTACAGAACACTGCCTTCTTGGTGCTTGTGATGAATTTTTAACTACCAGCTGTTCTTTGATGACTTCTCATGGCAAAGGGGAGGAAAATACTGATAGCTCTCTGTCACAGCAGCCAGGAAAAAAAATCAGAGAATTGAGCTCCCACGTTGAGTCTCATGGGGCAAGAGGAACAGCCCAAATCAGTAGAGCTTCTAGCTTGCTGTCCTTGCTAAGTGCTAAAAAAAACCAAACCTAACAAGCGATAACATGTGTTTCTAACTAAAGCCTCGGAGAGTCCTGTGTCATTTACAGACATTAATTAAGCTCTACATCTCTTCTTGTCAGAGACAGCTACTGAAATGCTCACAGCCAAGGAGCTTTTACCAATTTATCTCTGGTGCTTAAGCAAAACAGTTGCTGCGTGAGTGACGGAAGGCAAAGCGACCTCACTGTCCAACCAATCCATTCAGACAACGGAGGACAGGAAGGTGTTCAGTATGTTAACGGCACAGTTCTGGACTGGGGATGCTTGAACCCTTTTAAGCCAGACTCAAAACCCCCCTAATCCCAACACACAAGCCATCAGAAAAGCAGGGAGGTAAGCAGTGGGAAGACCACGCTCGGTATTGTAGAACAGAATTGAATCGACAGTCTGCCTGAATCTCAGGAATTAAAACAGTGCAGCGTATTTCTCAGTCTTGATTGGACTGTGTGACATGTGGACATGACAGAAGAGTTCCACATTTTTCTTCCACCTCAAAACAAAAGGAAGCTAAAGGCTTCTTCTTCAGTGACGCCTTGAGAAGTCAGTGCACTGATAAAAAAAACTAAGGTCTTCTTAACTGGTGGAAGCTGAGACATTCATAGAAAAACAATCCTCAGTAACGCTGACAAGAATAGAGCATCTTCATACTGTAATCAAATATAACGTTGCAGCTACTCTTCACCACCACAATGCATGCAAACCACAGATCACACCGCTGTCAAAGAACAAATGCTGAAGACCTAAGGCACATTTTTACACCCGACATCTACAGATAAAATCCACGTTCATATGGTGCTAGGAGGATAAGAAAACCCCTTTTTCACCCCTTTAACTGCACTTCAAAACAGCTTTGCTCTTTTTCTTGCAAATTCGGATGACTTCAGAATCTAAATCTCACTCTAAAAGCAACACTGTAAATCACAGGGGCACTAGTGGCAAAGAAACACGCATACACACGCTGCCTGAAACAACCCCAGCTTCGGTCTGCAGACACTGCTGTCATGCACAATGAAATCAGTCACGAGCCATAACCATTTACCACCAAAAAAGTGCAGGGGAAACAAACACCCCTCCTTTGTTGAATCAACTAACTCTTGGCCTAGATGTGTTCGTCTCATGTTGAATTCTGAGACAATTTCCCTGACAGAAAGATCTCTGCGTTATAGGGCTGGATATCTTACCAGACCGGTGATATGTGGCCTTTACACAAGCCTCTTTAAGCAAGCCAACAGTGCTCTGAAATTTCAAAGGAAGCAACATCTATGCTGCCCACAGCCTCCCCCAGTACCGAATCCTGACTGGGGCTTCCTGTGCAAAATAACAGTGAAGAAACACACTTACGTCCCCAGGACTGGTTTGGATTCAGAGGAATCCTGGCTTACATCCTCTTCACAGCTTGAGGGCTCTGGGTTTCCGCACCTGAAAAAATGAGACGGGTGTTTAGAGGAACTCCTACTGAATAAAAGCAAAATCCTAAATAGCATAATTCATACACAAGTCTCATCAACAACTAAAAAGCTCAAACTACAAATATGGAATCTAACACTTGGGCAAAACTAAGGAGCTTGAAGATTATTTCACTTAGGAGGAAACAAGTCCTCAAGAGACAGACAGTTCACTTACATGAAGCAGCCTGCACACAGGAGGAATCAACCAAAACATTTTCCTTGCTCACAGCTCCAAGACCCTTTCTGCCTGTTTGCACTCCATCCTTGCCCAGAGCAATATTCCAGGGCGCAATGAGGCTGCAACACAACCACTTTCTCCAACGCAGCTTCTCTTTCTCTAGTAGTTGCCATTTCTTCCTACTCCAAGAGGGATTTCCCACAAAGTTCTTGAGGTGACAAGTGCCCACTTGTGCCAAAACTACTGACACACTTGTCACGAGTGGGAAGGGCCCACGGCACTCTGAAAATTACCACTGGGAAAGAGGAAACCATGGGCACGACTCCAAAAGTGCAAAGCAAAATCTCTCACCTACACAGGCAGCGCATGTGCCTCGAAGGCAGGATTATGCCCTTCATTCTCAACGGCAGTGCCCCCTGTTTCAGACATACAGCTCCATAACGGAGTTCATGGTTCCTTACAGCCAGCTTTCATGAATGAAAGCGGACAATTACGCACAGTCCAGAATAAGGCAAGCTGATTTTACGCATTCTGTGCCCAACTAAGGGTGTCAGGCACCTGAAATTAATCTGAACAGTCAGAGGAGAGTAAGTGCATCTTTAAGTGCTTGTGCTACAACATCCTCGTAACATCAGATAGAGAACACCTAGCGGGCTGCCAGTTTGTGTCCAGGATGTTAAGAGTTCTGACATGAACCAAGTCATCCAAAATGTTTCAAAGGACAAAAAGAAGAGGTGGAAGTATCAGTCTAAGGCTTCACACGCAAGAATCCCAGGTCTGTACAGATAGCGTTTGCAATTCAAAGAAAAATTCCATTCAATTCAACTCACTATTTATTTATTCCAACTTTTTCTGTTAAAAACGTGTCTTTTATAAAAGTCAGTAAAATAAATCATACACAAAATATTACTGGCTAAAAGGGACAATCTATATGCACACAGCTATTGGCTCCTCTGATAAATCTGTGCCTCTTTGGCAATTTACAGGCTTAGGAAGCAAGACACTCTCACGACACACTGTCACTTGGCAAGTCAGCTCCTCTTTAAAGTTACTAGCACCCCCACAAACTTGCTGTCCTTTCGTATTTTATTCTTCAAAGATACCTGTGCCCGAAACATAGAATCCAAAACTGAGGGTATAGGAAGAATTACCCGTTCAGAAGAATGAATTCCTCAACAGTTTTACATTCTTGGATACGTGCACTGTCAATTTGTATTGCTCCCCGTGCTCTATGTCAGAATTAGTACAGACTGAGAGGTAAAGCTCACGGTAGTAAATCTAACTGTACGGTCTGCTCCCCAGCGTGGCTGCTCTTTCCTCGTCTGACTTCTTACCTGGCTGCAAAGTTACTGCACTTGAGCAACCACAGCTATTATCACAATCACAGCAGGACTGGCACTTAGGCATTTCAACATCGCTATTAATTGAGCCACATAACGTCCCTACAAAGCAAGTAGGATCATACCCCTTTCCTGACACAAAAGAAAAGCACAGATGGCTTATCCGTGCCTTGTTCCTTACCTACCTAAGCGGGAGAGCCAAAATCAAAAGCTAGGAGTTCTTACGCTACTCCTCTGTTCTGATTACTATAGGCCAGAACAACTGATTCTGTACATCATGGAGTCATAAGTGCTGCTGCGGGCACGAGGGGTGGTGACTTACAGGTATTGCTGTCAGGGAAAGCGGGGGAAGATGTTCAGGAAAGAAGAAACCGTCTTCTAGAGAAGCCGATCTCATGAGCTCCACTGCCATCAGAAAAACAGCTGAGATGACCAAGTGACAACAGCCCTGGTTTGCAGCAGGTCCTATCCACTTCACCAAACGCTTAGGGCCGCGCTCTGTAGTTAGCTGTGAGAGCTTAGCCCTCCAATGGCCGTATTTTTCACATCTACAGAAACCTTCCCTGATACCTGTTCCAATAACCCCACTTCACAAAACCCTCGTGCAATAACGGTATCCCACACTCCCACTGATATTCCATGAAGGGCCATGCTCTCAGTAAAAACCTCTGACCACAAGCATCCAGCCAGACACACTGATGTGTCAGCTCAAAGAACATCTGTACTCTGTGCTCCTGACAACCAGGCACTTGGCTTTTAAAGTTCAAATCCTCAAAAAGACAGATATAGTGGCTCAGGTCTATCCTGTTAATAGCTGCAAAATGGACAAGCATACCAGGAGGACCTCTCCTTCCTCAAGTTACGAGATCACGAGAGGAGTTCAAATATGAACACAGATTTCACATGTAGACAATGAGCTCCCACAAGGCTCTCAAACGAGGCTGTGCCACAAGCGCACTCAAGCCCTGGCACGGGACTTGCAGGTCTATTCTGAGATACATAAACACACTGAGTGTTCTCCATCTCATAACCAAGCTCCTTTGGGTCCATGACACGGCAGTTGGGGGACTAATCCCAACCTGATTTACACTGGTGAAATTATTCTCCTCATCCCCAGTACAAATGCTTCATCTATTCTGCAGGAAGGGTACTGCTGTAGCTCATATTCTGTGCCTGGACTGACTGGGAAAGGGGAAAGTCAAATGGGTTGCCCAAAGCTGGAAGAGACCCTGGAGCTCATTTTGCATGGCAGTGTGGGAACCTGCTGGCTGCCTACTACTGCCTCTACCCATTACAGAACACTGCCTTCTTGGTGCTTGTGATGAATTTTTAACTACCAGCTGTTCTTTGATGACTTCTCATGGCAAAGGGGAGGAAAATACTGATAGCTCTCTGTCACAGCAGCCAGGAAAAAAAATCAGAGAATTGAGCTCCCACGTTGAGTCTCATGGGGCAAGAGGAACAGCCCAAATCAGTAGAGCTTCTAGCTTGCTGTCCTTGCTAAGTGCTAAAAAAAACCAAACCTAACAAGCGATAACATGTGTTTCTAACTAAAGCCTCGGAGAGTCCTGTGTCATTTACAGACATTAATTAAGCTCTACATCTCTTCTTGTCAGAGACAGCTACTGAAATGCTCACAGCCAAGGAGCTTTTACCAATCTATCTCTGGTGCTTAAGCAAAACAGTTGCTGCGTGAGTGACGGAAGGCAAAGCGACCTCACTGTCCAACCAATCCATTCAGACAACGGAGGACAGGAAGGTGTTCAGTATGTTAACGGCACAGTTCTGGACTGGGGATGCTTGAACCCTTTTAAGCCAGACTCAAAACCCCCCTAATCCCAACACACAAGCCATCAGAAAAGCAGGGAGGTAAGCAGTGGGAAGACCACGCTCGGTATTGTAGAACAGAATTGAATCGACAGTCTGCCTGAATCTCAGGAATTAAAACAGTGCAGCGTATTTCTCAGTCTTGATTGGACTGTGTGACATGTGGACATGACAGAAGAGTTCCACATTTTTCTTCCACCTCAAAACAAAAGGAAGCTAAAGGCTTCTTCTTCAGTGACGCCTTGAGAAGTCAGTGCACTGATAAAAAAACCTAAGGTCTTCTTAACTGGTGGAAGCTGAGACATTCATAGAAAAACAATCCTCAGTAACGCTGACAAGAATAGAGCATCTTCATACTGTAATCAAATATAACGTTGCAGCTACTCTTCACCACCACAATGCATGCAAACCACAGATCACACCGCTGTCAAAGAACAAATGCTGAAGACCTAAGGCACATTTTTACACCCGACATCTACAGATAAAATCCACGTTCATATGGTGCTAGGAGGATAAGAAAACCCCTTTTTCACCCCTTTAACTGCACTTCAAAACAGCTTTGCTCTTTTTCTTGCAAATTCGGATGACTTCAGAATCTAAATCTCACTCTAAAAGCAACACTGTAAATCACAGGGGCACTAGTGGCAAAGAAACACGCATACACACGCTGCCTGAAACAACCCCAGCTTCGGTCTGCAGACACTGCTGTCATGCACAATGAAATCAGTCACGAGCCATAACCATTTACCACCAAAAAAGTGCAGGGGAAACAAACACCCCTCCTTTGTTGAATCAACTAACTCTTGGCCTAGATGTGTTCGTCTCATGTTGAATTCTGAGACAATTTCCCTGACAGAAAGATCTCTGCGTTATAGGGCTGGATATCTTACCAGACCGGTGATATGTGGCCTTTACACAAGCCTCTTTAAGCAAGCCAACAGTGCTCTGAAATTTCAAAGGAAGCAACATCTATGCTGCCCACAGCCTCCCCCAGTACCGAATCCTGACTGGGGCTTCCTGTGCAAAATAACAGTGAAGAAACACACTTACGTCCCCAGGACTGGTTTGGATTCAGAGGAATCCTGGCTTACATCCTCTTCACAGCTTGAGGGCTCTGGGTTTCCGCACCTGAAAAAATGAGACGGGTGTTTAGAGGAACTCCTACTGAATAAAAGCAAAATCCTAAATAGCATAATTCATACACAAGTCTCATCAACAACTAAAAAGCTCAAACTACAAATATGGAATCTAACACTTGGGCAAAACTAAGGAGCTTGAAGATTATTTCACTTAGGAGGAAACAAGTCCTCAAGAGACAGACAGTTCACTTACATGAAGCAGCCTGCACACAGGAGGAATCAACCAAAACATTTTCCTTGCTCACAGCTCCAAGACCCTTTCTGCCTGTTTGCACTCCATCCTTGCCCAGAGCAATATTCCAGGGCGCAATGAGGCTGCAACACAACCACTTTCTCCAACGCAGCTTCTCTTTCTCTAGTAGTTGCCATTTCTTCCTACTCCAAGAGGGATTTCCCACAAAGTTCTCGAGGTGACAAGTGCCCACTTGTGCCAAAACTACTGACACACTTGTCACGAGTGGGAAGGGCCCACGGCACTCTGAAAATTACCACTGGGAAAGAGGAAACCATGGGCACGACTCCAAAAGTGCAAAGCAAAATCTCTCACCTACACAGGCAGCGCATGTGCCTCGAAGGCAGGATTATGCCCTTCATTCTCAACGGCAGTGCCCCCTGTTTCAGACATACAGCTCCATAACGGAGTTCATGGTTCCTTACAGCCAGCTTTCATGAATGAAAGCGGACAATTACGCACAGTCCAGAATAAGGCAAGCTGATTTTACGCATTCTGTGCCCAACTAAGGGTGTCAGGCACCTGAAATTAATCTGAACAGTCAGAGGAGAGTAAGTGCATCTTTAAGTGCTTGTGCTACAACATCCTCGTAACATCAGATAGAGAACACCTAGCGGGCTGCCAGTTTGTGTCCAGGATGTTAAGAGTTCTGACATGAACCAAGTCATCCAAAATGTTTCAAAGGACAAAAAGAAGAGGTGGAAGTATCAGTCTAAGGCTTCACACGCAAGAATCCCAGGTCTGTACAGATAGCGTTTGCAATTCAAAGAAAAATTCCATTCAATTCAACTCACTATTTATTTATTCCAACTTTTTCTGTTAAAAACGTGTCTTTTATAAAAGTCAGTAAAATAAATCATACACAAAATATTACTGGCTAAAAGGGACAATCTATATGCACACAGCTATTGGCTCCTCTGATAAATCTGTGCCTCTTTGGCAATTTACAGGCTTAGGAAGCAAGACACTCTCACGACACACTGTCACTTGGCAAGTCAGCTCCTCTTTAAAGTTACTAGCACCCCCACAAACTTGCTGTCCTTTCGTATTTTATTCTTCAAAGATACCTGTGCCCGAAACATAGAATCCAAAACTGAGGGTATAGGAAGAATTACCCGTTCAGAAGAATGAATTCCTCAACAGTTTTACATTCTTGGATACGTGCACTGTCAATTTGTATTGCTCCCCGTGCTCTATGTCAGAATTAGTACAGACTGAGAGGTAAAGCTCACGGTAGTAAATCTAACTGTACGGTCTGCTCCCCAGCGTGGCTGCTCTTTCCTCGTCTGACTTCTTACCTGGCTGCAAAGTTACTGCACTTGAGCAACCACAGCTATTATCACAATCACAGCAGGACTGGCACTTAGGCATTTCAACATCGCTATTAATTGAGCCACATAACGTCCCTACAAAGCAAGTAGGATCATACCCCTTTCCTGACACAAAAGAAAAGCACAGATGGCTTATCCGTGCCTTGTTCCTTACCTACCTAAGCGGGAGAGCCAAAATCAAAAGCTAGGAGTTCTTACGCTACTCCTCTGTTCTGATTACTATAGGCCAGAACAACTGATTCTGTACATCATGGAGTCATAAGTGCTGCTGCGGGCACGAGGGGTGGTGACTTACAGGTATTGCTGTCAGGGAAAGCGGGGGAAGATGTTCAGGAAAGAAGAAACCGTCTTCTAGAGAAGCCGATCTCATGAGCTCCACTGCCATCAGAAAAACAGCTGAGATGACCAAGTGACAACAGCCCTGGTTTGCAGCAGGTCCTATCCACTTCACCAAACGCTTAGGGCCGCGCTCTGTAGTTAGCTGTGAGAGCTTAGCCCTCCAATGGCCGTATTTTTCACATCTACAGAAACCTTCCCTGATACCTGTTCCAATAACCCCACTTCACAAAACCCTCGTGCAATAACGGTATCCCACACTCCCACTGATATTCCATGAAGGGCCATGCTCTCAGTAAAAACCTCTGACCACAAGCATCCAGCCAGACACACTGATGTGTCAGCTCAAAGAACATCTGTACTCTGTGCTCCTGACAACCAGGCACTTGGCTTTTAAAGTTCAAATCCTCAAAAAGACAGATATAGTGGCTCAGGTCTATCCTGTTAATAGCTGCAAAATGGACAAGCATACCAGGAGGACCTCTCCTTCCTCAAGTTACGAGATCACGAGAGGAGTTCAAATATGAACACAGATTTCACATGTAGACAATGAGCTCCCACAAGGCTCTCAAACGAGGCTGTGCCACAAGCGCACTCAAGCCCTGGCACGGGACTTGCAGGTCTATTCTGAGATACATAAACACACTGAGTGTTCTCCATCTCATAACCAAGCTCCTTTGGGTCCATGACACGGCAGTTGGGGGACTAATCCCAACCTGATTTACACTGGTGAAATTATTCTCCTCATCCCCAGTACAAATGCTTCATCTATTCTGCAGGAAGGGTACTGCTGTAGCTCATATTCTGTGCCTGGACTGACTGGGAAAGGGGAAAGTCAAATGGGTTGCCCAAAGCTGGAAGAGACCCTGGAGCTCATTTTGCATGGCAGTGTGGGAACCTGCTGGCTGCCTACTACTGCCTCTACCCATTACAGAACACTGCCTTCTTGGTGCTTGTGATGAATTTTTAACTACCAGCTGTTCTTTGATGACTTCTCATGGCAAAGGGGAGGAAAATACTGATAGCTCTCTGTCACAGCAGCCAGGAAAAAAAATCAGAGAATTGAGCTCCCACGTTGAGTCTCATGGGGCAAGAGGAACAGCCCAAATCAGTAGAGCTTCTAGCTTGCTGTCCTTGCTAAGTGCTAAAAAAAACCAAACCTAACAAGCGATAACATGTGTTTCTAACTAAAGCCTCGGAGAGTCCTGTGTCATTTACAGACATTAATTAAGCTCTACATCTCTTCTTGTCAGAGACAGCTACTGAAATGCTCACAGCCAAGGAGCTTTTACCAATTTATCTCTGGTGCTTAAGCAAAACAGTTGCTGCGTGAGTGACGGAAGGCAAAGCGACCTCACTGTCCAACCAATCCATTCAGACAACGGAGGACAGGAAGGTGTTCAGTATGTTAACGGCACAGTTCTGGACTGGGGATGCTTGAACCCTTTTAAGCCAGACTCAAAACCCCCCTAATCCCAACACACAAGCCATCAGAAAAGCAGGGAGGTAAGCAGTGGGAAGACCACGCTCGGTATTGTAGAACAGAATTGAATCGACAGTCTGCCTGAATCTCAGGAATTAAAACAGTGCAGCGTATTTCTCAGTCTTGATTGGACTGTGTGACATGTGGACATGACAGAAGAGTTCCACATTTTTCTTCCACCTCAAAACAAAAGGAAGCTAAAGGCTTCTTCTTCAGTGACGCCTTGAGAAGTCAGTGCACTGATAAAAAAAACTAAGGTCTTCTTAACTGGTGGAAGCTGAGACATTCATAGAAAAACAATCCTCAGTAACGCTGACAAGAATAGAGCATCTTCATACTGTAATCAAATATAACGTTGCAGCTACTCTTCACCACCACAATGCATGCAAACCACAGATCACACCGCTGTCAAAGAACAAATGCTGAAGACCTAAGGCACATTTTTACACCCGACATCTACAGATAAAATCCACGTTCATATGGTGCTAGGAGGATAAGAAAACCCCTTTTTCACCCCTTTAACTGCACTTCAAAACAGCTTTGCTCTTTTTCTTGCAAATTCGGATGACTTCAGAATCTAAATCTCACTCTAAAAGCAACACTGTAAATCACAGGGGCACTAGTGGCAAAGAAACACGCATACACACGCTGCCTGAAACAACCCCAGCTTCGGTCTGCAGACACTGCTGTCATGCACAATGAAATCAGTCACGAGCCATAACCATTTACCACCAAAAAAGTGCAGGGGAAACAAACACTCCTCCTTTGTTGAATCAACTAACTCTTGGCCTAGATGTGTTCGTCTCATGTTGAATTCTGAGACAATTTCCCTGACAGAAAGATCTCTGCGTTATAGGGCTGGATATCTTACCAGACCGGTGATATGTGGCCTTTACACAAGCCTCTTTAAGCAAGCCAACAGTGCTCTGAAATTTCAAAGGAAGCAACATCTATGCTGCCCACAGCCTCCCCCAGTACCGAATCCTGACTGGGGCTTCCTGTGCAAAATAACAGTGAAGAAACACACTTACGTCCCCAGGACTGGTTTGGATTCAGAGGAATCCTGGCTTACATCCTCTTCACAGCTTGAGGGCTCTGGGTTTCCGCACCTGAAAAAATGAGACGGGTGTTTAGAGGAACTCCTACTGAATAAAAGCAAAATCCTAAATAGCATAATTCATACACAAGTCTCATCAACAACTAAAAAGCTCAAACTACAAATATGGAATCTAACACTTGGGCAAAACTAAGGAGCTTGAAGATTATTTCACTTAGGAGGAAACAAGTCCTCAAGAGACAGACAGTTCACTTACATGAAGCAGCCTGCACACAGGAGGAATCAACCAAAACATTTTCCTTGCTCACAGCTCCAAGACCCTTTCTGCCTGTTTGCACTCCATCCTTGCCCAGAGCAATATTCCAGGGCGCAATGAGGCTGCAACACAACCACTTTCTCCAACGCAGCTTCTCTTTCTCTAGTAGTTGCCATTTCTTCCTACTCCAAGAGGGATTTCTCACAAAGTTCTCGAGGTGACAAGTGCCCACTTGTGCCAAAACTACTGACACACTTGTCACGAGTGGGAAGGGCCCACGGCACTCTGAAAATTACCACTGGGAAAGAGGAAACCATGGGCACGACTCCAAAAGTGCAAAGCAAAATCTCTCACCTACACAGGCAGCGCATGTGCCTCGAAGGCAGGATTATGCCCTTCATTCTCAACGGCAGTGCCCCCTGTTTCAGACATACAGCTCCATAACGGAGTTCATGGTTCCTTACAGCCAGCTTTCATGAATGAAAGCGGACAATTACGCACAGTCCAGAATAAGGCAAGCTGATTTTACGCATTCTGTGCCCAACTAAGGGTGTCAGGCACCTGAAATTAATCTGAACAGTCAGAGGAGAGTAAGTGCATCTTTAAGTGCTTGTGCTACAACATCCTCGTAACATCAGGTAGAGAACACCTAGCGGGCTGCCAGTTTGTGTCCAGGAGGTTCATGTCAGAACTCTTAACAAAGTCATCCAAAATGTTTCAAAGGACAAAAAGAAGAGGTGGAAGTATCAGTCTAAGGCTTCACATGCAAGAATCCCAGGTCTGTACAGATAGCGTTTGCAATTCAAAGAAAAATTCCATTCAATTCAACTCACTATTTATTTATTCCAACTTTTTCTGTTAAAAATGTGTCTTTTATAAAAGTCAGTAAAATAAATCATACACAAAATGTTACTGGCTAAAAGGGACAATCTATATGCACACAGCTATTGGCTCCTCTGATAAATCTGTGCCTCTCTGGCAATTTACAGGCTTAGGAAGCAAGACACTCTCACGACACACTGTCACTTGGCAAGTCAGCTCCTCTTTAAAGTAAATATAATCTACACAAACTTGACTGGGAAAATGCAGTAAATATTCTCCTCCCAAAATAAGATCACCTCCGATCTAATCATGTCCCAATTAGAATTCAGTGTGAGAAAACTAATCTTGTGGGTTCTAAGCATTTATACAGATACAGCAGATGTGATTTAACAGTCTTACCCTAAGCTATTCCTAGAATATCATCCAGTTCTTCTGCTGTCTGCAAATACTTATGACTGCATGTTCACGTGAAGTACTAGAAGGGGACATTGAATTCTTTCTTATGTTTGTACAATCCCTGTCTCAAATCAGCAGCTCCCAAACAGGAGAGTGTAGGTCCAAAAATATCAGTATCCAGAAAAACATACTAATCTATTCTAGGTATGACTTTGCAGCCCATGCATTCTTTTTTTTTTTTTGAGGGGTGGGTAGAGGGAAGCTGTACTAATTTTCTTGCGTTGGTCCTAGTTTGGATCCTTAGCAGTCAGACACGGCACACTTTTGCTGCCTGATGACTACGCTTTAATGACAGCTGGGATGTGGGCAGCATGCATTTACACATTTTATCTTTATGCTGAAATTCTGAATTTTGCAGGACTCTTGATATCTTTCCATTGGGTTATTAAGTCCATGTCCTCTAAAAGTAATGGGAGAAATTGCTGAGCACATCCCCCTATCATGTAAATGATGGCTCAGTTCCCACTGTATACTGGCTCTTACCTCTCAAGAATTTCCAGTACTTCCTTAGCAGAAGCAAAGGCACGGTATGTAGACAGAAATATACTGGTGTAGGTGAAATCCCTGTCTCCAAAAGCTGTCAGAAGATTCTTCACAAGTCTGTCCAGAGTCCCAGCTTTTATTGTCCGGATTTTGCAGGTTTCATACTGGCTGACAGTATGTTCTGGAGGGAACTCGTCCCCTCCAGCCTACAAAGTTGAAACAAAACAATCACAAAAATCAGACAGAAGCCAGATCCCGGACACAGCTTTCACAATGAAACAAAGATTAAATTCCATCTTTCACCTCAATACTCCATCTTTAGTTACTACGTGATTTTGTCACTTTTGGCTAAATGAACACCAAATGCCGTATCGAATAGCAGAGGTTTTCAGTAAGTTTATCTTGAAGATAACTTCTACGCTCCACACAATCTTTTACAGTCCAACTGCTATTAAGTTGGCTTATGATCCCATCAGATATTATCATCTAAAAGAAAATCCATCACACCACAAATAATATTATTACTGGGAGGAACAATAGTGGTAACTCAGTGCCCCATTAACTTCTGAATAAACATGAAAACTGACCACAACTTTGGCATCAGCACTTGTGATTCCCTTTCTGAAAATACCAACTTTGGGTTGCCACACAGAACCCAAGGTCATGAACACATCTGGATGTGAAACATTTCATGATACTTTTGCAAGGAGGGTGCCAACGTCATCTTGCAAACTTACCATTAGAACATTTCCATCTTCTCTTACAGTTTTCATTTGGCACAAGATTTGTCAACAAATTTAGGGTTTGGTGTTGGGGGGAGGGGCTTAGACAGCATTTGGTTGTCATGCTTACAGACTGGTTTAAGTCTGAAATAACTAGAAACATTCCCTTCAATTCTGCCATTATTTAGAGGACGGTTCAGAAAATTATTTTTGTGACTACTTTAAATACTGATTTGTTAAGTATGTGGGATAAAAACTTTAAAATGAGATTATAAATCAAATACATCAACAAGAGCAATCAAACAGAAGATTTCCCTCTACCTCTTGAGTTGACTGTCTCTGGGAAGGAATGTTCAGATCACTAACCTAAGAAAGGCCGAACTACAGAGGCAGCATGGGGAGGTGTACAGTTCTCTTTCTGTTGCTGCTGTTTAATGGGGACCAAACTGACTGATGGACTGCATCCTCAGCTTGAGGAAAACATGCCGTGACACACCTGCTCTTTTACCTCAGTCACAGTTACATGACGTGCATAATCACATATCACCAGCACTAATGGAACTCCAGTAACAAAAAAGTAATTTTCCTTGAGAGAAAGAAATGGCTTGAGCCCATTCGAGTGTCCGCAACCATGAGTGAAATGAAAAATCCTGTCAAAAATCCCCAGACATCACTATGATTTATGTTAATAAACTATTGGAAGATCATCTGAACGAATGAAATACCTTTTTGAAGTAGTTACTTTTATTCACTTCCACTGACTTTAGAAAGTCAAATCCTAGCTAGGATTAATGGCATTATGCAAAGGAGAAATCAAGCCGTCATGAAATATTTCAAGGGGGGGGGGAGGGAATCTTAAATCTTCTTAGGTTAGATTAGATATATCAGTAGAAGAATACTACAGGAAACAAACTTGCACTGGACATGAACACACAACACTCTAGTACTTAGTCTTTGCATCATCAAGTCTCCTGCAACCTCAGGATAAAAACTAAGGAGTTCAACCATTTTCATCGCAGCATTATTCCGCTGCAGATTTCCTCCTTACATACTCACCCACAGCATGTCTTCAGCTGGGACTGCTGTGATGGTTCTCTTCGGAATCACAGCCTCCCCTCCTAGTAAGAGCTTCTGCTGTATCATGAGATCACGCAGTAACAGCATATCATTAGGTCACATTTCACAGCCTTACAGTAACGGTTTATAATTTAACAGCTCTTCTGAGTTTGGAATATCGAGTCGGTTATTTGTACAGACTGAGAGGCTCCCCTAAGTAACAAGACAATCCATATTCTGAGTTTCTCCATGGTTCCTTGACGTGTCTCAAATTCATCCCGACCAACCACCACCAGGACTGAATATGAAGTTCATGGACAGTTTGACCAGACGTTTTGCTCCAGAAACTGCCTGCTAAGGTATGAGTTAGAAACAACAAGGCTAACGATATTCCAACATTAACACAACACCTTGGGACTAGACTGAGGACATGAAGACGGCATCTTAATGACTTAGAGTCACTACCAACTCTGGCTTGGTATATTGACAAAAGCACAAAGAAAAAAGTTAACCTATTCATAAAATAATTAGGAACGGATCACCCATCCACTTCATATTTACATCACGACCTTCCATTGCTTTTGAATTATTTACAATAGACACCCTTTTTTGTTTAAAACAAGATAGAGGTCTTTAATATTAGTCTAAAGCCCTGCTACTCTGGCACGAGGACATCTCATTTCCCAGCTTAAACAAGGTCCAACAAACTCTTACTGCTACATTAAAATACAACCTCCTGTATTAAAAAACAAAAACAAAACCCCAAAACCAAAACCAAACAAACAGACCAGACAGGAAAAGAAAAATCAGGAATAACAGCAGTATCCCACAGTGTTCTGGGCTTTCTAACAAGAAGTGGGCCCAGGCACAGATTTTTGGCAGAAAAGTGCCTCTGTGTCTGTAGGAAGGCCTGGAAGAGCCAGGATCATCTTGCACCATCAAGACACAAAGACCTGTCAACAGCCTGTAAAGAGTATAGATGCAGTAGGTAAGCAGAGGCCCTAGGAGACTTGCAGCCACATCTCAACTGCAAAATGGCACCATTTCACCCTGAGTTTAAGCCACTGAAAGAAGCCATTCCCAGAGGCCCTTTTCTGTCCACCTGCTGCAGCCAAGTGGGCTGGGAAAGTGGTCCAGCCAAAACAGAGCCCTTTATTTCACCTCGTAGGCTCAGGTTTAACCCGCACAAGTTCACCCCACGGCTGCAGAAACACACAGGCTGATGCAGGGAACACAAGCTTGGGTGCAAGCTGTAAGAATTTCTGGAAGCACTGTGGGTTTACATCTGCTCAAACAGACTGGCAACTTGGGCTTGTGTCATGAACCCATTCATACCTCTTATAAATAGACAAGGCAACACACAGTACTACTGCACCAAACCCCACTGTTACCCCAAACGCAACCCCACAGGGAATGAGTGAAATTACACCAGAATAACTTGAAAAACTTTGTTCCGTGGATCTCATGGCTGATATAAAGGTGTATAATCTGTTATACACCTGACTTAAAGGTACATATAGAATTATATATGGCATCACCATTACAGAAACACTATAAGAATACTGTTTGTTATTGGTGCTATACATCACCCGCCTCCATTCAAATTTTCCCGAAGCAAAACTTGCTCAGGAGAAAAAAAACCACTACATTTTCTTGCTGACTTTTCATCGTACAATTAAAATAGACTTTTGACAATAACCACTTATACAATGCAACCACTTTCAAACAGGGAAGAACGCCTGCACCACCGTATTTAACTATTAATTTTCTATCCAGCAGATTGTCCAAACCATGATGTACTGATTTACGGCCATATTCTACTCAGCGTGTGTAAAGGCGTCTCATTCACTAAGGTGAATGTGTACCAAACAAGGGCTGAATCTGCTCCCAAGTACGATACGCGCACAAATTTCTCTGCTAATTGCAACACTGCAACTTCCCCAAGATATCATACTGGGAGAAAGTTAAAAAAAAAATAAAAACAAACCCCACACCAAAAACCAAAGCAAACCAAAAAACCAACACCAAACCCTGAAAATCTAAAACTGAGTTTGTCAGCAAAACATTAAACTGCTAGAAATCATTTTAAGAGACTTGTAGGGATTGTTCGTGCTTATATTATTTCACATATTAAAGCTGCAGCAGCAGCTCCTCTTCAACAGGTACTTAAAAATATTTTATCATCCCTAATTTTTTTCAGTGATTTCAAGATTCAAGATGAGCAGATTTTCAAACAGTTTAAGCCCACAGCTTTTTTAAATCAGAGCAGTTATCTTCATGAGATCACTGTCTCCTACCCACCTAAATCACACCTTCCCCACGCCAAATACAGGCACCGCTGCTGTTCTCCAGCCATACAACAGCATTTCTGACTTGATCGATGAATTAAAACTTCTTGCTGCTTGACTATCATTTCTTACACCCGTTCCTTGGTAGTTTGGGGCTGGACACTACCAGATGCCCAGCATGGGCACATTAAGCTCTCGGAGACAAAGCTTGAAGACATGAAAAAGCCCCACGCGCCATCATTACCATCAACCTCTAGGTTGACCTTTGTCATCCTTATAGAAAACAGGTAAAAATTCATTTGGTTTTTTGGGTTATATATAGATTAATTTTAATTCCTATCTCATTCTCTCTAGGAAGCAGACTTATTCTTTTGTTGTTCTCATATGGCTGACAAAACTTGATCTGTTTGTGTTCACTTCCTTTGTGAGGCTTGACTTCACCAACTCTTAGTTTAACTCTTAGATACAGCTTTCTCTGCTGACAAGAGCTTTTCTCTATTTCTCAAAGTCTAACTCCTAAAAAAAAAAAATAAAATCTTTCTTAGATCATTATTCATGCACCCTGGTCTGAAAGGTTTTTTCCCTTATTCAAACTAGAAGTCAAGGTAGTGTTTGCAGTTTGGTCTCTCCAACTTCCAAGCTCATACATTCAACTATCTGAACTTCCTACCTTACTTGACTTCACCAAACACATTCCACAGTTTCCAAGTGTGCCACTGTAAAGCTAAGCATCTCACAGACCTACTCTACTTACCTTTCTACAGAACTTAAGGCAAATCGCACTGACACAGCATCACCTCATACTGGATGAAAGAACTGGCCGGCACTAGTATCTACTGCCTTGGTACAATTCTGGCCAGTTGCTGAGAACATTCCTCTAACCAGGTAGCCTTAAACTACCCCCTCACTTGCCTCTTTGCTATTTACATGGTCAATCATTTTCTTCCTGCCTTACTGTCTTACCCCATTCCTTCTTTTCTCTTTCCACTAACGTAAGGCCCATTCTGCTAGCCCCTAGCTGTGGTTCATCTTCAGTGTATGCATCCACTGGCATACGGCACAAACACAACCACCAGGCCAAGCATCTTCAAGAGAAAGGCCTTTTTTCCATCCCTCCTATCTTCAACTGTGTCCCCTCCACAGTCAAGCAGTTTCAGTATTTCAATTCAATCTCATTCCACACCTGCAGTCCCAGCTCCTCAAATTCTCCAGCCCTTGTTCCTCCTTGCAAAGGAACCCTTGAACAATTCTCATTTCTATCATTTCACAAATGCAGAAGTTTCTTTCCCGTCGTCGTCCTCTAATCCTTTCATTTGTCCAGTGGATCCCATCCACATCATACACTTTCTCTTGCCCCTTTTGCCCTCCACAGTCCCATCCCTCAGCTAATCAAAATCTCTTTCAGTCTCTCACCTCTTAAACATTCCCCCCATCTCTCCACTTCCTTCTCTACCTGCTGCTTTTTCCTTTCTCTGCCAACTAACTGTTTACTTTTCAGTTTACTATTTACATAAAACCACTGACTGGAGTTCACCTCTCCCGACGCCACTCATACTCTGTCAGCATACTGCTCCTGGCAACAGAAATTCAGGTGTTCAGCAGCTAATCTACTTTTACAGCCACTGCTCTACTGTTCTTATCTGCTTCTGGCTAAGCTATGATTCAGCTTGTCCTTGGTTCATTTCATGGGTACCTGGCTGTCAGTTCAAGACCAACAAACACCACAGAACTCTAAATTTTTCACCCGTCTTTTCTGCTTTGCTGTCTTTGCTTCATGGACAATAGCACCATCCGGTTCAACACACAGGTGCCAGCCTCCCTATAGGCTGCCTTTACAGCCTCGGGAGTAAGCTGAACCTCATACAACCTTCTCTTTCTAGCCACGTCATTCAAATGCCTTGCTACTCCTCTTAAAACTTTTATTCCAGTTACCAATATGCCTTTTTCTCTAGCCTGATCTATTTACAGGAGCTCGTAAATACTTCCTACTATTTTTTCCTGGGAAAAACAGGAGGCACAGGTGGGAAATCTGACACTCGAAGGAAGCAGATTTGAAATTATCTGTTCTGACTGGAACTCTATGTACTTCTTGGAAACATAGGAAGGGGAGCTTCTAAGCACTATCTCTATGCAGGACAGAATTTGCTTATCTTTCTTGACTGTGGGTTCAGCACCGCTGCATTGCTTTATGTCATGGAACTTCACAAGAACACGATTTGATGTAAGTCTCGGGGCAGTTTTAAAAGTCTTTAAAACATCAATCTGGATACTACATCAAACCAAGTTCTTACATCATTGCCTCTGATCCTGAAGAAAATATAGAAACATAACAAAACAATACGAAAGCTAGAGCCAGCTCCTGAAGATCTGGCTCAAACTGCCACAGCTGCACTGATTCCAATGAAGTGAGGACATTTTCTATCAGCTGGGGACTTGGCCTGACAGAGGTGAAGCACTGGGCAGCATGCCAAATTGAGTGCGTGTGCATTTAAGCTCAATCTACTTACCACTAAAGCCTTCATGCTTTGAAATGTACCTTTGACAAACAGTACAGGGCTGGAATTCCTGCAGACATGCAGACAAGTAATTTCTAACCTAGCTGAGAAAGCACTACAAAAATAAGACCCAAACCTATATTCACTTAACTTCTCAGGAAGTTTCCGCTAACTTCCGACAGATCTTCATTAGTCAAAATACTATGACTACTAATTTGGAAGACCTGAGATAGGTTCCTAGCAGCAGAAACAAGCCATAGCCCAGTCTGAAACAACTGCTAAATGTTCAGCTTCTCAGGCCATAAGCTAAGATCCTTACTCCTGCACTAAGTATCATCCGACCCCTCGCCACAACTGGTCAAAGCTTGTCTGCATGTCAAGAAAAGAGTCAACACAAGGAGAGAGTTATTTCAGATGACCCAGGCAGTCAACTTCAGCGTTTTGGGTTTTTTCAACAGTGAGAGCAGTCAGTGCTAAAAGTTACTATCCTAGCGATTCGTGTGGAATTCAGCTCCCTGGAGCAGGCTCCAAAGCCCATGAGCAGCCTTCCAAAACGCCACCGCGCCAGCTTTACTTACGCCTATCCAGTTTGCTCCTTCCTTGGCAGCGTGCTGAACCTGCACTCGTTTCAGGGTGACATGGAAAACGGCTCCCTCTTCCACCTCTTCATCCACATCCTGAATTGCGCTCTGCCAGGGAAAGGAGAAAGGGGGAAAAAAACCAAACCAAACCAAAACAAAAACAAAAAGAGAGAGAGAAAAAGAACATTTTCACTCCTCTGCTAACCGCACTCTACCCCAGGTGCTGTACTGCTTCACACAGACCTGAGGGCAGAAGATGGGCTGCACAAAGTAAATACAACAATCAAAGCAATACGGGATACTTTCAGATTGAGGATATGTTCTGGAGATACTCTTGGCAAACTGTCCTCTCCTGTGGTATCAAGATACCTTGACTTCCCATTCAACTGTTTTTCCTAGACTAGCACGTACTTTAAATAGTTGTATAAAGTCTTTTAAGGAAACGGTTTGGGTTTGATTAGCAATCTTCTCTTCCCTCCCCTCCCCCCTTTCCCAAAGCAATTAATCTCTTTGGCCTTTCATTTATGGAAGGAATTGCACTTTTTAAAACTGCAGAATTACTTAGGCAGGCAGCCTTTAAATGCTTGTTAGCTTCGAAGTTTAAAATACACCAACCTTTTATTTCTTTTGACAGGACGGATCCAAAGAGCCGGTGGTTTGCTTTTCAAAACCTATTATTCCAAGCTACGAAAAACTTTACGGAGTCGAGGCTTTAAAACTCACAAACACTAGAAAGCGGGTTAAAAAAAATAACAAGGATAACAGAAAAAGAAGTAGCGCAACGTCCTCCAAACTTGAAGCGAACAGGTGCTGCAATGACTCCTCGTTCCCCAGCTGATTACCCGGACAAAAGCGCAGGCAGAGCCCCCGCGTCCCCGCTTCTCCCGGGGGTGGGGGACTGCCCCCCTCCGGAGCACCCTCCCGGCCCCAGGCACGGGCTCACGGTTCCTGGGGAAGGCAGCATCGCTCCGAGCGGCGACGAGCAGGGAGGCGGCAGCGCGCTGCGGCTCCGGCGAGGCTGCGGGGAGCGGCGCGCCCGGGCCACCCCGCCGGCACCGGCACCCCGCGGGCAGGGCAAGGGGCGGACGGGACGCCCGGTTACCATTTTCGCTTTCCACAGCAATTTCATTCTCGGCGCCTTCCCGGGCGCCTCGACGGGGCACGCCGCCGCCGCCGCGGGCCGGGCCGGGCCGAGCCGTGCGGCCCCTCGGCTCCGCGGCGCGGGAGGCGGGAGGGCGGGCGGCCGCGCCAGGCCCCGCCTCGGCCCGGCCCCGGCCCCGCCGAGGGGCTTCCTGTTTACCGCCGGCCGACAAGTTGCGGCGGATTCAGTCGTCCCTGCCCGGCGCCGCGCCGGGAGCGGCCGCGGGGCTGCCGCTCGCCGGGGCTCCGCCGCCCGGAGCGGGGCGTTCACCCGCCCCCAGCTCCCTGGAAGAGGGACAAGGTGCGGCGCGTCCCGCTCGGCTTCCAGCGGGGACGGGGCCGGCGGGCAGCGCCTCCTTCCCGCCGCCGCCCGGGTGCAGCCGCACCGGCAGCGCCCGGTGCCCGCGGGCGGCCGGGGCAGGTGCCCAGCGCGCAGGGCCGGGCCGGGCCGCCCGGGGGGCTCCCTGCCCGCTCCTGACGGGGTTGGAACTGTTCTAGCACTTAGAAAGGCAAACGGCCAGAAGGGGGATTTTAGGGCAAGCTCAAGCTGGACAAGCTTACTTCCCCAAGCTTGCAAGGAAGGAAGTCAGAGGCTGTAGGGAACCCCAGCCCTGCTGCGAGCGGCGGCACTCCAGGTTGTCGCGGCCCTGCTCTGCGCTCGCCCGCCGGGCAATTCAGGTGGCTCAGACAGGGGCAGAGCAAGGGCCTTCCTCCTCCTCCTCCTCCTCCTCTTCCTGCCCACCCCAGGCAGGCCGTGCCAGGGCAGGCAGTCCCCACCATGCTGGCTCTTTACATAGACTAAACCCACAATATCCTTATTTTTTTTCTGTGGGAGCCCCTTGCTCACACACAAGCCCCTCTGAACCATGACCATCCTCTTACGCAAGCACTAGCTGCAGAGATCAGCATGCTAACACAAGGATCTCGACCACCTTAAAAACACTGACTTAAGTTGCCTATTGAGCTGTCTTTAGTTACCGGGATTTTTGGACTTACAAAGGAAAGCAGAGAGGAGCTGAAGGCACCAATTACTGTGCAAGGCAATGAAAGCAGTGAGACCTGAACCAGAAAGCTCAGACCTCCTGAACCTCAGCACTAACAGCCAGTGTATTCACGTATTTACACACAAGTGTTACTGGCAAGTCTCTCAGGAGCAGTGCTGGTTCGGAGAGACTGTTACCACTTGCAGCTGTTAACGTGAAGCAGCACATGAAAGCAAGGAACATTATTTTAAGCTACGAAACCAAGATTGCATTGTGTTGTCACGGTTGAAGTGATCAGAGGATTTGCCAGGCGGAGCATTGAGTTTATTTGTGTAACACCAAAGTGATCCAGAATATGCTGAGGCAGATACAAACTTCAATAATCTGACCAGAAACCCCCAACCCAATATTAAAGAGTCTGTGTTTCGTAGAAACTTTCAGTATTTACTTGATTGAAATCTTAATCTAGTTATTTTGTTTACTTATCCCTTAAATGAGTTGACATGAGTAAGCTTCTAGAAGCTGTTTCCGTTACCTAGTTTAGCTGCAAGAGGAAAACTGCAAGATGGCCAGGGCAATACACAGTGCAACTTAGTCTGACAAATTAATTTCATCTTTCTTTAGCCCCTACCTAGGATGCTAGTTCAGAAAAGCACGTAAGCAGGAGCTTTACTTCAGCATGAGCCTAAACCATTCACATCAAAGCAACTAAATTCTTAAGATTCTTTGATGAACTGGAGCCTAGACCCTGGAATCAGAATGAGTTGCAGGCTCAAACCTCCACGGGACTGAGTCTTGTCCCCACAAGAATTCCGTCAGACATTGCATTGCGTAGAGCCCTGCAGTCACATTTGCAACAGATTTTCAGTGCAAAAGTGTTTATCCAAATCCTCTGCCAATTCTCATATTTGCAGTTTTCTAGTTCCTTGGAAGTCTGGATTCTGTTGCTAACGGCCTCACTTGGGAGAGGGATAGGTGTAGGTTGGGGTGGTTTGCTCATCAAAGCAGCTGCCAGGGGATGGGATAGTGTTTTCCAACATCGTGTGCCTTTCTTATGCCGCAGTATTTGCTTGCTTTCCAGCTAACCAAAGAGGTCAATTCAAATATACTCCCTCTTGCAACGGACGTCGTCCATATTTATATCCTCAGATGTCATCGCTACAACCGTGTTGTTACATGGAATACAAGAAATTTCTCTCAGACTGGTAGAACCTTTCAAAGTGAATGGAACATGCTGTACTGACTACAAATTTAACAGAAGGACCCAACTCCTGTTATTAACTTTTACCAAAACATGCGTGTCTGTGTATGTGTACATAACATATATGTGTTTATTTGATCTTTGAGAGAGAAAGGATTGTGCTCAGTCTGGGCTCCTAAAAATCTGATTTCTATCCAGATACTGATTATTTCATACTGAAAAGGAGGAAAAGCGTATGTAATGCTTAACTTCCCTTTAGTTGCATTCTAAGACCATTATGTAGTGTTCAGCCCCTTATGTAGACCAAGAGACAGGATCAGAAGGCACAGGAGAACATGAAGACAAAGCAGGCTCTGATTAGTCTAAAAGATGTTCTGTAAAGATTTCAAGGACTGAGAACAGCATGAAAAAGCATGAGAACAGTCTGCAACTCGGTTTAGTGGAACTTCTGGTTTGCTCTTTTAACAGACTTTAATCACAAACTCGATCTACACCAATGAGCCACACTCGTGGTTAACTTTGTGTTAAATATTTGGTTCCTTCCCAATCATGTTCACATGCGATAGCTACATTCCTGCCATAATCAAGGTCTGTGCCTGCCCTTTCTACTGAATCAGAGTTGTTCCTCTAAATACATCTGAGCACGTATTCCTTCCCCCTTGCACCAAGAAGGAAATGCAAATCCACTTGTTAATGCAACCTTACGCTTCTCACAGTGAAATGTTATCTAAGAAGATCCTTTGTGGTCTGGAAAGTTCTCAAACAGCAGATCATTGACCACTTAAGCCCAGTGAGAACTTGCTGACTGTCCACAGAGAAATAAGTTAGTCACAGAGTGATGATTTTTCCTTGTTTTCAACTGTTGCTACAGCTGGCATGCAGACACTTTCATGAGCAGATAAAGCAAAAGACCTATAAACCAGCTGGAAATAAAGAACAGCTAGTCCTACTGCCTCTGCTAGGGGCCTAGCGGAAGGAGAAGAGGAAACAGAAGCCAGCGGTACCCAAATAAGGGAAATATTTGGGAGAGCAAAGGAAAAGGACAAAGTAACCAGGCGATGTAAGAATCGTCGCAGACAGCTTCTCTATGAGAGAAGGGCATCGCGCAGCCTAAAAGGAAAGAAGCCAGGTACCAGAGCGCTGCATGCAAATTAGCCTTACTGGGAAGGGCTGCTCAGTGGGAGACAGGAAAGGAAAACACACAACTGCCTCCTTATTTTTTTTCCAAAAAAGGGAGAACGCTCCTTGCATTACAGAAACCATAAGTTAGGCCGTGGTTTCAAGATGTTCCTTTCAATGGCAGTACCAGCTCAAGCAGTTTCCACTGTCTGGTGCTTGATTGCGCCAGGGGCTAGACCTGTTTGCATGTTGGAAATGCTAGACATTTCCTAGTAACCCTGCCTTTGCATTAAGTGTTTTTCCAATATTACATAGTTTTCTTTTTTTCTGTTTTGGGGTTTCTGTTTAAGAAGCAGTGGCTACCACCTCAAGGGCACTACCTGTACATGTGCACCTGTTAACTGGAAGAGAGGATTCCACGAGACAGGCTGTCTGTTCATCCTGTAGAAAATAGGAGAATCTATCGTATAGAATAAAGCCTGTCCAAAGAGACGCCCCCTGCAGTGGATGATGCATTAGAAGGGCATGCTTACAAAAGGAAATAAATACTGTTTCTATTCATACTATCTCATTAATTATTATTTGTCTGGTTTCTTTATAACCACATCTAGTTCCCGCTTTCTGTTTATGGCATATGCCCTCAATTTGATAACTAACAGGTGCTGCAGACTACAGTTCTTGAGATTGAAACTATTAAAAAAATCACACACAGGTGAGCCACAAAAGCTACAGAATTTAAGCAGACTATAGAAATGCAAACACGTATCGGTTTGATATTGTGATTTACTGGCTGTGGACTCTGGCCTGTAGCTTGGCTGCAGAGAGCTCTTTGCCACAGTTACTGTAGGAGAACCACCTGGTAGTACTCCTTTACATTGTGCACGCCTGAGTTCCTGCTTTCCACTCAATTGCACAGTTAGTTTGTCAGAGAGTGCTTTAGACCTGCTTAACATTCAGCGTGCTGCAATCTCTGTAAAGGACTAAAGGTCCTTTACAGCACAAAGCACCTCACAGGCACTTACCTCATGCAGTCTGTTCCATCAGCACAGGGGCAATACGTTTACGTGCTGCGTGCTGATGTGGAGGGTAACAGAGGGGAGGCAGGTCCTCCATGTTCCTCTTTTGGAAATAAATTAACTTGGAGATTTATATTCTTTAGATGAACGGGTGCCCAGTCAGTACATGTCAGCCAGTAAGAAAAATTGTTGGGATCAAAAATTAAATTTGAATTTCAAACCACTAACTAATCAAAGCACAAGCAATGTTACATTATACACTGTATGTCTGATCTTCCACTGTCTGCAACCTTTGCGATCCTTATTCCTGTGCAAAAAAGGAAAAAACGTGTTCCCCGCTCGCTCTGAACAGCGTTGAAAGATGTGGCAATGCAGTAGCAGCTCAGTAAAGAACCAGATAACCAAGTTCATCATAATCTGTCTTGGCTGACACTAGAACTAAATAGGTGCCTTTGAGTAATCGGAAGTATTAACCAGCTTCATTGTAAAATGCCAGAGGAAATGCAACAGAGCTCCCATACAAAAAAAAAAAAAAAATTACTGATTCATAAGGCTGCATAATTAGCAATGCTAATTCAAAAAATTATGTAGTTAAGGAAGCAGATCCAGCCTTCCCTTGACCTCTCATTTCAGATGTGATTGCAGTTAGATAGGCATGCACTGTTTCACAAACTGTGCAGTCCAAGAGGAGATGGCATGCTTTTGTATAGTCTCAGATCTAGGGGGCATATCTCCTTCAGGAACAGCAAGTCCTTGGCCTGCCGTTTGTTAAGACTTCAAAGCAATGCTGCTTGCAAAACCGTGGTCACATCACTGGTAAACTGCACCGCCTGCAACGTCATATGGAGAAACAACAGCGTGTTTTACTCCCTGTCCCCTGAGCCTTTTCACTCAAGAGGAGGGTAAGTAGTGCCAGCGTACCTCAGGGTCTGCTCTCATACCCGCCCCCTACTCAGTCTGCAGAAACCTCTCTTGGTTCTTTGGAAACAACCTGGAGGAGCAGAGACAGCGGGTCCTAGGAACTGGAGTCTCAGTCGCACATATCGCAAAACACCCAGAAACTTTTCTTAGGCCTTAAGCGCTTTACCAGCTCCTCTGTTCTTTTTCCAGCCACATGTGTCCCTGCTGCTTCAAAGCAGTATCTTTCTCTAGTTTCGTGCTCTATAGCTACTCAGGTGTTTGCAGCAAATCCTCTTGGCTGCCCCCTTCACAAGCTTTGAAGGAAGAAACAAAACCCTGAAGTGCATGCTGAGTACGTGGTTTTCTAAGGCTTGTAACTCAGTCAAATCAAAGCCATATTAACAAAGGGAAAGTAGCCTATGCTGTTGAGATCGTTCCGTTTGTAAACAGTGGGACCGTGCTTCTTTACCTTACTACGCTTCACAGAGGAATAAGCAAGTGTTCATGTAAAGGAGAGGACAGGGAGATGGAGTTCACTGATTTCTTCCTTTTTCAAAGAAAGGACTGATTTTCCCGCCTGTTACGCACACACACACACACTTCCATTTGGTATCATCACTGTTGTAACCACAGAGTTTTCTGCCACAGCAGAAAATTCCGATGCACATTGTGATATAAAGAGGTCATTTTGATTGCATCAGCTGAATTAAGGAAAAAAAACCTTTCCTGATTTGTGAATCAAGTGGCTCTCATATACAAGTGTCACTCAAAAGATTGCCTTCTTTTTTGCACAAACAGATATTGGGTTGATTTAGCACAGTTCTCGTTTTCCCTAATTGCTCTCTCATCTCCATAAACAGGCTGGTTGTCCATAAGAAGCTTCTTGCTTCCAATACATCTACAAATTTGTTATTTATGTTATTGGCTAGTTGGTAGTCAATCCTCCCCCTCATTCCCAAATTACTTGCCATAGTTCATGTTCTTTTCTAGCAAGCTTCAGTTTCCAGAACAAGAAGTGTAACTATTTGATTAGTTGATGAGCTCTCAGAACTTCCCATTTACAAACATAACTTTCTTTTTCCCTCTGCCCTGTTTCAGTTTGCTTTGGTTACAGGTATGCACATATGCCTTTTATGGCCCTGTTGCTGTCTGCTTCGACAGTATAAATCTCTGTTGACTATGAGGATTTTCATCTCCTTAATTTTCACTCTAGAGTCTTTTTCATTTTTCCTCTTAAAAAAGAAATATTTCCTTCCCTAGAAGACTGTATCACTCTGGTATCCTTTAATCCAAGCACTCCCCAGAGGACTCTGGGTTTAATAATTATATTGGAGTGCCTGTTACTTAAGATACTGGGAGTACTTCCCACTCTATCCAGGGCCTTCCCTTCCTCTGAGCAGACTTTTGCCAGGCAGCTCTGTATTTATATCTAACTAGTTCAAAGCCCAAGGGCTTTGTCCCTCCCACCCACTGAGTTATAATCAGAGGGCATGTCTTCAGTTTGACGCATTCATTTCATGCATACATAGTTTCCAGAAAGAGTAAATGTAGAGTTTCAGTTTAAATGCTGTTCCTACAACAAATCCTAGTAATCGTGTGTTTTCAATGGCATGATACATGTTAGAGGTCACAACTAACATGTCCAAAAGTAACTCCATGGCTTAGACTTAAAGCATGAGGAAAATCTGCACAAAGTAGTCTTGTGAACTGTGAACCCCAAAACAAAGTGTGGCATTTCCGAACGTTGTGCACAGACTCAACACTCTTAACCTCTAAGAGATGGTTAAAGTAACAGGGATAAATTAATCATAAATCCTTGTATTACTATCATAGTTGATCCTATTTGCTTTTTTATTCTAAACGACCCATATTAAACTTGAAAACTGTGTCCTCCTTTCTTGCAGGACATATTTCAAACTACTCAGAAATTCCTAGACCCCATTTCAAGAAGCCAGTCATATATATAAGAGAGCTCTTTTGGATGCTGAAGACTCTTGAACACCAGGGACACATTTCTCAATCAGATCTAAGACCAATTCTTCCAAGCGCTCAGGTAAGATGGGCACTCGCTGCAGTTCTCTGCTCTCAGATCTCAATGCTGTGAGTCTAAGCCAACAAAGGATTCCCACTAGCGTAACAGAAAGCAGAACATAGGCTTCAATTCAGCTGAGAGTGAAGACACGAGAAAGAGCCTCATTTTCCAGTTGGCTTGGGACCCTAACTTTTCCCCAGTGCTCAAGTAACAACAGTAAGACATAGCTGTCATCTTTTTTCTTCTCTTCATTCAGTTAAAAGGCAAATAGCTGCAGTGAAGCAAGAATTCGGCTTATCTATGGGGTACTTTAGTATTTATTTAGTATTTAGTTTTTTGTTTAATGCTACATTCGTTCTATCTGATTTCACCAAATCCCACAAGGATTTTATTGCCCTCTTAGAGCCCTGCTACAGAGCCAAGTAGGCACCATTAAATCAGATGCCTACTCCATAGCTTTCTTTTGAGCTCTGTTTAGATTTGCAGGGAGGAGCAATGAACAGGAGAATTGCAAACAAATATGTAACCGTTAACTTTAGAAATATATATATATACTAGTCCCTCTGTAACCATGTAATGAGTTTTCATTATACATACCACTTGAACAATTAAAATTTCAGGGCTTTACTAACTACCACAGCCTTGAACACAGCAATCTCTAAATTAGAAAGGGTATCTTTCAAGTGCCTGCAATAAAATCCAGGTTTGGGGAGGCTGGGGTTTGGGGGTTTTGAGTTGTTTTTCTGTTTGTTTTTACACCATCTCTAAAATATCCCATAGTCAGCTATAACCGCCTGTACACCAGTGACTTGCCTCCTGCACACTCTCTGCATCTTCTGCAGGCTGCACCTGTGTCTCGGTTTCGGCTACGTGTTGCTCAGGTGAGCTTCTATTTCGTCTTCTCCAAAATCTCCGAAACAGGTTCCTGAAGAACAAATGTCATACTTGTTTGGAAACAACAGAAAGGCAGTTTTGAAACGCAGATAGCAATACATTTACTATTAATGTCCATTGTGTTTCTCTCTCTCTTGTGAGTCACGACAATTGACTAAAATCCTTACACAGCTAAGGAAGATGCTCAGGCATGTTGAGTAGATGCAGTGCATCTAACCCATGGCATGGTTACATGCACCCAAGCCCCCTTCCTAGCTCACTTAAATTTCTGCTTTCTCTGACACTAGAGTAAGTACCGCTCTTGCAGTGGCCTAAACCAGTAACCTAGACAGCACATCTACTTCTCCCTCTTTACACTGCATACACTTTGAGCTCCACCAAACCATTTGGAAATGTGCACCTCATAGTCCTGCGTATTGGTTCTCTGATGAACATTCTTGTAAATAACCCCAAAAGTCACAAGGGCTTTAGAGACTGCTTGGGGTGTCCAGGCTCAAAGCCCACAGTTAAACATCCCCCGGCGTCTCTAAGTATTCCAAAGAACACCATATTCTGGCCTCCTCTTTCTTCTTGTTGACATACAGCCAGCACTCGTCAGTCCGTTTGATCTGAATCACCAGGCAGCTAGTTGGGGAGGCAAGAGTAACTTTCTTCTTCATCATAGGATTTTGAAAAGAAAGCTTGCCACATCACTGGAGTGGATACTCTGGACCAGTCCTAAAAGGCCAGTGAAGGAAATCAGACGAGTATTTACTGAGCTGGAGCTGCTGAGATGGTAATTATACCTTTTGGGTTTTGGTGGTGTTTTCTTGTTTGCTTTGCCAGATTTCATAAGGCTCATCTGCTAATCAATTCCTGAAAATCATGGCTGGTTTTATTATACAGTTTGTCCTGTCTAGGGTAAGGGAGCAGAGCCGGAGAAATATTTTCAACTTATGTTTTTAGCAAAAAGGCTAGTTTGTGGAAAGGAAAAATGTTCCTAGGCTGCAAGGGCGCTTCGTTCTGTGTGTCACTAAGTTGCTATACGCTGCTACAAGTTTCAGTACGTTTTTGAGGAGACTGTCCCCTACTGTTTTTGGGGTTCAAGTGCCAAATAAATCGAAGGGTTGACTTAAGCTAATACTTCCCCTTTTCACTCAGGACTGTCGGCTATGTAGCTCATAAACGGGGAGATTTTTCAACAGAACATGAATCCAGGAGAGAAAACAATTTTCCAAGAATACCTGACAAATCAGGGGACTGTGGTAAAGCCCTATTGCTGGCAGAGACAGAACCACACCTGCGCTAAGTGTCCCTACCACATGCGGGCTGGTGAAGAAGCGAGAGTCCCTTACGCAGAATTTGACAGGGTCTTTGGCTTCCCTTACAGATCAACAGCAACTCTCCGAAACAAACACCTCCTCTTCTGTGAACTGAGGAGTTCCTCAGGCAGCATAGTCCAAAAAGGCCATGCTACAGACTGTACTGAGCGAGGCTACCATCCCGAATCTGTGCTGTTTGGGGTGGGTGGTTATCTGGATGCAGTTACAGATGCCCATGCAAACATCGGAGGCATCGTCCTCTATGCAAATTACTCTCCTTGTAACGAGGTTTACCACTGCTGCGTAAGTAAAATCTACAACCTTTTGTGGAAGTATCCAGAAATCACGCTCTGCATCTATTTCTCTCAGTTTTGTCTCACTGAGGACGGTTTCCCCACGGCTGCGTGGAACGGCGAAGCTTTGCGGAGCCTCCCCCAGCCTGTGGCCTGGGGTGACTCTGCAGAGACTGCCTGGGGGGGCACGGTGTTACCTCCTCTGCAATTTTGTGTATGGCATCCCAGGGTCAGCCCTTCATCACTCAACTCCACCATCAAGAACCCTAGCAGATCAACAAAATCTGCATCCAGTTAACAACTTAACAGGAATTACACCCTATTTTAGGAAAGCCTTTCCACAGGCGAGGCAGGGAAACCCTGCTGTGCAGCAGAAATTAAAGGCCTTTTCTTCTCCTAGTCTGGCTTCCCAGCAGCCTTTCCAAGCGATGAAAGGCAGACTGCTACCTCCCATGTCTCAAAGCCCCTTGGTGCTTTTCCCAGGCATGTTTCTGCCCTTTCAGAGGGAACATCTATACCCCAGACCTAAAAATATCGTAAGGCATTTAAAAATGCCAAAGGAATAATTCAGTGACACTCATAATCCTGAATTTTTTCCAAGCAGCAGGCACCTGCTCTAAAGACGATACTAGCTGAACTGCTATCAGGCTATCAAACTGAGATCACAGATGGAAAAAAGGAAAAAAAAAAAATCAATAAAGTCACCTCCTACAAAAGTTAACCCACAGAATAACTGGTGGTCTCGAATAGCTGATTCTGAAGATAGTATACTTTTATTTTATCCCTGTTCCTTTCAAACATAATTCTATCGCACTAAAACCAAAACCTTGGTATCTTCTGATTACCTCCTGGGAGTAATTTGTTTGTTGCCCTTAAGCCAATTGCTACCAGAAACATGTGAACAGTCCACAAGCTACCGCCACAGCCAGACTTGTAGCTTCCCAGCTGAGGCAACTTTGGGGGAACACATGACATGTCCTAGATTCCTCCTCTGTCAAGAAGGTGGTTCTGCAGGTAAGGCTGATCTATCGATAAAGTTTTCCCACCGGCCGTTTCCTTAATAGGAGAGGGGTTTATAGACACTTATTTATGTGTGTGTGTGCGTGTACTTTACCCCCCCCCCGTCTTGGGTTCCTCCCTTCCATTAAGAGGAAGCTCACAAAGCTGTGTAATTTTGTAATTGATAGCAAGTATCTGATAGGACAATAGAGATAACAGATCTACACAGTCCAAGCGTAACTCGAAAAAGAAAAACAAAGTTTCTATCATTTAGAGCAGTGTTTTCACTGTGTGATTGAGTACATTTGTTATGACACTAAAGGTCTTGAAGAAGGGAGCAGCTGAAGTCAAGATCATGCTGTTGCCTGGGGAAACCGGGGTTCCTTCCTAGGTAACAGCCATTGCCAAACACACACACTGGCTAATTTTGTGAGGCAGTGCTGCTGCTCCTTTTTGACTCTTTTTGTGGCATCTCTTACTTAGTTACGCATATCCGAGTAGAAAAAAAGAGGTTGCTTCCCCGTGTGACCTTAACCACCCTTGACTTCAGCAGAGGTGATCCCCCTTGGAAACGCAGAGGTTCTTCTGAGCCTCAAACGACGTTAGAGAGGCAGCACTGCGCTAAAACCCGCCAGATCCCTTACTTTTACAACGCCTAGGCGCGTTTTTAGGAAAGCTTTCTTGCATGAGACGGAATCCCTCTGCACCTTCCGATTAAGTATTAGCTAGCACGGCCACAAGCAGGCGCCTGTGCTGTAGCATCGGGGCGATTACTTTTCTTTCGCTAGATTTTGGAGAGCCGCTGCTCTTTTCGAACTCTTGTGGTAAGCAGGCGGCGTTTGAGCTTGGACTTCCAAGCTCAGCACCAAAGCCTGTTCCCCAGTGCCGGAGCACGCCGCGTGGGCACTACCTGGCGCCACCCGCGCTCCGTGTCCCCCCCCCAGGCCCGTTGGAGGGGGCGGCGGGCTCTCGCTTCGGCCAGAGCCGTCTGAGAACGCTCCCTAGGCTGAACCCGCACGGCATCGCGCCCTGTCGCTGTGTTCGCAGCACCAGCTCGCTGTCGGGGCTCGGCAGGAGCGCGCTTGCCCGGAGCCCGAAGGCGATGGCCACTCCGCGTCCCGCGGCGCCCGTCCGCGAATGACGCGGTAACCACAGCAACCGGGCGCCCTGGCACGCAGCCGACCAATGGCAGCTCGCTTCCCGCGTGGCTCCACCCCCTCGCGCCCAACGGCCGGCGCCTGCGCAGAGCTCGCGCCCCGGCGGAGGGCGCGTGCATAGCGCTCGCGCCCAACGGCCGGCGCCTGCGCAGAGCTCGCGCCCCGGCGGAGGGCGCGTGCATAGCGCTCGCGCCCCGGCGGCGCCTGCGCCTGCGCGTGCGCGGGGCGGGGCGGGGCGGGGCGCGGCGGCCATGGCGAAGCACGCGGTGTCCTCGGCGCGGTTCCGCCGGGTGGATGTGGACGAGTACGACGAGAACAAGTTCGTGGCTGAGGAGGAAGGAGGCGACGGGCGAGCGGGGCCCGATGAGGGCGAGGAGGACTCGTGGCTGCGGCAATATCCTTCCGCCGCCGGGCGGGAAGTAGTGCCGGCAGGAGCGGGCGCGGCGGGGAGGGCTGCGGGGAGCGGCGGCCGCCGGCGCTGCCTTTTGCGGGAACATCCGTGCCCGGCGCTCCCGCCGAGGGGCGACCCGGCCCTGAACCGACCGGAGGGCGGGCAGGGGCTGCGGGGCGGCCGGGAGAAACTGCGAGGGAGCGCCGTGTGCAGTGAGATCATTCTTGCCAGCCACGGCAGACAGAGAAGGAAACGCCCAAGTCAAGTCAATCAGATAACAGGAGCCACTTTACTGCCGGGGTGGTCCAGGGGTGGGCACACAAGGCATCGAGTGGGTGTTTCATACACCGTGTTACCCTCAAGCTGATGGCATGGTTGAGCGAATTAATGGCTTGATCGAGAGGCATGCCGGTGTTTCACGACCTACCCGGGATGTAAGGTTGGCGTAAGCAGTTGTTATTGTTAATAACTGCCAGGGACATTACGTGAACCCAAGAAGACGAGCATTTTGTCCTACGGGATTATCAGGTGACGATGCTCCTATATTTGACAATCATAAGGGCCGGTTCCCCCTGGAAATACATGCGGGCCAGCCTGCCGTGGGGAAGTTGCCCTCTTGTGGCATTGTGCTTGTGACCTTGTTAAAATCTAGGGGGTTTCCATGCCTGGGAGGCCTTAGATAAAGGTGGAAAAACTCACCAAAGCAGTGCCTGATGGATAATCCCTGATTTCCAACTTGATGCCCGGGTTCTGACCCCAGGCCTAGTTCAGTTTCTTTTGTTAAGAAAACACCTTCCCCAGGCTGCAGGCGCAGCTTGGCTGCAGCTGGGCTTTCCTTGGTGGGCACAGGGCTGCTGAAGTCTCTTGGAGAACGGCTTGCAGAGAGCAAGGCCACGGGTCTCTGCAGGAGCTGATTGCAGCCATCTGAGGTAAACAAAGGAAAAAACCCAGGGTACAGTTATGCTTACAAAGGACTGTTACGTTAACAAAGAGAGAAACTGAGGTACACAATGGCCTTGAGTGTGATGGTAAACAACCCTGGCAAAGAGGGCAGGCCAGAAGAAGGAAGGTGTTGTGACATGCCTGAGATGCCACAAGGGGCTGGGATATTATAATGTAGCCTTTTACATGTATCCAATAGATTTGTGAGTAGTATGCATGATTATTGTAGAGTGCTTAGGTAAGGGGTGATTTCTTTCAATAAAGTTGAAGCTTGCTCTATCATTCACGTTGAATCGGCTGCTTGCTTCCTCCGCCCGCCGCAGAAGTCAAACTCCCTTTAACGGCCGCAGCTGACTGAGAATGATGGACACAACAGCAGGCTGCTAACAGCAGAATAATTCATCAGACCTGAGGTACTGGAGGAGGAAATGTCTAGCTGTTGAGCTTACTCCTCTTCAGCTGATCCCATCTCCCATTTCAGTTGGTTTTGGTTGGGGGGGGCTCACAAATCCTCTTGTCTGTGTCACTGCTAACGTCATGCTGCCACGTGCTCCTCACCCCGCTTCCCGCAGGTAGAAAAATGCTGCCCGCTAGCCTGCCCCATCCCTCTCAAAAAGCACAACGAGGGACTGAAAGAAAAATTAACCTCGTGCAGTTCCACTAACAGGCACCACAAGACAATCTGGTTTCAGGGAAGGAGAGCTTCAGTCTGCCTTGTATCTCAGCAACACAGAGGGAACTGTGCAAAAATCCTGACTGGGTTGCTTTCATTTTTACACATTTATATCTAGAGTCTCTCCGTTCCTCTAAAAGCAATGCTCTCGACACGACAAGCAGGCTTGGGCCCTGCTGGCAGTGTCAACAGTCTCTCTCAGGCTACTTCTTCTGGCAACAAGGCACAGACTGTACCTTTTTCTGAGACACATCAGCGGTTCCCACGGGAGCGATGCAGGCGTCTTCAGGCTCAGGGTGATTAAACTCGCATGATGGAACACTGGCCGAGTCTGTGCTGTCACCAGAGCCCCCACTCGGAGCAGATTTGGGTTGCTCCCTGAGGGGTGTGTTATGGGCCAGTGGATCACTGGTTCCTGGGGGGGTGAAAGAGGATTGGGCACTGCTTTCCGACTTGTGCCCTTTGCACGAGGCAAGGGAAGTGAATCAGTACAGGTACATGACTTGTACATGATCAGTACAAATGAATTAATGGGCAAACTCTAGGGCAACCCGTGCAGAAAGACTGACGTTAAATCTTTCTGATAGTCAGTATCAGTTTGGAGTTAAACTCTATTAGTGCTGGACCTGTTACGGGCGGCAAAGTAAAAATACCTCCCATGCAGATTCCAGCTGCAACTAAGTTAGTTGCAAAAGTTAGAGATTTAGGTGTAGGAGTTGAAAGCCAACCACCCCAGAAATCCATCTCATTTCTCCCAGACAACCTGTCTTAGTTGAACTGCCAACAGTGGGAGCGGTATCATTGGTATTGGATACACCAATAAACAAGCATACCTGGAAAGCCAAAGATGCTCATGGAAAGGAGCACAAAATTAATACAAGGTGGATTGCCCCATCTTTCTAATTATAACCCACTCCCGGTTCACAAAACGAACCAAGAAGCTTTTCCTTCCTTTTTCCTGCAGGCCAACGCTCCTGGAGACAGATGCCCTGAGGCACGAGGAGGGATCCTTATGTAAATCTAAATTTTTGTGCAGTGCCGATGTTCATTGCCTTACTAACGCTTTTAGGATGTATTGTCTATCATTGCAAAAATTGCTTTGGGTGACCATTCTCCTCTCCCTTGGTTCCGAGGGAAGGTCCCTTTGCTAATGGGGCCTGCACTTTAAAAGGTCATTACTGGACCCATGAAGGCGAGGTGGAAGTACCAAGGCCTAAACCACGCCTGCGCGCTAGGCTGGGGGTGTGGAATTTCATTTTCCTGCTGCGTAGGCAGACAACCCGCGCCCCCCCCCCGCGAGTCAGAGTGCCATCTTCAGCCACAACAGCCACCGGAATATATACCCTGTTGATACTTAATTGTGTGGCAGGTGCTCTGTTAGCTCTTGCTGTATTTTTCCCTTGTGGTATGTATGTGGTCATCCTGTAAGCGTCCGTGTAAACCGTCTTGCAGTTGTACCTGTTCGTGTGAACCACCACCTTCTCCCCCCAGTTCCCAAAGGCTGGAAGCACATCCCTCGGCCCGGCCTGGGACACATTTTGTTTGAATATGTCTGCTTAAAAACTGTTAATCGATAGTGTTGTTATTACTGTTGCCTTTATCACGTGCTTGGTTAGGACTGTGCTTTATTTGTTATTTGCAGTGTTGCTGGTGGTTTACCTTTGTTTGACTCTAGGATAGAACTCCACCTGCACACACGCTCTGCCACAATAATTCTTAATACCCCCTCGTGTTAGAGGAGGTTATAGAATCAGGATGCAGGAAGGGAGCTGCGTACTCGGCCGGGTTCAGAGGGCGGCTTTGCCACTGGTTTGTATGAAGCCCTCCGGCAGGACTGACAGGCTCAGGCACTCCCTGCAGCCCGGGACCTGCACCGCTGCGTGTTTGCGTGGCAGCTCCGTCTGGGTCGCCACGTTCTTTCTGGTGGTGGTTTTGACGCGAGTGGAGACCATGGTTCAGTCTACTCGGGGAGGACGATAAGATGAAACTGGCTCGGGTAAGTTCCAGACCCAGGAGATGGACTGCGCCCTGTCCGCTGGCCCTGCCTGCGCAAACTGAGGCGCCAGGCTCGGGTTGGTGTGCGTGACTGATGCACCGGGATGGCTTTTGCTTTGCCCTGGAGCTCTCGGCAAGCTCGCCGCACTCCTGCAATGTGTGACTGGACTACGTATGGCTCGTGGTGAGCTGCTGCCCCTCCGTGGGTAACGTGGGTGAGAGACTGGTTTACTTGGACAGCCCTTCCAGCCACCGTGCGGAAGAAACACAGAAGCCGTCCTCATAGAAACTTTTAGGAATTCAAAAGAAAATGCACGATTGCAGAGTAAAAAAAGGTATAGGAAGGTTGCAGCTGAAGGGTTACGGCTAAAATATGGCATTTCAAGTTCTCTGGGTGGCAGGGGAGATGAGTTGTGGGAGCTGGAAGAAGTTGAGAACAGTTAAAACAGTAAAAGTGATGAAGTTGGAAAGAGTGGCAGTGAGGGAAGTGGTGTGAGGTAGGAAAAAACCCCACAACTGACATGCAGTAATAAAGTCTTAAGAGAAGAAAACAGATTCACTCCAGGCAAATATTAGTGGAAAAAAAGTTTATATACTTATTGTATAAAGATTACAGGGAAGCAATTAAAAAAATCTTTTTCATATACAACATTTTGGAGGGTGTAATTTTAAAATCAAGAACATTCACCTTTCAGCTTAGTACAGACATACCCCCTCTGAGTGAGCAGTGCTGTGCTTTGCAAATGGTACTGCACAGACATCAGTGCACGCTTACACTGAAACGCAAAGAAAACTGAACTTCTGTGGTAATCTTATCCTAACTCTGGGCAAAGTTTAAGGCTCAGTTACAAACTCGCTTCCTTCACCCTCCTAACAGGGAAACAGTGGGAGTTCTTAAACTATTCAGACTAGGACCTACATGGTGCTACTTGTAAACAGAGGTGATAAAACTTCACGCAGAACATAGTAAAGCAAACACTGCGTCATGAGTTTATCGCTAATTGCGCACAGTTTTGAAAATCTCTGCTACAGAACCGGTGGGGAAAAAAAAGACCCAGGCATGTATATAATTAAGTATTTGAGTTTGTTTTAACTCAGACTAATGTATCTCAAAGACAGCCTATTCAGTAAGAGCTGCTTACAATCCAATGTCTCATTTATGGCTTTTAAAAATAAAACTTCTAACTATCCTTTCAAGGAAGGCTGTATTCTGGTAAGAGACTCAAGAAATATGTTCTTTAAAGTCTCACAGAGAACAGATGATAGCATGCCAGCTGAATTCTTTATTGCAGCTGAAAGGATGTACCGTTCAGGAAACTCATTTAACAGACATACATCAAGAGCAAGGGAGGTGCCTGTAGATGGCCCATAATAATGCTACGAGTGTATCAAAATCTCTGGGGGGTTGGGGTAATGTTTAAGACCCGGTTATCTCCTCTCAATACCCACTTTTAAAATAAAAGGTCATGTAGTTGCCCCTCATGAAGGAAAACGTGAGTTAAAAGTTTTGCTCTTGAAGAGTGATTGCACGTTACAAAGAGGTACATCGGTCCTTCCAGAGTACAGGCAAAAGGCATCGATTTCTGTTCAACGGGTTAGCAAAGTGAAAGAAAAACCGCCCTGTAGTGGCATTAAGACCAGACCTAAATCCAGACAAGTAGTGGTTCTTTGCCTTGTTCATGAACAAACCATGACATTCATCCCAAAGCAAGTGCAGTCCATTCTTTTAAAGGTCTTTGGAAAAAAAATCCCAAATAGGTAATTTTCTGGCATGGAACAAGCGCAAAAAGAAGTTTGCCAGCTGTGTGAAAGCAACAGACCCACTTGCAGTTTCTACTGTCTCCAGGGATGAGTGTTTTGGGGATGCACCCGCCCTGCTTTTTCATGAATGTAAATCCCTCCTGAAGGCAGCAACTGCTTGTGGCACTTGGCTCACCCACACCTCCTGCAAACCAGTGTTCCCGTCAGTCAGCTGGAGGCGGCTGGGACCTCCTCCTTGGTTCAGGCAGAACTGTATCGAAACTTTTCTTCTCCAGTTTTATAAAAATAAATTCAGACCTTCTTCTGTGTAATACTGGCACAAAGGAAAATGTTTTCTCGCAAAGAGAGTTGGCTTGTGTGGTGTTCTTAAGACAAACGTTGCAGTCCCGTTTTCCCCTCTAGGTGGGGCTGTCACCTTCCTCGGCTCATGTGCAAAACAAACCCCCCAAAAATTCCAGTCTGTACCGTTGTGGAGAAATTGTTGGAAGATAACAGTCACATGGTCCTTGATACTGAAATGAACAATTCTCTGCTGTTTGCCTCTGTAGAAAGAACTGTTGTTCAGCATTCCTCTCTGACTTGCCACTGCATAGAGAGCTATTGTTCAGCAAATTCTTTTAACTAGAGATAAGGCGTGATGTTGAAACCTCAAGTAGTAGGTCCACGGCTCACGCCTCTCGCGTGTGCTTCTTACGTTGTACCAATGAAATATGAATAATAGCGTGTGGACAGTAGCATAGAACCAATCACAGTTTGTTTGCCTTCGCATAGTCACTCTCTAACAGTACGTAAGGTGCTCTGTACTTAATAAAATTGGATCGAGCTTGCAAACCCTATTGGTATTATTCTTGATATCCGGGCTCTATCCATCGGCAGATGGCGCCCGAACAGGGACCTCGTTATTCTTAACACATCGACCGAGACGTGGCGATGAACGGAGAACTTCGGATAGAAACGGCGCAGAGAAACACAGAAGCCGGCACATAGACGCACTTCTGGAGTTAGGAGACGGTTCTGCAGGCTGTCCTCTGCGAAGGTAAGCTGCTATGGCACAAGAAGTGGAAGCAGCGATATGGCTCCTCACAAGTATACTCTCCAAGAGAGGTAGTGATATGAGCCAGTCCAAGCTAAAAGACTTGGTGCAACGGGCGCAGGAGCCACAGCTTTGCCTCAGCGCCTCTATGTTATTTAATCCCTCTGAATGGAGGGCTGTAGGAGATTTACTGTGGAATTTTACTATAGAGGGTGGAAAAGCAGGAAAAAAAGCAAAGGAACTTGGATCGGTGTGGCGGGAAGTGATTAATGCTTTACAAGAGATGAAAGCTGAGCGGAAGGTGGCCGCTGCAGCAATAGAGGTGGTACAACCAGATAAAGCAGAAGTAAATAAAGCAACCACCCCACGTCGTCCGGTAGCGAAATTTTTTGGTCTCGATGTCACTAAGCTGCCTGTTCGTGGTACGTCGGGTTCCGTTGCTGCATCCGCAGCAGAAGTTGCGGCTCGTGCAGAAGGGGGTGGTACAAGCAGCAAAGTTTCAGTTTCAACTGAGAGTAAAGCGCAAGTGAAAGAGATTGCCCCTCAGATGAGGGAAATGACAAAAGAAGAGGCGGAGCAAAGCGGATCTAGTTGCCGCCCACGATCATATTCGTCCCTTCCAGTTTCACACTCCTCCTCCTCTTCTTGGTCATCATCCAACAACTCTGGCAGTAACACGCCTCCAACAGTTCCTGCTGCAGGCGATTTAGAAAATGACCAACTGTTACATCAACTAATGAAAAAGCTGGAGGAGCTACATCCCTGTATTGACACAAAAAAGGACTCTTTAAAATCTACCACTTGGTGGCACTCCAACTCAGGCCCTGCACTTCCTTCTGCACCACCACCACCACTGCCACCACCACCAACCACAACAAATACAGCTCCGACTATACAACGACCTCCATCCTATCCAACCTCCGACACTGATCCTGTGCAGCGACGATGGACTGGAGTAGTCCGAGATGCTATTTTAGAAGGAGACTGGCAGACAGTTGGATCTTTAGCCTGCCCCGTGGTCACTGAAGGGGGAGTCGGGAAGTGGGAACCACGTGATTGGAAAATTTTACAGCAAGCAAAACAAACAGTAACCACTTAGGGATTAAAATCAGAAGCGGCAAAGAACATTATAAAATATATACTTACAGCGGATTTGATGGTACCTGCTGATTGTCAGAACATTGCTTCACTTTTATTGACTCCTTCTCAATATTTAATTTGGGAAAGAACATGGAAACAACTTGTAATTACTGAACTCAATAAGCATCAACGTGATCAGAACGATCCCTTTTATGCTGTGACTGTAGATACGTTAACGGGTCAGGGCGCATATGCCACCACGGCCGTACAGGTGACTTTCCCTCCAATTTTTCACCAAATGCCACAACAGCTAGCCCACCGGGCTCTTCTGCAGATACCTGAAGGGAAAAAAAAAACAGCTCCATTTGCGGCTGTTCGACAAGGACCTGTATTGATCGACTATCTCAAGCTATAAAAGATCAAGCGGACTTACCTGATGAAATGAAAGACTATGTTTCGGTTGTTTGCTTTTGAAAATGCCAATACCAGAACAAGGACTATACTAGCAGGTTTACTAAATGGAGCTCCTGCTGATGAAATGCTACTGCCTGCTTCCAGGGCAGAACAGAATGCCTAAGCAGCTATGACTGCCTCTGCTGTAAAAGGTGTTTTACTAGCAGAAAAAGAAAAACCAGTAGTTGCTGCTGTCACTAAGATAAGTAACAAAATGCCAGAAAAGAAAAAATTCATTCAGAACATGAGACCATGTTATCATTGTGGAGAGAGTGGACACTTTAGGAAGAATTGCCAAAAAATAGAGCGGAAAGGCTAGCCACAGCTTGTTTGAACTTAATAGATCAGCTCCAGTAGCAGGCCTTTGATGTCGAGTTGCCTAAAACAGTCTAGTATAGAAAAGAAAGCATAAAAGCCAGTAAGTGAAAGCAGAACAGAGCTGGCCTGAGCAAGGCGGTCACTTGGTTCAAAGTTCTTATGCACTGTTTCATTGTTTTGCTTTCCTATCTTGAGTGGCCTGTTGTTTCCGTTTCCTCTATGCTGTCCATACGGTTTGTCAAGAGAGTTTGTTACACCCTAACACAATACCTTCTTGACCTGGCATACCCACCAGCTGCAAGGCCAAAAGCTGAGCTAATGCCCAAGTACCACAAACAAGACTCTTCGGTCTGCTGAATTTTCAGCCTCACTTGCTAGGAAATGACAGCTTGTAAACCTGATGTGTTTACAACCCAAGGGATGAGGAGGGGCGAGTTAGAGGCGTGGCAGCTGGCTGCACCTTACGCGGTCCTGCACACTGCTGTCACACCCGGGTCCCACTGACACAAGACCTGCTCAGTCGCCATGAGCGCATGAAAGGTAACACATGGCCAAACACCAGGCAAAGGTCTGCCAAAGGCCAATTCCTCCCCGCTGCAAATTCTTTCCCTCAGTAAAGGTGCCACGGATACCAGTTTCTCTCTAAGAGTCTGAATGGAGATGTACACAACGAGAAGATCAGGAGAAAGTGTAAATTATAGGCTCTGCCTCTCCAAGACTCATTTCTAAATGCAGGTCAAGTAAATTTAAAGGAGTGTCAAAGGAAACAAACTTGTATAAGACAAAAAGTAAAGAAGCCAGGTGAATTAGATGCTCTGTCAGCATGCAGTTAACGATTTAAAACAATTTAAAGAGGTGTCACCCACTGTTGCCGGGGTGAATTATGCCAGTCTTTTCTACAGTATTAATTTGCAAAATACATTCAGAGTGCAGATGAAACAATTCTTTAGACAAAGGCTGCACAGTGCAAACAAACTCCATGCAGTAAATTACAATACTGCAGCACTGAAACGCCGTCAGAAACAAGAGAATAAAGCCTGTGCTCCGCAGCGACAGTTCTTACGCGCAGCTTAGGCACGTGCCGAGGGAGACACCCATGACAGGCCACCGAGAGCTCAGGCACTGTCATCTTCAAAGCTCACGTTCTCACAGCCAGATGGACTACGCAAAATGGAACTCAGATGGACTAACTGAAACTCCTTCCAAACAGCTGCCTGGACTTTTTTTTCTTGCATATCAGAACTCAAAACTCTAGATTGAAAACATCCATTCATTCTTCTTTCAGACCCTAGCCTGCAGTGGTGCTGATGTGAAGTGAATGGCTACTGCCTGTTCTGAGGAAACTGGCCACAAGAACCGAGCAGGAAAGGACAGTTAAGAGCTGATAGTGCTCTTAAATTCATCATCTCCCCACCTCATCTTGATCATGCCACTGGTATGCGGGAGTCCTGTCGTATCTCCTCTCGCATCAGGTTCAAATTTCTCACCTTTAAGTTAGTTTTACTTCCGCCCTTGATCTCTGCTTTCATTTCCTGCAGCTTGCCATGAATTCCTGCTAGTCTGTTCTTTCCTGTGTCTGCTTAGCTGCATGCCCCTGTTCTCCACCGCCTCCTGCTCGAACCTTTGCAGTATTAAACTCAATTGAACCATGTCCCCATGATTATTTTCCTTCTCTAACCTGAAGGCAGCTGGGCAGATTGTTTCTATTATCAAATGCCCTTTTGCTAACCTTAATTTTCACATTAAAATCCTGCAAGGAATTTTTGCAAGTGTGAGCAAATGAGACTAATAATAGGCCAGACTTTATCCTCATTTACTCTGTTTTGCCTCTGCATTCAGGGAAGTTATTACACAATAGATATTGAATTTATAATCCAGCCCTACAATTATTCCTTTTTCTGACACCTTAGGAAGGCTTTTTTGTTTCTCTAATCTCTTTCCTCATTAATAATCCTCATGACTACTTATAACAATAGCAGCAGCAAGGACAGCTTCAGACAGAAGTCTGCATTTCTAGCTGATGGTGTCTCCTTAATGTACTGCAGTGGTCTGCATCCCCAGCCAGGTTTTTCAGCTGGTAAAACAAGCACTGCTTGTTTGATTTATTCAGGTTCATATTAACACACCAGATACCCTTTGCCCCATCGTACTCACAGGCTCAACCTCTTCACCACGCTTTTCCGAGGTTTCGGCGGTGGGGTGCCAGTGTCAGCAGCTGCTTCAATCTCGCGTGCAAGGTTGTAACTGCAGAACAGAGGGCACCAGGTTAATTTTGACAGACAAGACGATGAGTTATGTATCTCAAAGCAGTAATATTCAAGATATTTGAGAAGCCTTCAGTTATTCCCACTTCACCGAAGGTTGCAACCCCACAAAGAGGAACACAGCACTCTCTACACTTTACCCCGATGAAGGGGAGATTTCACTTCTTTACAATAATTTTAAAAATTAGTGCTTTTTTGGATAACATTCATCATTTTATTTTAAAAAAATAGTCAAGAAAATACTTAGCATGTGAATCTTGGATAAGCTGACTTTTTTTCACTATGACTCAGTACAATGCAGTATGTATCTATGCTTACACTCTTAGTGCAGCAGAGTGGTATTCAGATACCTAGTGGAAATATTAGAGTGCAGAAAATAAATTGCCTTGCGTTGGTCTAGCAGCATGTACCGTAGCACAGAACTCAGCAGGGCTGCAAAACCCACCCCAAACACCCGGGAGACGTTTATCTGATGAGCGCTCAGCCAGCTCTGCGTTGCCTTGGCTACCTGCTGCCTGCATCCACCAGCCCAACGCTCAGTGCCTGCATCTCGACCTCCCCTAGGATCGGCCTCTGAGCGTGCCTCTGGGCATACAGACAGCCCAGACACAACAGACTATCAGATTTCAAAGTCAGAAGCTTCATTTCCAATCTCAAAAAAAAAAAAAAAAAAAAATCCAGTCTCCAAAAACCCCTGCTAAATGTTTAACAGGGTTTCTACAGCTGGTTAGCAGAAGACAGAGGTACTTCCACTCTCCTGGAGCAGCAGTACATGTAAGTCCCTGTAAGAGGACAGCTCAAGGCTGACACAACCTCCCTGCAGGGGGGTGTGGGCTAAGAAAAGCCTGCTTCACCGGCTGGACTAAGAACCTACCTCTCCTCCTCAGTTAAATGCTCTTGTCTGCTCCACCACCGGAGGAATTTTGGGTCTGGTGTCAAGCAGTAGCTGTTACATGCCGACTGCAAGAGCATAATTTCGGCAATTACTTCAAATTCCTAAAAAAAAATAATCAAATGGGAATTCTAATTAAAAACCAACACAAACCCAAATTCACTCATTCATATACTAAGCACAGGCAACAACAGATCCAGGACAAACTTCGTTTGACCTGAAGTTCAGTTTCAGTTGAGTGACTATTTCCAGAACCAGTTTTTCAAACAAAGAAGTCTTTTTTTTTTCCCCCCAGCATCCAAAATGTTTACTGAAGTGTGACATTTTCAGAGAAGCACAAATCAGAAGACAAGCACAAGGAATCGCACTTCACCACAGCGCTTTTCCCAAGTACTAACTGAAGTGCAATGCCAGTGCAAACCCACCGAACGGCAGCACTGCTGGTTGTTCCTCTAGGAACGAGGGTAGCAAAGGGTCATAAAGTCTTCAGATTACCCCACCTGCTGACCCCTGCTCGGGCCAGACCAGTTGTGAGAGACAAACCATGCCCTGTGCTTAGGTGGTTCTCAGACAGCAAGCGAGGGTAAATAATTAGGGGTGCCTGCGACGAAAGCAGAGAGTCTGATTCTCCCCGGCTTTTCACGTTGTGCACTCACACTTGCACCAGAGGAACGTGAAATGCTACCCGTAACACGTGTGACTAAAACGTGCAGCTCTTCTCTAACTCCACCTGCACACACGCTCTGCCAGAATAATTCTTAATACCCCCTCGTGTTAGAGGAGGTTATAGAATCAGGATGCAGGAATGCAGCTGAGTACTCGGCCTGGTTCAGAGGGCGGCTTTGCCACTGGTTTGTATGAAGCTGGACCGATGACCAACCAGAAGCTCCCGTATCCCGTTATTAGTACCCTGAGCCATGCAGCTGTACATGCAAGGCAAGTCCAAGAAGTGGTTTGTAGAGCTGGGAGCAGTTAAGGGGAGGAAATGGCTCCATCACAGCCAACTCCCAAGACTGCTTTCAGACCCCAGAATGGAGTTTTGGCATGACTTCATTCAGACAGAACCTTTAACTCCTACATAACATAACTCATCTCTGACCAACGAGGATCAGGCTGAACAGAAAGACTGACAGCTTTTATTTCTCTGCCTCATCTGCAGCCTTTCACCTACAAATAGTTTACTGCAGCAGAAGGAAGATATTTACAAACTGTATCTTCTGGAAAGCAAAGGTCTCATGCCACCAGCTCTGTTTCAACACACAGGTCATACACATCTGTCACATTCCCATGAACACCAAAGGGAGGGAATGGGCATGCCCCGCATGTAATTCCCACGGAAGTAAGTGGCCTGCAGCTCCTCTTCCCCTACTGCACACATCCAAAAAGTAGGTTCTCGTTCTGCAGTTTGTTCACAGTTCGGCAGAAGCTCGCAGCATTTCAGGGGTCTATTCTTTCCTTGTGAACTTGCATTAAAATTCACAGCTGTTGTATATGCCCGAGCAATGACAAACGGCCTCGCCAAGAGAACGCTCTAGAAGAGGGTATCAGTAAACTAAAAATCACAGAACATTCAACTTACCCTTCGTCTCTTCTCAAAATTGATCAGGCCGCCCTGTTGGAAGGAAAGAGCAGGGATCAGAATAGAAGAACACAAGCTTAGTTGAACTTAATCACAAACAGCATGAAGTAGCAAGGCTAATGTAAAGCGCAGACGTGCCCCGAGCAAGGACCTTCTCAAAATACCTGTTTCCAGATCTGGTATAAACCACAGCACTCATACATCTGAGTCTCCAAGGGACAGCTGTCCTCACGGCCTATAGGGCAATCTGCCCCAGAAAAAAAGCCCAATGCAAGAATGCTCATAAAAGCTGTGTTGAGATCCGCTCTGAAGAATGCCAGTGGGATTTTGCACGGCAGAAACAAACTTGGCTCTTGCCTGTGCTGTGACTTTAGCAGTGTTCCCAGGGAGTTTCAGAAACACCAAGTAAACACAAAGCACGGACAGGAGGGAAACTGCCCAAAAGAAAATGGATGTACAGCAACCTTATGCAGGCCTGCTTCTTTGCAGTTCTGCCAAACAAACCACCACTAAAAACCCCAGCAACCACTGCCAGCCCAGGGAGAACTGCATTTGCCCATTCTTATCATAAATACCAACAACAGCACAACAAAGGCTGCAGTGTCTCTACTAATGGTTTCAAACACCTTTGAAAACTGGCCCCATCCTCAGTCTCCGTTAAACAACCAGACTCTCTTGCAGTCCTTTTTCCCTTCCTATGCTAAATTGGTTCCCCCTGCTTGTTCAGCTAAAGAGAAACGAAAAAAACCCAAGTCTTCAATCACTACCAATACCAAATCAATACCAAAGCTCTTCAGTGATCAGTCTGCAGTGCTGAATTTGTGATTGTGTGTATTTTACCAGTTATTCACATAAATCTGCATGCCTAAAACGTTGTTTTCGGAAAAATGAAACAGAATAATGGAAAGCCTACTTTCTTCACGTTTTCTAACCTAAGAAAACAAGACAAAATACAACGCTAAGCTTGTCCCTTCAGATAACAGCACTCCAATTCACACAAGAGTCTTGTTGCTGATAAAACTGCATATGGCTTCCTTTTTTTTGAAAACAGATTCCTCCATTTTTAAGAGCTGCAGAAGAACCCGGTAGAAGATACAGGAACAGACACGCTCAGTGCTGGGAAGGCAGGGAGGATATTCAGGATTCAAGAAATTGCCTTAATTTACCTCGATATAGTCCTGAAGGGCTGTGTCAAGCTTGATGAGATCAGTGAGGAAGGTACCAAGAAAAGGTACCGTGCCTTGCATTACTGCCTGCAAATGATCAGAGCAACGTTGGATTAAATGATTGAGAAACGGTAATAATCAGAATGCTAGAATAGGCCTGTATAGGAGAATGAAATAAAAGCAGTCTGCTTAACCAAACAGTGGTCTTATCTTTTCTTTCATGGCATCCTCCTCAGTATCTAATCTACAATTCAAATCAAACTCGAATGACAGTGGGATGCTCTCACAGACATTGCCAAGTGGTTTTCCATTACCATACTGCCACCACACCCTGGTTTCTAACAGTGGGACACCAGGAAACCCCGCCTGTGGAAGCAGCATCGAGCAGCAGGGACAGGGTCCCTCGGCTACCTGCTACAAGAGAAGGAGCCGGGGCATGCTCCCGGCTAGCCTGTTGAAGCAGTTTCTCTCTCTGCCTCATTCCAGTGGATTTTTACTTAATGGTGTATGCCACCTGACAGTCCAGTCAAATCAAGTCGCAGTTGTCCTCCTCTAAGAAGGGACCATCTTCCTCAGCCATTCCTTTCATTTTGAGAGTAATTATTCACATTTTAAACTTCCTAGGCTGCTAGCAGTTGTAGAATTCAGGCTGCTTCTACACTTGTGAAGGAAACGCTTGTTTCTCCCATCCAAGGGATCCATACTTTCTCCAGTCAAACAAATAGACAAAAAAAAAAAAAATCACATTCAGCACTTTTGCCTCCCTATCCCAGATTTCTCTCCCCCTGTCCTTTTAAATCTTTGCCAACTTTGAGACAAAAGGCATTTTCAGCAGCAGACTGGAAACTGGACACGTTTTACAAAGCAATCTCTGTAAAAGTCTGTGCAATTTTCAAGCTGGCATGTCAGAAGCTTCATGAGCTTGCTTCAAAGTAAATGCAATTGCTGCTCTGCCAGAGCTAATTTTCTTTTATCACAAGAATTCCAGTACTTACATTAGGTATCTTACTACATGAAAAAGTTTCCCTGTATTTCTCTCTAAAGGGTAACGAGAGTAGTTAACAGAATTAATTTCTTGTAGGACAGAAACAAGGCAGTTGAAAACGAAGAACACATGTCTGTATTCACCAATCTTTTTTTACTCTTCTATGTGACAGATTTAGTAAACTTCTGGAAGACCTGAAACTGAGGCCAAACCCTTGTCTCAGGGCCCACCCCCAACAGCTGGTTGGGATGTGAAGCAAATGCAAGCGGGAGCAGCAAACCTGCCCACCCAGTTATCCCCTTGCAGGGGGCAGGGGAAGATTGGTGCCAGGGAACATGACGCGGCCCCTGCGTACAACCACCGAATCCTGAAATCTCGGAGCGTTCCCAGCATCAGATCTCTGAACACACTGGCTATGCTGAAGCTTTGCATATCCGTTTCCTCCGGCCTTTCAGTACACAGGCGGGTGTTACTGGAGTAGGAGGACAGCTGGGCTGCACTAAAAACCACAGCGGTTACAGCGTGGCAGCTCAGCGTAGGCCATACGGCTTGAGCGGGGTGCAGCACGGATCCCGCTTTGGAACCATCTTTATATACAGATGTATGGGGCGGGGGGGGGGATATCATCTATACATATCTGCACTTTATATACACGCACACAGAGTATTACCTGCTTACTGCGACCCACAGCATAAGTGAAATACAGCTTTGCACAGGAACAAACGCTCTGACTGCCTATTCAGTCTCCACCTTTCGCTTCCCTCGCTTTGCATCAGCTAATCTATAGCACTGATGTGATTGTTTTTCTTGACAGAGGCACTCTCAAGGTCTTTACCTACTGCACGCTCTCTTTGTTAAATACCTTTCTAGTTTTTGCTTCTTATATCATTCACCACTCAGGGTTAATCACGTTATCAGGTCAAAAAGGGCAGGAAAAGGACCCCAAACGCACCATATCTTTTTGAAGTTGCAGCCGCCTCCGTGTGCTTTCCTGATTTTCTTTCACACCGCTGTCCAGGTTGGCAAATTTGGATGGTCCTTCCTGTGAGTTACAAGAGAATTAAAGGCAATTAACAAAGGATCTAAGCGATAAGCTGGCAACTATGTTTGTGTAAAATAATTGCAAATACATTTAATGGGGCAAGCAAAAATATTTGCTGTATAGGTACATGCACGTGTACATACATGTGCTAATTTTCTGGGACTTGTACACTGACTGGGACTTGTGGACAAAATCCCACAAAATTACTAGAAGGGAGTTTTTCAGCAAAGTGGCTCTACGCTGGTCAAAGCTAAGTGCTGTTGAAAATCTCCTGGGAGTTTAAATCAGAGAAGCTTAGATGCACCTTCAGGTGGCCAGATGCTTCTCTGAACTCTATCCTGACACTCTCGACCTCAGGATTTCTGTTTAATTTCCTAATCAGGACTGCTACAAGTAAACATCTCTATCTTATGTAATGCTTTCTTGTTTTTCTCATGCCGCAACAGAGATGCAGCAACTACCCTCTGTAGCTTATTGACTAATCCAAAACCACGCAGGAAAACAAAGTAATAGGTTTTCATCTCCACAAGTCAAGCTCTCCTGTGAATGGAGGAGCTATTTCACAATAGATCTGTAGCCTTTATTTCCCTGGATCCCTACGGGGTGCTGGGAGTTACTGTTACTGTCTCCAGTGGTTGGACAGATGGGGCATGAATGATTATCAGTCTTTTTAAGAGGCACAAAACAACAGCCTGCACTTGGAAAGATCCTTTCATCACAACGTTTACTTCTCTCAGTCACAGTGAAGGAACAGATCAAACTCAAACTGTATTTCCTTCCTCGGCTGGAAAACAAGAGCAAATGACAAACGAGTGTCGTCTCAGTGTCTTCAAGATACTGAAAGATAAACTGGAGATCCTCTAACAGCAGCCGGCGGGCAGGCACAGAACCTGAAACTGCAGCTTGCAGCAGAGCCATTGTTCGGGGAGGAGAGAACACAGCGATCCCTCTCCGTGCCAAACAACCTGTGTCATGTGCCATTTGGTCTGCTTTACACTTACATTTGTAGGATGGATAGGCAAGGGCAAAGACAGCTTCCCTACAGACACTATTGACAGTGAAAGGAAACAAAGACTTTAGGGATTCAGTGGACATTCATCCTCCAATCGTTACAAAACGGTCCAAAAGGAGGAGTAGGAGAGAGGTTCTAGCTATTCTGTGGAATTTTTCTCCTCTCACTGCTTTCAAAATGTTTTGCAGATCTCCATACGGCAGCTGGAGAGGGTGATTTGCTAGGAGCCAGAAGGTCTGGGCTCAGATTGAGTTGCTGTTGTGTCTTTTTAGTACTTAGGTTAACAAGCTGTTGTGAACACACATTTTCCCTCTATGCCTATTATTATCTCACCTGCTTTAAGATTTAGCTACAGGTGTTGATAAACGGATGATAAACAAAAGAGACTGACAGGTTTGAATGTGTTCACCCACCACTCCTGAGCAAAACACTGTGTCAAATAACAAGGCAAGGGGGTAAGGTACAAATGCCAGACTGACTGGATAGAACTGCCAAAAAATCAACTGGTCGGGAGGCAGTCTATAGAAACATTTTCATGCAGACAGAAAAAACAGCCACAAACATTCCATAGTTTCTACAGAATATAACCTTTCCCTGCTATTCTTCCTCACCCCTCTCAAGATCCTGAGCTTGTTGGGGTTCGCCCAGGAGAGTGCTCCGGTCAAACTGCTTCAGACAGAGCCTGCTTTGTTGTCCATCTGGCCACACACAGAGCAGGAAGCCTGTTCCTTCGAAATTCCCAGCCCTGTTTTCCAGTTCCAAGAAAGGTATGGGATAGTCGGATAAACATCTTGGTTTAATTCCTCAGCTGAAGCCGAGTGGCATTGTTCCAGTGAAGTCAAGAGCACTACAGCGGTGCAGCCCAGTTGAGAATCTCATTGGGAGCTGCTCTGCACTCACCAGTGCAAACCAGAGCCTTTCCAGGTCTGCTCAGAGGGTGCACCAGCTAGCAGTTCGGACAATCACCCTGCCCAAGAGACGTCGAACTCCAGCAGCAGTGGGGGCTCCAAGGCTCCTGACCTGCTGTCCTGTGAACAAGCCCTCACAGAAACTGTGCTGCTGCACCCTGCTCTGTGGGGGTATCCAAGCTCAGCAGGCTAACAGGAGCGTAGGTGCTTTCAGGAACAACAAAATCACCTCTCATCCCAGCAGAAAAGCACAGGTTTTACAGACCTCTCTTCCCTGAAGCACTGCATACCGTAGTTCGGGGAGAGACGAGCTTTGACGGCTCCTTAGAAAAAGGGCTAACCTCAGCTTTGATTGAGATCACAAGCCTTGCAACTCAAGCTAATTCTCACCTTCAGCAGCAGCTGCCTGCTTGTCAAATAATTGTCGTGGTCTGAGAAGGTATCACACAGCTCTTCGAACATCAGCATCATGTCCCTGTACAGGAAAAGATTAAATCTTTTAGGTTATCAGAAAGCACTCTAATACAGATCAGATTACTGGTTTTTTCCTCATGAATCGTTAACAGTTGGGCATGTAAGAGATACCACCACCAAAACGCATCCAGTGAGATGCTGCACATCAACTAGGAACTTTCCTGGGATCTCCTGGTGCTCCCCGGTAACGCCAGCCTTATTTGACGGCAGCACAAGGAATGCCACAGGTACGCCGATCCTGGGCAGGGCTTTCAGTCACACTGAGGGGTATCAGATTGTTGTAAGGAAGCGGGTAAATGGATACAAAGCAACAGAAAAATAGCTGTGAGAAGTATCCCAAGTACTGTGTTTTTGCCCTGTGCCACGCACTCAGGAAAGCCAGAAGCCTGTAATTGTGTGAGCCCCTTTCTATTACCCCACACTATAAACACAAGATGGCAACATCCTGATCAGGAACAGGAACACAGGGCAGCAGAAGGAAAGACCCACCTCTCCTAGTGGAAATGCAGAAGTATGCTGTGTGGCAGAGCAACGTTTCTCTTTTGTTTATCAAAGACAAAGGAAAAAACCATAAATCTGTTTGTCACCAACTGAATGAGCAGAACACCATCTTTCCTACACAGCTTTCTGGTGTCTGTCTGGCATGCAGTAAATACGCCAGTTGCACAAAAAGGTATTTCCCTGTAAGAAACACCATCTTCAATACAGGCTTGGATTTTGTAGTTTGGGGATATGTTTTAAGGAAATGTCAGGACCAAGAGAGGATTAGTGAAGGTTTGTGGCAACGTTGACCTCCTCCAACTTCACAGTAGAGGAGACAACTGGCAAGCATCATGGTGGCCTTTTGCTGACCTTCCAAGAACCGTGTGCTTGTGCTGAGTCAGTAGGTAGTCCCATAGTTCTTCAAAATAGGTTGTGGAAGATCCAATACGCTATAAAGGACAGAAGAGACCCAGTACCCCTGAGGGCAGGTGGTCCCGTCAATATGAAAGAAGAGCTCACAGCAGCCAGACCCAAAAAAAGGGGTCTGAGCCTCACAGGAATGAGAGTATCTTCTAAGAGAACACTTGTCCATGAAGGAGCAGAATAGGAAGACTGAGAAGAACAAGATGGAAAGAAAGAGCACGGAGCTTTTTGTCTTTGTTTGGGGCTAGCCACAGGGGCAGAGGGGGATGCTTACTTTGAAACACACGCCCAGGTCTTCTTCAGCCGATAGATGGAGCTGGATTGCAGTGCTGAAACGATGGCCCTCAAGGAGGAAAAATTCTTCAGGATCCTACATTCCTGTGAAAGGAGTGGTTAGAAATACAGGAGCATGTAATGTCAGCATAACGAATATGTTAGTGCTCTTCTGTTTGACCGGTGTCATGCTCGCTACACATTCTCACTGCTAAGCAGGCAGCTGTACAAATATGGAGCATCAAAAATACCACTCCCCCCCGCCACCCCCCCAGCCAACAAACACTTTATGGGCTTTGGCATTTATATCTTGCTTTCCTCACTTTCATGTATTTGTGGTGATGCTGCAGTGGTACAGCTTCCAGTTGTCCCAGTAAAAATAAAAGTGGAACTGAGTCCATGAAGCCAGGCTAAAAAGCACAAATCTTACACTTCTTAAAAAACTCTTTAGAGTTACCAATCCCTTTTACCCTTTAGAGGAAAAAACAGGCTTTGCCTCTTTATAGGTGGTATTTAAAATGTAAACCCTCAATCATCTAAGCGTCAATTAAAAATGAAGACATGCAAAGGAATAACCTGTTATTCAAGTACGTGCACACTGTTCAAGAGAAAAAAACTTCCCAGCTTTTCCAGAGTCAGTACCAAATCCTAACAGAGGGACTGGTTCATAGGCATTTCTTACAGTTTCTCTGGGGGAAAAGGTTGGATGGAAAAGGATACTGAAAAACCTAGTTCTCAAAAAGACAGCACAGATTCCTGGTAAAGCAGGTGCAAGCAAGGAGGAGAGGGAAAGTCTGGCCTGAGACTCTTCAAGGAACTCCTGTAAATCTGTTGGTGGCTCATGAACTAGAACGCCCGGGCACCACAGACTTAAACTCTTGCAAATACAAGCTCTCACTAACAGGTGTCTGTACAGGCAAATTAACAGACAAAACACGTGCCCATTTGACTGTTGCATGTAGATGAGAATATATCCAAATCCAAACTACAATTCCACTTTGCAAATTTTGACGGGACTCATTATTACACTAATAATGCTGAATATGTAAAGGATCCTTACAGTGAAAATAGACATACTTTATTTCCTTTGTAGGACTGAATCAATGTAAAGCAACCTTAACATAAACAGAAGTCAGACCTTGGTATATCAGCAACTCTGTTCACAAGTTGCATTAAAATTGACTGCACGACTAAGGCAAGTACATTTACTCCCATTTATTTACCTAAAAAAAAATATAAAAATCTTTGGGCAACTTAGGAGGCTACATTTAACAAAGCGTGGTTTAAGAAGACTGACTAGGCACACAGCAGCACTTGAAGCAGGTTAGCAGTTAGGCTAGATGAAGACCAAGTTCACAATCACGTGGTAGGACATGCAAGACCTGAAAGCTCTTCTTGCAAACTTTGCAGCCAAAGGAACCACGTAACGGCTCTTCTTCAGAGACCGACACATTTAAGAACAAGACCCTGCTTTCTTTAAGTTCAACTTGAAATTCAGACCGGGGAGAACATGGATGGAGAGGCACAAATTCTCAGCACTGAGATTTCTCAAACACAACAGGAGTTTGCACTGGAAGATCCAATTTGGAACCATCTTGACTTAACTGCACGTTGCATAATCTAAAGCATATTGTTGCAGGACGAGGTTGTGGGACAAGACACACACCAATATGGTTAACAGTCAAGCTCCAAAGTTTATTAGAAAAACAAGTCCTTATATATTCTTGTACATTCTAAAAATAACGGTAAATGCGTGTGCTGCTCTAGCGCATGCTCATTTCAAAAACTAGTTCCTGTCAGCACTTTCAATAAGGACTACTAACCGCGGGCAGCCGGTAGATAAGTTTCTGCTTTGCTATTTTAAAGGAATCCCTTCTTATCTGTTTCTTCCATAACAAGCACAAATTCTTTTGCTTTTAGCCATCATCAATCTAGACGCCATTAGTCTTCCAACACAAGTGCATCACTAATTCAGACGTCGTTAATCTCCTAACCCAAATACTGATGATACATCTACATTGTCAGTGACGCAGAAGGTTCACGACCAGGCATACGCACCCACAGCACATTAGGAATTCAATCCTGGATTTGGTGTTCTCAATGATTTAACTGATTGCAGACTAAACTTTAGCAAGCTTTCATTTATATATAGGAAGAATTTTTAAGACTGCTCTGAATAACATTGTTTCATGCTGTGCCCTTCACAGGGCGGAAACCAGAAAGAATACTGCGCAGAAGCAACTTTGATTTTAAAAGATTAAGCATAACAGGGTATTAACGATTTCAATGTTCCTTTTCAGTTTTAAAGAAAAAATCGTGTGAGTAAAATTGGCTGCTCCTGCTCAGGAACCCCAGATCTAGGTGGAGCAGAGAGGGCTGGCAGTTCAGAAAAGTATTCAGTTTATCCTGTAAACCAAGAAACTGGATCCAAAAGTCACGAACAAATAACAAACGTGGAACTCCACGCTGCTTAGTTACAGAGTCAGCAGTCCGTGAATAACTGCACTTTAATGAGTGGATTATTTTCTAATTCAGACATCTAACTATTCAAAACATTCATTTGCACGCAAAAAGCAAGCAGCTTTCTTCAGAAGTGGGCAGCTAAGCAGATATGCAACTAGCTGTTCGACATGTGCAATTATTTTGTAGAGCGTGCTCCTGCATTTTTCACGTGCTTAGCTAAGACTGGAGCATTGAATTATGTGTATGAACTAAGTACAGGGAGAAGCACTGAAGCAACAGAGGTGGAGATCAAAGTGCTCCATCCACAGAACAAGTATGCCGAGAGCGGTCCCTGTCCTGGCTTCCCGGGCCTCCCTGCTCCCTGGGACCAGCAGGAAGCTGCTTCGTACTTGCTCGCCCAGGCTGCAGCCCAGGCTGCCCCACGAAGGCCCCTTCAGCTGGTACCCTCTGCAGCTTAAAGATCTGCCCACAGACAATAGGAATCAAACTTCCTAATCCATTCACAGGGGCTATAAAGCAGCCATCAGACGAGAACAATGAGTCAAGGGAAGTGCCAAAAGAGGTGAAAGACTTCTTCCCCACACCAGCCTCCTGAACCATGCAGCTGCCAAAGCTCAGGTGCCAGGACTAACAACGCTGCCGCTGGGAGCATACAAGTGCAGGGTCAAGGTTGGAAAGCCTCTGCTTGGCTTGAGCTTTTTATGACTGCTTATTTTGTATAGCTCAGAAAGAATCCACGTGATTCTTAAAACACAAGGCAACGCACATCCATATGAAAGTGCTTTAGATGTTCTCTTCAAGAGAGATCCGGTTTGCTGCCAGCTGCCCAGTGCTCTGAGGGGAGTTAAAAAGCTTACAGTAAAATGTTAAAGATAAGATCTAAGAAATTAGCAAACTGGAGTTATGTAAAGAAGTCATGAAAAACCCTTTCGCACAAAGATTAAGAAACACACAATCTGCTACAAGACAAAGGAATCGAAGCCAAGAGTATAAACGGGTTAGAGAAACACGCGAGACAATGATGAACCAGAAAGGTAAGATGAGGAGGAGTCTGGTACCATATTGTAACTCATTTTTTCTGGTCACTGCTTGCACCCCTCACCCCCTCCAAACTCAGCTGGTTTGCATACATGATGGGAACCATGAATAACTCAGTAGGCAAATGACCTTTCAGCCTCAAGAAATTTCAAAACAAGAGAGTACAAACGGTAATTTCATTTTTTCCATGTTGAAGAGGCTACTACTTCCTAGAAGTGTTAGCTTTCTCTGCACTTACTTCAAACCTTGTATTTGCTTTACTTTCACATGTACACACACACATATGTAAAGGTATAAGGCACAAACAGTTGTGCTGTCTTCCACCACATCTGATTTCAAGTCCCATGGCGTTCATCGACGCAGGAGAGGGAGCATGATGCTCACCGGCTGAACACGAATGGCCAAAGGCAGGCAAGTGCAAAGCTTATCCTGACTGTGCCTGCTGCTTGCACCGCTGCCAGTCCGACTCCTTTCTTGTTAGACTTTCTTCTGCAAACAAGTCTAACCTTTGGATGGTATCAACCATCACTTCTCTTCCTTCCCTGATACGAGCAGCATTTAGTTCCAGGGAAGTGAACTGGTTGAATTTATACCCATCTTCCCATAAATGTTGCATCATCAAGTACGTGGCACTCCCCATCTGCAAGACACAGGACCTGCCTCACCCATTAATTAGCACTCCCCAACCAAAGAGACAAGCACCAACCCCACTTCCATGGTGGGGAAGCAACTGAGGAAGGGCAACACTTCATCTACTGTTACAAAGAAAGGCAGTCAAAAATAGAAAGCATTAGAGCTAAGATGGCCTGGGACCAACGCATCCAACACCTTCCTCCCCTTCCAACTCCCCCACTCCAAGGCACCCACACGAGAAACATTAAACAGTCTAGAATAAATGCCTTACATGTGCAGTATGAATCCATTTCTCAATGATCTTGGCTCTTTGCTGTGATTTGAGCTCCTTGTCCTTCAGGATAGTGCTGACCACACATTTGGTAACGACATTGAACTGTGAGATGGTAGCCCTGATGGTCAGCGCCAGGTGCTTATATTCTTTCTTATTCCTTCGAGACCAGATGCATCCCAAACAGTGGTAGGGCACAACCTTCTTGAAGAGTTCCTAGAGGGAAATAGAGGTGTCTAGGTCAGCAGGGTTCTCCTAAATCTCTACTATCCACAAGAAGAAATGCATGTTTACACGGATCTAAATCTCATATGGCATTAAAAGGTAAATATTTGTTTTCCGTTAGTTTGAAATACACGCTTTGGCAGTATGTACACTTTCTATTTTTTATACATAAAGTGTATATACTTTAATATATATATATGTCTATTGTATATTTGGCAGAAATAGACACTTTATAGGCTTGATGCCCTAAAAGAACTGACAGCTAAACACTCCTGGGAAAACCAAGGGGAAATTCTTTTCTATCATGATATTTTGAAGGAAATTGATACAGACAAATCATATCAGAGCACTGCATTTAAGAGTACCTATACATCTTTAGTATACGTCATAAAAATGTGCTATTTCTCCGGTGTACAAATACTGAGCTTTGCAGAAAAGGCTACACAGTATACATTCACGCTTATTTTAATTTAAAAAAAAATAATCTTTGGAATGACTGAAGGAAAAAGCCCAATGAATGAAGCAAGTTTGGATAACCAAGCAGAGCTGTGTTCTGTGTCCCAACAACAGACCTTTTCTGGAACACTATACTTACATTGACATATCTTTAAAAAAAATTTTTAGACGCCCCACACTATTTACCCCAGCATTTCAAGTAGTACATATACTCTACATACTGCATCCATGTACGTCAACTGTTCTGCCACAAGGTCTGCCTGGAAAAAAGAGAATTCTTCTGGCCTGCTGATGTCCATTTCCTCTTCATCACGTAGGTTACAGAGGGAAGCAACACGGAACCCATCTGTCCAGGATGGAAAACACGACTTGGTAAATTTATACAGCAAACAGTGAATCAAAGCAGATGTTTGTTTATTTTAAACCACCACTCTCTATATTATAGCAGAACACACAAAGGGTCCTGCCTGACCTAATAGCCCCACTGTGCTGCATATTTTTGTGAGAAAGATGATGACCAGAAGATTAAATTGGCAAAGAAAAGGTGGAAGGAAAAGAGAACTGAGCTGTTCAGGGTCTCTTAGCAGAGAAGTGACTTAACCCATTCACTAAACATTCTTCTGAAAGAAGAATGCCCCAACAAAAATTTCTTATTAACATTGCAGAATTCTGTTAATCTACCTTTTAGTATTAATGCATCTTATAATCTGAAACACCAAAAGTAAACCAAACTGAAAAAGAACAAGACTGCAGTTATATCCCCAAAATATTGCATTAGGAGTGCTCTTATATCCAGATTCCAGCTCCCATGCGGGGAACTAAAAGGAGACCAGATTTCTTGGCACCATTTGTGCTTACATAAACTACACTGAAGAGAGTTTATTCCAGCATCCCTCACCTTCCCTCTCTGGGATTTCTGCCCAGAAAAGGGAGAACAGTGAGCACCTACAGCATTCAGCTGAATGCTGCTTCTAAATCTGCCCTGGGCAGCAATGAAGAGGTGAGAGAGGAGAGCTGTCCTCATCAAGGGACCAGATCCAGTGCAGAAGGGAAAGGATTTCACAGATGTTCCCATGTCACCTTTTGGCTCCCACAGGTTGAGAACAAAGCCACATTAAAACACAAAGAAATATGCCCTTGTTTCCCATGGTAGAGGAGGAAGCCAAACAGAAAATCTCTGAAAAGAAATCCTCTTCCTAATCCCTTTTACTGTAAGGTGACAGTAACTCCATGAGAAGGGAGGGAAAAAAAATGGACTTGTTGAAGACTAACAGTGAAAGTGCTGAGTTTACTACTAGTGAGATTTCATTAACAAAAACAACCAGTGCATTTCAGAGTGTGTTGTGCAATACTTCATAACCAGTTAAAGCAGAACAGATATTAAAGCGACAAAAGCAGACTGCGATATTTTATCACTGTTTTTTGAAATACTTCAGTTTTCCTTTCTTTGTTTATTAGCAAAACCTAATCATCAATGTAAATTGCTACAGTTCTGATGTGACAAATTATTAACTAGAGGCTCTATCCAGACTTCCATCTGCACATTCCAACTGCACAATTTATTGACAGAGCTAAACGCAATAAAGGGAGACCTCTGTTCCACCATTATTTTTCCGTGACTGTTTTGTAACACTGCGCATAATTAAATGGATTTCTACCACACTGTTACGAGAGTTACACCTTCTTCACCCTCTTTCTGGCTGTGTAACTCCTCATTTTCCCTTCCGCCTTGAAATTCAGTGAAAATCCTCATCGCAAAGTTGCAACCCTACTCAAAATCTCCCAGTGCCTTTAAAATCAGGTCCTGGAGTGCAACGCAAGAATTTGCCTTTGCTTTTTTCATGCCTTTTTTTCTCTTTTCTCCTTCACCTTCATAAATGTGTAACCAGTCTTTTCCCTGCTGTCCAAGAAGCTGGAATTCTCTCGTACTCAAGTATCTCATCATCTTCAAATCGCTGATCCGTTTAGGTCCCCCTCAAAGCCCAGCTGCCCTCTTGACTTCACTGACAGCAACCACGTGCCCCTTTTGAATTTGCAGTCTCTGACTCACCTTGATTTGCATTGCTCAAGCAGCAAGAATTGAGGCCAGAAATGGCTTTTATCTACGTATCTGATACTGCAGTCTAATCTACCGGCATGGCTGATGGCAGCGCTGAATGGAGGTCTGATTACGCCAATCAAACTGTAGGATTAGGACCCAAATTTGTAAATTCATAGCACAATATGAATGCTTTGGGACAATAATTATCAGCAAGCCTTGATGCCAGACCACACATTAAGAGTTTTGCAAGAAATCGCAGAAATAAACAAAGATGGAGCTCTGATAAAGTAAGCGACAAGTCTAAAACTCTTCTAACCCCACAGGTTACTTGCGGTCTCCTCCTCTTATTTTATTCTATAATTAACAGCCTCTATTCTGCTGCAATTTGGAAACTGCTATCATTCAAACTCACCCATCTGTAACTCAGAAAAGAACCTTTTCAGCTGTTATGTGAGGAAACAAATGCAGAAGCAGGGCTACTGGGAACTTCTGTTCACTTTGAACTACAGTCAAACCCAAATATAGCTCTCGTGAGCTTTCCTTGTTTGACCAGGGGGAATCAAACCCAGGAAAGGACACAAATAGGCACCTATCAGCAATCCTGTTCATTTACCCATGTCCAATAAGGAAAACGCCTGGGCTCTCCGCAGTACTTCTTTTCATGTATGAGTTAATGACCGAGTTAATTTGGCATTTCACAGTATTACGCTTTGACATGGTATTTCTGGAACATCCGTCAGACGTGATTTTCGTGGGATGAAATGGGGTTTTTTGCTCTCATTTCCTTTAGCCTTTAGTACATGAATCATTCCCTCTTGCCCCTCTATGAAAGCTGGAAGTGGGTCTAGTTCTCATTCTATGTGAGCTCCTAGGATTTTTCGGCTTATGCCACAGGAAGCTTTCTGACCGGGATAAGGGTATGTGTCAAGCTTGACGCTGCACGCAGCGTATTTGTGTTACTACAGTTCACTATTGTTTCAGCGTCTGTGACCCCCGATAACGTCAGTTTTTCCTCTGTCCTTGGATACCAGCAGCCGACCACTCAAACTGGAAAAAAACAGCCACAGACACTTCCTTTGTCATGATGGTACCTAGGAAGAAAAGCTGCACGACAACAAGGTTTGCGACTCAAGCTGTCTTTTGTCACAGCTCTGTATTTTTCTTTCTGCTGGTTTGGGCTTTTCTTGGTGCATGTGTGTTGAAATGAAAAAAACAGCTAGAGACCTGCTGTGTGTTTTAATTCCATGACATGGGAAGGGCGCTGACAATTAACGACTTAGTTGCTGCAGTAATCTCAAAGTTTTGGCTAAATATTAGACAAGTGCTGGATTTCCCAATCCACCCCACAATGAACAGGCATAGGCACCTACACTATAGGACTCTTTCATCCCGCACAGAACCTGCAGCCTCACAGAGATTTTTTTTTAAAGAAAGAAACAAGAAAAAAGTCCCTGGTGAGCCTCACAATATAATCAATTAGCCTACGAGTTAGTGAAGTGTACTCCACACAAACCCCTGTGTCACCATACAGTCCGGGAGAACAGGAAGGCAGAAGGGAAAGGTAACTTACCGTCCTTTTCCACTTCTTGGTTCTGGAACTTCTCCAAGAGGTTCTGCGCCCTCCTCTCCAGGTCAGAGCCAGGGATATTCTTCTTCAAGTAATCCAACAGCTTCATCAAACATGGGTAGTCAGGCGGCTCTCTGAAATCCTCCGTACACTGATCAAGCCAGGCTCCTAAGATTGATGCTACTTCACTAAGAGCAAATACACAAGAACGCACTGGTTGTAAACAGCATGTATTGATGCAACCACAGGTATCTGTGTCTAATACAACAATAAAAACACAGGCATTCATACCCCACGTGAAGGCAGTATGAAGACTTTTTTGAGCACAGAATTTAATTTTTATACATGGAATCTTATTAAGATATCACTCAGATTTTGCCAGGGACCTCATGAAGTTGCTCCTGATTTGCCCTCCCCCAAGTGGATCTGATTATAGTCCCCAAATGAAAACGAATAAAGAATCAAATCCACTTAAGCTATATGGAGACTCTTCTATTAAATTCAGGACATCAAAAATTGATAGAATAGAACAGATTATTTCAGTTGGAAGGGACCTACAACGATCATCTAAGTCCGACTGCCTGACCACTTCAGGGCTGACCAAAAGTTACGGCACGTTGTTAAGGGCATGGTCCAAATGCCTCTCAAACACTGACAGCCTTGGGGCGTTGACCACCTCTCTGGGAAGTCTGTTCCAGGGTTTGACCACTCTCTCAGTAAAGAAATGCTTCCTAATGCCCAGCCTGAACCTCCCCTGGCACAGCCCTGAACCATTCCCATGCGTCCTGTCCCTGGATCCCAGGGAGAAGAGCTCAGCACCTCCCTCTCCACGTCCCCTCCTCAGGAAGCTGCAGAGAGCCATGAGGTCGCCCCTCAGCCTCCTTTTCTCCAAACCAGACAAGCCCAAGGTCCTCAGCCGCTCCTCACAGGACATGCCTCCAGCCCTGCCACCACCTTGGTTGACCTCCTCTGGACGCATTCAGGGTAGCAGCTTCCCCGTGGAAGCGCTAAATCAAACGCTTCCTTTGCTGCCCTTCCTCCCATCAATTGCTGCTGCCAAGTCTAGGGACCAAGCTGAAGCTGCATTGTCCTCCAACCCATACTACTCACGATCTGCTGTCTTAGGAGAAAGACTGAAGGAAACTTTGGCTTCTGTGAAAAAGCCATCTAAGCCTGAACCTAACCCCCATGAACATACACAGTGAGATTGCCTCATCTGTGAAGATAACACCCTAACCGTGACATGTGCAGCACGGGCAGCGCCCAGTATCGAGCTTGAAGCGCCAAGACAGCTGAACCCAGAAGACAGACTGGCCTTGCTAATCTCAGGATGAAATGCGTTTAACAAAAAAATGTATCAGCAGAACCTTGAGTTTACCCTTAGCTCAAAGACAGGGAGGGTTTGTCAAATTACACCATGCAAAAAGGTTATGCTCGGTTATGCTGGAAGAGGAACGCTTGAGGAGTTAGAGGAGCACTGGATCTTGTTCAGGAAAGTTATCACACGCCTTCTTGGACACATGTAGCTAAAAAGACACCAACTGCAGAGAACTGCCCATGGACAAGCCTAACACAGACTGAGAGGGATGAGGGGAAACCAGAGCTGATGCATCAATGCGGTTTCCACCCTGCCTGAAACGGAGGGAAGCGATCTGTTTATCTCCTTTTCCTGGTTTATGCAGGTTTTAACCCACACCCACCTATTGGGATCGGTACATAGATACTCCACAAATGGATGCTTATGGGAAATTCTTTAAATCCTGTCTTTGCAGGGACTTCCCATCATTTCAACTTGATTTTGTAACAAGATGTAAAATTCATGCTATGGATTTCCAGAGATAACTCACAATGCTGTTGACAAATTTCAACTGAGTGTGAAAAAACCAAAACAAAGTCTGCCAAAATAATCAAATTACTTCAAGTTTTAAGAAACTTCAAGCCTGGATAAAAAAAGTAACTATCAACTTTTCTTTTTTTTCTGCTGCATTTTCTGTGAGATCTGTGGTTCGTCACAGCAACGTGCCGGTAGCTCACCATGTCTATGTTGGTGCACTACGACCACGGGCCACAGCACATATTACAGGCTGGGAAGACACAGACAGCATCTCAAAAAACGATGTAAAGAGAATTTTATTCGCATGAGCTGACAGAGGGATTAGGGAAAAGGACTTTTGTGTGCAGTCACATAACATGACACACTGTCCACAGCCACTGCCTCATAATCACCTACTGTGACAGAGTAGGACATAACGTGAAAGGGAAAAAAGCCCCTTGTTCCAGAGTAAAAGGCAAAAGAAACCTCTAAATTTCCTGAGAAAAGGAAGTCCTGAAAATTTCCCCCTTGACAAGGAAGCCATCCCTGTATTTCAAATCTCTTCCAGCCAGTAGTCACATAAATGGTGCTAGGAGGATAAGCAAACCCGTTCTTTACCCCTTTAACTGCACTTCAGAACAGATTTGCTCTTTTTCTTGCAAATTTGGATGACTTCAGAATTTAAATCTCACTCTAAAAGCAACACTGTAGATCACAGGGGCACTAGTGGCAAAGAAACACGCATACACACGCTGCCTGAAACAACCCCAGCTTCGGTCTGCAGACACTGCTGTCATGCACAATGAAATCAGTCACAAGCCATAACCATTTACCACCAGAGGTAAAGCAGGGGAAACAAACACTCCTCCTTTGTTGAATCAACTAACTCTTGGCCTAGATGTGTTCGTCTCATGTTGAATTCTGAGACAATTTCCCTGACAGAAAGATCTCTGCGTTATAGGGCTGGATATCTTACCAGACCGGTGATATGTGGCCTTTACACAAGCCTCTTTAAGCAAGCCAACAGTGCTCTGAAATTTCAAAGGAAGCAACATCTATGCTGCCCACAGCCTCCCCCAGTACCGAATCCTGACTGGGGCTTCCTGTGCAAAATAACAGTGAAGAAACACACTTACGTCCCCAGGACTGGTTTGGATTCAGAGGAATCCTGGCTTACATCCTCTTCACAGCCTGAGGGCTCTGGGTTTCCGCACCTGAAAAAATGAGACGGGTGTTTAGAGGAACTCCTACTGAATAAAAGCAAAATCCTAAATAGCATAATTCATATACAAGTCTCATCAACAACTAAAAAGCTCAAACTACAAATATGGAATCTAACACTTGGGCAAAACTAAGGAGCTTGAAGATTATTTCACTTAGGAGGAAACAAGTCCTCAAGAGACAGACAGTTCACTTACATGAAGCAGCCTGCACACAGGAGGAATCAACCAAAACATTTTCCTTGCTCACAGGTCCAAGACCCTTTCTGCCTGTTTGCACTCCATCCTTGCCCAGAGCAATATTCCAGGGCGCAATGAGGCTGCAACACAACCACTTTCTCCAACGCAGCTTCTCTTTCTCTAGTAGTTGCCATTTCTTCCTACTCCAAGAGGGATTTCTCACAAAGTTCTTGAGGTGACAAGTGCCCACTTGTGCCAAAACTACTGACACACTTGTCACGAGTGGGAAGGGCCCACGGCACTCTGAAAATTACCACTGGGAAAGAGGAAACCATGGGCACGACTCCAAAAGTGCAAAGCAAAATCTCTCACCTACACAGGCAGCGCATGTGCCTCGAAGGCAGGATTATGCCCTTCATTCTCAACGGCAGTGCCCCCTGTTTCAGACATACAGCTCCATAACGGAGTTCATGGTTCCTTACAGCCAGCTTTCATGAATGAAAGCGGACAATTACGCACAGTCCAGAATAAGGCAAGCTGATTTTACGCATTCTGTGCCCAACTAAGGGTGTCAGGCACCTGAAATTAATCTGAACAGTCAGAGGAGAGTAAGTGCATCTTTAAGTGCTTGTGCTACAACATCCTCGTAACATCAGGTAGAGAACACCTAGCGGGCTGCCAGTTTGTGTCCAGGATGTTAAGAGTTCTGACATGAACCAAGTCATCCAAAATGTTTCAAAGGACAAAAAGAAGAGGTGGAAGTATCAGTCTAAGGCTTCACATGCAAGAATCCCAGGTCTGTACAGATAGCGTTTGCAATTCAAAGAAAAATTCCATTCAATTCAACTCACTATTTATTTATTCCAACTTTTTCTGTTAAAAACGTGTCTTTTATAAAAGTCAGTAAAATAAATCATACACAAAATATTACTGGCTAAAAGGGACAATCTATATGCACACAGCTATTGGCTCCTCTGATAAATCTGTGCCTCTTTGGCAATTTACAGGCTTAGGAAGCAAGACACTCTCACGACACACTGTCACTTGGCAAGTCAGCTCCTCTTTAAAGTTACTAGCACCCCCACAAACTTGCTGTCCTTTCGTATTTTATTCTTCAAAGATACCTGTGCCCGAAACATAGAATCCAAAACTGAGGGTATAGGAAGAATTACCCGTTCAGAAGAATGAATTCCTCAACAGTTTTACATTCTTGGATACGTGCACTGTCAATTTGTATTGCTCCCCGTGCTCTATGTCAGAATTAGTACAGACTGAGAGGTAAAGCTCACGGTAGTAAATCTAACTGTACGGTCTGCTCCCCAGGGTGGCTGCTCTTTCCTCGTCTGACTTCTTACCTGGCTGCAAAGTTACTGCACTTGAGCAACCACAGCTATTATCACAATCACAGCAGGACTGGCACTTAGGCATTTCAACATCGCTATTAATTGAGCCACATAACGTCCCTACAAAGCAAGTAGGATCATACCCCTTTCCTGACACAAAAGAAAAGCACAGATGGCTTATCCGTGCCTTGTTCCTTACCTACCTAAGCGGGAGAGCCAAAATCAAAAGCTAGGAGTTCTTACGCTACTCCTCTGTTCTGATTACTATAGGCCAGAACAACTGATTCTGTACATCATGGAGTCATAAGTGCTGCTGCGGGCACGAGGGGTGGTGACTTACAGGTATTGCTGTCAGGGAAAGCGGGGGAAGATGTTCAGGAAAGAAGAAACCATCTTCTAGAGAAGCCGATCTCATGAGCTCCACTGCCATCAGAAAAACAGCTGAGATGACCAAGTGACAACAGCCCTGGTTTGCAGCAGGTCCTATCCACTTCACCAAACGCTTAGGGCCGCGCTCTGTAGTTAGCTGTGAGAGCTTAGCCCTCCAATGGCCGTATTTTTCACATCTACAGAAACCTTCCCTGATACCTGTTCCAATAACCCCACTTCACAAAACCCTCGTGCAATAACGGTATCCCACACTCCCACTGATATTCCATGAAGGGCCATGCTCTCAGTAAAAACCTCTGACCACAAGCATCCAGCCAGACACACTGATGTGTCAGCTCAAAGAACATCTGTACTCTGTGCTCCTGACAACCAGGCACTTGGCTTTTAAAGTTCAAATCCTCAAAAAGACAGATATAGTGGCTCAGGTCTATCCTGTTAATAGCTGCAAAATGGACAAGCATACCAGGAGGACCTCTCCTTCCTCAAGTTACGAGATCACGAGAGGAGTTCAAATATGAACACAGATTTCACATGTAGACAATGAGCTCCCACAAGGCTCTCAAACGAGGCTGTGCCACAAGCGCACTCAAGCCCTGGCACGGGACTTGCAGGTCTATTCTGAGATACATAAACACACTGAGTGTTCTCCATCTCATAACCAAGCTCCTTTGGGTCCATGACACGGCAGTTGGGGGACTAATCCCAACCTGATTTACACTGGTGAAATTATTCTCCTCATCCCCAGTACAAATGCTTCATCTATTCTGCAGGAAGGGTACTGCTGTAGCTCATATTCTGTGCCTGGACTGACTGGGAAAGGGGAAAGTCAAATGGGTTGCCCAAAGCTGGAAGAGACCCTGGAGCTCATTTTGCATGGCAGTGTGGGAACCTGCTGGCTGCCTACTACTGCCTCTACCCATTACAGAACACTGCCTTCTTGGTGCTTGTGATGAATTTTTAACTACCAGCTGTTCTTTGATGACTTCTCATGGCAAAGGGGAGGAAAATACTGATAGCTCTCTGTCACAGCAGCCAGGAAAAAAAATCAGAGAATTGAGCTCCCACGTTGAGTCTCATGGGGCAAGAGGAACAGCCCAAATCAGTAGAGCTTCTAGCTTGCTGTCCTTGCTAAGTGCTAAAAAAAACCAAACCTAACAAGCGATAACATGTGTTTCTAACTAAAGCCTCGGAGAGTCCTGTGTCATTTACAGACATTAATTAAGCTCTACATCTCTTCTTGTCAGAGACAGCTACTGAAATGCTCACAGCCAAGGAGCTTTTACCAATTTATCTCTGGTGCTTAAGCAAAACAGTTGCTGCGTGAGTGACGGAAGGCAAAGCGACCTCACTGTCCAACCAATCCATTCAGACAACGGAGGACAGGAAGGTGTTCAGTATGTTAACGGCACAGTTCTGGACTGGGGATGCTTGAACCCTTTTAAGCCAGACTCAAAACCCCCCTAATCCCAACACACAAGCCATCAGAAAAGCAGGGAGGTAAGCAGTGGGAAGACCACGCTCGGTATTGTAGAACAGAATTGAATCGACAGTCTGCCTGAATCTCAGGAATTAAAACAGTGCAGCGTATTTCTCAGTCTTGATGGGACTGTGTGACATGTGGACATGACAGAAGAGTTCCACATTTTTCTTCCACCTCAAAACAAAAGGAAGCTAAAGGCTTCTTCTTCAGTGACGCCTTGAGAAGTCAGTGCACTGATAAAAAAAACTAAGGTCTTCTTAACTGGTGGAAGCTGAGACATTCATAGAAAAACAATCCTCAGTAACGCTGACAAGAATAGAGCATCTTCATACTGTAATCAAATATAACGTTGCAGCTACTCTTCACCACCACAATGCATGCAAACCACAGATCACACCGCTGTCAAAGAACAAATGCTGAAGACCTAAGGCACATTTTTACACCCGACATCTACAGATAAAATCCACGTTCATATGGTGCTAGGAGGATAAGAAAACCCCTTTTTCACCCCTTTAACTGCACTTCAAAACAGCTTTGCTCTTTTTCTTGCAAATTCGGATGACTTCAGAATCTAAATCTCACTCTAAAAGCAACACTGTAAATCACAGGGGCACTAGTGGCAAAGAAACACGCATACACACGCTGCCTGAAACAACCCCAGCTTCGGTCTGCAGACACTGCTGTCATGCACAATGAAATCAGTCACGAGCCATAACCATTTACCACCAAAAAAGTGCAGGGGAAACAAACACTCCTCCTTTGTTGAATCAACTAACTCTTGGCCTAGATGTGTTCGTCTCATGTTGAATTCTGAGACAATTTCCCTGACAGAAAGATCTCTGCGTTATAGGGCTGGATATCTTACCAGACCGGTGATATGTGGCCTTTACACAAGCCTCTTTAAGCAAGCCAACAGTGCTCTGAAATTTCAAAGGAAGCAACATCTATGCTGCCCACAGCCTCCCCCAGTACCGAATCCTGACTGGGGCTTCCTGTGCAAAATAACAGTGAAGAAACACACTTACGTCCCCAGGACTGGTTTGGATTCAGAGGAATCCTGGCTTACATCTTCTTCACAGCCTGAGGGCTCTGGGTTTCCGCACCTGAAAAAATGAGACGGGTGTTTAGAGGAACTCCTACTGAATAAAAGCAAAATCCTAAATAGCATAATTCATATACAAGTCTCATCAACAACTAAAAAGCTCAAACTACAAATATGGAATCTAACACTTGGGCAAAACTAAGGAGCTTGAAGATTATTTCACTTAGGAGGAAACAAGTCCTCAAGAGACAGACAGTTCACTTACATGAAGCAGCCTGCACACAGGAGGAATCAACCAAAACATTTTCCTTGCTCACAGGTCCAAGACCCTTTCTGCCTGTTTGCACTCCATCCTTGCCCAGAGCAATATTCCAGGGCGCAATGAGGCTGCAACACAACCACTTTCTCCAACGCAGCTTCTCTTTCTCTAGTAGTTGCCATTTCTTCCTACTCCAAGAGGGATTTCCCACAAAGTTCTCGAGGTGACAAGTGCCCACTTGTGCCAAAACTACTGACACACTTGTCACGAGTGGGAAGGGCCCACGGCACTCTGAAAATTACCACTGGGAAAGAGGAAACCATGGGCACGACTCCAAAAGTGCAAAGCAAAATCTCTCACCTACACAGGCAGCGCATGTGCCTCGAAGGCAGGATTATGCCCTTCATTCTCAACGGCAGTGCCCCCTGTTTCAGACATACAGCTCCATAACGGAGTTCATGGTTCCTTACAGCCAGCTTTCATGAATGAAAGCGGACAATTACGCACAGTCCAGAATAAGGCAAGCTGATTTTACGCATTCTGTGCCCAACTAAGGGTGTCAGGCACCTGAAATTAATCTGAACAGTCAGAGGAGAGTAAGTGCATCTTTAAGTGCTTGTGCTACAACATCCTCGTAACATCAGATAGAGAACACCTAGCGGGCTGCCAGTTTGTGTCCAGGATGTTAAGAGTTCTGACATGAACCAAGTCATCCAAAATGTTTCAAAGGACAAAAAGAAGAGGTGGAAGTATCAGTCTAAGGCTTCACACGCAAGAATCCCAGGTCTGTACAGATAGCGTTTGCAATTCAAAGAAAAATTCCATTCAATTCAACTCACTATTTATTTATTCCAACTTTTTCTGTTAAAAACGTGTCTTTTATAAAAGTCAGTAAAATAAATCATACACAAAATATTACTGGCTAAAAGGGACAATCTATATGCACACAGCTATTGGCTCCTCTGATAAATCTGTGCCTCTTTGGCAATTTACAGGCTTAGGAAGCAAGACACTCTCACGACACACTGTCACTTGGCAAGTCAGCTCCTCTTTAAAGTTACTAGCACCCCCACAAACTTGCTGTCCTTTCGTATTTTATTCTTCAAAGATACCTGTGCCCGAAACATAGAATCCAAAACTGAGGGTATAGGAAGAATTACCCGTTCAGAAGAATGAATTCCTCAACAGTTTTACATTCTTGGATACGTGCACTGTCAATTTGTATTGCTCCCCGTGCTCTATGTCAGAATTAGTACAGACTGAGAGGTAAAGCTCACGGTAGTAAATCTAACTGTACGGTCTGCTCCCCAGGGTGGCTGCTCTTTCCTCGTCTGACTTCTTACCTGGCTGCAAAGTTACTGCACTTGAGCAACCACAGCTATTATCACAATCACAGCAGGACTGGCACTTAGGCATTTCAACATCGCTATTAATTGAGCCACATAACGTCCCTACAAAGCAAGTAGGATCATACCCCTTTCCTGACACAAAAGAAAAGCACAGATGGCTTATCCGTGCCTTGTTCCTTACCTACCTAAGCGGGAGAGCCAAAATCAAAAGCTAGGAGTTCTTACGCTACTCCTCTGTTCTGATTACTATAGGCCAGAACAACTGATTCTGTACATCATGGAGTCATAAGTGCTGCTGCGGGCACGAGGGGTGGTGACTTACAGGTATTGCTGTCAGGGAAAGCGGGGGAAGATGTTCAGGAAAGAAGAAACCGTCTTCTAGAGAAGCCGATCTCATGAGCTCCACTGCCATCAGAAAAACAGCTGAGATGACCAAGTGACAACAGCCCTGGTTTGCAGCAGGTCCTATCCACTTCACCAAACGCTTAGGGCCGCGCTCTGTAGTTAGCTGTGAGAGCTTAGCCCTCCAATGGCCGTATTTTTCACATCTACAGAAACCTTCCCTGATACCTGTTCCAATAACCCCACTTCACAAAACCCTCGTGCAATAACGGTATCCCACACTCCCACTGATATTCCATGAAGGGCCATGCTCTCAGTAAAAACCTCTGACCACAAGCATCCAGCCAGACACACTGATGTGTCAGCTCAAAGAACATCTGTACTCTGTGCTCCTGACAACCAGGCACTTGGCTTTTAAAGTTCAAATCCTCAAAAAGACAGATATAGTGGCTCAGGTCTATCCTGTTAATAGCTGCAAAATGGACAAGCATACCAGGAGGACCTCTCCTTCCTCAAGTTACGAGATCACGAGAGGAGTTCAAATATGAACACAGATTTCACATGTAGACAATGAGCTCCCACAAGGCTCTCAAACGAGGCTGTGCCACAAGCGCACTCAAGCCCTGGCACGGGACTTGCAGGTCTATTCTGAGATACATAAACACACTGAGTGTTCTCCATCTCATAACCAAGCTCCTTTGGGTCCATGACACGGCAGTTGGGGGACTAATCCCAACCTGATTTACACTGGTGAAATTATTCTCCTCATCCCCAGTACAAATGCTTCATCTATTCTGCAGGAAGGGTACTGCTGTAGCTCATATTCTGTGCCTGGACTGACTGGGAAAGGGGAAAGTCAAATGGGTTGCCCAAAGCTGGAAGAGACCCTGGAGCTCATTTTGCATGGCAGTGTGGGAACCTGCTGGCTGCCTACTACTGCCTCTACCCATTACAGAACACTGCCTTCTTGGTGCTTGTGATGAATTTTTAACTACCAGCTGTTCTTTGATGACTTCTCATGGCAAAGGGGAGGAAAATACTGATAGCTCTCTGTCACAGCAGCCAGGAAAAAAAATCAGAGAATTGAGCTCCCACGTTGAGTCTCATGGGGCAAGAGGAACAGCCCAAATCAGTAGAGCTTCTAGCTTGCTGTCCTTGCTAAGTGCTAAAAAAACCCAAACCTAACAAGCGATAACATGTGTTTCTAACTAAAGCCTCGGAGAGTCCTGTGTCATTTACAGACATTAATTAAGCTCTACATCTCTTCTTGTCAGAGACAGCTACTGAAATGCTCACAGCCAAGGAGCTTTTACCAATTTATCTCTGGTGCTTAAGCAAAACAGTTGCTGCGTGAGTGACGGAAGGCAAAGCGACCTCACTGTCCAACCAATCCATTCAGACAACGGAGGACAGGAAGGTGTTCAGTATGTTAACGGCACAGTTCTGGACTGGGGATGCTTGAACCCTTTTAAGCCAGACTCAAAACCCCCCTAATCCCAACACACAAGCCATCAGAAAAGCAGGGAGGTAAGCAGTGGGAAGACCACGCTCGGTATTGTAGAACAGAATTGAATCGACAGTCTGCCTGAATCTCAGGAATTAAAACAGTGCAGCGTATTTCTCAGTCTTGATGGGACTGTGTGACATGTGGACATGACAGAAGAGTTCCACATTTTTCTTCCACCTCAAAACAAAAGGAAGCTAAAGGCTTCTTCTTCAGTGACGCCTTGAGAAGTCAGTGCACTGATAAAAAAAACTAAGGTCTTCTTAACTGGTGGAAGCTGAGACATTCATAGAAAAACAATCCTCAGTAACGCTGACAAGAATAGAGCATCTTCATACTGTAATCAAATATAACGTTGCAGCTACTCTTCACCACCACAATGCATGCAAACCACAGATCACACCGCTGTCAAAGAACAAATGCTGAAGACCTAAGGCACATTTTTACACCCGACATCTACAGATAAAATCCACGTTCATATGGTGCTAGGAGGATAAGAAAACCCCTTTTTCACCCCTTTAACTGCACTTCAAAACAGCTTTGCTCTTTTTCTTGCAAATTCGGATGACTTCAGAATCTAAATCTCACTCTAAAAGCAACACTGTAGATCACAGGGGCACTAGTGGCAAAGAAACACGCATACACACGCTGCCTGAAACAACCCCAGCTTCGGTCTGCAGACACTGCTGTCATGCACAATGAAATCAGTCACGAGCCATAACCATTTACCACCAAAAAAGTGCAGGGGAAACAAACACTCCTCCTTTGTTGAATCAACTAACTCTTGGCCTAGATGTGTTCGTCTCATGTTGAATTCTGAGACAATTTCCCTGACAGAAAGATCTCTGCGTTATAGGGCTGGATATCTTACCAGACCGGTGATATGTGGCCTTTACACAAGCCTCTTTAAGCAAGCCAACAGTGCTCTGAAATTTCAAAGGAAGCAACATCTATGCTGCCCACAGCCTCCCCCAGTACCGAATCCTGACTGGGGCTTCCTGTGCAAAATAACAGTGAAGAAACACACTTACGTCCCCAGGACTGGTTTGGATTCAGAGGAATCCTGGCTTACATCCTCTTCACAGCTTGAGGGCTCTGGGTTTCCGCACCTGAAAAAATGAGACGGGTGTTTAGAGGAACTCCTACTGAATAAAAGCAAAATCCTAAATAGCATAATTCATACACAAGTCTCATCAACAACTAAAAAGCTCAAACTACAAATATGGAATCTAACACTTGGGCAAAACTAAGGAGCTTGAAGATTATTTCACTTAGGAGGAAACAAGTCCTCAAGAGACAGACAGTTCACTTACATGAAGCAGCCTGCACACAGGAGGAATCAACCAAAACATTTTCCTTGCTCACAGGTCCAAGACCCTTTCTGCCTGTTTGCACTCCATCCTTGCCCAGAGCAATATTCCAGGGCGCAATGAGGCTGCAACACAACCACTTTCTCCAACGCAGCTTCTCTTTCTCTAGTAGTTGCCATTTCTTCCTACTCCAAGAGGGATTTCTCACAAAGTTCTTGAGGTGACAAGTGCCCACTTGTGCCAAAACTACTGACACACTTGTCACGAGTGGGAAGGGCCCACGGCACTCTGAAAATTACCACTGGGAAAGAGGAAACCATGGGCACGACTCCAAAAGTGCAAAGCAAAATCTCTCACCTACACAGGCAGCGCATGTGCCTCGAAGGCAGGATTATGCCCTTCATTCTCAACGGCAGTGCCCCCTGTTTCAGACATACAGCTCCATAACGGAGTTCATGGTTCCTTACAGCCAGCTTTCATGAATGAAAGCGGACAATTACGCACAGTCCAGAATAAGGCAAGCTGATTTTACGCATTCTGTGCCCAACTAAGGGTGTCAGGCACCTGAAATTAATCTGAACAGTCAGAGGAGAGTAAGTGCATCTTTAAGTGCTTGTGCTACAACATCCTCGTAACATCAGGTAGAGAACACCTAGCGGGCTGCCAGTTTGTGTCCAGGAGGTTCATGTCAGAACTCTTAACAAAGTCATCCAAAATGTTTCAAAGGACAAAAAGAAGAGGTGGAAGTATCAGTCTAAGGCTTCACATGCAAGAATCCCAGGTCTGTACAGATAGCGTTTGCAATTCAAAGAAAAATTCCATTCAATTCAACTCACTATTTATTTATTCCAACTTTTTCTGTTAAAAATGTGTCTTTTATAAAAGTCAGTAAAATAAATCATACACAAAATGTTACTGGCTAAAAGGGACAATCTATATGCACACAGCTATTGGCTCCTCTGATAAATCTGTGCCTCTCTGGCAATTTACAGGCTTAGGAAGCAAGACACTCTCACGACACACTGTCACTTGGCAAGTCAGCTCCTCTTTAAAGTAAATATAATCTACACAAACTTGACTGGGAAAATGCAGTAAATATTCTCCTCCCAAAATAAGATCACCTCCGATCTAATCATGTCCCAATTAGAATTCAGTGTGAGAAAACTAATCTTGTGGGTTCTAAGCATTTATACAGATACAGCAGATGTGATTTAACAGTCTTACCCTAAGCTATTCCTAGAATATCATCCAGTTCTTCTGCTGTCTGCAAATACTTATGACTGCATGTTCACGTGAAGTACTAGAAGGGGACATTGAATTCTTTCTTATGTTTGTACAATCCCTGTCTCAAATCAGCAGCTCCCAAACAGGAGAGTGTAGGTCCAAAAATATCAGTATCCAGAAAAACATACTAATCTATTCTAGGTATGACTTTGCAGCCCATGCATTCTTTTTTTTTTTTTGAGGGGTGGGTAGAGGGAAGCTGTACTAATTTTCTTGCGTTGGTCCTAGTTTGGATCCTTAGCAGTCAGACACGGCACACTTTTGCTGCCTGATGACTACGCTTTAATGACAGCTGGGATGTGGGCAGCATGCATTTACACATTTTATCTTTATGCTGAAATTCTGAATTTTGCAGGACTCTTGATATCTTTCCATTGGGTTATTAAGTCCATGTCCTCTAAAAGTAATGGGAGAAATTGCTGAGCACATCCCCCTATCATGTAAATGATGGCTCAGTTCCCACTGTATACTGGCTCTTACCTCTCAAGAATTTCCAGTACTTCCTTAGCAGAAGCAAAGGCACGGTATGTAGACAGAAATATACTGGTGTAGGTGAAATCCCTGTCTCCAAAAGCTGTCAGAAGATTCTTCACAAGTCTGTCCAGAGTCCCAGCTTTTATTGTCCGGATTTTGCAGGTTTCATACTGGCTGACAGTATGTTCTGGAGGGAACTCGTCCCCTCCAGCCTACAAAGTTGAAACAAAACAATCACAAAAATCAGACAGAAGCCAGATCCCGGACACAGCTTTCACAATGAAACAAAGATTAAATTCCATCTTTCACCTCAATACTCCATCTTTAGTTACTACGTGATTTTGTCACTTTTGGCTAAATGAACACCAAATGCCGTATCGAATAGCAGAGGTTTTCAGTAAGTTTATCTTGAAGATAACTTCTACGCTCCACACAATCTTTTACAGTCCAACTGCTATTAAGTTGGCTTATGATCCCATCAGATATTATCATCTAAAAGAAAATCCATCACACCACAAATAATATTATTACTGGGAGGAACAATAGTGGTAACTCAGTGCCCCATTAACTTCTGAATAAACATGAAAACTGACCACAACTTTGGCATCAGCACTTGTGATTCCCTTTCTGAAAATACCAACTTTGGGTTGCCACACAGAACCCAAGGTCATGAACACATCTGGATGTGAAACATTTCATGATACTTTTGCAAGGAGGGTGCCAACGTCATCTTGCAAACTTACCATTAGAACATTTCCATCTTCTCTTACAGTTTTCATTTGGCACAAGATTTGTCAACAAATTTAGGGTTTGGTGTTGGGGGGAGGGGCTTAGACAGCATTTGGTTGTCATGCTTACAGACTGGTTTAAGTCTGAAATAACTAGAAACATTCCCTTCAATTCTGCCATTATTTAGAGGACGGTTCAGAAAATTATTTTTGTGACTACTTTAAATACTGATTTGTTAAGTATGTGGGATAAAAACTTTAAAATGAGATTATAAATCAAATACATCAACAAGAGCAATCAAACAGAAGATTTCCCTCTACCTCTTGAGTTGACTGTCTCTGGGAAGGAATGTTCAGATCACTAACCTAAGAAAGGCCGAACTACAGAGGCAGCATGGGGAGGTGTACAGTTCTCTTTCTGTTGCTGCTGTTTAATGGGGACCAAACTGACTGATGGACTGCATCCTCAGCTTGAGGAAAACATGCCGTGACACACCTGCTCTTTTACCTCAGTCACAGTTACATGACGTGCATAATCACATATCACCAGCACTAATGGAACTCCAGTAACAAAAAAGTAATTTTCCTTGAGAGAAAGAAATGGCTTGAGCCCATTCGAGTGTCCGCAACCATGAGTGAAATGAAAAATCCTGTCAAAAATCCCCAGACATCACTATGATTTATGTTAATAAACTATTGGAAGATCATCTGAACGAATGAAATACCTTTTTGAAGTAGTTACTTTTATTCACTTCCACTGACTTTAGAAAGTCAAATCCTAGCTAGGATTAATGGCATTATGCAAAGGAGAAATCAAGCCGTCATGAAATATTTCAAGGGGGGGGGGAGGGAATCTTAAATCTTCTTAGGTTAGATTAGATATATCAGTAGAAGAATACTACAGGAAACAAACTTGCACTGGACATGAACACACAACACTCTAGTACTTAGTCTTTGCATCATCAAGTCTCCTGCAACCTCAGGATAAAAACTAAGGAGTTCAACCATTTTCATCGCAGCATTATTCCGCTGCAGATTTCCTCCTTACATACTCACCCACAGCATGTCTTCAGCTGGGACTGCTGTGATGGTTCTCTTCGGAATCACAGCCTCCCCTCCTAGTAAGAGCTTCTGCTGTATCATGAGATCACGCAGTAACAGCATATCATTAGGTCACATTTCACAGCCTTACAGTAACGGTTTATAATTTAACAGCTCTTCTGAGTTTGGAATATCGAGTCGGTTATTTGTACAGACTGAGAGGCTCCCCTAAGTAACAAGACAATCCATATTCTGAGTTTCTCCATGGTTCCTTGACGTGTCTCAAATTCATCCCGACCAACCACCACCAGGACTGAATATGAAGTTCATGGACAGTTTGACCAGACGTTTTGCTCCAGAAACTGCCTGCTAAGGTATGAGTTAGAAACAACAAGGCTAACGATATTCCAACATTAACACAACACCTTGGGACTAGACTGAGGACATGAAGACGGCATCTTAATGACTTAGAGTCACTACCAACTCTGGCTTGGTATATTGACAAAAGCACAAAGAAAAAAGTTAACCTATTCATAAAATAATTAGGAACGGATCACCCATCCACTTCATATTTACATCACGACCTTCCATTGCTTTTGAATTATTTACAATAGACACCCTTTTTTGTTTAAAACAAGATAGAGGTCTTTAATATTAGTCTAAAGCCCTGCTACTCTGGCACGAGGACATCTCATTTCCCAGCTTAAACAAGGTCCAACAAACTCTTACTGCTACATTAAAATACAACCTCCTGTATTAAAAAACAAAAACAAAACCCCAAAACCAAAACCAAACAAACAGACCAGACAGGAAAAGAAAAATCAGGAATAACAGCAGTATCCCACAGTGTTCTGGGCTTTCTAACAAGAAGTGGGCCCAGGCACAGATTTTTGGCAGAAAAGTGCCTCTGTGTCTGTAGGAAGGCCTGGAAGAGCCAGGATCATCTTGCACCATCAAGACACAAAGACCTGTCAACAGCCTGTAAAGAGTATAGATGCAGTAGGTAAGCAGAGGCCCTAGGAGACTTGCAGCCACATCTCAACTGCAAAATGGCACCATTTCACCCTGAGTTTAAGCCACTGAAAGAAGCCATTCCCAGAGGCCCTTTTCTGTCCACCTGCTGCAGCCAAGTGGGCTGGGAAAGTGGTCCAGCCAAAACAGAGCCCTTTATTTCACCTCGTAGGCTCAGGTTTAACCCGCACAAGTTCACCCCACGGCTGCAGAAACACACAGGCTGATGCAGGGAACACAAGCTTGGGTGCAAGCTGTAAGAATTTCTGGAAGCACTGTGGGTTTACATCTGCTCAAACAGACTGGCAACTTGGGCTTGTGTCATGAACCCATTCATACCTCTTATAAATAGACAAGGCAACACACAGTACTACTGCACCAAACCCCACTGTTACCCCAAACGCAACCCCACAGGGAATGAGTGAAATTACACCAGAATAACTTGAAAAACTTTGTTCCGTGGATCTCATGGCTGATATAAAGGTGTATAATCTGTTATACACCTGACTTAAAGGTACATATAGAATTATATATGGCATCACCATTACAGAAACACTATAAGAATACTGTTTGTTATTGGTGCTATACATCGCCCGCCTCCATTCAAATTTTCCCGAAGCAAAACTTGCTCAGGAGAAAAAAAACCACTACATTTTCTTGCTGACTTTTCATCGTACAATTAAAATAGACTTTTGACAATAACCACTTATACAATGCAACCACTTTCAAACAGGGAAGAACGCCTGCACCACCGTATTTAACTATTAATTTTCTATCCAGCAGATTGTCCAAACCATGATGTACTGATTTACGGCCATATTCTACTCAGCGTGTGTAAAGGCGTCTCATTCACTAAGGTGAATGTGTACCAAACAAGGGCTGAATCTGCTCCCAAGTACGATACGCGCACAAATTTCTCTGCTAATTGCAACACTGCAACTTCCCCAAGATATCATACTGGGAGAAAGTTAAAAAAAAAATAAAAACAAACCCCACACCAAAAACCAAAGCAAACCAAAAAACCAACACCAAACCCTGAAAATCTAAAACTGAGTTTGTCAGCAAAACATTAAACTGCTAGAAATCATTTTAAGAGACTTGTAGGGATTGTTCGTGCTTATATTATTTCACATATTAAAGCTGCAGCAGCAGCTCCTCTTCAACAGGTACTTAAAAATATTTTATCATCCCTAATTTTTTTCAGTGATTTCAAGATTCAAGATGAGCAGATTTTCAAACAGTTTAAGCCCACAGCTTTTTTAAATCAGAGCAGTTATCTTCATGAGATCCCTGTCTCCTACCCACCTAAATCACACCTTCCCCACGCCAAATACAGGCACCGCTGCTGTTCTCCAGCCATACAACAGCATTTCTGACTTGATCGATGAATTAAAACTTCTTGCTGCTTGACTATCATTTCTTACACCCGTTCCTTGGTAGTTTGGGGCTGGACACTACCAGATGCCCAGCATGGGCACATTAAGCTCTCGGAGACAAAGCTTGAAGACATGAAAAAGCCCCACGCGCCATCATTACCATCAACCTCTAGGTTGACCTTTGTCATCCTTATAGAAAACAGGTAAAAATTCATTTGGTTTTTTGGGTTATATATAGATTAATTTTAATTCCTATCTCATTCTCTCTAGGAAGCAGACTTATTCTTTTGTTGTTCTCATATGGCTGACAAAACTTGATCTGTTTGTGTTCACTTCCTTTGTGAGGCTTGACTTCACCAACTCTTAGTTTAACTCTTAGATACAGCTTTCTCTGCTGACAAGAGCTTTTCTCTATTTCTCAAAGTCTAACTCCTAAAAAAAAAAAATAAAATCTTTCTTAGATCATTATTCATGCACCCTGGTCTGAAAGGTTTTTTCCCTTATTCAAACTAGAAGTCAAGGTAGTGTTTGCAGTTTGGTCTCTCCAACTTCCAAGCTCATACATTCAACTATCTGAACTTCCTACCTTACTTGACTTCACCAAACACATTCCACAGTTTCCAAGTGTGCCACTGTAAAGCTAAGCATCTCACAGACCTACTCTACTTACCTTTCTACAGAACTTAAGGCAAATCGCACTGACACAGCATCACCTCATACTGGATGAAAGAACTGGCCGGCACTAGTATCTACTGCCTTGGTACAATTCTGGCCAGTTGCTGAGAACATTCCTCTAACCAGGTAGCCTTAAACTACCCCCTCACTTGCCTCTTTGCTATTTACATGGTCAATCATTTTCTTCCTGCCTTACTGTCTTACCCCATTCCTTCTTTTCTCTTTCCACTAACGTAAGGCCCATTCTGCTAGCCCCTAGCTGTGGTTCATCTTCAGTGTATGCATCCACTGGCATACGGCACAAACACAACCACCAGGCCAAGCATCTTCAAGAGAAAGGCCTTTTTTCCATCCCTCCTATCTTCAACTGTGTCCCCTCCACAGTCAAGCAGTTTCAGTATTTCAATTCAATCTCATTCCACACCTGCAGTCCCAGCTCCTCAAATTCTCCAGCCCTTGTTCCTCCTTGCAAAGGAACCCTTGAACAATTCTCATTTCTATCATTTCACAAATGCAGAAGTTTCTTTCCCGTCGTCGTCCTCTAATCCTTTCATTTGTCCAGTGGATCCCATCCACATCATACACTTTCTCTTGCCCCTTTTGCCCTCCACAGTCCCATCCCTCAGCTAATCAAAATCTCTTTCAGTCTCTCACCTCTTAAACATTCCCCCCATCTCTCCACTTCCTTCTCTACCTGCTGCTTTTTCCTTTCTCTGCCAACTAACTGTTTACTTTTCAGTTTACTATTTACATAAAACCACTGACTGGAGTTCACCTCTCCCGACGCCACTCATACTCTGTCAGCATACTGCTCCTGGCAACAGAAATTCAGGTGTTCAGCAGCTAATCTACTTTTACAGCCACTGCTCTACTGTTCTTATCTGCTTCTGGCTAAGCTATGATTCAGCTTGTCCTTGGTTCATTTCATGGGTACCTGGCTGTCAGTTCAAGACCAACAAACACCACAGAACTCTAAATTTTTCACCCGTCTTTTCTGCTTTGCTGTCTTTGCTTCATGGACAATAGCACCATCCGGTTCAACACACAGGTGCCAGCCTCCCTATAGGCTGCCTTTACAGCCTCGGGAGTAAGCTGAACCTCATACAACCTTCTCTTTCTAGCCACGTCATTCAAATGCCTTGCTACTCCTCTTAAAACTTTTATTCCAGTTACCAATATGCCTTTTTCTCTAGCCTGATCTATTTACAGGAGCTCGTAAATACTTCCTACTATTTTTTCCTGGGAAAAACAGGAGGCACAGGTGGGAAATCTGACACTCGAAGGAAGCAGATTTGAAATTATCTGTTCTGACTGGAACTCTATGTACTTCTTGGAAACATAGGAAGGGGAGCTTCTAAGCACTATCTCTATGCAGGACAGAATTTGCTTATCTTTCTTGACTGTGGGTTCAGCACCGCTGCATTGCTTTATGTCATGGAACTTCACAAGAACACGATTTGATGTAAGTCTCGGGGCAGTTTTAAAAGTCTTTAAAACATCAATCTGGATACTACATCAAACCAAGTTCTTACATCATTGCCTCTGATCCTGAAGAAAATATAGAAACATAACAAAACAATACGAAAGCTAGAGCCAGCTCCTGAAGATCTGGCTCAAACTGCCACAGCTGCACTGATTCCAATGAAGTGAGGACATTTTCTATCAGCTGGGGACTTGGCCTGACAGAGGTGAAGCACTGGGCAGCATGCCAAATTGAGTGCGTGTGCATTTAAGCTCAATCTACTTACCACTAAAGCCTTCATGCTTTGAAATGTACCTTTGACAAACAGTACAGGGCTGGAATTCCTGCAGACATGCAGACAAGTAATTTCTAACCTAGCTGAGAAAGCACTACAAAAATAAGACCCAAACCTATATTCACTTAACTTCTCAGGAAGTTTCCGCTAACTTCCGACAGATCTTCATTAGTCAAAATACTATGACTACTAATTTGGAAGACCTGAGATAGGTTCCTAGCAGCAGAAACAAGCCATAGCCCAGTCTGAAACAACTGCTAAATGTTCAGCTTCTCAGGCCATAAGCTAAGATCCTTACTCCTGCACTAAGTATCATCCGACCCCTCGCCACAACTGGTCAAAGCTTGTCTGCATGTCAAGAAAAGAGTCAACACAAGGAGAGAGTTATTTCAGATGACCCAGGCAGTCAACTTCAGCGTTTTGGGTTTTTTCAACAGTGAGAGCAGTCAGTGCTAAAAGTTACTATCCTAGCGATTCGTGTGGAATTCAGCTCCCTGGAGCAGGCTCCAAAGCCCATGAGCAGCCTTCCAAAACGCCACCGCGCCAGCTTTACTTACGCCTATCCAGTTTGCTCCTTCCTTGGCAGCGTGCTGAACCTGCACTCGTTTCAGGGTGACATGGAAAACGGCTCCCTCTTCCACCTCTTCATCCACATCCTGAATTGCGCTCTGCCAGGGAAAGGAGAAAGGGGGAAAAAAAACAAAACAAAACAAAACAAAAAGAGAGAGAGAAAAAGAACATTTTCACTCCTCTGCTAACCGCACTCTACCCCAGGTGCTGTACTGCTTCACACAGACCTGAGGGCAGAAGATGGGCTGCACAAAGTAAATACAACAATCAAAGCAATACGGGATACTTTCAGATTGAGGATATGTTCTGGAGATACTCTTGGCAAACTGTCCTCTCCTGTGGTATCAAGATACCTTGACTTCCCATTCAACTGTTTTTCCTAGACTAGCACGTACTTTAAATAGTTGTATAAAGTCTTTTCTAAGGAAACGGTTTGGGTTTGATTAGCAATCTTCTCTTCCCTCCCCTCCCCCCTTTCCCAAAGCAATTAATCTCTTTGGCCTTTCATTTATGGAAGGAATTGCACTTTTTAAAACTGCAGAATTACTTAGGCAGGCAGCCTTTAAATGCTTGTTAGCTTCGAAGTTTAAAATACACCAACCTTTTATTTCTTTTGACAGGACGGATCCAAAGAGCCGGTGGTTTGCTTTTCAAAACCTATTATTCCAAGCTACGAAAAACTTTACGGAGTCGAGGCTTTAAAACTCACAAACACTAGAAAGCGGGTTAAAAAAAATAACAAGGATAACAGAAAAAGAAGTAGCGCAACGTCCTCCAAACTTGAAGCGAACAGGTGCTGCAATGACTCCTCGTTCCCCAGCTGATTACCCGGACAAAAGCGCAGGCAGAGCCCCCGCGTCCCCGCTTCTCCCGGGGGTGGGGGACTCCCCCCCTCCGGAGCACCCTCCCGGCCCCAGGCACGGGCTCACGGTTCCTGGGGAAGGCAGCATCGCTCCGAGCGGCGACGAGCAGGGAGGCGGCAGCGCGCTGCGGCTCCGGCGAGGCTGCGGGGAGCGGCGCGCCCGGGCCACCCCGCCGGCACCGGCACCCCGCGGGCAGGGCAAGGGGCGGACGGGACGCCCGGTTACCATTTTCGCTTTCCACAGCAATTTCATTCTCGGCGCCTTCCCGGGCGCCTCGACGGGGCACGCCGCCGCCGCCGCGGGCCGGGCCGGGCCGAGCCGTGCGGCCCCTCGGCTCCGCGGCGCGGGAGGCGGGAGGGCGGGCGGCCGCGCCAGGCCCCGCCTCGGCCCGGCCCCGGCCCCGCCGAGGGGCTTCCTGTTTACCGCCGGCCGACAAGTTGCGGCGGATTCAGTCGTCCCTGCCCGGCGCCGCGCCGGGAGCGGCCGCGGGGCTGCCGCTCGCCGGGGCTCCGCCGCCCGGAGCGGGGCGTTCACCCGCCCCCAGCTCCCTGGAAGAGGGACAAGGTGCGGCGCGTCCCGCTCGGCTTCCAGCGGGGACGGGGCCGGCGGGCAGCGCCTCCTTCCCGCCGCCGCCCGGGTGCAGCCGCACCGGCAGCGCCCGGTGCCCGCGGGCGGCCGGGGCAGGTGCCCAGCGCGCAGGGCCGGGCCGGGCCGCCCGGGGGGCTCCCTGCCCGCTCCTGACGGGGTTGGAACTGTTCTAGCACTTAGAAAGGCAAACGGCCAGAAGGGGGATTTTAGGGCAAGCTCAAGCTGGACAAGCTTACTTCCCCAAGCTTGCAAGGAAGGAAGTCAGAGGCTGTAGGGAACCCCAGCCCTGCTGCGAGCGGCGGCACTCCAGGTTGTCGCGGCCCTGCTCTGCGCTCGCCCGCCGGGCAATTCAGGTGGCTCAGACAGGGGCAGAGCAAGGGCCTTCCTCCTCCTCCTCCTCCTCCTCTTCCTGCCCACCCCAGGCAGGCCGTGCCAGGGCAGGCAGTCCCCACCATGCTGGCTCTTTACATAGACTAAACCCACAATATCCTTATTTTTTTTCTGTGGGAGCCCCTTGCTCACACACAAGCCCCTCTGAACCATGACCATCCTCTTACGCAAGCACTAGCTGCAGAGATCAGCATGCTAACACAAGGATCTCGACCACCTTAAAAACACTGACTTAAGTTGCCTATTGAGCTGTCTTTAGTTACCGGGATTTTTGGACTTACAAAGGAAAGCAGAGAGGAGCTGAAGGCACCAATTACTGTGCAAGGCAATGAAAGCAGTGAGACCTGAACCAGAAAGCTCAGACCTCCTGAACCTCAGCACTAACAGCCAGTGTATTCACGTATTTACACACAAGTGTTACTGGCAAGTCTCTCAGGAGCAGTGCTGGTTCGGAGAGACTGTTACCACTTGCAGCTGTTAACGTGAAGCAGCACATGAAAGCAAGGAACATTATTTTAAGCTACGAAACCAAGATTGCATTGTGTTGTCACGGTTGAAGTGATCAGAGGATTTGCCAGGCGGAGCATTGAGTTTATTTGTGTAACACCAAAGTGATCCAGAATATGCTGAGGCAGATACAAACTTCAATAATCTGACCAGAAACCCCCAACCCAATATTAAAGAGTCTGTGTTTCGTAGAAACTTTCAGTATTTACTTGATTGAAATCTTAATCTAGTTATTTTGTTTACTTATCCCTTAAATGAGTTGACATGAGTAAGCTTCTAGAAGCTGTTTCCGTTACCTAGTTTAGCTGCAAGAGGAAAACTGCAAGATGGCCAGGGCAATACACAGTGCAACTTAGTCTGACAAATTAATTTCATCTTTCTTTAGCCCCTACCTAGGATGCTAGTTCAGAAAAGCACGTAAGCAGGAGCTTTACTTCAGCATGAGCCTAAACCATTCACATCAAAGCAACTAAATTCTTAAGATTCTTTGATGAACTGGAGCCTAGACCCTGGAATCAGAATGAGTTGCAGGCTCAAACCTCCACGGGACTGAGTCTTGTCCCCACAAGAATTCCGTCAGACATTGCATTGCGTAGAGCCCTGCAGTCACATTTGCAACAGATTTTCAGTGCAAAAGTGTTTATCCAAATCCTCTGCCAATTCTCATATTTGCAGTTTTCTAGTTCCTTGGAAGTCTGGATTCTGTTGCTAACGGCCTCACTTGGGAGAGGGATAGGTGTAGGTTGGGGTGGTTTGCTCATCAAAGCAGCTGCCAGGGGATGGGATAGTGTTTTCCAACATCGTGTGCCTTTCTTATGCCGCAGTATTTGCTTGCTTTCCAGCTAACCAAAGAGGTCAATTCAAATATACTCCCTCTTGCAACGGACGTCGTCCATATTTATATCCTCAGATGTCATCGCTACAACCGTGTTGTTACATGGAATACAAGAAATTTCTCTCAGACTGGTAGAACCTTTCAAAGTGAATGGAACATGCTGTACTGACTACAAATTTAACAGAAGGACCCAACTCCTGTTATTAACTTTTACCAAAACATGCGTGTCTGTGTATGTGTACATAACATATATGTGTTTATTTGATCTTTGAGAGAGAAAGGATTGTGCTCAGTCTGGGCTCCTAAAAATCTGATTTCTATCCAGATACTGATTATTTCATACTGAAAAGGAGGAAAAGCGTATGTAATGCTTAACTTCCCTTTAGTTGCATTCTAAGACCATTATGTAGTGTTCAGCCCCTTATGTAGACCAAGAGACAGGATCAGAAGGCACAGGAGAACATGAAGACAAAGCAGGCTCTGATTAGTCTAAAAGATGTTCTGTAAAGATTTCAAGGACTGAGAACAGCATGAAAAAGCATGAGAACAGTCTGCAACTCGGTTTAGTGGAACTTCTGGTTTGCTCTTTTAACAGACTTTAATCACAAACTCGATCTACACCAATGAGCCACACTCGTGGTTAACTTTGTGTTAAATATTTGGTTCCTTCCCAATCATGTTCACATGCGATAGCTACATTCCTGCCATAATCAAGGTCTGTGCCTGCCCTTTCTACTGAATCAGAGTTGTTCCTCTAAATACATCTGAGCACGTATTCCTTCCCCCTTGCACCAAGAAGGAAATGCAAATCCACTTGTTAATGCAACCTTACGCTTCTCACAGTGAAATGTTATCTAAGAAGATCCTTTGTGGTCTGGAAAGTTCTCAAACAGCAGATCATTGACCACTTAAGCCCAGTGAGAACTTGCTGACTGTCCACAGAGAAATAAGTTAGTCACAGAGTGATGATTTTTCCTTGTTTTCAACTGTTGCTACAGCTGGCATGCAGACACTTTCATGAGCAGATAAAGCAAAAGACCTATAAACCAGCTGGAAATAAAGAACAGCTAGTCCTACTGCCTCTGCTAGGGGCCTAGCGGAAGGAGAAGAGGAAACAGAAGCCAGCGGTACCCAAATAAGGGAAATATTTGGGAGAGCAAAGGAAAAGGACAAAGTAACCAGGCGATGTAAGAATCGTCGCAGACAGCTTCTCTATGAGAGAAGGGCATCGCGCAGCCTAAAAGGAAAGAAGCCAGGTACCAGAGCGCTGCATGCAAATTAGCCTTACTGGGAAGGGCTGCTCAGTGGGAGACAGGAAAGGAAAACACACAACTGCCTCCTTATTTTTTTTCCAAAAAAGGGAGAACGCTCCTTGCATTACAGAAACCATAAGTTAGGCCGTGGTTTCAAGATGTTCCTTTCAATGGCAGTACCAGCTCAAGCAGTTTCCACTGTCTGGTGCTTGATTGCGCCAGGGGCTAGACCTGTTTGCATGTTGGAAATGCTAGACATTTCCTAGTAACCCTGCCTTTGCATTAAGTGTTTTTCCAATATTACATAGTTTTCTTTTTTTCTGTTTTGGGGTTTCTGTTTAAGAAGCAGTGGCTACCACCTCAAGGGCACTACCTGTACATGTGCACCTGTTAACTGGAAGAGAGGATTCCACGAGACAGGCTGTCTGTTCATCCTGTAGAAAATAGGAGAATCTATCGTATAGAATAAAGCCTGTCCAAAGAGACGCCCCCTGCAGTGGATGATGCATTAGAAGGGCATGCTTACAAAAGGAAATAAATACTGTTTCTATTCATACTATCTCATTAATTATTATTTGTCTGGTTTCTTTATAACCACATCTAGTTCCCGCTTTCTGTTTATGGCATATGCCCTCAATTTGATAACTAACAGGTGCTGCAGACTACAGTTCTTGAGATTGAAACTATTAAAAAAATCACACACAGGTGAGCCACAAAAGCTACAGAATTTAAGCAGACTATAGAAATGCAAACACGTATCGGTTTGATATTGTGATTTACTGGCTGTGGACTCTGGCCTGTAGCTTGGCTGCAGAGAGCTCTTTGCCACAGTTACTGTAGGAGAACCACCTGGTAGTACTCCTTTACATTGTGCACGCCTGAGTTCCTGCTTTCCACTCAATTACACAGTTAGTTTGTCACAGAGTGCTTTAGACCTGCTTAACATTCAGCGTGCTGCAATCTCTGTAAAGGACTAAAGGTCCTTTACAGCACAAAGCACCTCACAGGCACTTACCTCATGCAGTCTGTTCCATCAGCACAGGGGCAATACGTTTACGTGCTGCGTGCTGATGTGGAGGGTAACAGAGGGGAGGCAGGTCCTCCATGTTCCTCTTTTGGAAATAAATTAACTTGGAGATTTATATTCTTTAGATGAACGGGTGCCCTGTCAGTACATGTCAGCCAGTAAGAAAAATTGTTGGGATCAAAAATTAAATTTGAATTTCAAACCACTAACTAATCAAAGCACAAGCAATGTTACATTATACACTGTATGTCTGATCTTCCACTGTCTGCAACCTTTGCGATCCTTATTCCTGTGCAAAAAAGGAAAAAACGTGTTCCCCGCTCGCTCTGAACAGCGTTGAAAGATGTGGCAATGCAGTAGCAGCTCAGTAAAGAACCAGATAACCAAGTTCATCATAATCTGTCTTGGCTGACACTAGAACTAAATAGGTGCCTTTGAGTAATCGGAAGTATTAACCAGCTTCATTGTAAAATGCCAGAGGAAATGCAACAGAGCTCCCATACAAAAAAAAAATAAAAAATTACTGATTCATAAGGCTGCATAATTAGCAATGCTAATTCAAAAAATTATGTAGTTAAGGAAGCAGATCCAGCCTTCCCTTGACCTCTCATTTCAGATGTGATTGCAGTTAGATAGGCATGCACTGTTTCACAAACTGTGCAGTCCAAGAGGAGATGGCATGCTTTTGTATAGTCTCAGATCTAGGGGGCATATCTCCTTCAGGAACAGCAAGTCCTTGGCCTGCCGTTTGTTAAGACTTCAAAGCAATGCTGCTTGCAAAACCGTGGTCACATCACTGGTAAACTGCACCGCCTGCAACGTCATATGGAGAAACAACAGCGTGTTTTACTCCCTGTCCCCTGAGCCTTTTCACTCAAGAGGAGGGTAAGTAGTGCCAGCGTACCTCAGGGTCTGCTCTCATACCCGCCCCCTACTCAGTCTGCAGAAACCTCTCTTGGTTCTTTGGAAACAACCTGGAGGAGCAGAGACAGCGGGTCCTAGGAACTGGAGTCTCAGTCGCACATATCGCAAAACACCCAGAAACTTTTCTTAGGCCTTAAGCGCTTTACCAGCTCCTCTGTTCTTTTTCCAGCCACATGTGTCCCTGCTGCTTCAAAGCAGTATCTTTCTCTAGTTTCGTGCTCTATAGCTACTCAGGTGTTTGCAGCAAATCCTCTTGGCTGCCCCCTTCACAAGCTTTGAAGGAAGAAACAAAACCCTGAAGTGCATGCTGAGTACGTGGTTTTCTAAGGCTTGTAACTCAGTCAAATCAAAGCCATATTAACAAAGGGAAAGTTGCCTATGCTGTTGAGATCGTTCCGTTTGTAAACAGTGGGACCGTGCTTCTTTACCTTACTACGCTTCACAGAGGAATAAGCAAGTGTTCATGTAAAGGAGAGGACAGGGAGATGGAGTTCACTGATTTCTTCCTTTTTCAAAGAAAGGACTGATTTTCCCACCTGTTACGCACACACACACACACTTCCATTTGGTATCATCACTGTTGTAACCACAGAGTTTTCTGCCACAGCAGAAAATTCCGATGCACATTGTGATATAAAGAGGTCATTTTGATTGCATCAGCTGAATTAAGGAAAAAAAACCTTTCCTGATTTGTGAATCAAGTGGCTCTCATATACAAGTGTCACTCAAAAGATTGCCTTCTTTTTTGCACAAACAGATATTGGGTTGATTTAGCACAGTTCTCGTTTTCCCTAATTGCTCTCTCATCTCCATAAACAGGCTGGTTGTCCATAAGAAGCTTCTTGCTTCCAATACATCTACAAATTTGTTATTTATGTTATTGGCTAGTTGGTAGTCAATCCTCCCCCTCATTCCCAAATTACTTGCCATAGTTCATGTTCTTTTCTAGCAAGCTTCAGTTTCCAGAACAAGAAGTGTAACTATTTGATTAGTTGATGAGCTCTCAGAACTTCCCATTTACAAACATAACTTTCTTTTTCCCTCTGCCCTGTTTCAGTTTGCTTTGGTTACAGGTATGCACATATGCCTTTTATGGCCCTGTTGCTGTCTGCTTCGACAGTATAAATCTCTGTTGACTATGAGGATTTTCATCTCCTTAATTTTCACTCTAGAGTCTTTTTCATTTTTCCTCTTAAAAAAGAAATATTTCCTTCCCTAGAAGACTGTATCACTCTGGTATCCTTTAATCCAAGCACTCCCCAGAGGACTCTGGGTTTAATAATTATATTGGAGTGCCTGTTACTTAAGATACTGGGAGTACTTCCCACTCTATCCAGGGCCTTCCCTTCCTCTGAGCAGACTTTTGCCAGGCAGCTCTGTATTTATATCTAACTAGTTCAAAGCCCAAGGGCTTTGTCCCTCCCACCCACTGAGTTATAATCAGAGGGCATGTCTTCAGTTTGACGCATTCATTTCATGCATACATAGTTTCCAGAAAGAGTAAATGTAGAGTTTCAGTTTAAATGCTGTTCCTACAACAAATCCTAGTAATCGTGTGTTTTCAATGGCATGATACATGTTAGAGGTCACAACTAACATGTCCAAAAGTAACTCCATGGCTTAGACTTAAAGCATGAGGAAAATCTGCACAAAGTAGTCTTGTGAACTGTGAACCCCAAAACAAAGTGTGGCATTTCCGAACGTTGTGCACAGACTCAACACTCTTAACCTCTAAGAGATGGTTAAAGTAACAGGGATAAATTAATCATAAATCCTTGTATTACTATCATAGTTGATCCTATTTGCTTTTTTATTCTAAACGACCCATATTAAACTTGAAAACTGTGTCCTCCTTTCTTGCAGGACATATTTCAAACTACTCAGAAATTCCTAGACCCCATTTCAAGAAGCCAGTCATATATATAAGAGAGCTCTTTTGGATGCTGAAGACTCTTGAACACCAGGGACACATTTCTCAATCAGATCTAAGACCAATTCTTCCAAGCGCTCAGGTAAGATGGGCACTCGCTGCAGTTCTCTGCTCTCAGATCTCAATGCTGTGAGTCTAAGCCAACAAAGGATTCCCACTAGCGTAACAGAAAGCAGAACATAGGCTTCAATTCAGCTGAGAGTGAAGACACGAGAAAGAGCCTCATTTTCCAGTTGGCTTGGGACCCTAACTTTTCCCCAGTGCTCAAGTAACAACAGTAAGACATAGCTGTCATCTTTTTTCTTCTCTTCATTCAGTTAAAAGGCAAATAGCTGCAGTGAAGCAAGAATTCGGCTTATCTATGGGGTACTTTAGTATTTATTTAGTATTTAGTTTTTTGTTTAATGCTACATTCGTTCTATCTGATTTCACCAAATCCCACAAGGATTTTATTGCCCTCTTAGAGCCCTGCTACAGAGCCAAGTAGGCACCATTAAATCAGATGCCTACTCCATAGCTTTCTTTTGAGCTCTGTTTAGATTTGCAGGGAGGAGCAATGAACAGGAGAATTGCAAACAAATATGTAACCGTTAACTTTAGAAATATATATATATACTAGTCCCTCTGTAACCATGTAATGAGTTTTCATTATACATACCACTTGAACAATTAAAATTTCAGGGCTTTACTAACTACCACAGCCTTGAACACAGCAATCTCTAAATTAGAAAGGGTATCTTTCAAGTGCCTGCAATAAAATCCAGGTTTGGGGAGGCTGGGGTTTGGGGGTTTTGAGTTGTTTTTCTGTTTGTTTTTACACCATCTCTAAAATATCCCATAGTCAGCTATAACTGCCTGTACACCAGTGACTTGCCTCCTGCACACTCTCTGCATCTTCTGCAGGCTGCACCTGTGTCTTGGTTTCGGCTACGTGTTGCTCAGGTGAGCTTCTATTTCGTCTTCTCCAAAATCTCCGAAACAGGTTCCTGAAGAACAAATGTCATACTTGTTTGGAAACAACAGAAAGGCAGTTTTGAAACGCAGATAGCAATACATTTACTATTAATGTCCATTGTGTTTCTCTCTCTCTTGTGAGTCACGACAATTGACTAAAATCCTTACACAGCTAAGGAAGATGCTCAGGCATGTTGAGTAGATGCAGTGCATCTAACCCATGGCATGGTTACATGCACCCAAGCCCCCTTCCTAGCTCACTTAAATTTCTGCTTTCTCTGACACTAGAGTAAGTACCGCTCTTGCAGTGGCCTAAACCAGTAACCTAGACAGCACATCTACTTCTCCCTCTTTACACTGCATACACTTTGAGCTCCACCAAACCATTTGGAAATGTGCACCTCATAGTCCTGTGTATTGGTTCTCTGATGAACATTCTTGTAAATAACCCCAAAAGTCACAAGGGCTTTAGAGACTGCTTGGGGTGTCCAGGCTCAAAGCCCACAGTTAAACATCCCCCGGCGTCTCTAAGTATTCCAAAGAACACCATATTCTGGCCTCCTCTTTCTTCTTGTTGACATACAGCCAGCACTCGTCAGTCCGTTTGATCTGAATCACCAGGCAGCTAGTTGGGGAGGCAAGAGTAACTTTCTTCTTCATCATAGGATTTTGAAAAGAAAGCTTGCCACATCACTGGAGTGGATACTCTGGACCAGTCCTAAAAGGCCAGTGAAGGAAATCAGACGAGTATTTACTGAGCTGGAGCTGCTGAGATGGTAATTATACCTTTTGGGTTTTGGTGGTGTTTTCTTGTTTGCTTTGCCAGATTTCATAAGGCTCATCTGCTAATCAATTCCTGAAAATCATGGCTGGTTTTATTATACAGTTTGTCCTGTCTAGGGTAAGGGAGCAGAGCCGGAGAAATATTTTCAACTTATGTTTTTAGCAAAAAGGCTAGTTTGTGGAAAGGAAAAATGTTCCTAGGCTGCAAGGGCGCTTCGTTCTGTGTGTCACTAAGTTGCTATACGCTGCTACAAGTTTCAGTACGTTTTTGAGGAGACTGTCCCCTACTGTTTTTGGGGTTCAAGTGCCAAATAAATCGAAGGGTTGACTTAAGCTAATACTTCCCCTTTTCACTCAGGACTGTCGGCTATGTAGCTCATAAACGGGGAGATTTTTCAACAGAACATGAATCCAGGAGAGAAAACAATTTTCCAAGAATACCTGACAAATCAGGGGACTGTGGTAAAGCCCTATTGCTGGCAGAGACAGAACCACACCTGCGCTAAGTGTCCCTACCACATGCGGGCTGGTGAAGAAGCGAGAGTCCCTTACGCAGAATTTGACAGGGTCTTTGGCTTCCCTTACAGATCAACAGCAACTCTCCGAAACAAACACCTCCTCTTCTGTGAACTGAGGAGTTCCTCAGGCAGCATAGTCCAAAAAGGCCATGCTACAGACTGTACTGAGCGAGGCTACCATCCCGAATCTGTGCTGTTTGGGGTGGGTGGTTATCTGGATGCAGTTACAGATGCCCATGCAAACATCGGAGGCATCGTCCTCTATGCAAATTACTCTCCTTGTAACGAGGTTTACCACTGCTGCGTAAGTAAAATCTACAACCTTTTGTGGAAGTATCCAGAAATCACGCTCTGCATCTATTTCTCTCAGTTTTGTCTCACTGAGGACGGTTTCCCCACGGCTGCGTGGAACGGCGAAGCTTTGCGGAGCCTCCCCCAGCCTGTGGCCTGGGGTGACTCTGCAGAGACTGCCTGGGGGGGCACGGTGTTACCTCCTCTGCAATTTTGTGTATGGCATCCCAGGGTCAGCCCTTCATCACTCAACTCCACCATCAAGAACCCTAGCAGATCAACAAAATCTGCATCCAGTTAACAACTTAACAGGAATTACACCCTATTTTAGGAAAGCCTTTCCACAGGCGAGGCAGGGAAACCCTGCTGTGCAGCAGAAATGAAAGGCCTTTTCTTCTCCTAGTCTGGCTTCCCAGCAGCCTTTCCAAGCGATGAAAGGCAGACTGCTACCTCCCATGTCTCAAAGCCCCTTGGTGCTTTTCCCAGGCATGTTTCTGCCCTTTCAGAGGGAACATCTATACCCCAGACCTAAAAATATCGTAAGGCATTTAAAAATGCCAAAGGAATAATTCAGTGACACTCATAATCCTGAATTTTTTCCAAGCAGCAGGCACCTGCTCTAAAGACGATACTAGCTGAACTGCTATCAGGCTATCAAACTGAGATCACAGATGGAAAAAAGGAAAAAAAAAAATCAATAAAGTCACCTCCTACAAAAGTTAACCCACAGAATACCTGGTGGTCTCGAATAGCTGATTCTGAAGATAGTATACTTTTATTTTATCCCTGTTCCTTTCAAACATAATTCTATCGCACTAAAACCAAAACCTTGGTATCTTCTGATTACCTCCTGGGAGTAATTTGTTTGTTGCCCTTAAGCCAATTGCTACCAGAAACATGTGAACAGTCCACAAGCTACCGCCACAGCCAGACTTGTAGCTTCCCAGCTGAGGCAACTTTGGGGGAACACATGACATGTCCTAGATTCCTCCTCTGTCAAGAAGGTGGTTCTGCAGGTAAGGCTGATCTATCGATAAAGTTTTCCCACCGGCCGTTTCCTTAATAGTAGAGGGGTTTATAGACACTTATTTATGTGTGTGTGTGCGTGTACTTTACCCCCCCCCCCGTCTTGGGTTCCTCCCTTCCATTAAGAGGAAGCTCACAAAGCTGTGTAATTTTGTAATTGATAGCAAGTATCTGATAGGACAATAGAGATAACAGATCTACACAGTCCAAGCGTAACTCGAAAAAGAAAAACAAAGTTTCTATCATTTAGAGCAGTGTTTTCACTGTGTGATTGAGTACATTTGTTATGACACTAAAGGTCTTGAAGAAGGGAGCAGCTGAAGTCAAGATCATGCTGTTGCCTGGGGAAACCGGGGTTCCTTCCTAGGTAACAGCCATTGCCAAACACACACACTGGCTAATTTTGTGAGGCAGTGCTGCTGCTCCTTTTTGACTCTTTTTGTGGCATCTCTTACTTAGTTACGCATATCCGAGTAGAAAAAAAGAGGTTGCTTCCCCGTGTGACCTTAACCACCCTTGACTTCAGCAGAGGTGATCCCCCTTGGAAACGCAGAGGTTCTTCTGAGCCTCAAACGACGTTAGAGAGGCAGCACTGCGCTAAAACCCGCCAGATCCCTTACTTTTACAACGCCTAGGCGCGTTTTTAGGAAAGCTTTCTTGCATGAGACGGAATCCCTCTGCACCTTCCGATTAAGTATTAGCTAGCACGGCCACAAGCAGGCGCCTGTGCTGTAGCATCGGGGCGATTACTTTTCTTTCGCTAGATTTTGGAGAGCCGCTGCTCTTTTCGAACTCTTGTGGTAAGCAGGCGGCGTTTGAGCTTGGACTTCCAAGCTCAGCACCAAAGCCTGTTCCCCAGTGCCGGAGCACGCCGCGTGGGCACTACCTGGCGCCACCCGCGCTCCGTGTCCCCCCCCCAGGCCCGTTGGAGGGGGCGGCGGGCTCTCGCTTCGGCCAGAGCCGTCTGAGAACGCTCCCTAGGCTGAACCCGCACGGCATCGCGCCCTGTCGCTGTGTTCGCAGCACCAGCTCGCTGTCGGGGCTCGGCAGGAGCGCGCTTGCCCGGAGCCCGAAGGCGATGGCCACTCCGCGTCCCGCGGCGCCCGTCCGCGAATGACGCGGTAACCACAGCAACCGGGCGCCCTGGCACGCAGCCGACCAATGGCAGCTCGCTTCCCGCGTGGCTCCACCCCCTCGCGCCCAACGGCCGGCGCCTGCGCAGAGCTCGCGCCCCGGCGGAGGGCGCGTGCATAGCGCTCGCGCCCAACGGCCGGCGCCTGCGCAGAGCTCGCGCCCCGGCGGAGGGCGCGTGCATAGCGCTCGCGCCCCGGCGGCGCCTGCGCCTGCGCGTGCGCGGGGCGGGGCGGGGCGGGGCGCGGCGGCCATGGCGAAGCACGCGGTGTCCTCGGCGCGGTTCCGCCGGGTGGATGTGGACGAGTACGACGAGAACAAGTTCGTGGCTGAGGAGGAAGGAGGCGACGGGCGAGCGGGGCCCGATGAGGGCGAGGAGGACTCGTGGCTGCGGCAATATCCTTCCGCCGCCGGGCGGGAAGTAGTGCCGGCAGGAGCGGGCGCGGCGGGGAGGGCTGCGGGGAGCGGCGGCCGCCGGCGCTGCCTTTTGCGGGAACATCCGTGCCCGGCGCTCCCGCCGAGGGGCGACCCGGCCCTGAACCGACCGGAGGGCGGGCAGGGGCTGCGGGGCGGCCGGGAGAAACTGCGAGGGAGCGCCGTGTGCAGTGAGATCATTCTTGCCAGCCACGGCAGACAGAGAAGGAAACGCCCAAGTCAAGTCAATCAGATAACAGGAGCCACTTTACTGCCGGGGTGGTCCAGGGGTGGGCACACAAGGCATCGAGTGGGTGTTTCATACACCGTGTTACCCTCAAGCTGATGGCATGGTTGAGCGAATTAATGGCTTGATCGAGAGGCATGCCGGTGTTTCACGACCTACCCGGGATGTAAGGTTGGCGTAAGCAGTTGTTATTGTTAATAACTGCCAGGGACATTACGTGAACCCAAGAAGACGAGCATTTTGTCCTACGGGATTATCAGGTGACGATGCTCCTATATTTGACAATCATAAGGGCCGGTTCCCCCTGGAAATACATGCGGGCCAGCCTGCCGTGGGGAAGTTGCCCTCTTGTGGCATTGTGCTTGTGACCTTGTTAAAATCTAGGGGGTTTCCATGCCTGGGAGGCCTTAGATAAAGGTGGAAAAACTCACCAAAGCAGTGCCTGATGGATAATCCCTGATTTCCAACTTGATGCCCGGGTTCTGACCCCAGGCCTAGTTCAGTTTCTTTTGTTAAGAAAACACCTTCCCCAGGCTGCAGGCGCAGCTTGGCTGCAGCTGGGCTTTCCTTGGTGGGCACAGGGCTGCTGAAGTCTCTTGGAGAACGGCTTGCAGAGAGCAAGGCCACGGGTCTCTGCAGGAGCTGATTGCAGCCATCTGAGGTAAACAAAGGAAAAAACCCAGGGTACAGTTATGCTTACAAAGGACTGTTACGTTAACAAAGAGAGAAACTGAGGTACACAATGGCCTTGAGTGTGATGGTAAACAACCCTGGCAAAGAGGGCAGGCCAGAAGAAGGAAGGTGTTGTGACATGCCTGAGATGCCACAAGGGGCTGGGATATTATAATGTAGCCTTTTACATGTATCCAATAGATTTGTGAGTAGTATGCATGATTATTGTAGAGTGCTTAGGTAAGGGGTGATTTCTTTCAATAAAGTTGAAGCTTGCTCTGTCATTCACGTTGAATCGGCTGCTTGCTTCCTCCATCTGCTGCACATGAGTCCATAGGACCTGACAAGATGAATCCATAGGTCCTGAGGGAACTGGCAGATGAAGTGGCTAAGCCACTATCCATCATATTTGAGAAGTCATGGCAGTCTGGTGAATTTCCTGCTGACTGGAAAAGGGGAAATAACCCCCATTTTTAAAAGAGGAAATAGAGAGAACCTGGAGAACCACAGGCCAGTCAGTCTCACCTCTGTGCCCACCAAGATCATGGTGTGAATCCTCCTGGAAACTCTGTCGGGGCACATGGAAAATAAGGAGGTGATTTGTGACAGCCAACATGGCTTCACTAAGGGCAAATCATGCCTGACAAATTTGGTGGCCTTCTACAGTGGGGGTACAGTGTTGGTGGATAAAGGAAGAGCAACTGATGTCATCTACCTGGACTTGTGAATAGGATTTCACACTGTCCACACAACATCCTTCTCTCTAAATTGGACAGTCATGTATTTGGCAAATGGATCACTCAGTGGATAAGGAATTGGCTGGATGGTCGCACTCAAAGATTTGCGGTGAACGGCTCAATATCCAAGTGGGGAGCAGTGATGAGTGGCGTTCCTCAGGGGTCGGTGTTGGGACTGGTGCTGTTTAACATCTTTGTTGGGGACATGGACAGTGGGATTCAGTGCACCCTCAGCAAGTTCACTGACAACACCAAGCTGTGTGGTGCAGTCGACACGCTGGAGGGAAGGGATGTGCCATCCAGAGGGACCTGGACAGGCTGGAGAGGTGGGTCTGTGCAAACCTCATGAAGTTCAACAGGGACAAGTGCAAGGTCCTGCACATGGATTGGGGCAATCCCAAGCACAAACACAGGCTGGGTGAGGAGTGGATTGAGAGGAGCTCTGTGGAGAAGGACTTGGGAGTAGTAGTGGATGAAAAACTGACTATGAGCCAGGAATTATGCGCTCACAGCCTAGAAAGCCAACCGTGTCCTGGGCTGCATCAAGAGAAGTGTGGCCAGCAGGTCGAGGGAGGGGATTCTCCCCCTCTACACAGCTCTCATGAGACCCCACCTGGAGTCCTGTGTCCAGCTCTGGGGCCCCTAATATCAGAAGGACACGGACCTGCTCGAGGTGGTCCAGAGGAGGCCAGAAAGATGATCAGGGGGCTGGAGCACCTCCCCTGTGAGGATGGCCTGAGAGACATGTTGCCCAGAGCAGCGGTGGCTGCCCCCTCCGTGGCAGTGTTCAAGGCCAGGTTGGACGGGGCTTTGAGCAACCTGGGCTAGAGTAAGGTGTCCCTGCCCGTGGCAGGGGTTTTGGAACTAGATGAGCGTTAAAGGTCCCCTCCAACCCAAACCATTCCATAATTCTGTGATTTGGACATCTATATTTCTGTGAGATTAGGGAAAATAATATTGTCAGATAAAATGCTGGCCAATGCAGAGACCTACGAGGTAGGCTTGGCTTGGATTATGATCTGGTAATCTGATTGCTAATTTTATTACCACAGAAGAAGAGATAACTTAAATAGCTGTACTGGGTCTGGCTGAGCTGGAATTGGGTTTCCCCTATAGCAGCTCTCACGGTGCTGTGTTTTATGTCGGGAGCTGGCAGGGTGTTTGTTGATAGCACCCTGGTGTTGTGGGTACTGCTGAGCAGTGCTTACACAGCACCAAGGCTCTTTCTGACATTTTCCATCCCCCAGTGGGCAAGATCTTGGTAGGGGATACAACTAGGACAGCTGACCCCAACTGACCAAAGGGATATTCCGTACCATATGACGTCTGCTCAGTATAAAGCTGGGAGAAAGGAGGAAGGGGGTGGGGTCACCCTTGGTCCTCCGAGGCAACTACTACGCGTATTGGAGCCCTGCTTCCTGAGAAGGCCCGACATCGCCTCTTCATGAGAAGTAGAGAATAAATCTGTTTTCTGTTTTTGCTTCCGCATGCAGACATTTGCTTCTCTTTGCTTATATTAAAACTGCTTTTGTTTTACCCACAAGGCTTGGTTTTTTTTTCCTACCTTATTTTTCTTTCCCCTCTTTGCCCTGTTGAGAAATAAAAGGGGAAGGGGGGAAAGTGATAGAGCGACTTGGTGGGTAGCTGGCATTTAGCCAAGGTCAAAACACCAAATTAGCCTTTTTTTTTTTTTTTTTTCCCTCTGCTTATTTGACATGCATCCTCACTAGATACAGAGAGACACAACACTAAGCTAGAACAAATTTCAAAGAGTGCAAATGGTTTTGGGGCCCAAGAGTGCATTCCCTATGAATGTTATGTCCCCAGCACTGAATCAGTGCCACAGCAAAATGGCTTTACTAGTTCTCAATAAACGTGGCCAAAACTCCAAGGTGCTTTTGTGCCTGCCCACACTTCCTATAGAAATATGCATAATGCTGGACGTTTGTCTGTGAGAGGAGGACAGAATGTGGTGGATTACAGAAATTAAGAAAGTATCTTGCTGATGAACACTGGAACAAAGAATGGATTGAGTACTTCAGCGTCATGTGGGGCAGCTGTCACTAATCCACCTACCCCACTGAATGACAGGCCAGATTTTTCTTCTTTACTGCTTTAATGCCTGTGTGGTAGTAGAATATCCTCTTCTGACCCTTGGTGTCCCTTACAAGTGTCACTCTGGGTGAGCTTCAGCTTTCCTAACCCTGTCCATACATGCCAAATCAATGCCACAGACAGGTCCCCTTGTAGCCTGGTTTTGTCTCACTCTCCTAATCACAGTGATTTCTTTTCTGCTTCAGAGATCTATGTGAAGTCCCTGATCAGTGAAGCCAGAGTTCTGCTAAATGTGTTTTTCCTCCTGAACACCAGAACTGAATATTCTTGCACTTGGGAGATTCTGTCCTTCAAGACCTGTAAGATTTTCTGGCTTGTCTACCATTCCCAAGCAATCCCAGCTACTAGTTTCCCAAGTAAGCAAAAATCTGGTTTGTCCTCTGCTACTTGCTTTTCTCTCTCCCGTCGGAATCGTGAACTCCGTTAGTACATGCTCACCACATCCAAGATTGATTGCCATTGATTTCCACAACCCCAGACAGTTCTTCCTTGTTAGTGAACAGCAGATGGAGCTGTGCACTGTGCAGGCTGGCCCATCCAGGACCTGGACGAGGAAGTCATCCTCGCCTCCATCCAGAAATCACCATTACTTGCATCTCAACATCTTGTCATCAAGATGAGGCTCAAGTCCCCCATAAGAACTGGGTCTGTGATCTAGAGACTTCCTGGAGTTGCTTAAAGGAGACTCTGCTCACTCACTCATCCTGATCAGGCTGTCAGGACACTCACCTCTGCCATGACCTCAGGGTAGTTTCCAGGCAAGGGCATGGAGAGGAAGCTAGGAGCAGACAAGGCCAAACACATGCCACTTGTTGATGATCAAAGTACCTGCAGGCTTTAATTCTCATCTCAGAATGCCACCAAAGCCAGCCCTATTTCAGGACACAATTGTTAATAAAAGTAACAGTGAGATCAATATACATTGGATAAAATGCAAGCACAACCATTCAGACGGAGAAAATGTAAATACATTTATGAAAATGGATAAAATGTAAACACAAGCAGCCAATAATAAAAAGAAAAAGCAGTAACAAATTCCAAGGCAGAAAGTTGGCTAAACTGCAAACAAAGCACAGCAAAACAGGACATGCCAGGAAAAACTGAGCTCCAATCACTGGTCGGTTGAGGGATCTTTCATTTCCACAGCTGGGCTCCTTCATGCCACTGCCATTTATTAATATGCCTCTGCAGTGTAAATAGAAAAAAAGGGAAAAGGCATGAAGACCAAGCCTGACACTGCAGTGGTTCCTCAGAGTAGCGGACAGGCAATTTCAGTAAAGCTGCCTCCTACAGCCCCCACCGTGTCCTCGGCACCCAGCACTTACATTCACATGTAGGATACGTAATCGCTCCATCCCGGCACTCTGCTCTAAATTTCTCAGGGTGTGAAACTTCTCGGTACCACCGTTTGCATTCAAAGAGAATATAATCCCCAGTGTGATAGGTGGAAGTGCTCAACCAGCTTGATGACTGTAGCTGAATATTGTTCCTTTCCATAATCCTCTTATGCACTGTACAGTTCTCTGCAGAAAAGTACTTTCATTATTTGTCTGTAGACCTCCCACTGGACAACTGATGCTCTGAAACTGTTGGGACCAGCTGAGAGCCCCTGAGAGGCCTTTCCCCAGCTGCCTTTCCAGCTGGGGGGTACGGCAGTCAATGGCTTCTTGGGGACACTGCCCCTCACGACCTGCAGCATAAGGATGCTCCCACATTCCCTGGCTCCTCCCCAGGCGCTCTCCCAGGATACCTAAAGGTCTTCCCCCCAGCTTCAGCACTAAAAATGCAACAACACAGGGGCTAAGCTGTGGCCAAAGTGGAGACGACTTACTTCCTGGCTTGCATTGTGGATATTCTAACGTTCCCTTTATACACTGTGCTCGGAAAGGGGGAGATGCTGGGTCCTCCATATATCCTCTTTTACACCGAAATTCAATGAAGTCACCCGATCTGGAATACAGCTTTCTTGCTGTGACCCATTTCAGCTCAATATTGTTTCTGACCATGTTTTCTTCAGATGCTGTACAGGCCACTTGAAAAAGGCAAGAGAAGAGGGTCATCGCTTTATACAGACTCAACACAGGTACATTTTTTTCCCCTAGAGACTATAAATCTTTGCAGATTTTCCCCTAGCACCTACAGAACCTTCTATGCATCAAAACCCAGTTCCAGCTATTTGCTCTGACCCTCTGTTATCAGTGACAGGAAAGACATTCACATCCAAGCTAAAGGGAAAGAAGACCATGGCTGGGACCCCAGGTGCCCACACAGAGCTATGAAGAAGCCTTTTCACGCTGACAAGGCTTTCACACAGGGCAAGTCACGGGTGGGGAAGTCAGCAGGCACCAAAGAACTTCCCCGTGTCTTTTTTGAGATGCATCCTTCCCTTCTGCTCAGCACTTCTCGCAATTTGTTTCCTCATGGCCATGTCACAGATGCAGACCCAGATTTCCCCAGCACTGCCATGTGCTCTGAACTATCCTCACCATTCACAGCCTGTTGATCAGCAGCATCCCTAACTTGGGAGCACTTGGGAGCCTGGCATGGCGATGGAGATCCCCTCACACTACGGGCTTCACACAAACTCCCCTCCTCCCAAACCCACTGTGGTGGCAAGAGACAACAGGCAGCAGAGGGACTACATGAGCAAACTTCAAGAATAAACAAAGGAAAAAAAAAAAACCAAACAACAGGAGCAGTGACACAGTGTTTGGCCACAGAGCACATGCTTCAACCTACCTAGGCAAACTGGGGGGCTTGTCCACTGCCCATCAGTACAGGTGATATGTCGAGATCCTTCCAGGACGTAGAGACTTGGGCATTTGTATTCCAGAGTGGAACCTTGTGGATATTCTTGCACAGGGAAGGAAAGAAGGTCTCCATTTTCAATAACTGGAGGTGGGCCACATTTCCCACCTTTCCCTGGAAGAAAATTCCCAATCAGAGAGAAAGCCACAAGAGTTTAATTGCAATGGAGGCCTGGCTACAAATGCTACTGGACAGTATGTTGGCACTACTCTGAGAGACCTGGAGGAAAGCAGAGAGAAAACCAAATACTTGGCAGGTGAAAAAGAGCAAGAGTTTCTCATTTCTCCAGTGCTGGGACTCACAAGTGCCAGTTCACCCCATTTGTCCACAGCTGAAGCACTTACAGCTGTCTGCAGGACTTCCTCTCATCCTGCATAACAGTGTAGTGTTTGTCACAGCTCTTTCTGCAGAAGAGCCTGACACCCACCTCCTCCCTACACTGCCTGAGCAGTGACAAAAACGGATCTGACTGCAAACAGCAACAACTGTCACCAAACTGCACCACTGTGATCACTGATGGGATAATAGTCCCTGGGCTCTGTGTGCCTCTCACAGTGCTGAGCAGCTCACACATGCCAATTCTGAACTGCTGCTGCCTCATGGATTAATTCAAGCACCACGCTGCTGCCAAGTCTGGCCTTACAATGGACCTTGTGCTGGGAAATCTTCAGAGAAGACTCAGATCCGTTGGTACCAGCAGTGAGCCTCGCTGCACTTGGCATTGCGTTCTGGAGCCACAATACGGAGCCTGGCCTTAAGTCACCTGCTGTTTCTGCAGATGCTTCCAGATGGGTGCTGGCTGAGTGAAATGCTGCTGCATTGGTCCCTGTGCTGAAACTTTCTGTATGTCTAGTGAAGACAAATGAGATTATTCAGTGCGCTCATGAAACCCTAGGAGGCACCAACACAGTAGGTAGGTATTGGCTCACACATCACATTCTACCCTCAGTTGGTTTAACAGTTTATTTGACTCCACAGCATTCAGTATAGCAATGCATCATCTGCACTTTCTGGATGTCAACTAGCAGGGAAGCTGTGGGTCACTGTTGAATAGTGACAACAAAATCTCTCACTCTCTTCTCATCAGGCAGGCACAGAAAGTAGATTCTAAGAAGTCCAAGGGCTGCGTCTCACCCACCACCCAAGATTACCAGACCTGAGACAATGCTGGATCCAGGGGTGGTGACTGGATTTCTTTGACTCTTTCTCTCCTTTCTTTTTTCTTTCCTGTCCTTATTTTTCTTTCTCATGGATTTGTAAGAGACCACATTGCTTATTATCCTTTTCCAAACTAAAGTTGTTTTTACCTCAAGTAAAACACTTTAACTGGTCGTTTGGTGTTGTTTCACCTTGATTTAACCTGAGGTGATCACAGAACCTTTATGACTCCCTGGGCTCCCAGTCCAGGTTGTAACAGGCCCTTTTGAGTGATGCCACCTGTCTCACTCAGCTGGTAAACTCGCCTGAATTGATACTTGGGAAAATGGCTTTTTCCCGAGGGCACCAGCTATGCTGTGTTTGCGCACAGTAATGGGAGTGAAATTTGGAGAAGTAAATGCCACTAAGTCACCTTCATGATATCTCACTGACAGGCAATTGTTTGAAGAGAGAGAGAAATTACCTTTGCACTTTGGCAGCTTTGTCCAGGTCCCATTCTGACACACTATGGTGGAGTCCCCAGCCATCACAAAACCTTGCCAGCACTGATAGTGAGCACTTTCCCCAGGCAAATACCTTGACTTTTTAACACCTTCAACTTTACCACCGGCAATTTCTGGAGGAGGTTCACACGTCACATCTGAAAAAGAGACACTGCTGCAGTCACGTCTGCAGTCACTGAGGTGTTCCCCTATACAGCCAACAGTTAAAGGAATCAACCTTGTTACAATTTCTGTCCAGCTCTTCTGCCTCAAGTGGGTCACAGCTCCAAGAGTTTGTCATGGAGAAAGCAATGAGGTGTGACAGTGGCAGCAGAACTCTCTTTCTGGGACTCTAAGGAGATGGCAGGGTCAATGACAGCTTCCAGAAAAAGCCAGTGTTTCTGCAGCTACACCTTACATCACAAGAAGCCACACTGGCCTTCCTGCATGCCCATGTCCCTCCTCCGCGAGCCCTGGCATTCCTGGAAATCATAAGGGTAGCAGCCAAACTGGCGTTCTGCTGAATCGCAGAGCTCTGGAGGACCGGCAGCGCGGGAGGAGATTGTCAGTCTGCACTGCCCAGGGACCGGATAGTGCCGTCCGCTCCAGGGAGGTGTGGGAAGCCAGGTAGCACTTGTTTGCCCTGCAGCCACGGATTTGGGCAGGGGACAGGAGCACAGCTCCTGACAGTTCCCTGTCACAGGAATGCTATTCCCACTTCATGGCCCCAGCAGAGCGTACATGGTCTAGATCCGAGTCTCTGCTGGGATCTGCATCGGTCAGAGTGCAGCCCTGGAGAAGAACGGCTGTTTCTCTCCTGTACTGCTTCTTCCATTCAGAAACTCCCGGACAGGTTTGAACAGAACAGAGGAGCCTGTACATCTCTTTCTACTGGAGGTTGCTGAAGTGGCAGAGTCTGGGGAAATACCAGCACTACTCTGGAGAATGACAGAGCAGCACCTTTTAGGCATGGCTTTTTCAAGACGTCTTTGCTGCTGCTGAACATATCCCCAGCATTTTGAGAGGCATCAAGCTAAATTAAAGTGCTGTGCAAAGAAGCAATTGCGAATACCAAGTTGGGATACACAAAGAAAGCAGAAGTAGAAAAAGTAAAGCCTTTAGAGTGTGTAGGTAAACAAACCATGCCCCCTATGCTACAGGCAAGATGAAAGCACAGATTCCTACCTCTGCAGGTTGGTGCCTGGGACCACTCTCCATTTGTACAAGTGACATAATTTCCACCCATCATTTGGAAATTGCTTTCACATTCATACTGCAGTCTGGCACCGGGCAGGTACCTCTCCTGTTGAGTGCTTGTAATATAAGCATTGGGAATTTCAGGTGCAGCTCCACAGCTAACATCTGAAGAGAGAGGGGCGTGTAAGAACAGCAGTGCAGCAATATGACGATCACAGAACATTGCATTGCAGAGCACCATTGCTCCTGATGAGCAAAAATGGTTTGCGTAATGCAGATCATTTTCTACAGGTAGAAAAGGAAGATATAATGGTCTTTACTCTGCAGTGCTTCACCACATAATACTAGTTTTGCCTAGAGTGACTAAAAAGAGCAAAGGAGTTGCAGAGATCAGCCGAATGTGCAGATGGGTGTTGTGCAGCACTGTGTGCCAAAGGGTTGGAGAGTTGAAGTGGTTTCTCTAATATCTGAAGGCAACTTTCAGCAACTGACACTCTTTGTGATATGAAAAGAAGATACATTACTCTACCAGTTATCTCTGCCTTTGCAGCCAGCATCCATTCTTCCATAACCCTCTGCCTACTTGATTTCAGCAGAGAGATAAGTTTCACCTACAAGCTTCAGCCCATAGGAGAAATGATGTCTTGGCTGATCTACCCTGCTGCTTGTTTCTCAGGAGCCAGAAAAACACGGGTTGTCGGACCCATTCAAAGCAAGTCACGCGTTGGCTCTATTGGCCTGACCCACCTGCATGCCTGAGCTGACATTTTAATTCACAACCTGTAAGACTAAGAAGGGTCATAGACTTCTTAGGAGTAGAACCTATACCTTCACAGAACGGCGGTGCTGTCCAGTTTCCTTCCCTGCAAATAATTTCTGGAGGACCAACAATCAGGAACCCTGCATCACACTGGTAGTGAACTGTTTCACCAGGCTCATAAATTTCCTTGTTTCTGCCTTCAGTTTGAGCATTGGCAACTTTTGGAATGCTTTCACATGGCATTTCTGAAAAGATACAGAAAGCTGATGCCTGTGCTAATGTGATACACATAGAATGAGTGTATGTTTATACAAACAGTTGCTTTAGAGAGCTTTCTCTATCATCAGCATCGTCACCTGCTGACAGTGGATTTTACATAAAAGGTAGCGTACGGAAAATTAAATAAGGCATTCCTTTATATAGGCACGGACGTCCATCTCTGGAATATTTAGATCCTGTTTCTAACCATGCTTGAAAATGTCAATAAAGGCTTCTGTCCCTTACTACCACAAAGTGGTTTCCATCACTGAAGCACCAAAGCGACTCCTAGTCCCTAGCGTGCTCTGTAGAAAACAGATGCTTGGATTAATGACTATGTGCACAGGACTCACCTGGCAGAGATATGAACAGAACAAAGATTGCAAGAACACAAAGGAATATTTAAAAACTAAGCTGCATTCAAAAAGTCAGTCCTGCATCCAATCAGGATTACTCTGAACACACCCATGAGGGATAAGATTCCACAGCAAAATAGGGAGTTACTGGCCCTTACTAGTCAAGATCTGGTTTAAAATTCGTTCAATTTCATTGCTTAATGCACTCAGAAAAAGTATTTTTTTATATTACCGAAGCATGCAGGAGCTGGAGTCCAGTTTCCCTTAGAACAAGTTATCTCTGATAGTCCATTGAACTTGTATCCGGGACGAGAAACATACTTAAATTTAGCACCAGACAGATAAAATGTTTTCCCTTCTCTATTAACTTTTAAGTTTGCATTTTCCAGCCTAGGAACATCAGCACATTCTACAGGTTGCGGTGGCAAACATGGTCTTTCTAAAAAATACAGAAGACACAGAAAAAAAATAATGCAAGACAATTAATATTCCAGTGACATATGCTATCTAAAACTGAAAAGAAAAAAAACAATCATCCAAACATAAATTAAATGACTTGAAAGAAAGATGAAGAAATGTCTAAGATAAACAAAGCAAAGCTTCTCTCCCCTTTCCCTCCTACATGGGGTTGCTCTCTCTTCATTTGAACCAAATTAAAGCCATTTTCTAGTTCATACCAAGGAGTTACAGATACAGTTTAGCATCAAGAACAGGGAAAATTTCCTAGGCAGAGAAATAGAAGAGACATTGTCTTGCTTTGGGATATTGAAAGTGAGTTTTTAGCATGTTAGCTACTAAATTTTTCCACTATTAATAAAGTGGTACCAATGTCCTGACGGACAATGGATTACTCTATGAAGCCCTCCTGAGCCAGAGCTGTCCAATGCTTTCTTCTCCTATGCTACTGAAGAGTGGGTGGACCTCAGTTATATTTTATATGCATTCTTAGTTGTTAATAAATTAGGTTTTATTAGTTGACACATCAAGTTGAAAGCATATGTTTGCTCCAAATTCCACAATACAAAAGATCTAGTTACAGTCAAAGTTCCTGTTCTGTAACTGGGACTGGGAGTTTTATTTCAGTAAAAGTTGTTTTATGAACAGCTCAAACAGGTTTTTTTTGTTATCCTTCTCTATGTCTGTCACTTATCACCAAAAATAGGAACTCAGAGGCAATGCAGAAGAAAAGGAACCACGTGGCATGAGAATCTTTCAGTTTAAGAACACACGCGGTTGGCATGTTGTGCACATCAGTCACCAGCTGGCACCTCATTTGCCCTGTGCTTGGCTATTTCCTATTCATTTCTGAAAACACTTTATCTGAGCGTTTAATGAACTTCTGCTTACAAGATATGACCTGCATAGTTAATATTAATGCAGAAAGGTGCTGGGGACATCAGCCCATCTGAAGTGCATGTGTACCAATGCACACAGCATGGGTAACAAACAGGAGGAGCTTGAAGCCATGATGCAACAGGAAAATTATGACATAGTGGCTATCACAGAGACATGGTGGGATGCCTCCCATGACTGGAGTGTGCCAATTGATGGCTACAAGCTCTTGAGGGGGGATAGACAAGGAAGGAGAGATGGTGGGGTGGTGCTGTATGTTAGGGACTGTTATGATTGCTTCGAGCACAGGTGTAGTGAAGACAGGGTGGAGTGTCTTTGTGTTAGAATCAGGGGAAAGGCCAACAGGGCAGATGTTGTAGTACAAGTCTACTATAGGCCACCCAACCAGGACAGAGAGGTGGATGAAATATTCTAGAGACACTTAGCAGAACTATCATGATCGCTTGCCCTTGTTGTTGTGGGAGACTTTAACTTCCCAGACATTGCTGGAAATACAACACTGCAGAGCGGGACCAGTCCCAGAGATTCCTGGAATGTGAGGAAAATAACTTCCTGACACAGCTGGTGAGTGAACTGACCAGAGAACGTGCCCTGCTGGATCTCCCCTTTGTGAACACAGAAGAACTGGTGGATGATGTGGTGGTTGGAGGCCAACTAGGACGCAGCGATCATGAAAACATAAGAGTTCTCTATTCTTAGAGAGGCCAGGAGGGGGAGGCAGAACTGCCACCCTGGACTTATAAAGGGCTGGCTTTGACTTGTTTAGGCACCTGCTTGACAGGATTCCTTGGGAGATGGTCCTGAAGAGTACAGGGGTCCAGCAAGGCTGAGGACTCTTTAAGAAGAAAGTCTTAATGGCAGAGGAGCAGGTGGTCCCCAGGTGCTGTAAGAGAAGCCAGCGGCAGAGAAGACCACCCTGGCTAAACAGGGAGCTTTGGATGCAACTCAGGGAGAAAATGAGGGTATATGGCCTTTGGAAGAAGGGGCTAGCCACTTGCAGTGATTACAAAGATGCTGTGAGACTGTGCAGGGCAGAAGGCAGGAGGTCTAAACCCCAGCTAGAAATGAATCTGGCTTCAGCAGTTAGAGTAAAAGGAATGTTTGTATAAGTACTTCAACAGCAAAACAAAGATCAGGGAGAACCTCCATCCCCTGTTAGACGCAGGAGGAAATATGGCAACAAGTAATGAGGAAAAGGCTGAGGTACTTAATGCCTTCTTTCCTCAGTCTTTAACAACAAGACTAGTTGTACTGAGGGAATCCAGCCCCCTCAGCCAGAAGACAGAGACTGGGAGAACAACCTGCCCACAATCCAGGAGGAGATAGTTTCAATAAGGCCAAATCCCAGGGGCTGCACTTGGGCCACAACAACCCCCAGCAGCGCTACAGGCTTGGGGAGGAGTGGCTGGAGAGCTGCCAGTCAGAGAGGGACCTGGGGGTGTGACTGACAGCCAGATGAACAGGAGCCAGCAGTGTGCCCAGGTGGCCAAGAAGGCCAATGGCATCCTGGCTTGTGTCAGCAATAGCATGGCCAGCAGGGACAGGGAAGGGATACCCCTGGACTCCGCACTGGTGAGGCCGCACCTCGATGACTGTGTTCAGTTTTGGGCCCTTCACTACAAAAAGGACATTGAATGACTCAAGTGTGTCCAGAGAAGGGCAACAAAGCTGGTGCAGGGTCTGGAGCACAGGTCGTACGAGGAGTGGCTGAGGGAACTGGGGGTGTTTAGTCTGGAGAAGAGGAGGCTGAGGGGAGACCTTGTCACCCTCTACAACTACTTGGAAGGAGGTTGCGGAGATCTGGGGATGAGCCTCTTTAACCAAGTACCAAGCGATAGGACAAGAGGTAATGGCTTCAAGTTGCACCCGGGAAGGTTTAGACTGGATATTAGGAAGCATTTCTTTCCAGAAGGGGTTGTTAGGCGTTGGAATGGGCTTCCCAGGGAGGTGGTGGAGTCCCCATCCCTGGAGGTGTTTAAGAGTTGGGTCGACATAGCGCTGAGGGATATGGTGTAGTTGAGAACAGTCAGTGTTAGGTCACTGGTTGGACTGGATGATCTTCAAGGTCTTTTCCAACCTAGATGATTCTGTGATTCTATTTTAGTATTTTAGTAATTGGATTACAGATTCCTCAGCATTTCTATTCTAAGTAAGCCTGAGTTATGCCATATCGTTTATATCTCTATTACAGGAAGAAGCCACAAAAAGAAAAGGGGAAAAATCAAGAAAGAATAAAATTTAAAAAACCCAAAGATTGCTACTACTACAACTAAATAATTTTTTTTTTTTTTTTTTTTGTAGAATACTATTAAAGGCTCCCAGTCAAATCTGAGACTCTCTTCTGCAACATACTAACCAAACACAGAGATCTTGAGGGACTACCTGAAATTTTTATATGCCATCTTAGATAAGTCTGTGTAAATAAAAGGATTTACTGTCCAGCAGCGAGTTAACTGCATTTTCTTTAGTCACTTATATGCTATTGCTTTTATGCAGTTACCTATTCATGATAATCTTAACATAAATAATATCATCCCCCTGGTAATGATGACTGTAAATGCATAACACAGAAATTAATAATAAAATACATTTAAAAAAAATACACTACTGACCCACACAGTAAGGTGGTGATTGCCATTTCCCTTCTATACATGTTATTTCATTTACACCGATGAGCTGGAAACCGTTCAGACATGAAAAAGATATTTTACTCCCATTCTTGTAATTTCTTCCAACACTTATCTGTTGAGCATCAGGAAGCTGAGGCGGAGGTGGGCATGCACTCTCTTCAGCTAAGAACATGTTATAAGAGATCATAAGATAAAGTGTAACAGTTCATTACTGATTACAACATGAACAACCAACAAAACACTGGCGTTAGATAATTCTTCAGTAGTTAACTCAAGCTTGAATTAATATCATGATCATTATGTTCCACTTTAGAAACACCAGACCTGCCTTCAGATGCTCATACACTTTCAAACTCATAGAAAAGACAGTCACAATTGCCTACACCAATCTAAGATGGAGCTGCTTGCAGTCCCTCCTTTCCCTTACACACAGCTGCACACGCTTGTGTGCTTTCCCAGTTCCCCTCTGTATGGTGAACTACTTTAGGAAAACTGGACCAACTTCTGGGGTTCTTGGTTTGTTTTGTTGTTTTTTCTTCAGATGTAGCTGGTAACAGAGCTAAATGAGGATGAAAAAAGGAAACAAAGAAATAAACTTCAGTTTTGTCACTCAAGGAACAAAGGGCTGCTCCTGTCAAAGGAAAGAAAAACAGAAGGAAGGAGGTAGATCTAGGAAGGAGGAGACCTCCAGAGCTTGATTTATTGGTTCTAGTGGTTCCAGAAAACTGAGAAGGTAGAGACACTTGATTTTGAGAAGGAATGTTCCCTTGAGTGATTGCCACTCTGTGTACTTCTCCCACTTCCACGCATCATTGCCCATGAATCTGACATAATCAAAGCAGGCATTGAGATAATGATTGTTTTACAATCATGCCTTCTACAGGTAATACCCTGCTCTGCTATACGTAAAGGCAGTCCTGCAGGCATCCGACCTTTGGTGTGTATTACATGAGGGCAGTCTCCTCTAGGTCTGTGCTTTTGAATTGGCCAACCCAGCTTTTTTCTTCTTGTTTCACTAGGAAGCAATTGGAAAAAATGGAAGGTAAAAAAAGAAAAGTCAGGAATAGAGAAACTTTGAATGTTTACAGGAAATAAAGGAACTCAGATAAGCTTGAGCTATGTCTACTCTCATTTGCACCAGGGTAAAGCCGTTTTGATGAACCAAGCTTAAATTTTTCATTGCATCTTTTCTCACATCAGAAATGACAGTGAAAACTGCTCCAGTTGTCAGAGTAGAGGTCATTAAGTCTGCCTCACTAAAATAGTGTGTTTCCAAACCTAGTTCAAATGATTCCCATAATTATTCATGACTATCCTTTAGCAGATAATTGAGTAAGCACGTATATAAGCATGTAAGCGTTTCTATTTCAGAATAGTGACAATGCTAAGAAGCTTTAATAATGAGCATTTATCACTCCTATGTTAAAAAAAAAAAAAAAAGAAATTGTATGCAAATCTGAAAACATACCTGAACATTCAATCTCTGGTGACCATTTTCCAGACACACAAGTTGCCTGTTTAACATTTCTGTCAGCTGATGTACACATATAACGTATAACTTTATTGAACCCAGTCTTCTTTTTTGGCTTGGGAAGTTGACCATTCTGCACAAGCTCAACATCCACTGGAAGCACACACTGAGGAGATGGATCTGAAAAAAATCAACAAAAAGAGCTAAAAAATAGATTTAATTCGGATGATATGTACATACGCATCCACTGACAAAGAGGTCCTCGGTTTCCTAATGGATGTCCATGTTAAAGTGGTTTTTGATTTACTGTAGTTTGAAGTAACTCGATAGATTCCTAGATTACAGAAACAGGATGATTTTTTGTTCCAGCTATCTAAAGCAGGGACTGTTTTCACTCACAAAGCAATTATTTTTTTATTGACAGGATCCCTTTTGTTGAGTGTAGGAAATAATATAAAAACTAAGCATTCTTTTCTTCCCTAAAACTATCAAAAAGGTAGCAAGATGAGAAACCTTTTGCTCGTAGAAACAGAAGCATAAAGAAAGTACTACTACACACTGAGTATATATCAGGTATCAATCTCACGTAGAAGGATCTTGTGGCCCTGACTGGTGATTTGCTGAGCCAGAACACAAGCTACTTGTGAAAGCTAAGCAGTCTGTGGTTTGTGCCAGATGAAATCCTCAACATAACTGTAAATAAAGGTACAGTGTACTGAAATCACAGATGAATATAGAACCACTTCTGAAGAAAGGGGGAACCAAGAATTTGCTATAATATAAACCGTACTCTGATAAAGGTAAGTGAAGTGCTGGAGTAATTGATCCTAAACTAGACTCCTTGTTCAGTATTGCTTTTTTCTTAAATTACTGACTCAAATGCAATTTTTTCTTTCTCTTAGGAAAAGGCTTTGATTTATATCTTTTAAAAGGACATCACTTTTGTTCAATGTATGCACTGCAAAACTAAATGGGAAGATGAGAAAACTACTGATCAGAAATGAAAAGGGCTAATCCACATACAAATGGTGAGGATGAGATAAACCTAGTACGTTGTGGCTATTAATACTATTTTTAATTCCCAGTAGGATTTTAAAAAAACAAAGTAGCATACGGAGACATAAAAAAAGGATAAGAATAGGAGCATATCTTCCCTTCTGCATGAGTTTGTTCATTCTACTGGATGAAGCTGAGGAATTTCACAGGGAAAACCCTTCACTGAGTTTCTTTTGCTTGGGTCTAGCTCTGTGTCATCTCCCAAACAGTTTTTTTTCCTTCAACATCATGTGATCAGAAAAAGGTACATAGAGTACGCTATCAGATGTGTATCAACATTAGGCAGTGGCAAAACTTAGGACATTTAGGATACAGTAAGAGAGGACATTACTCAAATTAATCACTCCTAGCTGCCATATTGCACCTTATTTATGTCTTTTTGAATAAGAAATAATTTTTCATACATTACAGTGAATAACCTAATGAAATTTTGCACAAGCTATTTACCAGCTCACTTTCAGTTATTGCAGAACTCCATCTAGCACAACTAAAGCTAACAAAGTTCAGCACTGAAAGTTCAACCATTCAGAATCTTTCACATGAAACAGCAAAACACTCTGAAATGATTCAAAGAGGATCAGTTCCTGTCCTTTTAGAAACGAAGATGGGATAGTTGTTCTTGCGAGTAATACTAGCTTATAGAAGGTGTCCATAGAAGTTTCCAGGACCCAGGCATTTTCATCTATTTCCTGCTACAGTAAAGTTAACAGAAGAATTACCTTTACACACTGGTGGTGATGGAAACCATCCAAAGTAATAGCACTGAGTAGAGGCAGGTCCCACTCTTACGTAATTGTTTGCACAGGTAAATTTCACAACATGTCCATTGCGGTATTTACCTTCCTTGGGAGAAAAATCTCCATTGGGCAATTCCAGCATTTCACATTCTATTGCTACAAAGACAAAAAATTTTAAGATACAGTGTATGTCCTACATACACAAAATACATGAAATGCTACAGATTAGAACAAAACCAAAGAAAGTCTTAAAGAATAAAGCTTCACACAGTGTATACACAGTTACGCTGATTGGCAAACGCAAACATAACAATATTCACCAAGACACTGGGGCGTTGGACTCCATTCACCATTTATGCCACATCTCGTGGTACCAGTTGGCATCTTATCTGCAGTTTGATATCCCTCCAAACATGCATACTCAATTGTATCTCCAGGCATGAACATAGTTTTATTTGTGTGGTAAATCAAAATGTCCAAATGAGATGTTTTACATGATTCTGTAGAATAAAACAAAGTTAGTGCATTTTGTGATCCAGAAACACTGCCCTTTGGAAGCATAATTTCTGTAGATGCTTTAGTGGGTGCCAGTCTACTGACTATATTTGAAACTAAAAGTTCTGCATTGCCAGAATATGAACACAGAATATCCTGTGTAGCATATACACCTAATATCTATTGTGTTAATCTTCAGCAATATGCATCAAGAAGTAATATCTAGCATAAGTATTTCTTCCTTAGATTCACTTCCTTTCCTTCTGCTACACATTATTACTATCAGTGTCATAACAAACAGTTTGTACTCCTGTTTCCCATTGTCGTCTGTGAGGGCGTCAGGAAAGTGCTGCAAAATACTAGGTAAAGGCAGACTGAAATAAAAGGACAAGATAAAATATCAGCTAAAGTGGTCAATATTACGAGCCTCAGCATCATAACACTGGAAGGTTAAGGCTCCTCTTTTACTATCTGACACTGTCTGACTATCTGTTCAGGAGATGAAGGAGCTTTTAAGATGAGAAAGGCAACAGCAGTATGGAGGTATTTTCAGGAAAAAGTACATTCAGGAAAAAGCACATTTGTTTTTCACAAATGTACTTTTTAACATCAGAGCAGACATATGCATAGTGCTTTTTATGCATAGTGATAATATCACTCCAATTACCAATCCATTTTTCTCTATTTTGGGCACTTTTAAAGTTCTTGGCAAAATCCCTTGGTTCACAAGCATTTCTTCAAAAATCTTCCCTCACATGCGTGAAAGGCGGGAGAACTGGGAGTGAATTTGGGCACAGGCACCTTGTATCAGGTAAGAATCACTGGGGAGGTCAGTGATTACCATCTCCTTCTTGCTGTGGAGGCCCAAAAAGATAGCTCACCTAGAAGAAAGTAAATATTTTCCCACCTCACTCACTTCCTTTATGTTTTCTCTATTTCTTGGAGCCCCAGAAAGGTTAATCTCTGGAGGATCAGTTCTGTGTTTGAATTTCCCTCTGCCCAGTAAGAAAACTCTACCAATCTAGATGTCAAAAATCTGAGAACATAGCACAACATGTCTGCTCCAGTGACAATGATAGGGAGCTCCGAAGCCTCTATGCTACTCACTGATGCACTTTGGAGGTGGAGTCCAGCCATTCTCTTGACACTGTATCACTCCTGTTTCTTGGCCTTCTGGAGTTACAAAGCCAGTAATACAATTATAGGTGACCTTCTCCTGTAAATTAAATGTTGTCTTTCTCAAGGTGAAAAAACCATTTTCAAAATTGATATTCTGGCATTTTTCTGAAAGAGACAGACAGAATTTACTCCAAGTAAAACACTGCTAAACTACATGCTTATAATACATGGAAGAAGAAGGACAAATGAAGCAGCAGCGGGATTTAGGACATTTTTAGGAGCACATGAATTTCTGCTTCTGCATTGAACTTTCTTCCTGAGGGGACAACTGGAAAGTGAACAGTCAAAGTTCAGTTACCAACTCGTGCAGCACAAACAGGGATGGACAGGAGTTTGATTTGCAGCAGTCCTGCAAGTTTCCAGAACTGTATGTCCATATCTGGTCTTCACTAGAAATGAAATTCACGTTGGGCATGCACAGCACTGTGCATGCATAAAGAGGACCTTCTGTCCATATTGCATCACCATGGTGATCCAGAGCTCACCATGGTGTGCAGGTACCACCTCAGTTCTACCAAAGAGAAATCATTCAGGGTGCACATACTGCAGGGCTAAAGGAAATTTGTAGCAAAGGACCCCTTCTTGCACACTAAAACACTAGTACAGACAGACCAAATATTGCAACTGATTTCACATCACTTGGAATACCTTGTTTAAGACAGTCTAAATGGATGGAAATCAGTAGTCTTGGTTGGAGGTTATGGTCTGTTATTCTGAAAGAAAACTTCCATAGTATACTAAATTCTTTACTAAGAGATCACTCTGTGAAGGAGTTTCTTCATTTTAAGAAATTAACACTACAACAAAGAGCAATATTTGCACATTAGAGAGTCAAGTAAATAAAGATATAAAAAAAACCCCAAATAAATTTGAGGGTGTATTTGAATGATGGGAGCAGAGTTAATGATACTTCAGTGCAACAGCTTCAGAAGTTTAAATTTCACATCAAATTTTTTGGTGTTTATACCAGTGATAACCATAATTGCCCAATACTAGGCATCATAAAATTTTATTTTGCTTCCTTATTGCTATGTCAAAATCTCAGTGGGTGGTGGTCCAAAACATGCTATGGTTAATGTCTCCATCAGGGTGGAATTGTTAAAAAGTATTTTTACAGTTCAAGAAAAGTTAGGTTAAATTATTTCTTTTGTCCATATGAAATCATTATCTAAGGTATTTAAAGTTCCTGTGAGACATTCTAGCAACTTCAGGCTTGGTGCAAGTCAGGAACAACAGCTAGAAACAGAGTTGGGAGAGGTAACCTTGCTATTCGTCCCCCCTTCCAGTATGATGCCAACTGGAAAGGAAGAAAGAGAAAAAAGGACCAGGTGGCATAGTGAGAGGCTGAAAGGAGACAAATTACACATAGGCTGTGCAAGGGGAAGGATTACTATTTATTACATTACCGCACAGCTATAATAAGATTTCACCACTGAAGACAAAGGGACCATGACTCCCATCCCAGAGCTTACATTCTAGGGGATCTGAATGAGCCACACGTGGACATTTGAACAGGGTTACATTCTGCAATTTGTATAGCAGCTGACCCCAGCGGCAGACAGAGACATGAGAGCTGTGTGGGACAGTTCAGAGAATCACAGCATTGTGTTTCATTTGTAGGGCACTTAGACTTAGATTTACTAAGCAGTGGTGACAGATTAATGTAGGCGATGTGATGATGGATTTACTGGTTTTAGCTAGAAACCTCAACAAAATGCAAGCACACTCACTTTTACGGATGCATCTCGGAGGAGGTGACCAGCCATCCTTTGTGCATGTGACTTCCCCACCTTCATGTTCAGTTAGATAGTCAGTGTCACAGACATATTTAACACTTTCACCTTCTTTGTAAGAACTCTTCCATCTCTGTGAGAAATAACCATTCTCCAGCTGCCTGGTATGACATATTTCTAAAGAAAGAAGATAAGTACATTTAACCACAGTAATTTGTACAGCTACAACTGAGATAAACCGTTAAGAAAACAGTTACTAAAAAATGGGCCTCCAAGGACCTTTCTGTAGATTTCTATCCCAAAAAGACATTCATGTTGAAACCTGAATGAAAGCATGTTTTGTTTCACTGCCCTAAGATTAACAAATTGCATGAACAAGAGCACAAGTCACTACATAAAGTGCTAAGAAGTGGTCTACTAAACAATACTGCTTACCTAGTCTCCATAAGCAAGACTGGCTAACTTCTGTGCGTCTAGCATCATGTACACCAGCTCTGCTTTGGACTGCTACATCTCTAAAATGTTGGCTCTACAACATCCTGCACCCCCAAGAGCCCAGAAACAAGGAATACGGCTGTAGGAATTCTACAGCTGCGTTACTTGAGTAACTGGTCCTTTCCTCTGGGCAGGACTCCACTCATGTCCTGCACTGGGCACCACTCCACTAGAGGGCAACAGGGAAGGATCAACCTTCTGTAATCCACTTCCAAGCCCTACCAGTAGGTAGGAACTTTACTGTGACTGAAGATGTGTGTTAGGAGAGAAAGCCTCAGCTCAATGCCTCATATCTATTTTAAATTTATTTTAAATCTAAGTCAGTGTATCTGGATCTTTTTTGATGCTATGCTCACTTTCAGCTTATTGCAAGAGAGTGCCACCTTCTCAGCTCCAAATGTTATCCAAAGGGATCAGGCAATGGATCTCAGAAAGGAACCTCTAGAACAGGTGCCCAAGCCACCGAAGGAAGAATACATTTACATGGAGTAGAAACCCTCTGTTTGCATGTGCAGATTAAAGTAGATGCATGCATGTGACCTAGAAGCTGGAGAAACATTTCCTACGTATTTCTTAATCTCATTAATAGTTTCATGAATAAAGAAGCTCCAAAATCCAAAAGCACTGTTTCAGCCTTACTCATTTCAGAGTGTCACTTTCCAGCTGACAGGTTTGAGCTCTGCAGATAGGATGATGGTCTGGGTGCAGTTCCAGGGGTCAACTAAACAAATTGTTCTTTGCTCCGTCTTGTGCTCCATCGGCACAATTTCTGTTGCACAGACCTTTGATAATTATAACAGAATTGAGCACGTAGTGGAAGTATACTTACTGAGGCATTTTGGCTCTGGAGACCAGCCCCTTCCAGAACAGGCTATTCGAACCCAGTAGTGTCCACTTGGGGTTGAATAACCATTAGCGCAGTGGTAATCAGCATGCTGCCCAACCCTCATTGGAAAGTAATAGTTTTTGTGGTACTCCAGTGAATCACTTAACTTGCCATTTTCTATAGCTGGGTAGTCACATGGTTTCTCTTGAAACAGAATTTAACAGCAACAATATCAACACCTGCATGACAAAAAACTCAGGACACAATTAATTCAGCTTCAGCTTCATCTGAGTGTTTTCTGAATGTGACAGAATCAGGACACCTTGGCAGATCCTAAGGAACAAGAACAACTGCACTCTGCTTCTGGTGTCTTTGTTAGTGCTTATACCTGTGTTGCTTCCCTCCAATTTTATTGCAACCAACAACAATCCAGTCAATATTCTCACTGTCCAAAGGCTGATTCATGAGACCAAATGTTTATTCTAAGGTGAGATGACTCTGCCTTTGTAGAGTGTCTCAACTAAATCTAATACACTGACCATGAGACGGGAGCCCAGACAGCTACCTTAGATAAATACACCGAACTGTGAACTCTTAAAACTGAGATGACTCTGTCACCGCTTTAATTTGTAACTTTTGGGATACTGCACCAAGGGCTCTTTCTAGCTCTTCTCATTTGTATTTTAAAACTGTACGCACTGTAGTTCTTTTGTTTTCTCAGTTCCTCAAAAGAACTGACCCTTTCCAGGGACAAGTACAAGGATAGAAGGAGGAGATTCCCAGAAGCTTTCATTCAAGTTTACCCAGGGTGTCCTACTTAGTCATGGCAAGAAGGTTCCTCTCAAATTGCTCTGACCCATAGCCTACATGCTGGAGCAGGGGAGATCACCCCCCAGACAGACCATTCAGTAACGACTGCAGCGATCTCAGAATGATACCTGAATTTTAGAACCCACTGGGCAAAATTATCTTTGTAGTTATGGGAAGTTTAAGCCAAGAAAGAACTCGTCAACAAACAAGAATACCTTGTTTGGTTGACAGGTTATAATAGGTAGAATAAAACTGTGATTGTTCATAAGATACCAACACATAACTGCAAGTAAAAATCTAAAGCTGTGATAACTATGATGAAAGATACCTTCTAACCGTTCCCTATGGTTTGGATACTTTAACACTATGTCCTCTTGACTGCCATGCTGCTCCTCAGGTGCACCACAAACCTTCCTGACAGGTTGCTGACTGTAGCACATTCTAACACGTACTTTCACAAATACAATAATAGATAATACCTGTGTTCATAAACATAATTTAAATGTATATTATATCATTGTTCTTTTAGCTGATTTTTCCAAACTATCAAATTAAGCTTTACATCACCAAGAAAGACAATGAATAAGCATCTCTCGTTTCTCATTCTTTGTAAGTTTTTCTCATTACCTTTTTTTCACTGAGATATTTCAACAACTCTACATGTTGCATCTTCAATCATGAGAGCTACTTACGTACACAACCTGGATCAGGCACCCAGCCATCCCTGGTGCACTCAGCTGTGTTTTTGCCAGTCAATGTTTTAAAATGATATCCAGTATTACACTGTACTGTGATTATATCACCTACTACGTAGTTGTCTTCCTGAGGTCTAAAGTTTCCGTTGCGAATTATTGGAGGAGAGCATACAATTTCTAAATAAAAAGAGAAAAAAATGGATGCTAATTTGAAGAATACATTTATATTTATTACATAAATTCTTATTTTCATAGTATATTAATAATACCTGAATAAAATTATTAAACATGTTACTTAGGGCAAATAAAAGGTTACATTTCTCTCCCACTCTTAGAAATGTGCAGTTCTGCAAGAGGAGAGTGACAGCTGTTACTGATGTCATGCTAATTAGAAGATTAAAAGCTAATTGCAATGAGAATGGTTGGAACAAGAACTTGGTCAAACTGAATTTGACTAATCTCTTCCAGCAGGTCATTCCACAGCTGGAGCTCAGAATGACCTATACTGGGCTCACTCACAGCTCTCCTGGGCTGGTTTATGGACACTGTCCCAAAGGAAGGCACGTTCACCAGCAGGTCCTAAATGGAGAAATAACTACACTTGACTAGGAACTGATCATTCAAAGGCTGTGTCATTAAGGTCAGGGTCTTGCACTGGCACTGGAAGTATTTCAACAACCAAGAAGGGACAAGAATGCTATTCTAAAAAGCTCACGATACCTTTATGCTCAGAAAAGCCTGGCAAACATATTATTCGTAAACCAGAGCCTGTCTTTTCCTTTTTTTTGTATTCTATTTCCAGTTCAGAAAATCCTACCAACACACTCAGGGCTGGGAGGGGATGACTAAAGGTTGGTCCTGCTGTGCAGTAAGGGTGGGCGAATCAGCTGTATACATGTACTGCTGAACCATGTAGGTTCAGTGATAAGTCAAGTAGGATCCAGAATCACTTTTTGGGGTATCTGAATATGCCCCCAAGTATCAGAGCCCAATATCAGTGTCTGTAAGAATATTTTATTTGGCACGTCTCAAAAGCAGTATGTTGCTAAACTGTAGGCAATGCATATTAATTAGTATCATTACTAATATTGAAGCAGAAAGGTCAAGAATTGAGTGGGCACTAAAGACTGACTACTCTTTTTTCTAAAGGAGCCTTTCTGGAATTGGTTGCAGGAAGGTGGGTGGTACATAACATCCTACAACGTTGCCCTGTTGCCAACAATTTTTCCCCGTTTCAAGTTTTTGGCAATTTCTTGAAAACAATTCAAGGCACTAATGATTTCCCCCAAGTTTACATCAAACTGCTTCAACTGGGACATAACATGCATATTTATGTTTGTGGGATTTGGAGATTTTAAATATAGTCTTTAAATGCTATAGTTGTATTAAACTAAAGCAAAATCCACGATCCAGAGGGCTGGAACTAGCCTCAGAAATTACGGATTTGTCAACTTAACTGCTCAGAAGACATTTGGGAGTTAGAAAGCAACAGGGAGTTTCTGCATCATAAATATATTAATTGTAGAGATTCTCAGACAATTTCTGATAGGAAGTTTGGACACCATGGATAATGTGGTTGTGCAATTACAGCTCTGATGACATTAAACAAATTGCTGTCTTCATCCCAGACTAAGGGTCATGGACAGTGGCAGGATGCATGCATACCATGTTACTTTGGTCTCTGTTTAAACACCACTTCATGTACATGGTTCTTGGGGTTAGTGAACTTAAAATCTGTTGTACACAATTCTTGACATAATGACTGTGTAGAAATCACTATTATTTTCAGCTTTATATATAATCAAGCACTACAACTCCATTGTAATTTTCAATTGGCCACTTATGGTCATCAATGGACTACTTATTCTTCTGAAATTGGACTACTTCACATTTGCTCAAACTCCTTTGGAAATGGCCATGTCAACTTCAGACTCTTCTTCCTACAACATTATTTTCCTATTTCAGAAGAACTCTTGAAAAGCAGTTTACAAACTTAAATCAGGATTTTAATTTGAAAGGTACTTTTGTAATTCCAGTCATTTCTGAAAGGTTGCACAGTACACTGTATCTGACTGAAGTTCCATCAGTGAAATAGGGATCATTTTTTAACTGTTCCTCTTTGGTTGGAACTGGTTGATCAGCACTAGTAGTCTGGAAATTTAAAGAATGGATATAATGACTAGCAACAAGGTGCTTAGTCTGCTCAAATTACAGTAAGGCTCATCAGGAGAAAATGCAGAGGTCAGTACAGTAGGTCAAATGTCTCAAATGTTCATACAGGGTGAGATGTTTAGTAATATTTTACTGAGTGGTTAGTCCTATGATTATAAATAGCAGAGTCTTGGCTATGGTGACATGCCATCACAGCTACTGAATTCAGAAGACCTGAAGATGGATTAACTTGTATTTCCCCCTCAAAGAACTGCTTGTGATTCCTAAGTACGTCATCAAGCTAATATTATTAGCTTTCCCTAATTTTCTTCATACTGCTGCAGTTCATATGGTATCAAACAGATACTTCTTTACCCAGTCTTCCAACATACAGCACAGTCACTGACTTTTATGTTCATGTTAAACACACTTAAAGAGGTATTAGGACTTGATGTGAAGAAAATAGGACTTCAAAAACTATACCACTTCTCTAAGAAGCTGGTTTCAAATGTTAATTTTCCCATGTCATTAAAAATATCAGATTCCTTTTGTAGTTTGATTTTCGTTGATAATAATACTTTTTTTCCTGCTTTCTGATTTTTCCACTCCTTAGATAAAACATTTTCACCATATTTTGTAGAAGGTAAAGAGATTCAGGTTTATACTTCCGATTTGTCCCAATTAGGATTTTTTTTCTAACTGAAGAAATCTGTTTCCTATGTTCTCCCACTAATTAAGAATTATATAAAAAACCCCCCCAACAACATCACTTACTAATGGTGCATTAAGTATTTTATCATCAATCTCATTTATGCAGTGTACTAGAACAACTGTTGCTTCATGGACCTATTTACCTACACTCAAGTAACAAAACACTGAATTAACTGGTTTTGCTACTGCTCTCCATGAAAAACTCTTATCCAGTTGTTTGGTCTCTTTAACAATCCTACCATATCTTCATGGGATATTGGTCAGATGTGGATGGATTTCTTGTTATGAATAAACTAACTTTTGTCTCTGAAATTACTTAAAAATACAACAAATGCAGAAAATAACTTTAGGCAAGGCTAACCAGTGCAATAGGGGATTGGATTCCATCCTGATTCAGTACATTGTGTATCTGCTCTTTCACCGTGTCTGTATCCTTCATCACAGGCATAATGTAGTTGTTCATATTCCTTGTACGACCCCTTTGGAGAACGTATAAATCCATGTGGAATTTTTGGCACATCACAGATAATCTCTGAAATTAAGAAAGACAAAATCCATATATTTTTGTTTATTTTTATTTGCTAAGAGTAAGTGCCTAGTTGAATAAAATTTAGGGTGTGGTTTTTTTTTTTTTTTCATTTGACTTCACAAAAACATTTGCATTTGGAAACTGTCTGAAATTCATTTGAGAATTCTTCAGTGACCTGGTTGTGGGTGCCGGGTAGAAAATATGGTGCAGCACGACATCAATAGAAAACTGGTCCATGAGACAGATTTCAGGGCTTTGCTTTGGATTTTATTGGATCTCAGAATCAGTATATGAGGTAGGGGACATACTGTAATAAGAAACTAGGCTATCTGAAATTTAGGGTTTCCATTTTTCAGAAAATATAATGTCATTGTAATTTCCAGCAACCTAAAGCTCACTCATAGCCAGTAGACGATTAGTTAAATCAGGGCATCAACAGGAAAAAAGAACTAAACTGCCTGGAAAACTGACACTGGAACGCTTAACTATCTATAAAATAACTTCAGCATCCCCAGCTCCTTGACAAACCCAATAAAACCACTGAGATCTTGTAGTTTCCAAAAACTGCATTCATAAAGCCAGAAAACAGTCAAGGCTTTGCTGCCTAGGCCACAGAGCCAGCCACCAAAGAGTTCTCTAGGATTCCTTCGCTGGATTTACTTTGCGTTTAGGATGAAATATAGCTCAGTGGAATTATTGTTTAATAAAATTCACTGTATTTTGCAAATGTTACAAGCGCATGTGTTTAATCCCACATTATGCTGTTCAAACTATAATAAATGGGGGTTTCAAAGCAGCAAAATGCAGCCCTGACATTGTGAACAAACCATACATGTATCTGACATCCTGACACATGTACTCTGCTCTTCTAAACACATACTTCCCAACTGGATAACATATAAATAATCTAAGAAACTTGATGGACTGAATATTTAACAATGACTGTTACCATAAGGTTCCTGGGATTCATTCTTACATACTGACAATCCAATCCCATACAATCTCTGTTTGCAAAATGGAAAAATAATCCCATCCACCAGTATAAACTGCAGGTGGGGCAGGGTGGGGTCAACTAGCGGAAAAGTAGTTTTGCAAAAATACTGGGCAGTCCTGATGGACAAGTTGAACAGCAGTCAGCAATGTGCATTTGCAGCAAACAAAACAGCATCCTGGGCTCCACTGGGAAGAGTGCTGCCAGCAGGTCAAAAGAGGTGATCTTTCCCCTCTGCTCAGCACTGATAAGACCACATCTGGAATGCTGTGTCTAGGTCTGAGCTCCCCAGTACAGGGAAGACATGGACAAACTGGAGCAGGTTCAGTGAAGCTAATTAAGGAACTGAAAAAGCTGACAGATAAAAAGAGGCTTAAGAGAGTCTAGAGAAAAGAACCTTGGTGGGGAGGGAGGATCTTATTTGTATGTATAAATTCCTGACTGTGATGTCACTGGCACCCAGTGACAAGATGAGAAACAATGGGCACAAATTGAAGTACAGGAAATGCCACTTAAACATAAGAAAAAACATTTTTACTTAAGAATGGTCAAACATTGGAATGGGTTAGAGAGGCTGTGGAGTCTTCATCCTTGGAGATGTTCGAAAGACAACTTGACATGGTCTTGAGGAACTTGACCTAGCTGACTGCTTTGAGGTCCCTTCCAACCTCACCTATTCTGTGATGCTGTGGTTCTGTAAAAACTAAACATGAATTAACCTTCTAAGTTGTCAGAACACATTAGTCTGAAGAAAGAAAAATCCTTCATGATTTCTTATATTTTATACCCTAAGAATATGAGTGTATTAAAATCATACTTTTTTTTCAAACTTGGTTCACATAGATTCAAAATTGTTTGCAATTACTGTGGTTAAATCAACACTGAAGTGATCAAATCTTATGTAGACATACCAAAGCTAGTTTCAAAGAAATTGACTGCAGACTGGCAAAACATACAGCTTGTAGTGAAAATGTGGGACAAACAGATGGTTCATTAAGACTATATTAGCATCCAATATTCTCTGATTTCTCTTTCTTACCTTACTTCTTTTGCATATATGCAATGGAGATTGTTTACAGACAAACTCTGCTTAATTGCTGTGGAATAAAGTAAAAGCTTTGTAGTTTACCATATGGTAACCAGTCCTTAGAAGTCTGTGAGAATAAAGCTTCTTAATTACAGATAATAAATAGTGTTCTTTTTACCTTGGCACTGAGGTACATCACTACTCCATTTTCCATTAGAAGAGCACATTATTTCTTTAGATCCAACAAGCCTGTGTTTTGCATTACATTCAAAATTTACAACCTGGCCAAAGGAATATTCTCGGCCTAGCTCAAATGCACCAGTTATAATTATTTTTCCATTTTCTGGTGCTTGTATAGGTAAACACTTTGCCACTGGAAAACAAAACAAAACAAAATGAGTGAAAAAAAGCAGCCATTCTGAGGTCTATTCTGTAAAACAAATTGACAAACAAAAATGCCAAAATACAGAAAACTCACTGTAATTTCCTTACACATTTAAAAAATATACACTTTTGTTATGTATTCAGATACCATTTGCAACAGATGATATAATGTGAAACCCTTAGCAAAAAGACAGGCTGACACAGGAGGAAGCTTGTAGACTGGCTCTCATCATCCTCTTCTCTGCCCTTGAAGGCTAAAGACCCACTGAACTAGACGATCTCCTGCGGTCTCACACAATACAAATTAGCCTATGATCCTCTGAATTCTGTGGATGGTTAGATGAGCCTTGACTGACATATAGGGCCATTAAGCTTTGTCAAAATATAGGTTAATTTACTTCAGAGCTATGGCAAACTGAATTTGCTGTAGACAAATATCTAGGAAAGTGCTGTGTTATAGACTGACTACAGCAGTTTAGTTGCTAACTGAAAATCCTAGTTAAGGATATCAGAACAATTATATTACTAAACAAACACAATGTCAGCCATGAGTTTAGACCTCTTGTATCTCCTAAATTTGTAACTGCAGAAAAAGGAGAATTAATGTATGTCATGAGATATTTCTTATTAAGGGGGAAATGACTATCAAAGCTCATTCTTAAAATGTTCACATAGATATCACTGGGCATGTACGAAGGTGACTGCTGCTTTGCTCCAGCTTCTCTCTGAAAATATTCTCAATGTTATAAGCCATCTGCCTTTGCTATGAGGTCACATTCTGTCTTCTAGGTTCCTCACAATTATGACATTATACACACACGTTTTTTCATAGGCAGTCATAATTCAGCCTAATGAAAACTCCTCAGTCATGAAAGAAAAATCTTATGAGGACTTTGAAATTGTAGTATCCTGGTGACATCTGGCACAAAAATGTTGGAAACCATTCCTGTATACTGTGCAGACAGAGACCTGTATGTCTAAAATTGAGGACACTTAAAATCCAGTAAATGAAATGTGAAATATCTGAGACCAAGGAAATGTCAAAATACAGACAACAAACTTCAGACAAGAGAAAGACATCTACTTTCATTTGTGATTCTTAGAGAACCTTTCCTGGCATAAGATGCTTTACCTAAAGAGAAATTTCGCTACTGCACACATATGTTAAAATAGTTAAAATTTATCTTTGGGAAGAAAGGAATCTTATTTTCATGATCATGCAGGTTTGAAACTGGTGAAAAGGGAATTTTCATCTGAGCCATCCAGTTTATTAAGTCTTGAGGTCTGAGTCTCTTGCTCTCATTCTTACTTACTGAAGTTCTTCCACAGTATGCTAACAGGGAGAAGAACTTATAACAAAATCTCCATGGTTAGGATATTCACAAGGGTGGAGGAGGAAACTAGCTAAAAACACACATGCTTTCAACTTCAACATAGATCCGAAATGCCTCGTCCCAGGTGTCTTTTGTAACCGTGTTTTGCAGGCATCTACTCTATCGGGGCCTTTAGGTGAGGCAGAGCTTTAAGCCAGGCTGGGGGTGACAAGACTCTGTTTTGTGAATGCTTTTAACAAAAGCTTGAGAGCTTATTGGGCTAAAATGGTTGAGCAGTCATTGTAAGAGTTTCACTGCTGCATAACTTGAACTTTAACATATGTGAATTAATAATAGTAGAGAGATCACAGTCTATTTCTAGATAGTATCAAACAGATAAAAAAAAAATCACTTTGAGAAAGAATTAAATGTCAAACTCTATTTACCTTCACAGTGAGGGACGTCATTGCTCCATCCATCTGCCTGACACTCACGGTAATTTCTTTGGCTGAGCATCCAGTATCTTACCAAACAAAAAGTAAACAATGCTAAAATACAGTCTCATTATGTGACAGAAACAGCAGTGCTGCTGTTTTTGAAGCAAAGGAAGTAGGTTTCATATATTCTAGCCCAGACTAAACAAAATGTGAAAAAACTGAGTAGTTTTTTGGCCTGTGTCTCCTCTATTTTGTTTATTTTAATTGCATATGGCAAAAAGTACAAAAAAAATCAGAAAGTAGGACGTAATCAGTAAGATGGCTTCCTCATTACAGAAAGAGCAAGCTCATAACAAATAACCTAGGCATAATTTACACAGTCAATAGCAAGCAGAGTAAAACTCCTGTTGCCTGTGCTCTGAAAGCCATGTGACAACATCAAAAGAGGACTTAATCCAAACCATACATATCTCATGCATTGATAAGCTAGTATTATCTTAGGTTTGAAGGCAAGATGGCCACAATGCCATGGCTTCTGCTTTGTCTGAAATGTAGTCAGAGGGTACAGGTAGTCTGAAAAACACTGAAGTACTGTCTGAATTTAAGGGATTAAGGAGAATATTGATTTTGAAATGCTTTTTGTGGAACTCAGACTAGATTACAGCAATACAAAGACTGCAAAAGCATGGCCAAACCACTGTACCATGCTTATAGATGAATTGCAAGAGGAAAAAAATCCACTCATAGGCATACTTAACTAAGTACGATATATTTGCCATGCTGCAGTTTTCATTGGAGATGAATAGAGGAGGAAGAGAGAAGAATTACTTCCAATTAGTTAGTGAAAACATGTTAGTAAGTATACCAGAAATGTCTTCCATCAAACATTTTTGCAATACATTTTACTTCATAATGCACAAAAATGATTTAAGCAGGACTGATGAGTTGTGGTTCTGAATGAGAATCTGTTGTACAGCCTAATGACTTCGCTAACATAACTGCGTCATGACTGTCTACTGAGAGCACTGATTCCAGCATAAAAAGTTGCATTTCCATATGAACCGGCCGGCTGGTAGAGTCATGAGGCAGCTTTACAGACAGATCACTATTTTTGTTTTCTACTTGGACAGCCATGATTTCAAGTTAGCTATAGCTTTACAGATTTTAGACCCTTTGGATGACACCTTCACATTCATGAGTTCAGTTACTCCAGTAGCACCAGAGAAGAGAGTTATCTTTAGTACTACTGTAACTGCAAAAATGTAACAATAATCAAGCATTAAATATTAGTAAATCGCAGCTGCATTACAGACAACAAATCTATAACTGACACTTCTTTTAACATTAACACCCTATGTTAACTCCTATGTATTGAATTAAATAAGTATTACCCATCATTACATCTGTATTCAACTCTGGCACCAAATACAAATTCAGTTCCACTGGTAAGTTCAAATGAACCAAACTCAATATCTCCAGGATGTCCACAGGGCTTATCTGGTAAAAAAAAGAAGAAAAAATTACTTACACCATACACAAGAATGTCAAAGCGTGAAAGACAGCACTTTTTCTAGTAATCAATAGCAGTATGGGCCTTTCAAAAACTCAAAAATACTCAGCTCAATCCCCTCTTTTGTTAATCATGGTCTTCAACAAGAACATATTGGAGTAAGGATCTGCTGATTTTCTAAAAGAAATTAACTAATTAGCAGGTTTTATTTCTTTACAAATGCTGAGCATATTTTAAGTTTTATGACAAATTTAATGGCAGAATGTAACTTCAGATTTTCATACAATTTGTGACATAGTGTCCTGGTTTGAGTGAGTGGCAGGGGTTTTGGTAGCAGGGGAAGGGGCTACAGCAGTGGCCCCCATGAGAAGTTTCTTGAAGCTCCCCCAGCTCCAAGTCAGACCCACCTTTGCACCAAGGCCGGGCCAAGTAGCTGCACCTCTGCAATAACATATTTAAGAAGGGGAACCTGGGAGGAGTTGTGGGAGTTGTGAGGTTCACATCTGTGCTAACATGGAGGTCAGTGGAAGAACGGGGGAGAAGGGGGAGGTGTGCTGGAGCAGACACTCACCTGTATCCCGTGGTGGGACGGCAGGGCCACCCCCCACCACCCATGGGGGTCACCGGAGGAGCAGATACCGATCTGTGGCCTGCGGAGGGCCCACACCAGGACAGGTGACTGTGCCTGAAGAAGGCCAGACCTCACGGGAGAAGCCCCCACTGTTGTAGTTCAGTGCTGGGAGGATTGCAACACGCGGGGGTGACCCACGCACCCAACACGCGGGAGTGACTCATGTCGGAGCTGGTTTGGGGCGGACTGTCTCCTGTGAGGGGGGCACCGAATTGGGACAGGGGAGGAATGCCAGAGGTGCCCCCCACCCCGGCCCAAGGTGGAAGAAGCAGCAGGACTGACCGCACCCCCCCTTCCCTGTCCCCTGCGCTGCTGAGGGGAGGAGGTAGAGATATCGGGAGCAGAGCTGAGCCCGGAGAGAAGGGAGGGGTGGGGAGAGGTGATTTCAGGATGTGATAATGCTTCTCCCAGTCCTACTCTGTCTGTTACATGTTGGTGTTGTTAGTGTCTGTATTAAATTTATGCTCTTTTTTTTTCTTCTCCTAACAAGTCTGGATTTTGCCTGTGCCTTAATGGATAAGATCATCTCTCCCTGTTCTTATCTCAAAGGCGGAAGGGGGGTGTGAGAGGCACCTTTGCTTTATTTTTCCCTTCTCAGTGCTGGGGGGGGAAGGGGGGAGTAAGCAGCTGCATGGTGCTCAGATGCCCTCTGAGCTCAAATCACAACACATAAACTGGTCTGAAGATTCCACTACAGAATCCATCCACGACTGGAATAAATTTTCTCAATCTGATAGGGGTTGTGCTGAGTCTTTAAAGAGGGATGATCTAAGGCCACAGGAGTCTTTTGGTCCTCAGTCCCTTCTGCTCAAAGTTCCCCATAGGACTTTTCTTATGGTCTGGGCCTAACAAGTTGCCCTAAATTCCCCAAATAATTGCAAAGATGAACACACCATTCCTCTCATTCATCCATTTTTGATGTTAAAATATAGACTGCAAAATAAACTGCATAGTTACAACCTATTAGGCCTCCTCAGAAGAAATCTTTCCTGGTCCTCATCAACCTAGGCAATTTCATTATTTGGAGAGTATCAACATCCTTGTTTTTTCCAAGGAAAAGGTGTCTGAGTCATGATCAATTTTGCTGTTTAGTGTGGCCTGAAAAGAGAATGGGATCACTTAACCTGGGGCAGATCATCCCTTTCCTCCTTCTACCTGCACCTTGGCAGTGTCAGTATCTATTCACTGGATGGCAGTATTTACTTAAATATGTTACTAAAAAGCAACATCAAATTTTGTATAATTGGAAAAATCCATGCTCACTGAGTAGTTATACAAATACATATAAAAATTGAGAAAGTGACTAAACAAAAAATGTAAAAGAAACTATTAACAACTTTATTAATTTTTTTTTTTAATGATTTGTATTTATCTCTGTTTGAAAGACACCTGGGACTTAATTTTATATTATCAAACCAAACATTTATATTCTACTAGTAAAAATTTTCTATGTTAGATCGCTAAGAAAAAAAGCTTGTGTTTAAAATTTGTGTTTAAAACTCATTTATTACAGAAAAGAAGTATGGGCTGACTAACAATAATAAACTTCAATTTCTTCACTAGTGAATTCTGCATGACGGTGTGAGATATTTCTAAATTCTTAACCCAGTATACTAGAGATAATAAATAGAAGCTCTCATCCTAATCATGAATTTTCCTTCAGAGTTTAAAAGAGAAGGCAGGAAATACAAATTTCCCGCTTCCAATAAATTTTCTTTCATAGAGCTAGTTGAATAAACTGAAAAGAAGACAATGCTGTCTCTTCACTTGCATTCAGAAGCTAGGTTAGTGCTTTACTCTGCTTAGATTGCAAGTTTCATCTGCATTAGACTTTTTTAAAAATTTTGGAAGCAAGCTCACGATATCTTAATAACATAAATTGGTTAATAAGGCTGGCCCAGAGTAAGATCTTCTCCTGTAAAGAAAGAAAATGGTAATACTTTTACCTGGAGAAAAGGAACTTCCAAAAATGTTTACTTATACATACATACATACCTTTTAGGATGGTATTTTAAAGGATGCTGAAATAAGTTACAGGTAAAGATACAATAGTAATTTCACATTGACATCACTGGCAAGGAATGTGATCTGTCAGATCAAATGTTTGCACATATTTTTCATAGATACTTACTTCTGCATTCTATTGCTGGGAGGCGTTGCTCCCACACTCCATCAGCACACTCAAATGCAATTCGTCCAAGTTTTATATATCCAGGTCGACATCTGTATGTTACTTGAGTACCATGTGGATAGGGAGGTTTGTCCCATCTTTCAGTAGGCACTTCTTTAACCCTCCTAGGAGGAGGTTCTTGACAAGCTAAAAGTTGTAAATAAAAAACTGGTGACTGAAGCACATTCTACAAATGCCAAAATAATTATACAATAGAAAATGTAGCACAAAATCCTGGGGACACGTGATCAAACGAGCACATGTTTTCTACTTAATCATCACAAAACAGGAAACTGCCAAGAATTCACATTTTGTAGGAATACAAATAGACATTTAGAAGGACATAAGAATAGTCAAGTAAGTGCCAAGAAACCACACAGGACAGTCATAATTCATGAAATAGATTTTAGTTACAATGACTGAGATGAGATTAGTAGCCTGGTTATAACCACAGGCATCTCTTTTACCTTTCCATCTGCAGGAGCTCCTTCATGACTGTCCTTCCATTGCCACAGAGAACAACTGCACTCTGTAGTTTCATTTCAAACTGACATTAACTTCATGTGTCATTTGATCAAGTTTTGTCAAATCTCCCCTCACCCTTACATTACCTAAACTTTCTCTCCAGGCTGACATCACCTGATATTCCAAAATTTATTTCCTCCTGTCCATGAGATTAGTTCTTATGACAAGTTACTTATTACATGATGTAATTAACTCTGAGTATTCACTTAGACCTTTGTTAGCTTCAAAGCATTCTGAGTCAATTTTTGGGGTGGACAGTGGTGTCTTATATTTCTCATTACCTCAGTATTATACAGTCCTTCCCCAAACACTCCACTCCTGGGCCCTCTTCAGTGTCCCTACCAGGGAAGGAAATTTCTTGGTGAGTAAGAGAGCTGGCACAAAAGCCCTCCCACCAGTTTAGCTGTAAGGCCATAGGTTTGAGGAAGCAGCAATACTCTCACTGAAGCTCTCTTACAGGTTGTCCAGGTGCTGCCTAAAAGTGGGACTACAGAAAAAATATTTAGCATCTTTCCTCATGCGAGGGATGTGGAGTTATGGCTTGCTGAACTAAACTGTGGAGAGCAGAACCACAGATTAAGTAACAGTGATTTCTAATACAAAGTGAACAGACTAAATACACATTCTTCCACATCAAAGCGTAAAGAGTGAATTTTACTTTAGTTATACAAAGATGTACCCTTGAACACTCACCGTTTTTATTTCAGTCAGTGGACTACATACCAAATTAGAGGCATATTTATAAAATTGTTCAGAAATCAGGAAAAGATTTGTTATAAGAAAAAAACCCTGTATAATTTTAAGAGTTCTGTCGCCACGTAATTTTTAAAATATAAATAAAAGAATGTTAATTGTGAGATCTAATAACTTTATTTTGGCTGTCTTAAATAGCCAGAAGTAGTAAACAAGTTTTGAAGATACTTCTGAGGTGCTGAAGGAAGAGTATGCCCACACATTCAAATTTTTTCCAACTACTTTAATAAAGTATGTTTCTCCCTGTGAATGATTACATCTGAGTAAAAGTTATTGCTTCTGTCCACTAGAGGTTACTACCCTTCTATTAAAAAAGGTAGCAGGGACTACTTTTCTTAGCAAGATTAAGACACATTCACTTTTTAACAACGTTTTTGCAAAATGCAGGAATAAGTGAAATGAACAAGACTCCTCTAGTTAGTTCTGTCTTTCAAAAGTTTTAAAAATGGTTAATTTACCCCGAAAATTTCTTTGTAATGGGAAAAGTAATTTTTCTAATTCTACATATTTTTCATTAGAGTTTATTAAAGTTAGTGCTTTCAGATTGCAAGCTGAGAAAGCACACTCCAAATTCCATGATCTAAACAATAGGCTATTTAGCACAGGGAGAGCTTCTCTGCTCTATTCCTCGCTTACTTCTATTTATATTTACATTGCCTGTTGTGCAGAATGGGGTCTCTTAACTCCTCCTGGTTTACCTTTAAAAAAAAAAAGCACAAAACTAATCTCCTGATAGACTTTTCATCACTACTAAGATGTTTTTCTTTCTGGGTTTTATTTCAGCTCTGATTGTTCTTTACCACTCCTGCCCTGATGTTAAACTATGTGTTACCATCAAGTGTCACATTATGTACATGTATTTCTGACTGCTGCTAATTCTTCTTTTTTTTTTTTTTTTAAAAATGCAGTTTCTTATTAGCTTGAGAAGAAATGTGCTGACAGATGTACTTCAAAACTCTATTAATTACATCATTCACTCACCATGTGTATTTGACAAATTGGGAGGGCTTTATTTTTATGTTAGAGAGCATGCACTAAATGCATACCTTCAAATCCTTTAGTGAGAGACTAGAAGAGCTGGAATTAATAATTCAGTATTTATATGTGATGTCCTCAGTTAGAAATAGCTCAAATTGCTTTCTTGATGTCATTATGTTGGTAGCAACTTCGATAAAGTGAAGCACAAACTATGAATTCAGTAGAAGTGTTTTTCAGTTCTTGCCCCAAAACCCAGCTCTTGAACAACTCACATAGACTTTCAATATGAAGTTTGAACTAAGAACCCCGCATGACCCATGGTAATAGTTGTCCTGGTTAAATCAAATATTGCTACATTCACATTCCTTTGCAATCTCTCTGATCTAAAGAAAGCATTGCGAAAAGGAAGTGCAAATTCAGGCAAACTTTCTTTTCAAATGCCAGGACTTTTCTGGACTTCTTTGCAAACAAATTAGACTTCATTAGTTGCTTTGGAGCAGTATTTATTATAAGTATATATTAAAAAGATAATACATTTCGTGAATGCCCTGATTTTTCAGTTTTTCAAAGTAAAATCCATCAGATGTTTTGATTAATAAGGTCTTCAAAATCTTCACCTAAATTTACAAACAACCAGAACCGAGCAAAGACACACTAGCTTAAAAGCACATAGCCCCCTTTCTGCAAGTCTATGTAAAGGAACCCAGACAGAAAGCAAAAAAATTAAAATTACTGAACATACATTAAACAATGTAAATACAATATCAAGAAAACTAAATCGAACAGAGAAGCAGAAAATACCAGTGGCTTCTGAAAAGATACTCAGAAAACTAGCTACCTCTTTCAACATGTACGAAAGCATACCTGTATACCTTTATCTCATTCAATGGAATAGAAACAGTCTGTCAGTTAACAGATACTTTATAAGCTTCTCAGTCAATTTAGTAATCATTCCTCTTTCTCAGATTATCTCACAGATTATTCCAGACTGAAAGAAATGCATGTTTATTGAATATTTGCTATTTTAATCTACCAGCTATTTACAGGTTTTAGATGTTAGAACAAACAAACATAATTGAGACAAATAAGTTGTCTCCTCTAGTTCTAGGGATACTAACCATCACAAAAGTTGTGCAACAGATTAGTAACAGCAGTAGCTATTTAAATAAATAGGTGAAATAATACCTATGACAGGACACTAAATACTAAAGGTACTAAATACTGCCAGAAGAAATCTCAATTATCATTGTCAGAAGTTCACTAAAATCAGCTACAATGCAAACATTTTATTTACATATTGGTTTTGTTACTGTCTTCACACACACATTAAGAAAGGGGGTATTTTTCTCACATTAAAGCTTACCTCTTTCTGCAGTACAATATATCCAACATAAGAACAGAGCTGTATAGCCCAGGAATGACATCCTAGAGATTCAGAAACTCAGCAAACACATTTAGTATCGTAGCCTACGTTTCTTTATTACTTTGTGTTATTTCGGCTCCTATTTTACTCACTAACTGCTCCAGAGACTGACCTTGTAAAGTATTTATACTCTGATTTCAGCAGTCACTTCCCCTATCCTCTTGCCAACACAAGTGTGGGGTTTTTTTGTTTGTTTTTTTGTTTGTTTTTTTTTTTTTTTCCACTCCAAACTTTGCAAAACGACTACTACATAAATGTCTGGCAATTTTAGTTGACACAGTTCTTCCCTGTGGTCTGCTTGTTTTTACATTGTACCTATTTTTTTTTTCTTATTAACGCTTTCCATACTTAGATAAGGTTATTTCTTTTGGTATCCAAAAGAATTTGCACAAATAAATTATTTTGTGATTCCTTGTGTCTTACATGCTTAGTTAAAACCCAGAAATTCATACTAAATGTGTGTGAAAATGAACTTCTCTACTATATGCATATCATTCAAGATCTATGTTGAAAACAACTGAAATTAAAAGACAAAAATACAAACTGACTTACTAACCCACTGGCTCTTGTACAAGACAACTAACTAGCCAGTGCAAAGGAAATGTACTTGATCAAATACTTCATGAAGTAAACCTAGGTGATGTTGAAACACTTGTTTCAGTATCACATGAGAAATGATGAAGATATGAATGAATTGTAAGATGGATAATGAACTATCCAAAGCAAAGTAATAAACACTGTGCTAAAGAACTGTGTGTCAAACTGGGCTAACAGAGAACTCCTCATGGATTCATGTAAGCAAGAGTCTTATTAATATCTTCATTAAATGTCTTGGCTTTATAAGAAGTACACTCCAGTTGAAATGTGGATCATATGAAGAAAAATATTTGATATTGAAATTTAGGGAAAAAAATATAGGAGTACAAACTACTCTCAGGAGTTGGACACAAAACAGCTGCACACCAGATACCCCATAGTGGTGATGTCTGACTGGCATGGAGTATACACAGATCAATCTTGTGTATGCTCCAAAAGATCACTTAACATACCCTTAAAATCAATAGCTTAGTTATCCTACTGATGTAGGATAAAACCCAGTCTCTTCAGACAACACATCTCAAGTCAAGTCTGAATTCCAAAGCAGTTAAAACTTTTTTCTTCTCAAAATGCAGCTGGAATTATTTTTTTTTTCTTTTGTTTTTAACCTGGGCTGTTTTTTCAGTTACCAGTTCTAAGGAATGGTCTTAGTGAAAATTGGCATTCACCTGTTTCACCTACAAGAACTCCTCCAGAGAGCATTACATTTCTTCCTTTCCCTCTCCCTTTCTCTTGCCAAGTGACTCATATGTGGAGAATGAACACTCACTCTGCTCCATGACCCTGTGATGATCGGTCTACATCCATTTTGCAGGTACTGGTGCATACCTGATCAGTAAAAATAATTTTTGCACCTGTCTAAGTTGAGTTGTAAGAAACAGCTCCTCACACAACTTCACTGCCCAGATCTTTAATTCCTGTTGTGATAGAGAACAGTGTGCTGCTGCAGATAGCAGTGCTCTAATGGCACTAAGACAGTTGCACTTGTCTTCTTCGCACCAGTCTTACTGCATTACTATATGTGCCTGCATGCTGTTGTACCAGTGGACTGCTGGGTGCAAAAGTGCACTTTGCAGTGTTGAGGAACTTAGGATGGTTTAACCTTCACTGCCACAGCAGTGGTATTAACTGCTTTTCAAATGTAGCAGTGTTACTGCTGCTTTCCAATTCCTTAACTGCTGCAGGAAGCTCAAAGAACGGGAAAAACATTGAGGCAGAGTGCGAGGAGGCACTCAGATTGCAACCCAGAGACAGTGGCTCAAACCAATTAGCTGTAAAAATCCATGCTGCGGGCATGGGTCCTGTAATTTCTCAATTTTTTAGTGTTGTATCTTCTGATGTCATGAAGCTCAAAGTGGTTCAGGCTTTATCAAACTGCTTTTTGGGTTATTAAACTACTTGCCAAATCATTACAGGCTTGAAACACAGTCAAAGATACTTTCAGCTACAACTGAACCAAAACTGGAACTGAATTGACAGTTTTCTATAAATTTCCTGACTGTTCTCCATGAATACAGGCAATGTTAAAACTATTTAAGCTAAAATATAACATCAGCACACAAGAACAGATAGGTATGAACTTCCTATGAATAAATTTTAGCTGAAAACTAGAAGAGTTACCTAAGTAGTGAGGCTTTGAAGTAATCTTTGTATAGGCATAATGTAGGCCTGTACAAAGAAACCATCTTTGATCACAAAGCAAGGGAGCAGACTCAGTTCTTTCCAGTCTTGTGGTTGTGGTCATGTTAAGTCACTGATTAAATAAACTTATCCTAACTAAGTGGAAATAAAATCAGGAACTTACATCATTCTTTCCTTCTTCACCTCTTTCATGGGCTATCAGCTGATTCAAAAACTAATGTCTTTAACCATGTCTGACTGTCATCTCCAGCCTCTAACAAAGCAGAGTGCATATGGAAACTGTACTCAGGATCTCTAAGGCACGCAGAAAAAGTAATCTGTACAGTACCCTTACCTCATATTGAGAAGAAAGCCAGAAACATCTAAGTAGTTAGGCAACCAAAGGCAGCTGGATTATACCTATGGAAGCAGAGCGTGTGACCACACTCAAATATTGCTGTGGGCACAGCCAGACAGCCAAAATATCACCACATATTTGCTGTACTAGCAAAACTGAATGTCAAGATAGAGGTTCATAGGAAAGTTCAGGTTGGAAGGGATGTCAGGAAGTTATCTTGTCCAAAACTCCTGCAGCCCCCTCCTTACTTCTCTGAGAACTGAAAACTATCGTTTTGTGATCACTCTGCCCAAGACGGCTTTCAATCATCACATCACCCACAAGTCCTTCTCTGTTCATAAACAGCAGGTCTAGTGGGGTGCCTTCCCTAGTTGTCTCACTTACCAGCTGTGTCAGGAAGTTATCTTCCACACACTCCAGGAACCTCCTGGACTGTTTCCTCTCTGTTGTATTCTAAAACTATTTGTACCACACTTCTGATTACTCTTGTTTAAGTACCATCTCACTCTCCTGCCTTGGTGCTCTGTATTCAAAAGCGTAAAGAAAATTACTTGAAAACGTGATCTTCACAAAAAAAAAAGATGCTCTCCTATATAAAAGGAGCTGTCAGTATCTCTAGTTTTAAATTAAGTCCTCCTACTCACAGCCAAGCAGGGATTTACTGGAAGGCAATTCAGAGGTTATCACCATTTCCCACCAGCTCGCTCTCCCCTGCTGCAGTGCTGCTATTCCTCTTGTCCCTACAGTTTTTTTCCAGGTCACCACAGACGTCAGAGGACTGTGATGCACTGTGACCACGGGTAGCCCTGAAGTGGATGTTGTTTGGTTTTGGAACTGTGCTATGATGATTTAGCATGTAAGAATACATAGATCAGGTCATATTTCATGCCCTGTGTCTGAAACAGACTTATAAGGATCACGCCAGCAGTAGAGTCACGCTCACCGGGCTTTGGAAAACATGCCCTCTACCTACCAAGATTTCAGTTTAATTAGAAACATGACAAAAACCCCAAAATCACCTCCAGTTTCTTTTAATCCTTTCAGAGGAATTATCAAAATGGAGATTCTTCATATTTCTCCTTCTGCCCTAGCTTTGCAGCTTTACCGTGACCTTAAAACTGTTCTCACTTTGGACTATTTCAGTCTGTTACTGTTTCTGAATCATTATCAAACCTTTTGTGCCAGCAGAACAGTCTGCTGCTCCACAGCCATTTAAAAAATAGGCACCAAATAGAATGATAGGAGGACTCCAAGAATGCTTTTTCCCCGAAGTGTAAATAATTCCAAACATTGCAACATTGTACTCTGGAACATGTATCAGACAGTAAATGAAGAGATATGTAAAATCAGAATGCAAAATGCACAACAAAAAGTAAATAGGATCATTAAAGTTTTAAAGGTATGTAAGAATAGCAATATTTGTTTGGAAATAAATACTTCATTTGGAAAAAACACATGGAGCAGTCTGGAGCTTGTGCTGCAACTTATAGAAAATTATGATTATAATTTTTTAAAAAGTTTCATTATGTATTAGGACTATTCTCCCAACGGCTGTGCTTTCTTAAAGGACAGTTAAAATTATAATCAGCTATTCCTGTTACTATTCCAGCACATAACACAGCTACCCAGCAATGAGGTGACATAAGTATTTCTTTCTGCAGAAACACTGCAGAAATTTACTGGACAACATAATTACTATTTATGCTATGGTAGTACTCAGACTCTCTCCCCGCCCCCAGACTGTACTGAAAGATTCAGAACGAACCAAAAATGGGCCTCATCCCTAGCAGCCAAGAATCTAGTAAGCTGTAACAAATGTAAACTAACAAACAAAAAAGGGGACAAAACCGATATGCTCATGTTGACCTAACTCACTAGCAAGTTCTTTTTAAGAAAAGGATGTGAAAGAGAAGAGTGGCATTGCAGTGGCAACTCCTTTGCAGCAAGGGAGAAGTAAGAAAATGATGACGCTTTCAAATTATAATGTTTGGGAATGGAGAGTTTAGGGAAAGATTCAAGACAAACTTAATCAGCTGAACAGGAAATGACACAAAAGAATAAGACAAAATTCAGGCAACCCTTAGAATTGAAATGGAAATAAGTAGTTGATCTTTGATCTAACAGATATGGTGTTATGGCCACATCACACTGATACAGTTTTTAATCATATCCTCCATATCACTGAATAACAGTTTTGTATCATGGTAGGCAAAGAAGGAGAGTTCTCAAAATACACCTCTCACCAGTTTTTGCTATTGGTGATTTAGCCTCTCGGATCCATTCAGACTGCTGGATGTTGTGACTCAGTCCAGCACACCCAATTTTAGTCCTATAAAGCACCTTTGTCCTGCACTTCAGATTTGAGATTGCTTTTTGAGTTGATGGTCCGAAAACAAGGAAAAAAAAAGATACTGTCAGGTTTCTTAAAAAAAATAAAAAATGTTGTCTTATAACTGAGGAGTATACCTTTTTCAACACTGAAACTACTTTCTGAATACACTATTTGTCAGCAAGGACTCTTCAATTCAGAATTTTGTCTGGGCACAATTTAACAGATGTCATTATGCTGCAGACTATTTTGGAAGTGAAATTGCAGCTAAAGTGAATCAAATCTTGTTTAAGTATAGTTTACTAATCTAAACCTCAATTTTGTGAACTGTGAATGCTGAGTCTGTAAATATTCTATACAGCTAGCAAAATTGCAGAACTACCTCGTGCGCTTTCCAATGCTGTCAGTACTCTAGTCCCCCATTCTAGTCTTAAACCCAAAAACCACACAGAGATGTTCCAGTGAGAATGGATCGACTTGCAGAAATGTGAGAGTTCCAAAAGCTCTCATTAGTGACATAAACATCCAGATACTTTTTAATTATGGGGAAAAAAAAAAAAAATTGAGCACCTGAGAAAGAGCCTCAAAATGAGCTTGAGTTTTATTAATCTATTTTTTCAGTCAATCAATTTTTCAGCCTGCCTACCCCTTTACTAGTACCAACATACAAATAGCAGAAAGCATGTAAAACTCTGCAAAGAAGGTATTTCCACTCACTGTTTTTCACTGCAGCCTAGACTGCTCCTTACAGTCAGTGTCTTATGTATGTCTGCTTAGTAACTGAATCCCATTCAGACAACGTTAGTCACATTACAGACTGTTTAAAAGGATTTAGCGTGCATTTGCTTCATAAATGCCCCATCCTTCACCTTTTGTTTTAAAAGTTTATCTTTACCAGTGTTCTTTCTTAACCCAACCACAATCTCATAATATTTAGGAGAATAAACACAATAGTTAGGATGATAATCTTATCAGCTGGGGACAATAACTCTGAGTCGTGATATACAATTGAAAAGTAATGGAGGGAACAGGAGTAAGAACTGTGTCTGGTAGGACTATTGCAGCACCACAATGCAGAGGACCATTAGCACTTCAAGAGGGTAAAACTCAGGTTTATCATGGGCAAGATTCTTCTCTAACTCCTTGCAGTCACGTTTGGCTTTGATTTACCTGAATAATTTTAGGTATCAATACCAACAGCAAAGAATGTCCCAGTGAGTGTCAAAAATTAAACTGATTAATAATAAAGAAAAACTTACAAGCTTTTTTTGAGAAAAATATCAAAAATTAACCCAATAATGTGATTTACTTTATTACAGTAAAATGCATAATTCAGATGTAGATAGAGGGGCGGAACATCTGGAATTAAGAACAGTATCAATAACCTGTGTATATACACTGCAACTGTTCAAATAGTCCAGAAGCAATTTGCATTGTGCCAGCCTGTTTTGCCTATATGCCACCACAAATTTAAGTAACCTAAAAAGGAAACCTAAATAAGTTTTTTCTGTACTTCAGTATGATCCAAGATTTATATCCAATCACTAACAATAAACTCAGTACCACAGTTCTTAACCCCTCTCTCTCCCAGACTTCAGAGTTAAGTACTTGGAAAGTTACCCACCTGTATGTAGCCAGTTTAAAAAAAAAAAAAAAAAAAAAAAAAAAAAGAGATAAAAGTCTATTTTCAGTCCCCGAAAATAGCATCTGTGCCCCAGACACAGATGCTTCTGACACTTCTCAGGGCCAGAATCAGCCCAGAAGTACAAACCTACACTGTTCTTCAAAAGACCTAAGCGTGGCTCACAGCTTTTCTTTAACACACCAACACAGCAGAAGGAATGCCTAGCTGGAGCAAAGTGACCCAGTATAATAGTTCATATATAACAGCATCTGTCTCCAAGCAGATGATTCAGCGTCACCTCAGCTTGACAACATCATTTCCCAGGTGTTTAGAGCTGCTGTTCAAAATACTAGGTTTAGCTAACTAAAATCCCATCTCTGTCCAATTTCATATACCTAGAGCTTTTCAGAGAGACCAGGCCTCATACTGTCCAGACATGTAACAACACAGCTAATTTTATATTGCAAAGAGTTTATATTACTTAGGATTAAGCTTCTGTATAAATTGCATGACTACAGTCTCAGTTATGAGTTTGCTTTCCATTAGCTCTAGCAACCTGTAAATACTTGAGCAGTTTACCAGTCAGCTATTACCATTCTGAAACGCATTTCTGTGGTAGAAAAAGTGCAAAAGCTTCTACTGCTACTTAGCTCCTCAAATATGAAAACGTTAACTTAATCAATTAAGGCAGAAAAATTAATGAGGCTGCTAGAAGATAAAGTAGAAACACCACTAGTTTCCCAACTGATCTGATTCAAAGACTTCAGAAAAGGACTACTGTTAGCCTATCTACTTTTATAACAAACCATTATCATATACAGGCTTCACCCCACCTCAAGTTTTGGCAAGATGAGAAGATACCCAGACAGAGAGGAGATGATGTTTTCTTAAACTAGACAGCCTGTTCAACTGGAGAAGCAGCCAAGAAAGAAGAAAATGGCTGCATATAGCAAATATTCCAGAGAAGAAAGATCCTGGACTTTTTAAAAATTTTTTTCAATTAGACTTTTAGAGAGCTCTGGCCTCAGAGCACAGCATGGTAAAACTGGCAAGAATGTGGCAGGGGGATAATTCACTATTTTATTAATTTCCCATATCAGCCAAACCAAAGAGTGAGTTACCTTTGAACTCTTGCCACATACGTGCATCTGTTTTGCTTCACTTAACAAGGCTCTCCGAGAAAGCACGTTGTGAACGCTGAATGCAGCAAGCTGTGAAAAAGGGTAAGCATCATACCACAGTGATCCCGACATTTTACAGGACCTGGGATACAACATTGCATCTCTCGATAAAGAAACAGTAATCAGAGATGCTATGTTTAAGAACTCTGTGCTGAAGAAGCAAGGAAAAATGCATTGTCTGTAACAAAGCAGAGATAAGTCCTGAACCGGACTACCTGTTGGTTACCTGTAGAAATCTTTCCATCACAGGATGAAGCTCAGAGCTGGATTCTCAGCAGGGAACATTATTATGTGATACACTCCAGGCTGCTATACTTCAGCTGATACCGTATATGCCATATCAGCTTTTAACTAGCTTACCTTCTGCACAGAAATCCAACTGCATAGAAAATAGAAGGTTCACTCTTCAATACACAGTATGAGTGCATGCACCTAATAAAATATGTGATATTTAAACCACATTTAGGAAAGAACTTCTCATTTATCACTCAGCCCCCGATCCAGCAAAATCTAAATCTAGAAACTGCACTGTTAAGACTGTGCATGACTTCATTCTAGGAAAGGAATACTACAACTGAATAGTTCGGGTAAAGACTTAATCTGGGAAGGCAAATCATGACAGGCTGCAAAAATGTAGTAATATTTATGTTCACCAGAACTGGGGCATAGGTGCTAAGTACGACGGTCTAGATTACAGTGGATGTTTAAGAGCAAATCTGAAAAACAGTATTCACTATTTCAATTTGGTGACAGTGAATTCAAACAAATCATCCTATCTGTAATATGTGCTTCATCAGTCACATAAGAAATTCAAGTACTTCCTAGAACATCTCACTTTCAGGCATTGTCCACAAATTCCAATCACTGGAACAATTCAACTTCCCCCCGTTTTTACAGGGCCTGTACCACCCCACCTGATACGTACCAACCCCCAATTAATTAGAAATGGCAAGTGACCAACGGCTTACCACGTTGGCACCTGAGATTTCAGAAGAGTTAGCACAAAACAGGGTCAGACATATGCCACTAACCAGCTATGCGTGACTGGAGATGAGCAAGAGGCAAAGTTACGACAGACCCATGTACGCTCAGATGACCTACCGTCAGTAACATGGGGTGTGCGCTGAGGCTGCCTATAGCTCCCCAAGATAAAACACCTCACGTTTTCAAATGTCGGGGCCCACACAGAACTACTTCTGCGGAAGCCCCAAGCGGTAGAAAGAGGTTGCTGGCTGAAGGAGGCAGGCGTGCGGGAGAGCCCCACGGTCGCCCCCAGGGGAGGGGCTGGTGCTCGGGGTGCTCTGCGGCTGCCCCCGCCCAGCGCCGTTCTGCATGCCCGGAGCGGGCACTGCACGGCGCCGCCCTCACGGGGCCGCCGGCCCTGCCGCGGCGTGCGGGGACACGCGGGGCACCCGAGACCGGCCGCGACCGAAGAACTGTCCCCCTGAGGGGGCAGGCGCGCCCCTCCCCTCCCCTCCCGCCCGCCGGGCCCGCGGAGCGAGGCGAGCGCGGCAGGCGCCGGGGTGTCTGGGCGGCGGCCCCGGCCCCGCTGCCGCCCCGAGGAGCGCGGAGCCGCCGTCCCGGGCGCTAACGAGGGGTCTCCCGCCGGGCGGCCGGCAGCTGGGAGCGCGTTAATTCCCGCCACCCCCCGTTGGTTCTCCCGCCCGCGGCGGCCCCGCGCCTGGCGCCGGGCAGCTCTTTGTTGTCAACCGCGGCGGGCGGAGCGCGCGCGTTCGCGCTCGGCCGGGGGGCGGGCACGCGCCGCCGAGGCCACCGCCCGCCGGCACCTGCCTCCCCCGGGGCGGGCCGCGCCGGGCCGGGCCCCCCGCGGCGCGGGGCGGAACTTTTAACGCGGGGCCCGCCGCTCCCCGTGGCCGCCGGCGGACAGCGCCCCCCCCCCCCCCCCCCCCCCCCGGCCCCGCCGCCTTTGTGCGCAGCCCCCGCGCTCGCCCGGGGATCAGCCCGCTCCGCGCCGCTGCCCGCCCCCCGCCCCTCCTGCCTCGGTGGGTGGGGGGCGAGTGCCCCCCCCCTGGGGAGCGGCGGCGGGTGTTCCCCTCCGCCGGGCAGGATGGTGGACCTGGACAGCGAGGTGCCTCCGCTCCCCCCGCGGTACCGGTTTCGGGACTTGCTGCTGGGCGACCAGGGCTGGCAGAGCGACGACAGGTGAGCGCGCCGGTCCGCGGGCGCGGGGGGAGAGCCGCGGCGACAGGCCGGGAGGGAGCGGGGGGTGCTCCGCGGGCGGAGAGGGGCGGCGCGGACCCCGCGGAGGGTCCGTACCTGGGGCCCGAGCTCCGGGCGGCCCCGCGGCTGGCAGGCCAGAGGCACGCACCGCTCGCGGCGGGGCAGCCCCGGTGAGAAACTTTCCGGGGAAGGGGATGCGGCGGCCGCCGAGGGGCCCCGCCCCGCAGCCGGCGGCCGGTCGGGGCTGGCGCTCCCCAGCAAGGCGGGGGGCATCCCGCAGCCTGCGGGGCGCCCCCGCCGCTGCAGAAGGGCAGTAGCCCTCCTCCCGCGGCTGCGGGGGGAGGAAGGGTAGGACAGGTGCGGTACCGTCTCCGGATGATACGTGCACTGAGGGGAAACCCCGAACAAAACACGCCTTTGCCGCTTGTCAAAGGTTAACTGCGGGGTCTCTGGGTGTTTTTATTGTCCGGCATGCATGCTTCTTTACATGCAGTTTCTTTTCATGCTAGGATCCTAGGCTTGGCTGTAACTAACATTAATTTATTCCATTATGAATTATTTCAAGAACTGTCAGCATCTTTAACCAAGAGAAAAAGGTATCTGTTTGTCTCGAATCGAATAATGTCTTTAAAATTAAAAAAAAAAATCCCTTATATTGAAACAAATAAACCAGGAATGTGTGCTAAATTTCAAAATGCTAGATAAGCAGTATTTATGAACACCCAACAGCACCGTGCCACTCTATTTGACCATACGACATGGTGTGTCAGTAGGCTGTGACACGATCCCATCCTGCAAAATTATGTGTGAGACCCACTTTGTAGTAACAACTTAATGTGGTCAAATGACAAAAGAAATATTGTCCAGTTATGTGTGATGGTGTATAGGATCGATTTTAATTCAATCTCTTTGCATTGTCAGAATGAGTCTTCAAATCAGCGGTCAGAAACTTTGATTTAAATTCTGGTCTACGTCGTTTAGATTTTAACTACTTTCCTAAAGAAAGATGGGTCCTCACTGATAGGTAACCACAAGATTGTGCAGATATGTAACTAATTATTGCCTTTTCTTAGGGGAATATGCTATACATTGAAGCAATTAAATGATATTTATTCAGACAGTTATGAAATGGTGAATGGCATCTTAAGATAGTCACAAAAAATGAATGTTGTTGTTGAAAATGATAGTATTGTAGTTACATAATGGAGAGTTAAAGAGTATGCTTATCAAAGCATGGATTTATAGTTTAAAAATAATTAAACCATAAGCATATTCTGTATTTATAACTTCTGATCACAGCATTCTTTGAAATTTTAGAGACGTAGAACTTAGCATCTTATACCTACATTTTATTTTCTACTGGAATAGTAAAAAAACCCCGCAACCTTTCTTACTTCACCAACTTTATTGAGCTAGGGTTTTGATGGCTAAAATTGTCAAAATATTATCTATATACCTTTTTGGAGCACTCTGTGGCTTAACACTTTTTCCAGCTGTAGTTTAAACTTCTGTCAAGCACTTCTCTGATACCAGTCGTTTGACTTGAACTTTATAAAGTTACCTTCTATGGAAGAAGCGTGATCTGGTCTCAGATAGGAAGTAGTGTATAAGCAACTGCACAAACCATAGCATCCATTTAGCTGTAGAAATGTCTATATGCACTTAACAAAATGAAAATAAATCATCCTTAAAAAATATTGATAGCAGAATTATAGCATAACAGTATTATAAAGGATGGTTATTGTTGGAAAATTGTAGCAAAATATTAGTGGAAAATGAATAGTTTTAATTATTTCATTAATATTCATACAAGCATTACAAGAAAGATCTCTGGCACATCTGAAATATAAAATATGAATCCAGGACTGAAAATCGTTAGTGGAAATGGCTTTCTAGATCTTCAAGTGTTGTCCTGTTGCTGTGACCAGACACAGCCGCACTGTTGCAGGAAGGCTGTGCAGTTGTTTTCCCACAGTGCAATCAGGATTGTGCTTTATATGAGGCCATGATAGCAGCACTCTCTCCTCCAGCTCTGCAAGTTACCATAGCAGTCTCTTTTGATACTAGCTTTCCAGTAACTGAACAAAGTCTATTCGTAAAAAATCTTGAGTATTGTCTTTTGTTTGTCTACCTTACAATAAATAGGGTCCTGTCCAGACTCCTGTTTTTCTGTACTGGAGGATATCACTTTTAATTCTGAAATACTAATCCAGTCCCATGTTGCTGGTATTTTTCTACTATCCATTATAGAAGAAGCATACGTATTCTGCATAGGAATATTGTCAAATGGAATATTTAGAATATTAGACGTAACTTTCAGGAAATATTTAATGAGAAAGACTGCAGACCTGTGAGGACCCTGAGATCAGCTGCTTATTAGTTAGTAAGGAGTAGTATTACACAAGTATATCTTATTTTTAATTGATTGCTTTTTTGTCTTTGCACCCTTACGTAAACGGCTCAAGTTTGGTTTTGGTGAAGCACATCTTTTTTGTTCTAATTAATGTGCGATACAGATTTTGCAAGAGGTGTTGCTTGTAACCCCTTCAGTTGAAAGGACATTAACTATGAATGGAATATCTGAACACTAAAATACAGTTGAAGTAGCCTTACAGTATGGCTACGCAATGGCAAGTGATCAAGGTAGTTCCTTTTAGGAGGTTATTGGCCCTTTGCTGAGATGCTGGAAATAATCTTATGAATATTTCCAGTTCACTGCAACTTCTTAATTCCACTTGCTTTTGACTCTGGTAGTCTGATTTGTATCAAGGGTTTTCCATCTGTGTGGTATGGCAACTTCAGGTCTGTTACCAGCTGAATGCTTTGTCTTCTTAGTCCCATTCCCTTTTTGATCTTCTCAGTCTGTTCATCCCTGAGGTCTCTCTTTTCTCCTTCCATTCTGCCCTTTCTGGAAAAAATGCTCGCTTTTTGCTGGCTGGGAGGTATATGTTCCATCTCTGTGTTTTCAGATGCTTGTTTATTCTTCAAAGTGGAGAGGAGATTAAATTAATTCCTCTCATCTGCCACAAACCACCCTGGATTCTGTGTCACCAAATCACAGTTTCAATAGTATAGTTTGCCAGTAAGTCATATGGTAGTATTTAATAATAAATATGATTGAAAAGATATAGACCTCTCCTCTTTTTTTCTGAAAGATACGTTTCTGATATAAGCATAGTGCCCAATTTTGAAACCTTATTGGTTATGGTTTTTTAGGAGAAGAGTTTGATGACCTATTTCTTTTAAATGATCCTGTTAATCTATGAAATGCACACATGCTAAAATGTTTAGCTGAATGTAACACGACTCTGATTTGGGATTTTTTTTCTTAGACCCGTACCTGTTTGGAGTCAGATTTCTAATCTTCATTTTTTTTCTCAAGGACTTCTGTGGTAGAGCCTCTCTCAGGCTTCTTTCCTTTTTTTGGTGTCTAGCTCATGGTCCATTTCTTACCTATACTTCTCCAATACAGTAATATCCATCTCACTGTTTTTGCATTTGTCTCCCCCAAAAATAATTCTACTTGCATAGCTTAGATTCCTAACTGACCTTGCAGTTGGCTTCAGTAACGGATGGGTTCTGGGCTGACATATTCCAGAAACCACCAAATTGGATTGTGCATTATTTTTCATAGAAGATGTTGCTGTGTGAAGAAGAACATGGTGAATCTTTGGCAAATGCATTTGTTCAGTAAATAAACTATTTTGAATAATTTATTAATATTCTTGAATTTGCTGCGCAATTTTTCCTGAAAAAATAATTGGTTGTTAAAACCAGTTTTAGTTTTTGAAGAGCTAGATTTTCGAAGGACCTGGTTCCCTTTGAAAACTGTGGAGATGAAGCTTAATGCTTACAGTACACACATTTTATATGGAATAGTTAAAATAAACATTTACTCAGAGAGATAATTCTGAATAAAAACTTGTTTTCCTGTCACTATAAAAAAATTTTAAATATTGTCTGGATCAATTTGAAAAGCTTCTGCAGGACAGCATGTAAAAGATCAGCCTGGTGTCTGGAGCATGTGTGTGTCAAGTGGGTGATTTCTGTGGCAGGTAGGGTAGTGTAACAGGTTTCTTCTGGCCACAAATATCTCAGTCACTGGACTGAGGGTAAAGAGAAGATTAGGTCATTGACTTCTTCACTAATTCTGTAAGTAACTGCTGTTATCCCTTTGTGCATCTCACATTTTGCTTTCGTTATTGAAAGTATCTGAAACTGAAATAAACTGTTTTGATTTGCTGAGATGTTTCTTGACCATCATAATGCAATTTGTCTTTAAGTTTGGCATCTGGAGAAGGGAGCAAAAATAAAGGGGAAACTCAGTGATTAACACAAGTTATTCACCTGTTAATTCAGTGAGGTTCCACTGAATCATGATTGTAACAGTAAATTATGAAATAAAACATTTCATAAACCCACTGATGATCAATCCTTAGTCTTACCAGCTGTGTTGAAGAGCAACAAAAATAAAAGTAGAAAATACTGTACCTAGTGAAGACCTGACATGTTTAAATCTGGTAAATAATTTGCTTCAGAGGAGGGGAGAAAAGAGGGTATTTATTTTCGGTTCCCATGCAGGTTTTGGAAAGATACAATGAAGACATTATTCATGAAAGAAAATGTTTCTTGTGTACATATATAGTTACCATGTACTTCAAAATAACCAAAACACAGGACACTAGAGATGCAAAGAAAGAATTCTAAGTTAAAAATAAGAAGGCATTTACATTCTGTCGATATCACTGCTTTTTTAGTAAGGTCAGTCATATAAATTCAGTGCTTGAGTATCTTGCAGAGCACAATTTACCTCACATTTCTTAAACCATTTATGTACAGACAGCTAGTCCATTCTTTAGAAGCTTATAAAGGTATTAAAGCTTCATTTGTTTTAGTACATTCAAGTAAGCCAGGAATGTTTCCCACCATTGAAGCATGACTGCTTATACTAGTGAGCTGTTCTAATTTTCCTTTGCATGCTTTGGCCATAGCCAGCTTGCCAGAACTGTCTTGAACAGCGCACTGCCCAGGAATGATGTTGTAGTTTGAACCCAGAGGGCCACTGAGGACCACACAGCACTCACTTCTCTCCCCTCAGGGATGGGGAGGTGAAAATACAACAAAAGGCTCCAAGGGACAGGGCACAAGGACAGGGAGGTATGACTCACCCATCATGGTCATGGGCAAAAGATAGACTCTATTGAGGAAGAAAACATCAGTTTAATTTGAACAGCACCACCACTTAATTTATCAATCAGTAGGACAGTGAGATATACAACCACATCTTAAAAACATCTTCAGACATCTTCCCCCCATCCCTCCCTTCTTCCCAGGCTCATTTTTTCTCCCCATTTTTCTACCTCAGGAATGGGGTTTGTGGTCAGTTTGTCACCTGTTGTCTCTGCCATTCCTTCCTCTTTAGGGGAACGACTCTCACACTCTTCTCCTGCCCCAGTGTGGGGTCCCTCACACAGGAGACAGTCCTCCACAAACTTCTCTAACATGAGTCCTTCCTACAGGGCTGCAGTTTTTCAAGAACTGCTCCAGCATTGGTCCCTCCCACGGGGTGCAGCCCTTCAGGAACAGACTGCTCCAGTGTAGGCTTCCCTCAGAGCCCTGGCCTCCTTCAGGCACAGCCCCCTGCTCTGGCGAAGGCTCTTCCACAGGCTGCCCGTTGGCATCTGCTTCACCAGTGACCTCCATGGGTGCAGGGACACAGCCTGTCCCCTCACCACGGGCTGCAGGGGGATCTCTGCTCTGGTACACTGCCCTGCCCTGCCCTCCCCCCCCCCGGCTTCCTTTTTTTCCACTGACCTCAGTGTTTGCAGAGGTATCTCCCTCAACTCCTCCTCCTCCTCTCAGGTTCCCTTTCTTAAATATGTTATGTCAGAGGTGCAGCTGCTGTCACTAATTGGCTCGGCCTTGGCCAGAGATGGGTCAGACTTGGAGCTGGGGGAGCTTCCAGAAGCTTCTCACAGGGGGCCAACCGCTGTAGCCCCTTCTGCTGCTAGCAAAACCCTGCCACACACAAACCCAACACAAATGGTTTGGCAGTTAAGAGTGTCCAGGGGAGAACTCCAAGCAGTTAAGTTGAAGGTAGTCTCCCAGTTTGGGAAGCTGAAACAGTTTTCTGATACCTATGTAGGCTGTTTTGTGCCATTTAATGTCAGTGCCTGGGAATGTGCCTGGGCCAATGTAACTTACTTAAAGATGTACCTAGAGAGGGTCAAAGTAATTTTACTGTGATGGTAACCTCTACACTTTAACATTACATGCTGCTTCTCCCATTTGTGCTGCTAGTTCCTCTCTTTCTGGTATTCTGTATTTCCTGCACAGTCCCACATTCAGATTTATGCGTATATGGTGGACAATAAGTGCAAATAGATATGCAGAGAGAGCTATTTGTAAAGCACAGACCTGCTTGTGCTTGGTGCCTTCCTTCCTGAAATATGCAGTATAGCCCTTATACATAGGCAATAAGCGTATTCTGTCCCAGAGTCCTTAAAAAGAAAAACACCAACTTGCTGTCAAAGAACTTTGATTTATTGGAATAATTCTTTTCCCACAACATTTTAGAGAAAGAAAAAGAGAAACAAACATATGGATGTGTTTAAAATATGCAGAGTGAGATTCATTTTATTAACTTCATAAAAACGTATATAGTATTTTTTGTTTTATATACCTTTTACGCTAAGTCCTTTTGGGTTAGGTAAGATTAAACACTATGTTGGGCTTCCTTTGGACCTCGCACATCAAGTTAAATTTTATCTATGCTGAATATTTCTAGCAATATTAATTAAGAGACCATGAAGTACACATTCCAGCATTGAATTGCTGTATTAATAGTCTGTCATATGAATAAGTAAATTGACAATCATAAATACTTATTTTATACTACTATTTCATTCTACTGATGGTTGAAGTTTAGCATTGTATACAGAGCTAATATGTTCTAGGTAAAATCACTATTATTGTGCTACTTCAAAATCATGTACATCAAGTGGAATAGAAAGTACAAAACATGAACATAGAAACCCAATATATTTTCCAACACCCACCCTCAGAACATCAGATTTCATAACTTTTCTATATGCTGTTGCAATAAGTGTTTACAATTTCATAGTCATGGAACAAAAATTTACATTTTCTGTTATAAACTGACTTCTTAAATTTGGCTAAGTCAGAATTTTATTTAGCAAGCGGCAACAAGCAAAACAGCGCTGGGCAGCCGGGGAGTCTCCTGCTCCAACAACGGCCCGCACCCCCAGGGCATTTTGTTTTAATCTTATACTACAAAGTGTTACATAGTCATTATACACTTATGCATATACATTACTTGAACCCGCCTACTCCCGCTTCGTATGGTAATTAGCTTATCAGTCTTTTACGCTTGCGCAGAAGCTGCTAAAAATACGGGTAAGGGTCTCCAAATGATGGGCGGTGGTCGTCTGGGATGAAGGCCGTAGGTCCTCCTCACAGTGTGCTTTTCGCCTTTCGCCTGGAACGTGATGATCCACTAAGTCTGCAGCGTCCTTATCAGCCTAGGCCCAGCAGTCTCTTTGAATAAGGAGATTTATGGTCGTGAACACTCTCTTGTTCGCTTAATTCGGCGTCTGCAACTCTTCACACCTTTTGAAGTGCAGATGCTTCTTCTCTTGTTGTTCCCCCCCCTTTCTTCCTGTCACCATTCACACTATCATGTTAATTCAATTAAACATTTGCTGTTAGTATTACACAACATACAATAGTTCATATGCACTATCATGTTAATTGAATTGAACATTTGCTGTTAGTATTACACAACATACAACAGTTCATATGACAGTTCGCTTTTCTATTATCTTCTTACTGGATTTGATGAACAGACGGTTTACTACCTATTACATTTTCCAATTCAGTAATTTTTTCTTTTCTGTATATATGTAACAAGACACTTCAACAGGTACTGGAAATACATTCTAAATCCTACTCCTGTGTTGAGATAAAAATTTGAGTAATTTTGCTTCAGTATATACTTTCATGATGAAACTATAGAGCTAAATTTTACCGTTGTGCAAGAACTGTTCTTACATTGGATACTTAAAGAATTAAATTAAAATCAGCTTTCCCTTCTGATGTGCTTACTGCATAAATGAACATCACCACCTATCTGGAAAAGAAATAGATGCAGATAATTGGAACACCTCCACACATCACTTGGACAATTGTATACTGCTGGCTGTCATGTTGACTGGTGACTTTCAGGGAACAACTCCCTACTGTAAATCTCAGAAGGCACTTTAACAGTCATTTGTCACAGTGTGAATTAGTGAGTAAAGCCCTCCCTTTGCCTTTCCTTCCGGAAATCACCTGAGATCGTTAAACTAAAAGAGGATAAAAAGCCCACACATTTCTGAATCAAGTGATTTAAAATATCTCAGTCTAGATTCAGTTTACACAAAAATTCTATTATAATTTCCTCAAAAGAAAATTCTATTATGGTTTCTTCAAAATCTTCCTTTTTCCTTCAAGAAATATTGTAGTCAGTTTGGCCTCCTCATTTAGAAAACCTCTTAACTTTTATGAGTTCTTCCATTTAACAGAGACTACAAAATAAAAGGACTTAAGCAAATATTGTCAAATTTATCTTGATTTGTCCTTTTAAATAAATTTTCAAAATAAAGTGATTTAGAAGCCTAAATTCTATTTTAAAAGCTTGATTTTAATTGAAACTGCTGAAGATCTTTAATAGTCCAATTCACTAAGAGAGCAAGTATTTTCATGTCTGCAGTGGGAGTATGCACAGTAGTAGTTGGAAAGTTTGCATTGCCCTAAACTCTGAATAAAATAGCAGCATGTACAGGCCAAACCCCTTCTTACTGTGCAAACCTACCTAAATTAAAAAAGGATTAAAGAAAAATACTAATATTTGTAAAACAACAGCATTAGCCACACCAAGAGGTCTGAGTTTACACTTTTGTGGCAGGTTTAGGTGTACAGTCTCATGTAAGTACAGTCTCACTGTAAGTAAACTGTATGGAGATAATATATCTCTTTACTTGCCTTCCTTCTAAATTTATTTTAGGATTGGGTCCTTATTACAGATGAAAGGGAATCAGTTTACTTGTGCAGAAGTAAGAGGAAGTAATGCTTTGTAGAACCCAATTCTGTTAGCCTCATGCTAATTTCTGTTTTAGCATCATTCTTGCAAGAACAATGGAAGCACAAATGCATTGTTTCTCTATATAATACCACTTAAACTAGCACACACTGGAATTGGGGGAAGGACATGAAAAGAGAAGAGGAGCACTTCAGTGCTGTTATTACTGTATCTGTTTGAGGAAGATTTTGGTGGTATGCCTCAGCAAAAATTTTCTACTGTAGAACAGCTTTAAGTGTCTCAGCTTAAAAACTCCCACAGATCAAGTAGTCTTCCTCCTCTGAGACAGCATGATGCACAGTTTGTAAACATGCTTGGTACTTCAGTCATTACTTAATTATACACTTATTACTTTTGAAGCTCATATTTTTCCGTCTAGAACTTGACACATACTACTTTACATCTGGCAGACACTGTAATACTCCACGGGGAACTGAAGTTCTTTCCCAAATGATTTATCTCTTAATTTTATGATTATTATTCTATCACAGCCAATGATTATAATTGTTTGTTTTATAACAGTAACTTCTGTGCTGCACTATGTGTTACTCTCAGAATGACTTTTCTATAACAACTGGTAATATTAATACACATCATCTCCCTTTTATCCTGTACCAAAGAAATACCAGAAGCTTCAAAATACTTTTATTGTAAAATAAATCTGCCAACTATTTCAGCAGTACATATTCAGATTCTAGACTCCACAATTAAAGGTGATCTTTTGTACTGAATTCTGATACATACAATAAGCCCAAGTACTTTTACTAATCCACTTAATGCTTTTAAAGTAGATTATTCATATTTTTTCAAGTAAATGAGCAAATTAAGACCTTCCCGGAGCCCTGCACGCCATGGTCCCGTAATCTCTGTGTCACTGGAGTGAATGCCACTAAAAAATTGTAAATGTTCTGCAGCACATAAGATTTGGTACAGAATGCCTTTAAAACAGCTGTTAAAGATTTCAGCCTCCCCCATGCAATCATCTGCTAATTATGTTAGCAGTCAACTTCCTGGTGGGAAGTAACAGTAAAACAGAAACAGTCATTAAGAGACAAAATCCAGTGTTTATACTCACAGATAAAACCAGTGATATTATTATTTACTCAGAAGTATCTCTTGAGGGACAAATCCTGCCTCTACTGACAGAGATATCTGTTAGGAAATGCTGAGTTTTACGGTGGAAAGCAGGTTGCTAAGTCTGACATCGCTGTGCTTGACTTGTAGAGTATCGAGCTATGAAAGGGGAGAGAAGGCATTAGGTTAAGATCAGTGCAAGTTATCTACTGACTTAGCAAAAAGAAGAAAACTTTACCTACCCCTCTGCCTTGGTCTTACAAGTCTCCCGCCAGCTTTAGCCATTAATAACTGCATATCTAACAGCTAGTACAAGGATCATGTGCCTGGCAGGGGCAATTGCATGATTTGAGCAACATTCTTCACTATTGATTAGTTCTGCCAGGAAAGTCCAGCCCTGCCTCCTAGATTCTGTACCCTGAGTCAAACCACTGGCTTTTTGCAAAGAAAAGAGTTTGCGCTTTAGCTTTTTATAGTGTTAAAGTTAATACCATTTACCGTACTTGAAGTATCTTTAAGTTATAGAGCTCCTTCAGAGTATAGTGATGGTTAAAATATTTAATAAGGAGTAAACACTATAAAATAGCCTCACTCTTTTATTGTTTTAAATAGCCAAAAATGTTCTAGAGGTTTATATTTTTCTCACATTGTTTTCTCTTCCCCTTGTGACTAGAGGAAACTGCAGCACAGATAAAAGCAGTGTTACCAAACTGAATCTGAAACAAATACAGATGGGAAAAACAACAAGCAGAGTTGCAAATGGAAAACTGTGGTTATATTTGTTCTTTATGTGACAGCACCTGTTAATGCACGATATTTCCTGACTCTAGGGGGGGATTTAGTTTTCCATCTTCACACCAAATTCAGAAGAACCTAAGGGCACTGGTCACTTACCACTATTGCCCTGTAATTTTCACCATAAAGCAGAGTGCTATAACAGAGATGGTGTAAAGGCTAAGCTCTGTATTTAGCTGAATGTACCTTTTTGAAAAGTGAGCAAGCTGTTTTCACTGTGTACCACAATCTGGCATTTGATCACTTGTTCAAAGGAGCTTAATCAATTAAACAAATACCTTTAAAAAGGCATTTTTTTATGTATTGCTCAGTTTTTGATTACTGTTTTGTTCTCTCAGTAGTCGTTTAAAAAAGATAATACAAACACAAAAAGTGGAACGAAATACTCTGTTATGTGCAGATGTTGATTAGTCAACCAGGTTTCATAAAAACTCTCAAAATCTATATATATTTTTCACCCATCTAAGAATATCACAGCAAAGTTTATCTCACAAGACTAGTTCTAGATACCATGTCTTATTGACACTGAAGAATTCATTTGCAAACTATATTCAGAGTGGCCCACATGATAATTTATTTGTGTGCTGAGACTGACCACAGATTGCATGAAAGTAACAATTTAGCTAAAATGATACGAACAACATTCAAAATGCACTGAATTAATTTTAAAGGCTTGATTAGTTCTTGCTTCCCATTTTTCCTCTTTGGGAGTTCACAGATCACAGTCTGAGTCCAGGAAAAACCAGGAAAGTTAAATTTGTGCTGATATTATGAATTTATTTAATACAATTAATTGTGGATTACAGTGTGCGACTAGCTCAACTGGTCATTTACAGTGTTGGGATTTTAGTGTGATGTTGGCAGAGTGCTGCATGTGGTTGGAAGAACAAGGCTGGCTAGTAGAAATGTTTCAGAAGTATCTGTGAGGGGGTAAGAGAGGGAACTTTTGTGAGCCTCTATAGGCAGTCTTCTGACATATACCATGAGCTAGTCTGAGACTGTTGTGAAAGCCCTCAGGTTTTGCTTTTAATTTCAGACAAAAATGAGCTGTTAGAAGATCACCATTGTTAAAATTATGAGGTGAATGTCTTCTTCCAAGGCAGAGATGACTGGGCGTGTAGAGTTGTCTAGCAATCTGCTGCTACTTGACTTCAGGCTAAGGTGAGCCGAGCATTTAGAAATACCTTTTCCTTTTAAAATTTCATTTTTACAAGGAGTCACATGGAAAATACAAGGGGGAATGGGTACAAGTTACTCATGGGGAGACACTGATGGGACACAAGAGGAAAATTTTTCACAATGAGAACAATCAGCCAATGGAATAATCTTCCCAGGGAAGTGTTGGATTCCCCAACAGTGCACACTTTTAAGATTTGGCTGGACAGGGTGCTGGGCCATCTTGTCTAGACCAGTCTTCTGGCAAGAAAGGTTGGACCAGATGATCACTTCCAACCTGGTGTTCTGTGATTCTAATATCAAGACAGCTAGTCTGGTTCAAAAACATAGATTGCTCCTCATTGTATTAATATATTCCACCCAAATCTGATCAGTGTTAAGATCTGCATAAGACAGCAAGATGACAGAACAATACCTGTCCTAACCCACCTCACCAATACAGTTAGCTAAAGAGATCTTAAGTAATTTGACTCTCATCAAAGCCAAGAAACTGAAATTTCTACATGCATTTGTGAAGCCACATTTAAGGAAAAAGAATAGTGTTTACATTGAACAGGCCAATTTTCTGAAGGCACTTGCTAAATGATTTTCTAAACTCACACAAGGCACATTATGAAAGTTATTACTTTGTTAGTTATTACTATTTGTTACTTTGAAAAATTAAATAGTGGGCATACTATTTTACCAGCCATACTGCTGATGAGCAGCATTTTACTTCCAAGAGTACTGAGATGTTAAGTGCTATTTAACATGAATAAAGATCACAGACTCATAGACTAGTTTGGGTCAGAAGGGACCTTAAAGATCATCTCGTTCCAACCCCCCTGCCATGGGCAGGGACACCTTCCACTAGCCCAGGTTGCTCAAAGCCCCGTCCAACCTGGCCTTGAACACTGCCAGGGAGGGGGCAGCCACAGCTTCTCTGGGCAATCTCATCCAGTGTCTCACCACCCTCACAGTAAAGAAATTTATCCTTAGATCTAATCTAAATCTGCCCTATTTCGGTTTAAAACCATTACCCCTCGTCCTATTCCTACACTCCCTGACAAAGGGTCTCTCCCCAGCTTTCCCCACTTCCTTCGACCTGCTGGCCACACTTCTCTTGATGCAGGACACAGGACACGGTTGGCTTTCTGGGCTGCAAGCGCATAATTCCTGGCTCATAGTCAGTTTTGCGTCCACCAATACTCCCAACTCCTTCTCCACAGTGCTGCTCTCAATCCACTCCTTGCCCAGCCTGTATTTGTGCTTGGGATTGCCTCGACCCATGTGCAGGACCTTGCTCTTGGCCTTGTTGAACTTCATGATGTTCGCACAGACCCACCTCTCCAGCCTGTCCAGGTCCCTCTGGATGGCACATCCCTTCCCTCCAGCATGTTGGCCACACCACACAGCTTGGTGTCGTCAGTGAACTTGCTGAGGGTGCACTCAGTCCCGCTGTTCATGTCCCCAACAAAGATGTTAAACAGCACCGGTCCCTACACCGACCCCTGAGGAACGCCACTCATCACTGCTCTCCACTTGGACATCGAGCCGTTGACTGGAACTCTTTGAGTGTGACCATCCAGCCAATTCCTTATCCACTGAGTCCAGGTAGATGACATCAGTTGCTCTTCCCTTATCCACCAACGCTGTAACCCTGTTGTAGAAGGCTACCAAATTTGTCAGGCATGATTTGCCCTTAGTGAAGCCATGTTGGCTGTCACCAATCACCTCCTTATTTTCCATGTGCCCCAGCAGAGTTTCCAGGAGGATCTGTTCCATGATCTTTCTGGGCACAGAGGTGAGATTGACTGGCCTCTAGTTCCCTGGGTCTTCCTTTTAATCCCTTTTTAACAATGGGGTTTATGTTTCTCCTTTTCCAGTCAGCAGGAGCTTCACTGGAGTGCCACGACTTCTCAAATATGGAGATGGATAATGACTTAGCCACTTCGTCTGCCAGTTCCCTCAGAACCTGTGGATGACAGAATTAAACTTTTAAAATATTGTGAAAATTGATATTTTAAATTTTTCTTAATCTAATGAGAAGGCAATTAAAACCATGCCTTATGATTAATCAGGAAGTGCAATAGCTCACACCGAATAAGGAGACTGAGATTTAGCTAAAGTCATTAATTATATGTAACCTGTTAGCTGTGGAGAGAAGTGTATCAGACAGGTGACATTTTAGAGATAATAATGACTTTTAAAATACTTGTTCTATTACGTATTCAAAGTTCTTGAATCATTGCCACTCCTTAATGAGACATTTATGGTTTGTATTAAAATTTTCTACATTTTGAAATGTAAAACAATAATCATATGTTATGGTTGTACCTTACAGGAAGCTGTGTTTGAAAGGAAGAAAGCAATTCCACACCACTGTTACATATATTCCGGTGTATACATATGTTAAGTTGCAAGTATTACTTCAGAAATACTATGTATTTTATCCTCCACCTGGATGACAACGTTGAAGCCAAAGCACCCTTAAGTACTAGAGAATAAACATAGATATGTATCAATGCACAATTCTTTTAGGAAGCGTTGTCAGCAGGAAATGTCATCAACACTCTTCTGTTGATTTGGTAAATGGAGTCTCTGACAAACTTTTCTCTGTGGGAAACATCAGACGAGACTCCTACTATCGTGGTACTGGGCCTTTGTTTTATGCCTTTTTCTGAGTCTTTGCCTGAATACTATTCCTCTTTGTATTTATCTGTTAAATATTTGCCTTTGACCTTTGTGTAATTGTTAAACACATGATCATGAGAGACTAAAAGCATATATAGCTCCCATAATTTCAGGGAAATTGTGATAATCTCAGAATCAGCTCTATATTTACTTGGCAGAGTAGCTGGCATTCTAATGGCAGCTTTTGGGGTATTGTATAAGTGTTTCCAGATTGCAAGTCTGAACTGTTTGAATATGTAACTTTCGGAGAGTTTTTTTCTTTTTTTAAAGTTACCCTGATCCTGGGCATGTGTAAAAAGCATGTGCAGTATCACTTTTTTTTTTTTCTTTTCTTCTTCTATCTTTTTCACTTCTTAACACTTCAGCTATACATGGAATCTCAGATAAGTTCTTTCTAGGCTTGCTAAAGTATCTGTGGGAAGTTCCTGACAAATTTAAGTTGACTTCTTACTATTTTTTTCCTTTCAGTTCAGTCATGGTTCCTATAATTTCTTACCTTGTAATAAACAAATACTGCTAATCTAAGTAAAGCTGTAGCCAAGTGGGGAATTGAACAGAGTACAGAAAAAATGAATGAAACATTTAAACTACTTATTGCTATGGCTATCATATACTTGCACCCTACCTAATTCTGTCAGTAGAAGGGAAAATGTAACTTGCAGAAGAAATAAATGTTTGCACAAGAAAAATTTAGTTTAAACAATCTGATGTAAATTTTATTATATGCTTCAGTGTTTTGTGACAAGTACACGTTTTTGGAATACAGTCAAAAAGATAATGGCGTCATATTTTTAGTTACTAAAACCAGTAAAATATAGTATAATTGTCTTTAAGGATATTATTATTAACAAGTGATATTTCTCCTTTGGCAATACTGCTGGGGCTGACCAGAGTCAAGAAATAGTGATAAAAACTAGACTTTATGGTGTATTGTTGTGGGTTTTTTTACTCATAAATAGAGTTCATACAAAGGTGAAGAACTATTATTAGCTAGATATTTTAGCTGAAAAGGACTATGCACATTTACCACACAACTTGATCAGTAAATTTCTGTAATGACTTTCAGTAACTCTGAAGAGGCTAGTTTAATCCTTTCCTCAAAAGAAACTGAAGAAAGGCTAAATTATTATACTGAATAGTGGTTTGATGAGAATTAGCACAAAGCTTGATTTTAATGGGAAGTCTAATCTCTTCAAAGGCAAAAAATCTTTTTCAAGTAATTTTCTGCTTATCTGATCAAGTAAAGATTCACATTCCAAAAAGTTCTGTATCAATTTTCACTTTAGATCATAAGACAAAAAAGAGACTTCAGCATTTATTCCCTAGTACAAAACCTAATGTAGGTAACCTGTTAAAGGCCTTGTTCCATAGAAATTATGCACAAATGGAAAAAAAACCCCAAACCCAACTCTGTTCCTTGCTTGCCATGCTCCGCTGTTCTCATAATCTCTCCTTCATGTCCAACAGATTTAGAGTTGAGACTGCATTATTGTGGAAGCAAAACACCAATGTTTTATCCATCAGATTGCCATGCAACCTTAAGTGGATTTGTATACTAGTGTTTTGGCCGGAGTTTCATTCACTGTGTATCATTAATATTCATAAAGATACTGTAAAAACACTAAATCTGCATGAAGAAAGTTAGCCAAAAAGTGTTCCAGCAGTTGTGGAGAAATGGGACACACATGCATACATGACCCACAACTTCTTTTAAAGTAATTTGCTTAGAGATTTTAATCTTTTTACATTGAATATCACCTTCTACTACAAGTAGTCTTGTTTATTTCAATGAGCATATTTATGGTGCTTAGTCTGAGTAGAAGAGGTTATTTTCTGTTGAATAGAAAGCATCCCAGGCTATACAATATAAAGCTTTATGATCAACTTTACTCATTGCACCTTGACCCATTGTAACTTACTAAGGCACCAGATATACCTGCACAGATTTTTGAATATATGGAAAACTCAAAGCTAGTTTCACTAGATTAAGCATAATAGGTGAAAAACAAAACTAATCTAAACAAATGTTCTGGGAATCCATATGCTGATTTTTTCATTATCAAATGTGAAATAATAGTTTATTATTCTAAGTCTGTTTGATAAATGACATGTATGTGTACATTTTCACCCCCTACAAAGTTGGGATGTATGTACAACTAGTAATTACTGGCCCCATTAGAGTACTGCTACTGTATTGAGGTTCATGGAACTTTATGCCAGTGAACCACTGTTTTACATTACATATTACATTTTAAATGGCGGAGCTCCCAGTGCATACTGTTAGGTTGTAAATAGAGTATTTCTGGTGACATCTTAGTGACCAGTGTAAAAATATTCTAGAAGATTGAGTAGGTCACAGATAAGTCGTGTATCTGACAAAATACTGAAAATAATATGTTAATTTGTTGTTATGCAATATTTTAAGAATGGACATTCTTTGGGCACTGCTGAAAGTATAACTGTTCTACAAGTCCAATGCTAAACAATGAGCCAATACAAAAATGAGAGCTGGATATTGTAGTACTTGGTTTTCTTGTAAACCTTAGCACCAGATCCCATTTCAAGTACTCTTGCCCCTTGTCCAGGAGAATCTAAACTGGCTAATATGGAGTATCAGGAGTCTGGGAAATTTAGTTATATTATGAAGCAGCGCATGTCCAATGTAAAGTACACCAGGAGGAAGATTACAGTGTCAAATAATGAACTGAAACTTTTAATAATTTTTTTGTGTGTAAAGCTTTATAGCAGAATGTAAATATCTGGCATCAGAGATAAGCTAGCATTTAAAGTAGGTGGTATTTAGGTAGCTAAGAGGAAGTTTTCCTCCCGTTAACATTACAAGGAAATCTCTCATAAATTATTACATAGTTTTCTAACCGTATACAGAAGATCTAAATCTTACTCTGTAGTCTGACTGAGATTTTGATGTTACACAGATAAGCATAAAAAATAAAATTACAGTGTCAAGTTGATAATCAGAATAAAAAAAATTTGTCATATGTATTTAAAGTTAATTCAGTAAATTCACTGAAAGTTTGGTGATTTTCAGAAGCATCAAAGAGAAAAGCCAGAGTGGTATAAAAAATTTCCCATTGTTGTTTGATCATTTCACCCAGAATATGGGAGCATAAGTAGGATTGGTAGAAATGCTGAAATACATAAATAGACTCCATAAACAGGGTAGGAACACTATTTAACAGTATATTTGAATATGTCTGAGAGACACTTCTTCATTTCCAGTGGAGAAGTAGTTCAACATGGTCCACTGGAATTAAGTTATTCTATTGATAAATTATATTAATTTCTTTTTCAACTGTGCAGAATTGCAAAAAAAATTCTGAGAAAAACAAAACCAAAAACTCCAGGTAGACCAGTTTATTTCATCTCTGAGTCTAGACTGAATTCAGGCTACATCCTTTTCAACAAATTTCTCCAAACTAGTCATTATCTCATGGCTTCGTTAATTTTAAGAATCTGGACCATTTTGAAGACAAGACATTTTACACAGTCATTTTAACTCAGACTGTTTCCTTCACATTAGTGATGATAATGTACATTTCCCAACACTCAGCTGTGAGAGCATGATTTTATAACTTTTATCTATTTGTAGTTTTTGTGGTGACATTTTAGAGTTGGAAAGTGCTGAAATGAGCAAGTGACCACAGACAATACAAAAAGACTAGGTTATAGAAGGGATATGAATCAGGATCTCAAAGACATGCAACAGAAGGCCACGTTTTCTCTTACCTATTGTTAGATGAGTAGACTAGATGTTAACGTTTAAAATGTAGGAAGCAAAATAACCATAGTGCAGATGGTAAACTACAATGCAATTTCAGACCTTTCAGTTCAGTCACAGAGGTACCAGGAGAAGAAGATGGATACATGCAGTTTTTATGAGCTATTAGAAAAGGAAAAAAAGGAAAAAAAGGCCTCGGAACTCTAGTTTTCTGAATCACATACACTTGGAAACTGTTCATATTTCTTTTCCCTTTCTTTATTAAAAAAACCCCAAACCCTCCATTTTCATTACCAAAAAAACCATAGAAAAGAGTGTATGTTCCTTTATGAAAAAGGATTTTGTACTATTTTATTTTTCAAGTTACCTTTTTATTCAGTAGGCACTTTTCCTTTTTGACTTTCAAGCTAATTTATATTAGAAATATAAAAATAATATATGATTCTGTAGCAATGCTAGGATTTTTATTCTACAGTCTTTCCAAAATAAAATGTCTTCTGTGAGGATAGGCACTGACTTTGTGTTATATCAACGCTGTTTGTTTAATTTTTGGGTTGTTTACTTCTTTTCCATATTATAAGCATTTGATTTTTTACCTTTGGTATCAATCTACAGAGAACCTTTTCAAATGCCTCATAAAAATTTAAGTACATGATGTTCACTTCAGACTTCCCTCTTATCTATCTCTTCCAATTATCTTATAATGGAGCAGAGTGCTGCAGCTCATACTCTATTTATATCTGTCATTTGCTTCACTCTTAGTTTGTTCCCAGGCTAAATCCAACTGGTAGGTCTTGGCATGGATGCCATTTATTCTTTTTCATCTCTTGTTGACATTCTAATGAGTACTTATATTTTTACCATTCCTAATGTACATTGTAAGAATATTTTTGTTTGCCTTTTGCCATGATTTTATTTAGCTGCTATTTTTAATGCCTTACTCTTATCTCTAATACTGTGGTTACAAAACATGTCAATTCAGTATCTGGCACTGTAGCCTAGTCTCTGTGCCTGAAAACTAAAATTTTAGCAGATAGGAGTACAGCAACCGGAATATATAAAACGAAGCAGAATTCTGATATTCATTGTATTACATTAATCCTATATCTGAGACTACTACAGTCATGCATGTTCTTCACATCCAGTTAGAAGTTGTGTGGATATATTTGTGCTAAGAACATGGCTTATGCAACTCCACAGAAATTGAAATCACACTGAGCATTATCTGCTGTCCGTTTAAAATATTAAGGTGTTCTCCGACTTAAGTGGCTATAGAATTGGATCCTTGAGAGTCTTTTTTTTTTTTTTTTTTTAAGACAAAGCATTCTTGGGGGTTTCTAAAGAGAAAAATGGCCAAAAGAACATTGGAAGGAAAGCATTGTGCTATACAAAAATCTGATTTTGAACTTCATACCTACATGTCTCGTATTTTTATTATTAATTGTATTTCGATACAATCTAGAGACCTTGAATGTAGGTCAGACCATTGTAGAAGAGCACTGTAGGGAGCTAGAGGAGCATATGATTTCCATTTCAAAAAGAAGGTGGCAGAAGTCAACCAATGTGCAGCAAGTGGAAGGAGCACAGGAACAGGATTTATAGATCAAATTTGAATCAAACAATGAGGAATTGAGTGTACTGAACTGCCCCTAATCCTGAATACATACAAAAGACTGATACTTGAGAGGCACTTTTTGAGAGAACATTTGAAGACAGCAAACATGAAAATGGAAGAATGACTGAAGGAAAAATAGGCAAGGTTACAGCAGTAAATGGAACACAGCCTTCCTCTAGACAGAACAGTGGCTTGGTAACCTTCATGTGTAGATGGTGTTTATGCAGTAGAATAGGACAGAGGATTCAGTTGTTGGCTGTGGGTAACTATTCTCTAGAATCAGTTTAGCACAAAAAAGATGACCCATAAAAGCCTCCTTTTGGGAATATGATGCTTATGCATCTTCTTGTACTTCTTTCAAACACAGTTCTGACTAGGCTTCTAAAAGGATCAGTTTTGATTTTATGAACATTACAGATTGAAATAGGGAACTATATCATGCTTTATTTTAGGAAGCTATCAGTGTATAATGTTGTTTCAGTTGACTGTAAATTTATACAGCTGAAAGTTAAAACTGTAAGCTTTGTAACTGCCATTGTTAAAAGGGTGAAAGCTCTTAAAATATTAATTTTTTGCCAGTCATATTTGTCTTTGCTCAATTAGGTTTCTTGTAAAATTGAAGAGTATCTGCACTAAGGCAGACTATTTAGTCTGTTATTTAGCAGATTGAACTGGTCTGCTTGTTCAGTTATTTAGCAGACAGTGGTAAGTGATAAGAGGAAGTAATGTAAGAGCAGAGCAAGTAACACACTGTTGCTTATTTTAATATAGCCTCATTCTGTTATACCCTCTTTTCATACTTTCCCCTCCATCAACACTCATCCCATTCCTATGTATATTCCCGTATTCTCTCCATTTTGTTCTTACAATCAATATAGTTATTATTGAAACAAATCATCAGCATTTTCCTAATGATACCAAAGTGCTCCTGATGCTGTCTTCTAAAGAGTTAAAATGTGCTCTGGAACTTTTGTATTAGTTAACATTCTCAAAATGTTATTAGACAGTCTAATATAGGCAGTATGATTAAGGAAAGGTTGCAGAGGAACATCCGTACTATGTTAGACAGAAGTAACTTGTGTTTGTGAAATGGGCTTTGTCTGCATAATTATTAGCATGATCAAGTAAACAAGTGATACGTTCTGCTTAAACTACCCCTGTAGGAGCTCTAACATCCAAATACTGACAGGTATGTGATTTTTTCATAATCCGCTTCAAAATATTTTAGCACTTTAAGAACACTGTTTAGGGAATTGGCCTATATTGTCTGAGTTTAGGGAATTAATTTTGAAAATAAGATAACATTTGTCTAGACTTGAAGGAGACAAAAATGAACTCATTTATTTTTGAAATGCTGTTTATAAATATATAAATTTGCCAGTTGCAAAAATTCTGAATGGATGTGTAACAGAAGTATGACAGCTATTACTACTGTATTATGAATACCATAGATGTTTTACAGAATGAGTGGAAGGCCTTTCCTAAAAGGCTCCCTAGCCTAAGGACCAGTGATGGAAATATGTATAGCCAGCAAAAGTCTCACTGGTAATGAATGCACAGCCGTTTATTATGGTAAATCCAGGTTTAGTTTTAAACATAGTTATGGATAACATCAGTTTTTTTAACGAGACTTGATAGCAACATAAACCCAAATACTTATAATCACATTTTGGAATGCAATTCTATGATCTTCTACACCAATATATAGTTCATAATCATTGTTAGTCAGTGAAACACGGCAGTTGCACTGTATTTTCCACTATCCCAGTGTGTTTGCTCCTGCTATACCTTTGCATTAGCTGTGATAATCACAGTGATTAAGACAGCTCCAATCAGCAAACTGATCCAATTGAAAACTCCCTCTCCAAAGGAAATAATATAAACCGTTTTCAATTAGAGCAAATTCCTAGTCAGATTCATCTGGAAATCACCCCTTCGGAAGGGTGATGTGAGCGGTGACGCCCCTTGTGGAGATGACAGGTTCTTACACTGGTTATAAAAGTATCTTAACTTGACAGTGTATCTACTGCTGTCTGCCTGCTTTACATGGTTGACAGATAAGTGATTTTGTGTTTGCAGCTAATTCATACAAAAATCTGTACCACTGGTTTATGTGGTAATAAGCAAATCAAGTGTTGTTTGGTCTGTACTGATAGATTTAGTGATAGCTGGCAAGAAAAAGTATTTAGAGAGCAGTGGACTATATGTTCTAGTTCCACACATAAACAGCTACTGCATCTGTAAACTAAAAACTGCCTATATGACTTTCTTGAAAGTCAGTAGTAAGCTGATAAATACCAAATAGGTGATTCAGTGAGGACATGCATCTGAATATTTGTAGTGATTTTGCTGCTGCTGCAGACAGATCCCAAATCTACACTAGTAAAAAACTCCATGCTGAACACGTGTACGTATTTTCCACATTGTGTATACACTGGACTGCAAGTTTATCACTCAACACCACAACATTAAAAAGTTCAGCTAGTTGAAACTGAAACTGGTAGACTTGCAAGTGCAGTCTAAGTATAGCCTCAAGGCCTAAATACCTCTGCATTGCCTGGTCTTTGGCAGCAGCTTTTTTCTCTGTAGTGCAAGTAATAGCAAGCTCAAATCAAAGCCCACGGCTTGGGCCTCTACTACTGTCAGGGCTGCTATTCCTTCCACTGCAGGTTCCAAAAGTAAGGAAACTGTTTCATCAGTCTGAGCCCAACAACTTTGTGTAAAGTGGCTACATGAAAATCCTGGGCACCTGCTTTTGTTTGGCACATTGTATGCTTTGTGAGGCTTTGCTGCAACTTCTGCTAGCCTGTGCTTAAGCTTCATTGTGGTAGTTGTTGTCTATGCCTCTTTTCTATCAGTTGTATCTCATGTTTTTCTGGGGGTTTTTTTGGTTGTTCTTGGTTTTGTTTTTTAAACACACAACTAGAGAAATAATCAGTTTTATTATTTGGCTGCAGTGGATTGCCACTGCAATAGTGATTTGGACTGTCAGACTTTTATTTAAAGTCTTACTGCACTATATACCATGTGTCAAATAAAGGTTTCAGGTCATTTCTCTGAACACACAATATCTTGACAGTCCTACCCAGATATTTATGTTTACATTGCTATATAGAGTGTATGTACATGGATTTACCTTCCACATAGCATAAAACTCAGCCAGCCTTCTTTGTGCTGTGTAAACGGCTGTGAGTGAGGCTGCTGCACAGGGCTCTGGAGAGCAGCTTTGGCACTTACTCCACACTCATCATATCCTTCTCTGGAGGGGATTAGGAGGTGACAAAGCAAACTGTGGTGACAGCTGGGGGTGGCAAGAGGAAGTTGTGAGGATTAAGGATGGAAGGGAAGGAGTAAGTGGCAAGGGTGGTAACAAAGTGAAATTGAGCACTTCTTTCACATCTTCCAAGCTGAGGAAACATTCTAAGGTTTTGCTGAAGGAAACAAGCAAGAGGTGAAATAATCAAGGAATCAAAGATGTATGTATCAATCACAGTTATATAGATGTTTACATAAGGACTACAGGTGACCTCACTAGAGACTAAAACTAGCAGCAACTTCATTCTGGTGAAGTAAAGGTCTAAATATGTAAAGGTTATATTGTTTCAAGAATTTCGCTGCTTACTCTCCCATGACTTGGCAATACAGTCCACTAGTGTCTGAAAATGGAGTTTATGCCTGGGTTGCCTTTGCAGAATAGACACATGTGAATTGTAGACTGAGTGCCAAACTTCTAGACTGGAGATGAATTTTACCTGCTAGATTTTTCCTATAGCAGAAAGAATATTTTTTGAGGGAACTGTGTGATTCATGTTCTGAGGCATCATGTTAGTATCACATCACAGGAAATATGGAAGACATATCACTGGCTTCATTTTGAAGTTGGATTTTTTAGATCCAGTAACTGCAAGATGCTCAGATATTTTCTCAAGGTTAATAGTTATATACACCAGGTTTATAATTGTTTTAGAGAAATATGCTAAATTTCAGGATTTGTTTCTCCTCCAAATATCCATATTATGGACATTTTGTGTTTGTCTTGAAAGAAGCAACTAAACAGGTCAGAAGAAAAAAAAAACAGGTCAGTCTGAATGGGGTCAGAGAATTCAGATTCCTCAGAGATATTTCTTTGGTGGCCAATTGAAAATAAAAAAAGAGTAGGTTCTTAAGTGTAAAATGTACTCATTTTTAGTTTAACACTTGTGAAAAAAGACTTCCATGTTTGAAGGACAGTTGCAATGTTTTCTGAAAATGCAGGCTATTCCAATTCATCTGATACTTATAAAACTTTTCTCAGTATTTTCAGTGAAGATGGCCTTGTTTTTGCCATTTTTACTGCTGAACTCTGTGGGAAGCTGTTAAACAGCTAGGAATCATATTATCATCCCCATATAGTTATTCAGAAAGCAATCATGACAACTAAGTTAGGTCAGAGAAATACGAGAAGAATACAGCTCCCAAAAGGGAGGATACAGAATACAGCTCCCATCCCATCAGAAACCCAACCTTCAAAATTGTTTTTCTGACTAGATATAATTGTGCTGTGCATTCTTCCAGGAAACACTGAATAAATTGTTGGCATAACTAGCATAATACAGTAAAAAATCAAAAGCAGAAAAGCCAGCAAACAGAAGTAATAATAAAGCAAGATAGTAACAATAAAAAGCTGTGGAATTCTATTAGAGAAGAATTAATATATATGCTCTTCTGAATCTCACACTGACCTGCCAGTTTTATGTAAAATACGTTGTATAATTAAAATAGCAAGAAAATTGCTTTCATTTTGGGACAAAAATAGTAATTAAATACTTAAAGAAATAGGGAACTATCTAGTTTGAATATTTTTACTATTTGATTATTTTATTCAACTCTTAAGTGAATAGAATCTTTCCACTGATCTAAGTGGCCATTGGACCAGACCCTACTAGGAAGCTGGCTTTTTGTTTCAGGTAACATATTAATGAGTCATATTTTAATATGATATTTTACACTTGATCATGTGATACTTTAAAAATGACAGATTGGGATTCACCCACAAAGGTTTTTTTGTTCCTTTTTTTGATTTTTTTCTATCCATCTGCTCTTTTTTCTTCTTCCTTCTGCTGCATTTTCAGAAAACTAAATCTTAATTTCTTAATTTTTTTAAAGTAAAAATAAAACTGAGATAAGTGATCTAATTTGTGAGGATACCATGTATGAACAGCTCTCAGCTTTGTTCTACTTGCTGTTTTTAAAAGATGCAATCATGAAAGATGAGAAGGAAGAAAAAGATAACTTACAGAACAGCAGTAACAGAATAGTCATACATTTGTCTTACAGATGAGAAGTAGAGTTAAAGTCAATAGTGATTTGGATTTCACTGGTAATCATAAGCAAACTCGAGTCACTTGCAGTGACTGAATTGAAGAAGAGTGTCTGCTCAGCATTTCCTTAAAGTCAAGACATGTTGGGCTCATCCTTTTTCTCTTTAAACAAGAGACCTATACACACACCACATTATTTTTCTGTTTTAAGCCCTGGACTACTACACCCACGTCAAAAAAAAAAAAGAAAAAGAAAAGAGAAGAGAAGAAAAAGTAATTAAGTAGCTCCTATGCCTAAACAAAGATGACATGCTTCATTCACAGGTATTTGGATTTTTACATGTAAGAAAGGTGTGTGTATTTGTAAAGTGCCATATCTAAAGTGAGCAATGAGTCTTTAAGATTTTTATTTATTTAATATTCTAGAGATGACAAAATCTATCACAACAGTTTAAGGCTCCTGTTTATCTGAACACCTGTTTCTATCTTTATCTGGATAATCTCCATGACAATGTCCCTCATAGTGTTTAGCTGCCTGCTTTGTAATAGAAAAGTGTTAAATGGGGAGCATGCAAACTGAATTCAGAGTTATTGAAATAAAATCTGCAGAGAAATAACATCACAGATTAAGTGATGGAGTAGGAGTGATACAACTCCATCACTGCCATCCATCTATTTTGAACATACAGTGGATATTTTCATACATGGTCACCATTAAGTTTCCGATGGACCTGAGGAAGAAGTATCTTTTAAGGGCTGTATAGCACCAACAGTTGGAAGTTTCTAAAGAACAACAGAAAAGAAAAGGAAGAAAACCAGAGTCCTGAGTTCCAGACAGTGAGAGTGTAAAGAAGAAAGGGTTATTGAAAGCAAAGGTCCACTCAGGGAATTGGAGCAAAGAAAAGAAATACACAGGAGGGATAGTGTGCCATTTCATCACTATTTTCAAGTGAAATAGTGAAGTTCTGTAGTCTATAGAGGAAGACAAGACAGGGTGTATTTTGCAAGGAACTAGAGAGAAGGAACTTTTGAAGAAGAGATTGGAAATATTCTTAAAATTTAAATGGAAGAACAGAAAGAAGGATGAATTGTAATGAGAGGGTGGTGGAGAATAAATTATGAGCTGAGCATGGAGTAAAGAGAGGTCTCAGAGAACCAAAAAAAGGTTGGAAAAAGAAGGTAAATAGTTGGAGGGCTACAGACATTTCTTAAAACTACCCCCGACCCTGCAGACTGTCTTTAATGTAGACACAAGTGTGTCTACTTGGGGAAATAACTAAGAGGTTTTTTGAGAGAGAACAGGTCTTACTAAGGTAAGAATTAATTGGTAATGATGCAACAGACAGGTTTGGTGAGTATTAATGAATAGATTCATATGGAAGGTTTGCAATGATTAACATTAAAATACTATATAGTAGAAAATATTGTTAAATTTTAAATCAACAACTTGAGACATGTTGTTACTCTAAGAACAGTAATTTCTAATTCATTTATACAATGTATGCAGGGTACCCAAGCAAGCTACTGGATCCTGCGTATGCTGCACCTATCACAGAGAAGATAGATTTAATGAATAGACTGCTGTAGTTGCAAGAAAAGGATCTGTCATCTAACTTTTGTTTTAGAACATCAGCAGGTGATAGCAATATGTAGTTGTGATACAGAGGAATAGAGCATGTTAGGCACATGAATTCTCCTCCTCCTAATGCAGTTTCTTTACTCGTGAATCACCAGCTGTCCTGCTGCCTTTCATAGCAAAACAACCTTTCCCTTGAAACAAAAATTAACTGATTGTTGAATGGCAAAGAGAAAAGTAAGTACAGAAAAATAATTTCATGAAAGCAATAGAGAAATTGTCCTGTGAACAGAGAATAAAATTTAGGCAGAAAAAAATAAAGATAAGGTAGCTTGTAATGGGTTACTGTGTCTTTTGTTCCTAACACTGTAATATAGAGTTAAATCCAGGCTGGCAGCAATGAAAAAGTGTTATCACAGTATACTTGATAGTCAACAAGTTTGTTTCAAGTCTCTTTTTGACAAGTAGTTGACAACATTAAAACAAAACCCAACAAACATTCCTTCTGTTCAGGTATGGTTCATTGACACAACTAAATACACCTGAACAGCATCTGAAATCAAACTCATAAAGTATACCCCATTACTCTGATATTTAGATTTATGCAGTTAAAAGGTCTTGCGTGATGGATTTTCATTGCAGTAGCTCTGTGCTGTATATATCCTACACAGGAATTATTTTTGCCCAAAGGTTAAGAATTGCTATTCTTAACATGCAATAAATTCACTTTAAAATACGTATGCTTTCCCCTCCTTATATGATTTGGGGGAGGGGAAAAAAAAAAAAAAGGAAAACAGAGTTTTACTAAACTCATCAAGCATCCACCTTGTGTGATTTTCTTGCAAAATTTAGCTTAAAAGTGCACTATTTCTTAATGCATCAATACATTTGATTTATTAACTTTCTAACCTTAGGCAATAGATTTGCAATAGGAAGGTGTATTTGCAGGGCCACTAAAATGGAGAGGGAGATTGCTCTGAGATTTCTTTTCCCCTTAGTAAAACATCGTAGTATTTTCTTGTTTTGTTGTTTGTTTGTTTTTTTGTTTTTGTTTTTTTTTAAAGTTACTAATGACAAATACAGATTGTAAATTCATTTTTTATTACTGCACTGTTACCAGAATGGTACATTTGTCACTGGTTTTCATGGGTGCAGGACTGAGATGATAATTTCCTTTTCGAATTTACAAGACTAGTTGTGAATGGGGGATTTAAAAAAAAAGTATTATTGTTTGACTGAAAAGCATGCATACTGCCCACCACTGAGTCTCAATCACTTGCTATCAGTCTTCCTTTAAAAATCTTTCCCTAAAAGGAATGGAAAAAATTAAGATATTTTACTGAGAAAAGTTTGAAAGATAGTAATTTCATATCTCTGTTGCTGCAATATTAAATTGCTGCCATGGACCTATATAGGTTTCATGAAGACAGTTTTATGTAACTGAAGCCAGCTGATTGTAACATGAAGGTGGCTCACAATCAGAATTTTAAATATATTTGTATTTATATACATAAAATATAGGTATGCATACACTATTTAAATTGTAAGGAAGAAAATTTTAAGTAAGGGCCAAAATTTCTAGCATTTTGGCTTTTGAACAATTAAATAAAGAAGAAGTTTACTTTTACATAGAAAATATTTTCTTGTGGTTGCAGGTGCAACCTGAAAAATTAGTTTGGCCTATTTTCTGATTTGTTTCAATCAAAACAAGCAGCGCTTTTTGGAAAGATACAGTAAAAAGGGTTTGAGCACAGATACAGTTCCAAGCTACAAGGTTATTTATGCATTGTTGATCCTTTATTCTGGAACTTGCTATTAAGCTGAACTCAGTGCATGCTATTTCTATCTTCATTAATACAGAGAATTTTTACATGACACTGATAACGCCTGATCTCTATAAATCCATTAGTTACGGTAACATCCAATTATATAATCGAGTGAATGTAGGTATGTCTGGAAAAACTTCACTACTTTTCTAAATTCACTGATTTAGAAGGTAACTTCTAAATAAATACACGCATAGAAAGAAAACAACAAAATAAATGCCCAGGTACAGATGTCATAGCATACAGTCTTAAGTACTAAGCTGACCAGACATGCCTTTGTTACATCATAGTTCAAATTTGAACCAGGCAATTATACTGCCTAAGTTGTTCTAGAGGAGTACTGCAAGAGTTTAGTTTGGAAAAATGAAGATATAATCGGTAATACTGCATACTACATGTGGAACCTGTGGTCTATCATGAATGATGATAGATATCATAGATATCACAATGTTAGATATTACAAAGAATCTACTTAACAGTATTACATGAACACAGTTCTGCAGAGATCTAGAAAATATTCATTGGTTTATTCATACAAAGGGGATAAAATCCCTGTGGTGGTTTAAGCCCTGCTGGGACCTGAGACCATGATGCCGCTGCTCCTACTCCCCCACCCTTGGACCGGACGGGGCAGGGAGTGAGATACAAACCCCGGGCTTGATATAAGGAAAAATTTAATACAACAGTGTAACAACAACAAACCGAACAACAACGATAACAATAACAGTAATAACAATGAAACAGAACAAGATATATACTGCATGGGTACAACAGTGAAGGTGTTGACGCAAACAAAAACGTCTCTGCTATTCCTTCACTTGGGCTCCTGGACCTGGTCAGCATGGTCTCCAATAACCCAGCTGGAGCTCCCTCCCCACTGCTGGGGAAACTTAACCCTATCCAAGCAGAACCAGGACAATCCCCTATCAGAAAAAGACCTTATACTTGTCAGTTTTAACTACTCCACACTTCTTAGAAGTAATCTTTAAGAAAATGCAGGGCCATATTGCAAATGTTAGATTTCATCAGCATATGCATGGCAAAAAGCTTTGTTACAGATTTAAAGACTATGTCCTAAAGTACCCAGAAAAATGTTGAGGCCCTGACCTCCACAACTCTCTCATATTATGCTCACACTGCAAGACTACCAAATTAGGAAGCTGCAAAAGAAATAGCACCTTTTCCATCTTTCCAATAAATGGGAGGAAATAAGTACCTTGCCTCCCCCAATTACCAGCATTTGTTCTGCGGTCCTGTCATTCAGCATGGAGAGAAAATTAAAAACTTAGAACTTTATCTGTTCAAGGTTCATTGTGACCTCTGCAACTGATGACTGATTTCCTCCCAGAAACAAATAGAAGGCCTCCCCAAGTTAAAAACCAGTAACATAAAAGTCCTGGTCTTACCACCATTTTCTTCAGCACAGGATGAGGAGGTATCGTTCAACAAGCAGTCTTGATCCGTCATTGGTTCTGATGGAGCAAGCAGGCCTGAGAAGTTAAATGACCATTTGTCTATGAAGCTCTAAACAAATCAGAATTCTGAGTATTTTAGAACTTGCAAAACTTCAGAAAGAAGAGAACTGCCACTCAAGACAGTAATCATTAAAATACACTGATCTTTTATTAAAAGCTATAACACACAAATGCCCATTTCCTCCTCTTGCATAAAATAAGCTTTGACAATAACAGTTGACTTCATATGCTTCATTTTTAAGCACCTATCTACACCCTACATAATAAACTTTAAGGTTTGAAATCTAACAGGATTTCACATATATTGGATTGGTGAATCCCAATAAAAACCATAGTGTCTATATGACAAGGCTCTTTTTGTAGGAAAACCGTGAAGTTTCCCAACTTTCCATAAAGATGGTTTTAAATAAGTTGATGTAGTTTTCTTCAGATTGGCTCCATTTGTACAGTTAACATCTTTCTTGATTCTGATGTCAAGAAGTGGTAAGCATAAACATTTAAATTCCTAGCACACATGTAGTTAGACTTTCATTTTTGAAGGGATTATTTCTGCAAAATCTGCTATTTTCTAACAGGAAAGAAATACAATTTGTAGATTTGAGGGTGCAAGGTAACATTGTTACTGTAGTAAAGGGTGGCTATGGAGTAGAATGACTCTGGTAAATAGCAGAGGAAAAATGCAGACAAAATTAGTTAAGTAACTGGAGTGCAGACAGATCAGTCCCACTAATTTACAGTCATGATAAGTGCTTTGCATTAGAGTCCTTGGCATGAATTAGCACTTTCCTGCTACACTCTGTATGACATTGAATTGTACTACTCAAATTACATCTTGACTGAATTAGAAGAGTGCAGCGTATACTTGTATTTTGGGTACTTCAGGATGCATCTTACAGTTCGAAAGATTCCACTGACATCACTGGGGAAGACCACTATTAAAGGTATTAAGTTCTAAGAAGGTTAAAAAAACCACACAGTGTTTAAGAGTCATACAGCTTCAGTTGGTTTTGCCACAGGTATATCAGATATTAGTGCATTTTCAATAAAACTGAGGCAAGAGTCAACAAAGTATTACACCTGATCTTTAACATCCAAAACCAGCTTTTTGTGGAATATTTAATGCCTACCACATACACAGAAAAAGTCAGAAATGATTGACTGCATCTACAAAATCCTTATGTTCGTCAAATGTTTCTGTCCCAGTAACCATCGTCAAGAGTAGCCTTTTCATCCTTCAGCTTTATTTCCCTTTGGTCAGGGTGGGCTGAACTACAACTGTCTTTTATGGGAAGATGAAAAACATGAAGCACAAATTGTTTAAACTACTTACACTAGAAATGAAGAACAAAACCAAACCTACTCCACAGGCCAGATGATCTGCGTACACGTGTACTATCACTCTGTACTGCATGAATGCCATTTCATCAAAACCATTTGCTTGAAATCAGTTTCCAACTAGTATTTATCCTGCAACAGAATAATCAAGTTTTATATAAGTATGTGGCAATTAATTTCCCTCACTCACTCATCTGTACTAACTGCTTCTTAAGTCCAGAAAAAGCTTGTTTAAGCCCTTCACTACTACTACTGCTACATGATTTTAATACTGCAAGCGAGGATCAGAATTGGTGTTACATTCCTGAAATAATCCTTTTCTAGGTTACACTTCATAGTGGGAAAAATACAGAAGAGAGCAAATACTTGAGGTAAAATTTTAACCATCAAAAGATTAGCTTCCAGTAGAATGAGTGTTCTCCCTAAAAATAAAAAAAACAGTATTGGGAAGGAGCAGTGTATGGAGGTTTCTGTTCTTATCTCTGCCAGTGGCTCTATCAACCATTATTTGTTAGCTTTACTTTGTAAATAGCAACCTTTAAGAATCAAAGCCAGAGTATCAGGAAAGTGTACACTGATTATATATGCCCGATAATGTATTTCCTGCAACTGTAGAAGGCCGAGATAGTTTTTATTTAAGTTTAAAAAAAGTCATGGGAAGGAGAAGGAAGAGTTGAGCCACAGAAGTGGTATTAGCAGCATTTGTAATCCGTTTTGCCATGGAAACTGCTGCACTGTGGAATCCCAGTCTGCTGTGAGCACAGGTTGCTAAGGAGAGAGGAGTAGACAGCTGTTAGAAGGCTATCAGAGCAATTCATGATGGCAGTGATCGGAGGGTGATTAGCTTCCATGACTTGCTGTTAACATGTGTTCTTTCATGATAAGTGACTACTGTAATTTTCTCACTGAATAATGTGAGCGATTAGTTTAAAATGTGTAAAAAAGATGTCTGATGCTGTGCACCTTTAAAATAACATCCCTTACTTTAGTAGCTTGTGCCACTGTGTTTACCTACTGAAATATGTCCTTGAAGATTAAGTATATACACTTAGCATGTGGCAGCTGCCAAATCACAGGAAATGTTTCCCACTAAACCTGTCACTGCTTTAATGACACTAAGTACCTTGGGAAATGCGCAGAAAAGAACTGAAGCAGAACTCAGGCCTCCACAAACCTGCTCACCTACTAATTAACCCCTGGACATGCTTCTTTACTTACCTTAAGGTTATCAGCTATCTAAGTTGTATTTCTGCTCATGGCAACGATTCCTGCAGTCTTGGAACAGCACAACACTTAGGCTACATTTAAGTTCAATAAAAGCCCCCAAACAAGTTGCTCTTCATCCAGATTTCTTCTAGTTTGGTGGCAGTTTCTAGGACATTCCTCTGGTCCCAGGCTCTTTGAAATATGCAGTTGCAACTACTCTTAGTTTAAAAACCAGAGTGGGTGGGTTTGTCCTCTTTGATTCCAACTGCTTACAGCTGTTACCACAGAAGGGGTAGAGCCAGGTAGGGCAGAAAAACTGGTCTTGGACTGCTCTTACTGCTGTGCCAAACGTGTCATTGCACAGAAATAAATTAAAAATTCTGTAAGTTATAGAGCTTAGTTCCAATAGAGATTCTTAAAAATAAGGTTATGTTTTTGCTTCCTCTGAACAGGAAGCAATGTAATAATTCATTCTGCGAGAAACACTACAATAAGCCACACCAAAGCTAAGTGACTACCTAAAATTAACTGACCTCACTAAATGAGTCATAGAGCACCTTCTTTTTATGATGTGCTGACTCTGTCCTACAAAATGATACGCCTAAACTTCTGGTAATAAGTAAGCAAGCATGAAAAAGTCACATTACCTGAGATGCCATCCATTCTGGGCCCATAAATAAATAATCCTTCAGTTCCATAAGTACACAGATACATGTATTAGACAAGTATTTGAGGAAAAGAGAGACACTGTAGGTAATGTTAGATTATACAAAAATTGTTTCAGGAAAGGCTTCACATGCAAGATGGGAAAAACTAAAGTCAGGACCCTGCTTGAAAAATATGACAGTACATATAACTGAAGTACAGTCATTTGATGAAAGAAAGAGTGCTGAAAAGAAATGCTCAAATAAAGGTCAAGTATGCCTGTGAACAGAAAAGGTGTATGCAATTTTTCAAAACATGGCGTACAGAGAATGTGAAAAGTAAGGAAGTAACTCACTTTTGTGATGTCACCTTAATCTTTAGCAATAGTAGAACAGTTCTCAAACTGTTGAATGACTTGTCTGAAAGGCACAGAAATTGTGCTGGGGTAAAGCAACTCATTCCTGGAGGAGAACTGGGATTGGTGAGGGAGATCCAGTCAGTTGGGTAGAGCAGGGACTTCAGTGGAAATGGAACTACTGCTGCACTCATCCGACAGCAAGCAGTGCAACTCCACAACTCCGGAATGGCCTAGTTTTCAATACAACTAATGCACACATTCTTTTCCCCTTGTCAGCCCCTACAAGAGTTTTCTTCTCTCTTCTGGTCTGTAGAACTATTGCATGAGTTGTATTCAGACTGAATTGAGAGACAGAATCATGAAATACATCCTGGCAAATTTGGGGAGGGAAAGGAGGAAAAAAAAGATGTTGCTGTTGCCTTAATATAATCAGGAAGGGGAGTTATTTTCTGTACAATATTGTATGTTGCAACGTAATTTTGCTTTCAGGTCTTAGTATTTGTTTGTGACAAAAGCAGAGTTCAGAGAGGGTGGTTTGTTTGGTGCATGAGCATTTGAAGGTGAACACAAACAAATGAACACTTAACTGAGACATGAATGCTTGACAGATATGAACAAGAAAGAAAAAAGAATCATTAAAATGACAATTTTACAGGAAGGTTGTTAAACTGAGATGGAAGGTTTAACCTGAACACCAAGGAAATCTTCCTTACAAAGATGCAGATGAGACTAGTCTTCCAATGAAAATACCAAAATGTAGATGCTTCTGTTTTGCAGTGTAGACCATCCAAGAAATATGAAAATGATTCTGCATGTAAAGGGCATAAACTAAGTTTTTGCATATGTTGGGGTTATTTTTTCTGTTTTTTAATCTTTTAACATTAGTCATTCAAATCCAAGTGAGCTTTTGACTGAATGCTCTCTATATGTTCCTCCACTTATATATGAAGAACAGATGATTAGGGAAAAAAATGATTTTGAAAAAATCATTATCTTTCATATTCAATTCTAATGCTTCCTTTTATATTTCAGGGTGCAAGTTGAATTCTATATGAATGAAAATACATTTAAAGAGAGACTAAAGCTCTTCTTCATCAAAAACCAAAGATCAAGTAAGCAGTTGGATTCATTTCTGTTAAGCATAATTGTGATACTTTGAGTAGAATCCAATTTCATTGAAGACAAAAGCAAAGTTATCATTAATTTTCTTCTGAGCTAAGATTTTACCCCATAGAGGAGTCAGTTTTACACAATATCCAAAACAAACACAAAAAGTATTATTTAAACCTAAAAATAATGTGCTTAATTTCTAGGATCAGATACTTAGTGATGTGGTTTTATGTCTGTACCATGATCAAAGTTGACTAATTTGCATGGATTTGACATTGTAGGTCTCACTGACAAATCAGGACTTTATGTCTAGGACATCAGAGATCCTCTAAGATGCTGGAGGAAAAAAAATGCAGAAGTACCTAGCTTTCTGAAGTGTTCAATTTTATTAAATATCCCTAAATAAACTTCAAACTTGATCTGTACTGAAAAGAATGAATTTGGAAAGCAAAATAATGGGGACTACATATCTCATTCTCCTGAATGGGGTGCATCAGAAACATAGTCCTTGTCTTTAGTCAAATTTAACAGTATTTTCATTGACACATGCACTTAAATTCATAGACCATCGTAGAAGAGAATAATGTGGAGGAACTAAGATATTAATCTTTTATCTTGTAGAATCATGGAACGGTTTTGATTGGAAAGGACCTTAAAGCTCATCTAGTCCCTACCCCCCTGCCATGGGCAGGGACACCTTCCACTAGCCCAGGTTGCTCAAAGCCCCGTCCAACCTGGCCTTGAACACTGCCAGGGAGGGGGCAGCCACAGCTGCTCTGGGCAACATGTGCCAGTGTCTCATTTCTTCCTTATATCTAATCTAAATCTACTGTCTTTCAGTTTAAAACCCTAACCTCTCATCCTATCCCTACACTCCTTGATAAAGTGTCGGCCCCCATTTAAGTACTGAAGGCCACTATAAGGTTTCCCTGGAGCCTTCTCCAGCCTGAACAACCCCAACTCTCTTAGCCTGTCCTCTTTAAGGAAGGTGCTCCAGCCCCCTGATCATCTTCCTGGCCTCCTCTGGACCTGCTCGAGCAGGTCCATGTTCTTCTGATGTTGGGGGCCCCAGAGCTGGACACAGGAGTGCAGGGGTGGGGATGGGGGGTGTCTCATGAGAGTGGAGGGGGAGAATCCCCTCCTTCGACCAGCTGACCACAGTTCTCTTGGTGCAGCCTAGGACACGGTTGGCTTTCTGGGCTGCAAGGACATGTTGCTGGCTCATAGTCAGTTTTCCATCTGCTACTACCCTCCAAGTCCTCAGCAGAGCTGCTCTCAATCCACTCCTCGCCCAACCTGTATTTGTTCTTGGGATTGTCTCGACCCATGTGCAGGACCTTGATCTTGGTCTTGTTGAACTTCATGAGGTTTGCACAGACCCACCTCTCCAGCCTGTCCAGGTCCCTCTGGATGGCACATCCCTTCCCTCCAGCATGTTGGCCACACCACACAGCTTGGTGTCGTCAGTGAACTTGCTGAGGGTGCACTCAATCCCACTGTCCATGTCCCCAACAAAGACATTAAACAGCACTGGTCCCAACACCAAACACTGAGGAACTTCACTCGTCACTGCTCTCCATTGAGCCATTGACTGCAACTCTGAGTGTGACCATCCAGCCAATTCCTTATCCACCAAGTGGTCCATCTGTCAAATCCATGTCTCTCCAATTTACAGACAAGGATGTTGTGCAGGACAGTGTCAAAAGCTTTGCACAAGTCCAGTTAGATGATGGATGATGTCACTTGCTCTTCCCTTATCCACCTACACTGTAACCCCATCTTAGAGGGCCTCCAAATTTGCCAGGCACATTTTTACTTTAGTGAAGCCATGTTGGCTGTCACCAGTCACCTCCTTGTTTTCCATGCACCCTAGCACAGTTTCAGGAGGATCTGCTCCATGATCTTGCTGGGCACAGAGTTGAGACTGACTGGCCTGTGGTTTCCTGGGTCTTCCTTTCATTCCCTTTTTAATAACTGAGTTGTATTTCTCATTTTACAGTAAGTGGGAACTTCATCGGACTGTCACAATTTCTCAAATACGATGGATAGTGGCTTAGCTACTTCATCTGTTAATTTGCTCAGGACCCGCAGATGTATCTCTTCAGATTCCATGGACTCATGCACCTTTAGGTTCCTTAGATCATCACCTTCTCCTACAGTGGGCAGTTATTCCTTCTCCCAGTCCCAGCCTTTACTTTCTGCATCTTGGGCAGTGTGGCATTGCTAGTGATGACTGAGGCAAAAAAATCATTAGGTACCTCAGTCTTCTCTACATCCCAGGTAACCAGGTCTCCCATTACCATCCAGAGAGGGCCCACATTTTCCCTAGTCTTCCTTTTATCACCAGTTTACCTATAGAAGCTTTTCTTGTTGCCCTAGACATCTCTGGCTAGATTTAATTCTGTCAGTGCTTTGCTCTTCCAAACCTGATCGCTGGCTACCCCGACAGTTTCTCTGTAACCCTCACAGGTTATCTGTCCTTGCTTCCACCTTCTGTAGACTTTCTTTTTGTTTTTGAGCTTGTCCAGGCTTCCTGGCGTTCTTACCAGACTTCCTCCTTGTCAGGATGCATCACTTCTGAGTTTGGAGGAGGTGATCCTTGAATATCAACCAGCTTTCTTGGGCCCCTCTTCCCTCCAGGCCTTTATCCCATGCTACTCTGCCAAGCAGATCCCTGAAGAGGCCAGAGTCTGCTCTCTGAAGTCCAAGGTAGAGAGCTTGCTGTGTGCCCTCCTTGCTGCCCTAAGGATCTTGAACTCCACCATTTCATGGTCACTGCAGCCAAGGCTGCCCTTGAGCTTCACACTCCCCACCAGCCTCTTCTTGTTGATGAGAACAAGGTCCAGCATGTTGAACTCCTCATTGGCTCTTCTGTCCTCGGAGAAGGACGTTATCATCAATACATTCCAGGAACCTCCTGGATTGCTTATGTCCTGCCCTGCTGTGTTGTCCCTTCAACAGATGTCAGGGTGGTTGAAGTCCCTCATGAGGACCAGGGCTTGTGAATGTGAGGCTACTCCCATCTTTCTATAGAGGGCCTCATCAGTCTTCCTCGTTGGACAGACTGTAGCAGACTCCCACCATAACATCTTATATCCCTGCCCTCTCTTTTATCCTGACCCATAAACTCCTCATCCATCCCCAGGTAGAGCATGGATCCATGCACTCCAGCTCATCACTGACACAGAGGGTGACACCCCCACTTTGTCTCCCCTGCCTGTCCTGACTAAAGATCTAGTATGCTTCCATTCCATCACTCCAGTCATAAAAGCCATCCCATCCATGATGCCAGTAAGATCGTAGGCCTGCATGCATGCGCATGTCTGTAACTCCTCTTCTTTATTCCCCATGCTACATTTGTTTGCAGAGAGACCTTTAAGTTGTGCCCCCGATGAAGCGGACTTACTGGCCAGAATCCCTTTGTGCTGCTCTCCAGGTGCTCTCCTGCTGCCCTGTGACCCCTCTCCAGGCTCTGGGCATCTATTGCTGGCACTGGCATCAAGCTGGTAGGAGTGGGATGGATTGAGGTTCCCCTCCCCTGGCAACTTTGGCTTAAGTCCTCTACATCAGCTTGGCAAGCCAGTGACCCTTCTCTGACAGATGGACCCCATCAGCTCCCAGTAGACCAGGTTTCTCCATGTGAGTTCCATCGTCTAAATAGCCGAACCCCTGGCTGTGGCACCAGTCCTGTAACTGGTCTGTGATTTGCCAGATTTGACTGCTCTTTTCAGACCCCTTTGCTTTGACCAGGAGGAATGATGTAAAACCTACCTGCACTCCAGAGTCCTTTACCACCGCTCCCAGGACTCTTTACTCATTCTTGATATTCTACATACTATGACTAACTGATATTTTCAGTTTGGGCTTTGGAATTATTTGCCAGTTTCCAGCAGGAGAAACAGGTTTAACAAAGCTGTTGGAGATTCATTCATGGGGAGAACTTTATTACACTTACATAGATATATGGGAAAATTAATCTTAATTCAGGTGCCTAAACAGCATAGAAAGCAGAGGACTACCTGTGCTAGTAAATTATATGGATAGCTTTCAGAGTATCTTCTCTTCTAAACTTCATATAGGACAGGTTTTTTTGCATTTAACTAGTTTTGGTTGGTAAATTTATTTTCTAACAAAGACTTTCATTTGAAATAAGTTTCTTATTCTGTATTATCACACTTTAAAGCTATCTTACTGCATTTTGGCCAATATGAAAAGACTGAATACAAAAACTCAGTATGCATAGAGCAAAGTACGATGTGTGAAGAACAATTTCATACTCCATGTTATGTTTACAAATTAACTGTGTTGCAAAGAATGAATTTTTGCTCGTACATTTTTGTATGTAGATTGGGGAGTCTCCCTCCATAGAGGTATTAAAAAAAAAAACCCCATCTAGACACACTACAGGGCAACCAGCCCTAGGTGGCCATACTTGAGGAGGAGGGTTGGAAAAAATGACCTCCAGAGGTCCCTTCCAACCTCAGCCATTCTGTGATACTTATTAGAGATAAATAAGTTTAACTAGATTTACATTTTATGTGTAATTAATTGCACTGCAACTTCTCAGATTGTTTTAGTTCTACTTTTCTCCCTGTGACTTTTCATCCCTAAGTATTTTATATCTTTATAGCCTTTGACTTCTGACATTGTTGATATAGTGTGTAATGGAGTAAGAGACAAAACAGAAAAAGCATCCTAAATTATAAAATAGTATTACTGCTTGTCTAGAAAAGTAGTCTGGGAAGCTATAAGCAATAAGTAGCCTTTTTATTCCTGATCCACTCCACAAAACAGGGATTTGATGCACTCTTGTTGACTAAGAACATCTATAAAATTATGACCTGACTCACTGTAAATCTCTTTTCACTGATAATATAGGAAGGTTCCAAATGGTACCTTCTTGCTTGAGATTAGTGAAACAATTTTTTTCCCTATTTAGATCTTAACAAGATTAAAAAAAATACTTATATACAGATACATACTTTGATGGCAGAAGTACAGACTGTACATCTAAAAATAGATACATTTATGATCATCAGCACAAAAATTAAACCAGAAGTTAGTTAATTAGTATGAATTCATGGCCATTCCTTTGCAAGTGCATACCCTTCTGGCTAAGCACATGAAGAGAATTGTCATAAGTTACTATACTGAGACATCTCTATTAGGTTATGATTGGATAAGTGTGATTTATTGGTCCAAAGGAGAGGGATGGTGTGGAAGTTTATTTGAAATAAGCAAGAGAGTGGGAAGAAACTGTAAATTCATTGTATTGGAGATGGGTTCATGCTATAGACAAGTAGCTCAAGAACCTTCCTGCTTGGCTTGCTTGATGATTGCTGGAAAAATCTAGATTCTGATGAATTCTCCTACACAGAGCTGAGGTAAATTTTGTAGAAGCATGCTGTGTTCTTCATAAAGAAATGAGAACACAGTAATGTCTATTTCTGTAGAGAACTAGCAGAGACACTGTCATTATGGGTGCCTTCTTTTTCTGACAGGTCCTCAGGGGAGGACTCCAAAGAAAACTAAGAGATGAGGCATGTTTTCTCTATTGCTGAATTATTCAGCCATTTCATGGAAAGTAAGTTGGAGAATGAGAGTGCTTACTGTACTAGAGCAGCATATGTCATGGGCATGCCATTTCCCACTAGAATCTCACAGGTTACCCAGGCATTGCTACTGGTTCTCATGATACAAGAAGCTTAACCAACAATTAGACATTAAACAAGGCAATTTTCAGGAGAAAGAAATAGGAAATACAGCAAAACGATTAATGTGCTGAATGAAAAAAAAAAATAAATCCCCAAACCAAATTGTTCAGAATTAGTAAATTGTCAAATTCTGCTTATGCAGATCTTGGTTCCTATTCAAATACTCACAACCAGAATCCTCTAAAATGCAATTTCAAAAAAACCTTCTGCTAAGATAGTACTTGCCACTCACTGAAGTGTACACATTGAAATTTGAGGATATTGCCCTTTAGGTCTTAGTCAGTATTCAGTGAGAACACTGGAAACCTCCCTTCACATACTAAAGATGTAATTACTGTCACTGAGAAAATAATTGTCAGTAGCATCAGCAGATTTTCAGGTAGTATAACTAAGTAAAACTACACGTGTTCACCTGTAGTAAAAAACCCTGTTTTTGCTAATCCTTAAGACTTCATAAGTGAATTTAACACATCAGAGTGTAATACGATGTGGTTTTGTCAACCAGAGCAGTCAGCTCCAGAATTTATATGAATTTTCTACAGAGCACTATTCTGATCTAAATAGCACACAGGCTGGTAGCATGAAATATCAATGGTTTCATTCATTATTCTAGTTTTGGATAGAACAAGCCTTCACCTATGTCTGATGTCACCCTAACTTCCACTAAATCTTCTGCAAGCAAACATCTAATCAAGTTCAACCAATGGATGAAAAGCATTCTACAAAGGTGTCAGCCCAAAAATGAAAAAAAAAAAAAGGTGACTTATTGGTACATATGACTCAATTGTACTTGCCAAGATCACACACTGCATTATCACAACCCCAAAATAAGTCTCAAAGGGAAAAATAATAAGTGAAGTTTCAATTCAGTGGAGAGGGAATAAAAGATAGCCATCACCAGGATATAAATTATTAATAGTATAATTTGATCCAACTCCTAAAGCCAGCTGCTACTGAGATGATTTTGCTAAAAACCGAAAACATATGAGACTTACGAGAAAGGAATAATGGAAGGTGATTGTAAAATCTTCAGCTGCTATCTCTGTCAATCTAGCTTTGATTTAGATCAGCACTCTAAATCAGAGGATTGATCTCCAGAAATGCTTGTAAGGGAAGCATCAAGAATTTGTAATATAAATGAAAGTCACAGTCAGTACTGGTGAAGTATCATGTATCACTCTGTACTTAAAAATGCCTCCAAAAAGTAGCAAATACTTGTTCAAACTGAGAAGGAAACATTAACATTTGATGTAGTTATATTTATTTCACAAAACAAACATATTTTGAACGGTTATAATCAATTTCTTCTTTTAAAGAAGACAAAGGATGTAGCACCATGGTTACATGGACACAGTGAAATTACAGTCTCATTAAACAATACATAACTGCATAATAGAGTATGATTGATGTAGCTGAATACAAGTTTCAGGCACCAGTGCCAAAACATAGAGATATTCTGTGCAAATGACCCTGCTACTTGAACAATCTGGCTGTGAATGGAAAAAAATAAATTAAGTAAAGCAGACCATGTTGATCCTCTGACAACATGTAAAACAGTGGACAAAAATAGTTAGGTAGCAAACAAAATATGAAGTACTTTCTTTGTAGCAGAGTAATAAATGAACACCCATTTTAAATGCCTTCTCTAGTGACTGTCCCCTCCTTCCCATATTTGAAATCCTAGATCTCCATGATAGCAGAATAAATGCATTTCTTCTAACTCACAGGTGATATCCCCAACTATGAGGCTACAGAAGATTTTGACCAGAGAGAATACTTATTTGGTAGTCCTACATTAATTATTAAAGCTTTATCAGGGGTGAATAAATATTCTCCCTGTGATGGCACATCCTATTTCTAAAGGCTGAGGCATACATAGCTAGGAGAGGTGATCTTCTGAAACAGGATAGACTTGAAGCCTGATCTTCCATAATTATATGGTAATACCTGACCCAATCACATATGGTACAAGACCTAACCTGTTGCCTTACTTTAAACATAAACATATAAAACACAGTCCATGATGTGCATTCTATATCTATGCTAACTAGAATCCTTAGATGAAAACATGTCTGGTGTAAAAACTCTTGCCTTATATGCTGTGGCAAACAGTCATTCCTGTGGAGATATCTAGAGCTTGAAGCACTTTTAAGCATAGCCTGGAATAGATCTATGGAATTTAAAAAATTGAATATGTAAGTAGTTCTAGATCTTTCAGGACTAAGATTTGAGAGTTAAGCTTAAGGCAGCAGGCAGGAGTATGGGTCCCTTGTATTGATGTAGATTTAATCAGAAAAGCACCATCATTTGGCATTTAAACCAACATACAGTATCAAATGATGACTAGAATCTAGGCCACTATCAGATTGCAGAAAGAAGTGTTTCACACCAAAATTAACACTTACAGAGCTAAAACCCTAAAGAAACAACAGACTTCTGTGTTGATTTAAGTTAGACAACACAAAATTGGTAAGGATAAGAAATCCTGATGGGCTGGGCTTTTTTTGTTTGTTTGGGGTTAGGTGGTTGTTTTTTTTTTTTTCATTTATTGTTTTTGATTTTTTTCAAACATTATTCTTTTCTTCTTGTTGTAATAGCCTAGTTGTTATAGCAACCATTCATACGCCAACAGACTTCCACAAAAGGGTTAGTACAGACAAACAATTCATGTTTTCTTCAGCAACAGTTCAGAAAAGATCATAGCATTTCCCAGGAAAAGTACTGAACTTACCTTCCTAGTCAAATAATAGCATGACAACACACTTTACACATCTCATTCAGTCCCTGCCAATCCACTTACTACTCCAAACCCTTCATTCATTTTTGGGGGAATAAATAGTCTCTGCCTAATTACTCTTGATAGGACAGCAGGAATCACTAGGTTAATGTTCACAAACCTAATTGCCAACAGCTGTGGGACTTCTCATGGTCAGGACCACAGGATTTTAACCCCTAGTTTACAGATTACACAATGCGGTAAAAGTCCATCCAGCTCTCTCTCATGTGATAAACTTAACAGTTAAAAGTAGTAAGCAGTGTTGTAAACCTTAGGGTTTCCTTCAGCAATTGCATGGTGGAATATGTAAGAATCTATTTTTCTGTTTACTGTAAATTGCATTTTAATGGGAGGGGAACTAATGGATATAAAAGGTGATTTATCAGTTTTATCTGTAACATGTTCATTTTGAGCTTACGACTGAGTAAAGTGAAAAAGTATGTAATATTACAATTAGATAATTATGATTTGTTCCTTAAAAGGGAATGTCTGCACACAGCTTTGAGTATGTATAGTGAAGCTATAGTTCTTAAACCATAGAAGTAATTATATTGAGTTCAGCAGACCTACTGACTGCAACACAACAATAAACGATACTATCTTTACTAAAACTAGTTGCAAATGAAGTCACGTCTGTGCAAGACTCCGTTAGTGGTATTTGGCTTTGGATGGAAGAGTTCAGCCATGCAGAATTGGGCTCTTGAGTTCACAAGACTGAAAAAAATTAATGCTTAAAGTGACCTCCCCTCACTTATCCTTAGTCAACAGACAATTTTAACTTAATTAATCAATGAAAACTTAAAACCAAGGGTCAGATACAAATATTTACACTGCCAAAATGTTAAGACTATTGAATCTAACAAGATTGAAAATTTAAATTCTAATTCTCTACTAATTACTGCAAAATTTGATTAAATTACGGTTAAGTTTTGCTGCAGTATATAATAGCTAGCACTGAAATAAATTTTCCATGTGACAGAAGTCAGTATCCATGTGGATCCCTTTGAAGGAACCCTGTCTTTGTGGGAAATGCTGTAATATTTTGTGGTAGTATTTGTGATACATCCTTTCAGCTAGAACATTTCAATATTCATATGGTCTGCAGAACAAGTTGTTGATTCAGTTCAGTTGTGCATTCAGCATGATTTTCAGATGTCTGATTCTTGGATGCATAATTACAGAACTTCAAATTAAATAACTACAGTTTAATATTTTGTAAGTTGGGATAGTCTTAATAAATTCTGTATGAAACCTACTGCATGCAGACTTTCAGATATTAATATTTAAGTACTTGCCATTGTATATCCTCTGCCTGTGGTTGAAAGTATGTCTTCTTCATACTGCTGTATCTTGCATCTCAAATACCATATATAGTTCTGTTTCTACTTTCAAGAAAGTGGACTTGAAAAACTACAAAAGACCCAAAGCATGTCATCAGGAAAGATGAATGGCATAGTATAGCTTTCAGACAAATGACTGAGTAGTTCTTTGCGTTAAAACAGACTGAGTCTTAACCCAGGGATTTCTGGAAGGTGGATAGGTGTATTATATGTATATCTGACAGATTTATTCTTACTTACTCTTCTGTATGATACACCAGTTGCCCATATCAGGGACAGATAACTGGCTAGATTGGCTTTTGCTCTGATACAGCATGGCTATTCTAATTCCTTTTAGTTCTTTTTTAAAAGTAGATGGAACTGTGAAGAACCTGAATTTATCTCTGTTTATCTTTTTAATCTGTATTTTTTTATCTGTTTATCTTTTCTTTTTAAAATAGGTCTGAGAATACGATTATTCAATTTTTCTCTCAAGCTCCTAAGCTGTTTCTTGTACATCATTCGTGTGCTTCTGGATGACCCTACACAAGGACTTGGATGGTAATGTGTTTTTATTTTTTTTGTTATTTCTGCTCTCAAAGCATTGTTTAATTTATAATAAATAAATAAATTTAATGAATATCTGTTTGATATGGTTTTATGTCTTGCAGATTTGGTTTTATGTCTTGCAGATGTTTTCAAAGAATGATAAAGCTAGCCTTACACTGTGGATGGAAATAAGAACTAAAGTAACAATATTCTTTTTTCACTTTACTGCTAAAATAATCCTGGCTCTTTGCTCAGATACTGTGCATCAGATATAGTTGTGCAAGCTTACATCTTTTCATTGTATTATTACATAACATTTCTATGTATCCTATTTATATTTATAAAAACAAAATTGCAAATATCTGGTTGCCAGTTTATGCAACAATAATTTTAGGATTTTACTTAAATAATTTTACTTAAACCCCCAGATCCTGGAAACAAACAGACAAATACATGAAACTGAGCTTTCATGCAGATGACATCGATGACAATTTTCTCGCCCGCTTCCTTCTCTAAACACTTAGAAGAGAGGGAGACCAAAAGTACATTCTGTACTCATGATGATCTATAGTTATAATGCATGATTTTGCACACCTACAGTTGTCAGTATGGTAATCTAGATGGGTCATTTGGTATTCTGTTTTGGGGCTTTTTGTCCATGTGTTGTACAATCAACCACCAGTTGTTAGAAGAAATTATAATTGATTCAATCCTATGCTTCAGTTGCATTTGTATCCCAGTTATATTGAGTCTTCTGAATTCTAAATGCTAATAAGCACCACATTTTATTAACTTACTTGCTTTCACTTGATTTGATTCTGTTGGTCTTAAATACTGAACAAAACAGATACAAATACTAAGCTTGGGATGATAGACCTAGCACTCTTCTCACAATGTTAGGCAAAGGAAAAAGTATGACTTTTAATACTTGAAAATCAGTTATATCTAATAAGGGTAATACTATAAAAAAGATAGTGCACAGGAGAAATACTATATTTTACAAGAATCAAATCCAAAGCAAAGTGACTTAAAGAATATTGTCTTTACTCAGCAGTGCATGAGGGAAGGATGTGTGAATGGGAAGTACAGAAGATGCATTTGATGATTTTTTTTTTTTGTCGAAATTTATTGTAGGAAATTAGAACATCTGAAAGAGGGCCAGAAAAAAAAATCTCCCTGAAAAAGGAAGAACTGCAAAAAACTATTTTTTGACTGCACATGTATCTTAGAATATCTCGTCAAGGAAAGGAAATGTTTAGGGAAGAAACAATCAGTGAAGATTTCACAAAACCTTTTAACAGGGATGGAGAAGAGAATATCCATCCTTAGAAATTTAGGGATAGTAGCACAGCAACTCAGGGACATGAAATTTTAAAGCTAATGATAGTTTCTGACATGAAAAATGTGTGAACTTTAGTGAGTAAAGATGTTATACTGCAAGGTTATGTCTGCATATGCAAAACAGATCAGAACATGAGCACTCCTGCCACAGGTATACTTCAGTACTTTTGTATTCATATGCAAAGATTTTTCTGCATCTTGCAGACTGCTTTCCTGACGTGTTTGTTCTTTCAATCTAAATGTTTAACAATTCACCAGCCAGAGAGTTTATTTGTATATTCTGTGTGTCCTTTATATTGCTTTGTGGTACATTTAAGAGACTAGTTAGTTTCTTTTATCTCTGTATAACATTTGTCTGGCTGAGAAGTTTCAGATAAGTCACTTCTGCATGCTCACTAAGATCCCAGTTTTAGAAGCTGTGCCAGACAAACCAGCCCTGTGCCCTTTATTGTCATTGCCAGTTGCCCATTAACGTCATTGGTTTTGCCCATAGAGATCCTGAGTCCTGAGGGCTTGATACCTAAACTACTGCCATAATGCATTCTTACAAATGCGATGTTATGAAAAACATACTTTATAGATATTATGTCACAGCCTGATGAAGGAAACTACTCAGTGTGCTGAGAGCATGTCTAAGGAAACCATTATCACCTGCTTGTTTTTTAAAACTGACAATTCTAGGAGGAATGCTTTTCATTGCAGACTCCCCCTGCAGATTTATTTCCTGTTTTTAAGAAATGCCTGCATGAGTTAGTATCTTTCTTTTAATCCTTCAGGCACAGCAAGTGTACAGGGGAGAGTTTAAGACATAAAGCATCCTTATTAATGGATACCATTTAGCACCTGTCCCACTCATAGGTGATAAAAATACAGCTATTGCTAATCTGTGTTCTTCAGATCCTTTTCTTTTCCTCTGACCTTGCTTACCAAGGGTAAACAATGGTATTTTTCATCATTTACACAAATGTGTATTCCCACATCCTTACATGACCATTTGAAGGGAGGATTTGTGTCAGCAATTCAAGGCAAGATAACATCACATGTACGTAGCAACTATTTTTTTATGTAGATGACACCAGTTTCTTACCTGAATTACAGCTGCATGAATCTCAAGCCCTCCTCACAACCTCACAAGAGGATATAAAGTGTAGTTTGATGCAATCTTTCCTGTTGAGAGTGTGTCAGGTATATGTGCTCTTCCTATCCTAGCCTGTCCATGTGGTAGGATTTCTTCTATCTCTTGATCTTCAGTATTTGTTGTCTACTTAGTTCAGCTTTTGGAAGTATAATTTCAGTTGTGTTTTTTAAACTGAAACGTGTTTGAAAATAAATGTTTAAAGTTTTAAATTAACCTGAAATGCTTCATAGTCCTTTCTCTTCAGATACAGAACACATACAGGACTACTTTCTAAAAGTTATTTTACTTTTTATAATGTCTATATCCATTGCCTAGGGTTTCAAACTATTACATGCATTTGATAGAACACATAATAATGTAATTAATATCCCATTCATTTCATATGTTTTTATGATTGTGCTCCCATGTACATCTGCTAATGAAAATGGACTCTGCGTGGATGGGATAACCACTATCAGTAAGGAATTAAACCGGAGTTGTTCCAATCAAAACTACACACCTGGAACAATTGATTGGTGAGTTCCTAATTTAAAAAAGCAAAACGAAAGTCCAGATAATAGTGGGAAGGGGAGCAAAACAGGAAGACCCTTTCCATCTGGAATGGTGACATTTTAACATATAATAGTGATGTTTCCATAACTCTCAAGCGATTACTTCCATGTTCCTGAATATTCAAAGCTGTCTTTACTATTTTAATTATTTCTCTGATTGCATAAATGAACTGCTGGATTGGATACTCTTGTAAGATCTAAATTCCATCAATGCTTATACCTTGCTGAAAGAAAATGGATGCTCTATTTAAAAATCAGTTATGACTAGCAGTAAATGACTAACAGTAAACTACTGTGCCATTGTGTGTGCCAGATTCCAGTGGTACTGTATCTGCCTGTTATCATTGAGTTTAGCAAATACTAAGACAACGTGAGATTCTTCCAAGATATGACAGCCTGCATGAGTTAGATATTTTTACACAGATAGCAAAGAGTTCACACAAAAGAATTGTCAAGTTTCTTTTTCCTACCACAAAAAATTATTCTTCTGATCTCTAGAATCAAAAGTGCACATTCTTTCTGGAATCATAGGGGATGAACTAGCAGCCACTGAAGACAATAAAAGATTTTGGTGTCACTGGGTGTGGGATTATTCCCATGGGAACTCAATGACAGGTGCTTGATTAGAAATATAAGTAATGTCGGTGCTCAGTAGATAACTACTGCTTTAAAATTTTTATTACTGAGATTTTTTTTTAAAAACAAGGCTGCTCTAACTTCCATTCACATGTACAAATTTTTTTCTCTTGATTTTGTTCAAAACACTAACCAGATTTTGATTACTGTCATATTTATTTTCTTATTATCATGTGCAGGTCTCCTATTATTTGGGTGAATCGAAGCTTGCCTTTGTGGGGATTACAGGTAATATGTAAATGGACAATTTAACTATCTCCATTTAGTAACTGTAGACAATATTCATAGAATGAGAATCAGAGTTTGGGTTGGACAGGACCTTAAAGCTCATCCAGTCCCAACCCCCCTGCCATGGGCAGGGACACCTTCCACTAGCCCAGGTTGCTCAAAGCCCCGTCCAACCTGGCCTTGAACACTGCCAGGGAGGGGGCAGCCATGACTATACCGATTTATAGCATTTTGGTGATGTTAAAGGATACTTAGAAAAGTTGTTATTAACAAAGAATCTACTTGATGACCAATTACAGCAAAAGCATAAAGTAAAGATAAGCTGATCTGAACTAAGTGTCTGGGCATTGGTCAGCAGGTGGTGAGCAATTGCGTTGGGCATCACTTATCTTTTCTTGGGCTTTATTTCTCTCTCTCTCTTTGCTATATTTATTTGAATTACAACAACAATAATTAATAGTAATAATTATTATAATATTTCAGTCATTAAACCGCTCTTATCTCAACCCACAAGTTTTACTTTTTTCTTCCAATTCTCCACCCCATCCCACTGTGGGTGAAGGAGTGAGTGAGTGAGTGGCTGTGTGGTGCTTAGTTGCTGGCTGGGGTTAAACCACAAGTGGTTATTTAATATACATGAAGTTTTAAGTAGATACTCTTAGTATTTTGATATTTGACTACTTTAAAATAAATACACAATAAATACATAATACATACACTACATATAACCTAAGTGAAGGCTGATAAATTGATCTCAGTTGTATTTAAATATTAAAATCAATAATGATTAATCTGTTTTTTTTTTTTTTTTGCTATTTTCAACATTCTGAATTATACACAGTAAGAAAAGTGTTACTTTTTCTACACATTCATAACATCTTTACAATAAAGGAAAAAGCTGACTAGCTTCCATTATTTGTAGCTTCCTCCTTCTCTCTTTCTCTATCTTGCAAAAAGATGTCGGTATCTTCTAGGAACAGACAACTGAATCTTGAGAAACAATCGCAGACTGTGTATGGAGCTCCCTAAAACCCATGGAAGGGTCACCTTGCAGACTCTCTGGAGTGTTATACTCGGAGAAGAGCAATGAGACTGAAGTTACAGTCTGTACTTTAGTCAGAAAAATAACAGTATTTAAGCTTCATGGTAAATGCTATTAGCTGGGATGGTTTCAGAGGATGCACTGAGGAGCAATTTTTTATTATCTTTTCCTTTTCATTGTAATGCTTGGTGTCATATATTCTTTAGAAGACATTATTAATACACGTATCACTTCATTTAAGGTTTCTGTGGCTTTAATAAGTCTCTTTGAAACTCTGCTGCTGAGTTATCTAAGCTACAAGGTAAGTACTTTTAGTTACTTTTAAGCATAATTCATCACAAAAAGTAACTTGAGTTAAATGTTTCAATATAAAATTAATGTGCCTGCATTTGTGCCCACACTGATGTACAAGCAGGAAATTGAGAAAAACACACATATAGAGGACAGCATGTTGTCACAGGCAGCTCTGTTCATGTATCTAGATTTATGAGTAAACACTAATATCTGGAGAGTGGAAATCAGAAATAAAATTTCCATTTGTTTCCATTGTCCACTGGCACACTGAAATTTGAATACACATTCTAAAAAGTGGCCTTGGTTTTTTGGATAATGATTTTTCAAGTGCACAGTTTTATATGTCTATCCATAGCGCTATGGACACGATTCTCATTGATGTCAAAGCCATAGCTACTCAAGTATATATACCTCAAGCATCTATAACTCAAGTTTCAGGCCTATAAAACTGCACAGCAAAAAACTAGCCAAAACAGTACTTTTTAAAATTATGGATGCCTACATATTTGTGTTATCCATCGCTCTGATGCTATTGGAACATCTTTGCAAAATGCCTTGAAATCATCTGAAGTGAATGCAGTATCTATTTGTATTCTTCTTTTAAAAAGTTATATTTTCCTAGTATTTTTATTCAGTTTTCTTCATTACATCTTGTCGTGCTATACTAATGAGTTCTGGGTACTCTGCATTTTTAGTATCTTCAGGAGAAAAATAGTAAAATCATTTATCAAAATAAATATGAAAACATTTGGTTTCTAAAGCTGAAAATATCTTAAGTACAATCTTTTTTTAAAAAAAAATTTTTTGAATTTCTGACATTCAGTAGCTATCAGAGCCACCACTGAAGTTAACAGTTGTGCTTTAGTGTGCTTATCAAGTGATTATGGTGTAAATGTTTTCCTTAACACCCAATAATGCTAAGAGACTTAAAACTACTGTCTAAAAATTATTCTTCTAATCCTTGTAGCATATAGTATGGAACTGTTTGGGGTTACAAAAGCAAATCATAGGCAGAAACAATCCAAAATTGACACATTTACTGCCACAACAGTAAAGAGCAATCACAATTTATACTGTTCCTGAATTTATTGGGCACTGTTTTATGCCTATCCATTCTGCTTGTGGTCTGCATCCATTTCAGCGAGTACAGAAGATGAGAGAAATATTGGCAAGTCAGCTCCCATGAGAAGTTACTTATTAGTGTGCAGTGAGTATGAAGCTCTACTATCCTAATTTGCTGCATATACCTGTCACAGAAGTTGAGGCAATTTTATGATGGCTGTATTTTTAATCCCCATAAGGGCATAAAAGTAATGTAAGGAAGAATGGTAGTACTGAAATGCACTTTGGGAATCCACCTCATGCAAACACCTCCTTATCTCTGGTCCCGTCCTCTTAGTTGCTATCTGGAAATGTCATGATAGAGCCACTTACCCCAGTTTTATCCAGTCTCAGGACGCCAAGTAAGGCCTTTCTGCAGAGCCAGGATGACCGAAGGAGTCTTGCTTCATGTAAATCTGTGCCAGATTACTTATTTCATGCCAACATTTCCAAAGCTTTTACAATTTAGACAGAAGTCAGAGGATGAGCCAGGAAGAAAACAACAAGAAAAATATGATTGTGTTTGCATTTGTGTGCACATTGCTAGGATTTCACAAATAACCTGTAAAATAAATAAAACAGTCATTTGAGAGAATACTCCAAGGAATTTACCTTTCTGATACTTGGTTGGTAACACAGGAGAGATGATTCAACATGGAGAACAGTGAGGACATAATAGTATATCATGCTACTAGGATACAGTGAATTTGCATTTTTTTTAATTGCTTTTATAGGGGGAGGAATGCAAAGAATGTAGCACTGTATTATACTGCTGATCACTTGGATCCAGGAATGAATGGTTTACAATCTGCATTCTCACAGCTTAATCCATTACATGAGGATTTGCCCTTGGCCAAAATTCTGAAAGATGTCTACATTAGAAATTTTCATTGCCAAAACTTGTCACAGACATCTGGCAATCCTACTATATCACTGGCACACAGGCAGTCTTAGCTGCTTTTGTCAGTACCATACATTCTCACTGCAAAAGGCAGTTTTGCAGAAGTCGTGATGCATTTGTATGTGGAAACCAGAATCTTACAGCTGAGCACATCACTAAGTACCTGAAGCACATCTGCACAGGCATTTTTGCCTGCACAAAATGAATTATGTGACATTTATTTTCTATAAATCAGAAGAGAAAGCTCTTAACATTAAAAATGAGGAAATTAGTGAAAATACAGAATGGGTCAGTTGGGGAAATCAAATTTTCTTTTTAGTTTATTATTCCTACAAATAAAACCTCAGTTTACAGTCACATAATTTCACTTATGTTTACAGGGCTGCTTATCATAGGAAATATTTAATATTATTCAAGTTTGCCTAACTCCCACCAATTACAATTACATGAAAGACAATAATCCCTGTCCCATAGGTACAGTGGCTTCCAGATGTGAAGTTAAAAATAGAAAAAGAATTTTATATGCTATGGAGCTTGTGTTTAATTTTCAGTGGTTATATAAGATGGTTTTTTTAACAGGAAAGATTCATATGTCATTGCAACTGAAAATACAAGATTGTACTGCGAATTCTTGTATTATTGACATTATATATGCTACACTGTTATTGCATTACCTGTGATGGAGTCAATAATACAGAGTTATTAATGCTGTAAGTCACTGAATTTTAACTACCTTCTTTTTTAAATGTATGGATTTTCATCCTAACATCTAATCATTCACAGTCACTGCTCAAATGTGGAAAGAAATAGTATTATCCCTGTGCAGATTAAAAGATCAGTGCCACTTTCACTGAAATAAGACCTCTAATTTCACAAAAGCAAGATCAAGTTCCAGAAAGCCCTGAAATATACTGAGATGTTTGTGACAGAAATACAGAAATCCATTTGATCTTGAACACTAGACTCTCTTCCTTACTTCTCTTTCCAAAACAGTTGGGTAAAAGAAAATACAAAGTAAACATAAAAGAAGATAAATGCAAATAAAGGAAGGACTCACTATAGAATACTAACCTAATTTCATTCTTCTTTCTAGTACTTATTTCTTAATAAGTTAATATCTTAACAGCAGGATTAGAATCAATAAAGAGACATACCCGGACATCTGTGACTGACATGCAGAGGCTAATGGAACAAAACTAAGAAAAAATGGGCTGGTATTTTTTCTTTGGAAAATACAACATATTTGCATTCCTCTTTTGCTTTATATTTTGCCATGAATTTCTATCAGAAGGATGTATGGAGAGTGGCTCATAACAAACATTAGTATGGACTACAGGGCAATCCCCTGTGCATAGGGGTGATCAAAACAATTGATTTGATGGTAAAAAGTCTTCTGAGCGGGTTGTGGCTTTTGAGTATATGTCTCTGGAACTCTTAAGGCTGTACTGGGGCCTTGCCTCTAGTTTTTAGACACTTTAAGACAATAAGGATTAAAGTAAGAAAAACTTTGGCACAGTCAAAAGCTAAAGCACTGTAATACATGATTTTAAAGAGTTAGAGGCTTCTAAGAAAAAGAAGTAGAAATAGTTGCAGATAAAAGAATTTGTCTGTTACGTGTATGAAGAGACACTGAAAAATGAGAATTATTAAAAAGATAAATTGCTTAAGACAGGAACCTCACCTCCTGATCTGTATGTAAATGTGCATGTAAGAATAAAGGTAAACTAACCTTTGAAGAATGAAGTAACAGAGACAAGATGTCTGTGTCTGATTCCAAGGTACCTAAAAACGCAATAGAAGAAAACAGGAGCATATTATGCTTTGAAAAAAACCCAAGTTAATTTCAGCTCTTCATTAGCTGAGAGAATGAGTTGACTAGTTAACGCAATTAGAATTCATTTGAGCTGTCTTACTAACTAGGTCATAGCAAGGAAAAATATGGTCGTATGGAACCAGAGAACCACTCTAGAAAAATACAGATTTAAAAGTATATATTTTTACCTGTGAGGTACATTATGATAAACAGTAAGAAAAATAGGCCAGAGTGGCCTATATTCTATATTCACATTTGACATATGTGTTTATATCTGAGGTGAATGATCTTCCTGAAATTCAGCTAGTGGGAGGGACTCCATATGTGGCAATGGAATATCACGTATATTTCTCATCAGAACTATATGTAAGTCTGCTGTGACATGATGGGTTTTTTTCCTTTTCTTTGAAGGGAAATATCTGGGAACAAATTCTGAGAATACCCTTTCTCCTGGAAATAATTAATGCTGTCCCTTTCATCATCACGGTAAACATATTTGAATTAATATATTTGTACATTGCACTTTTACAGCTGCACAAATACTCTTAATTTTTATTTAAGTATATTGAATCTTATGGGGATGACAAATTTGTGCCTGTAGGAACAGAAATTTGTCAACAAGAGGAAGATAGTTGCTACTTGAATGAAGTATTATAATAATACAGATCACTTTCCCCTTCCTCCACATAGGGGACAAACAAAACCAAACCCCTCTAACTCAAACTACAGCACAATCAATAAAATAAACCAGGTAGATATAAAAATCTAAGTATCTCTGGTGTCTGCACTGAAAACTGACTGTCCTTATTTTATCAAATTACTTTACATAGAGTTCATCACAAAAGAAGAAAAAATGTTATTTAAAGCAATGTCTCACACTAGAAACATGTTAATAATAAGTATTTTTCCCAAGCGTTTCATTGCTGCTTGAATAGAAAAGCTCCATTCTTGAATAGAAAAGTTTTTAATGAATTTGTTAATTTTTATTTCAGATTTTCTGGCCAGTCCTAAGAAACCTGTTTATTCCTGTATTTTTAAATTGTTGGCTGGCAAAGCATGCTTTAGAGAATATGATTGTAAGTATGACAAAGGAAATAATTCTTTTAGAGTTTCTGTTGGGTTTTTTTGTCTTTAGTGAGATTCTGGCAGTATGGCCCACTGTCCAAGTTTAATACGAAGCTAACCAGATCCATATTTAGGTTATACAAATGGTCAAGCATTGCTAAACTGATTTCTGCATCAAAAGTAGAAAAAATTAAGACATCAGTGAAATCTCAATTAGTATAAATTGTTACTGTGCCAATAAGGGAAATTTGGAATGGCTGGTTCTTTTGCTACTCTTTCATTTATATGCAATTGCAGGGAACTCAACTGCTATGCCTTAATTGGTCCTTGCAGCCTGTAATTTGTAAGCTAGACATGAGCAGACAGACCTTAAGGCAGCTTGCAATAGCATCAGGATTGTGCCAGCGTGAACAAAGAACTAGTTAAATAATCACAGAATCACAGCTGGCTCTTTTGCACCCTTCTATATGATCAGCAAATTCTAAGTGCATTTGAATGACTGCATTTATGAGGGCACTATATAATTCCTCTATAGAATCAGCTCATGCTTTATTAATTCAAAACCAAAAATAACATGTATTTTCCATTAATACAGAATGATCTTCACAGAGCCATCCAACGCACACAGTCTGCAATGTTTAACCAAGTCCTCATTTTAATATCTACCTTACTATGTCTTATCTTCACCTGGTAAGTGGCCAAAACCCCTTTGTTTTTATTAGATATATATTGACTTTTCTTCCTTTACTACATGGCGATAAAACAGGTATCATGGAAATCGTGCACTGGAATAGAGTAATATTCTTGCAGTTAACTGACGCTTGGTACTACTGGGGTCCTGACACACTGGGTTTGGAAACAGAATGTGCATGCATGGGACGGGGGCGGGGTGGGAAATTGTCCTCACTTTTAAGGAAGGAAATGCAGATAATGCAAAAAACCAAAAAAACAGCATACAGGAGTGAGGAAAAAGTCATATATGTACCGATACTGCAATTTCAGAAAAAAAGTCACTCGAATTTGAAGAGTATCAACAGAAGTATCCATACTAAGGCCACCTTCCTCTGACTGGCGAGAGAGAAAAATATGCAAGATGTCAGCCAAGTCAGGCTCCCATAAGGAGTACAGGGGACAGCGGTTAATAATCTAGATTACAGAAAGTGTAGATTTTATTACTCTTAGATTACAAAAAGTAGTGGATGGTAGATTCAGACAACCAAAGTGTGTTACTCTGAAGAACTTTTTGCTGCAAGACCTTGAAAACTTAAATTTACAGGAGTTTGGGAAGCATGGAGAAAAATCTGTCAATGACGTTAAATATAAACATATTTGCTTAATGAAATTAATGACCTGTAGATTATTGGAAGCTAGGAAAAGATCCACAGGAAACACCAGTTGATTGCCCCATTTTTATACTATGGCTTAGGGATCCACTGGAGACAGACAAAGTAGACATGAGTCTTGGGTCTCACCCAGTATGGTCATGCTTCTGTTTGTATAAATGGATAGTGGTTATAATGTAGCTTGGTAGCTTATTTAACATACAGAATTTTCTCAGCAGTAGTGCCTGAGAAGCAAGTATCATATACGTAAAAACCAACAGAAAGTAGAGGAAAAATGTTTTGTTACAAGATGGTGTACAAGGGGGCAGTGAACAGAGAAGATGATTCTGTGTGGAGAGGCTAAATCACCTGTATTTATTTTGCCAGACAGGGTGCCTTTGAGGCAGCACACTGATGAAGTTTGGTCTGTCATTTTGGAGACAGTGATTTGATTTTCTCTTACTTTATTTCTCTAGCTTGTTTTTCTGATAACCACTGTTGTGTGCTGCCTAACCCTTTTGGTAATAGTGTAAAATAACACATGGCCTTTTCCAGTCTTGTCCTTTGTCCTTTATTCAAGAAGAGGAGCTTGTTCTAGCCAGTGGCTAAATAAATGGTTGAATTTTACCCTTTGTCTTATGGCCACACAACTGCATAATGACAAATGCTGCCACTTCTAAACAGTAATGAATTTTTGTGAAATTAAATTTCCTATTGAATATTATGACACTTTAAGAGGAAATTTTATATGAAGAAGGACTACAATACTTGAACCAGAATGCATAAAATTTTATCACTGTAGCACTTGGACATTTTTAATTTGCTCTAATTTTGCTTTTTAATGTTTTACAATACAAAGCGCTCTTGAGTAAATATGCCTTCACCTTTTTTACTAACCTACTTCAATATTTTACTGAACTGCTGTATAAAATATGTATCCAGTTCTGAGTAAGAAGTAAGCTAGTAACAAGAATGTTTCCAGAGAACCCACTGAGATGATCCCTGGCTGAATAAGGTACAGAAGCTGCAGCTATACAGAACATCATGCTCACCACCAGGCATTTTAATAACTAACAGTAAAACATGCAGAAAATGGCAAGCTCACCTACAGAAATTATGTCTGGTCTCCACAGCTGCAGATACCAGCTCATTATAGACCATTACATACTGACCTCGTATTGACCCTGTTAGACTGCAAAATAAGCTAAATAGGATGAAAACGCCAAATAATGCAGTAACTAAGGAAATGAAGCACTTTTGGAATGACTAAGAATAGTTGTTCAAGCATCTGCAGCTTGCCTAAGACGAGTTCTGTTTAGGCAGTTGTTACTATTGCTTACATGAACACACATAATGGCATTTTTACACTTTTTTACCCATCTATGTATGATTTTATATTACAGAGTCTATTTTTAAAATATCTAAACAAATGTCTAAAACCAGTCAAAATCAATTATCTTAATGTCTTTGATTATGTTACATCTATGGTGAATTTGAGACAAAGTTTCATTTTAAGAGACATCATTTAGAGCTTACGTAAGTTTCTTTATGCTGAAAGAGGAGCAAAGTCCATTTCTGGAATCAGTACACTTAAGGATGACTTTCATCAGGCTGATCTTCCACATTTTCTGCAACAGCAAGTGGTAACCAAGTGTATTCCCCAAACACATATGGGACCCAGCACTAGACTTATCCGTACATATAATGGAGCACAACACAAAAAAATTTTGAGCCAGCACCAGTCTGTTTTCATAACCATGTTTTGGCTACATTTAGAGATACTGCCTTGGTCCATGAAGCAGCATAGCTTCAGTAATGCAAAATTAATAAGCCCAGATTAATAGGTTGAATACAGTATTTACAGTTTCAGAGCACTTTCCACTTAGATATATTCAGTACCATGGGGACATGCTTATGGTGTGCTTTTGGCACCACTGATAACTGCTTTCACCGTGCCTCCCTGCCTCTCTTTAAGATGAATGAGGTAACAACTTTCAGGCACTGTATGGATTAAACTGTAACACCACAGCCCTTCATAGTTCCTGATTGACAGCCTTGCTTTTACTATTTGCTTCAGTAGGAACATTGGCTTAGCACTTTGGAAGTCAGTATAACTTTGCAACACTGGCTTCTGTTCAAAACAATGGGTTTTTATCAGATATAGAGAAAGGGGCGGCACATAGCTTTGTATGGGGATTACACTGTTTTATAGGAAGTCCAAGATGGTATAAAGTCCAGAAAGACTCCTCTTTCTACTTTGGTTTTTTACTAGTTCAGTTAGACTGGTGCACTGAGAAGGTGCAACAGAGGTGGTTTCTTACTGCTTCGAGTGAGACTGAAACCTTTTGTAAGTCTATTGATGGTCATTTCTGTGAGAAAGTTTAAAACAAATAAATGCTTTCCAGCAATTAGTTCATATCTAAAAGATATGCTAATCAGAATAATTTTTTTTTTTTCAGAATTTTGGGTTTATTTTTAACATTTAAAAGTAGGTTTTTGCTGAAGTGCAAAAGATAATGCTTTCTTTACTTCCTTGGGCAATAACAGAAACTTGTAGTTCTGTGCAGAGTACAAAATAGCTGCATATGTACAAGCATGTTGGAGCTGACGTGTCTCCACTGATAATTCTGGAAGTCCAGTTTTGCTGCAGAATGTATATCATGCGATCTTTTCTGAAAGCTCATGTGTTTACAGAGTAAGAGGACATTTATATCAGAAGATACTTATGTCTGATCTTTGGGTGCATGTTCAGTGAGTAGGAACGTGCCTCTGCCATCTATCTGTCTAGCCAGAACTGAAATTATGCTCTCTCAAATGTGGAGGAACTGTTCAGTCCCAGCCACTTAGAAGTGCCTCAGCACACCCAGGACCCTGGGGAAGAACCTGGCTGGACCTCTGTTCTCCCGATGGTTTACAATGGAGGGAGAAAATCTGGTATGTCTAAGCCCAGTACACTGTTACTTGTTCTTCTAGTGTGTAGACAACAACATTGCTTTTGTTACCATTTGACTGGTTGTCTTTCTCAACAGATCAGTTTGGGGATCTATATTACATACAATAGCTGCAAGAAAACAGCATATTTATAGAAAACATTTTAAAAAATTTATAAATGCATAAAAGGGGCTCTTCCTCACCAACTTTGCACCTGTCTGCATATAATAAGATACCATTATTTGTGCTGTCCTTTACACTCAGAATGTAGTGGGAAAAGGCTCTTTCTGTATTTTTGTATACAGTTAACAATTTTCAAAGTTATCACAGAACAAACTAATCACATAACAAAATTTTTGGTCTGTTCCACTCTTATTTTTGATTATAACTGTTTATGGATCTGGGGGTAGAACTCATTTTCAGATCAAGAAATTCATAAGACCAACTCCATGTATGTAGTTTACAGATTACATACAAGGATTTTTTTTCTCTTTTCTTCTGATTTCTGATTAGGTTACCCAATAATTTTTATTTCCTTAAATACCTCAGTGGCCACCTAACCAGAGCAATTAAACATACACTAAAAGATGTGTACTCCCATATGACACTGTTCAGCAGCTACTATTGATGGACTTCTAGTGAAAGTTACAGATTTAGTCAAGGTATATGTTGTGTCATTTAGCTAATGGATGTTTGCACCTGTTTGTCAAATGGAATACTAATTATTTCTGTAAACTGTACAAGAAGACAAATAACAGTGAATGACTATTTCAGGCATCTTTCTGTGACACAGTGAATCATCTATTAAGACTTATTTTGCTTTTTGAAACAGTGTTAGTCATATACCACCAGTTTACAATAATGAAAAGTGAAAAAGGTGGCTAAAAACTGAGCTGGGCCTTTATTTTTTTCATACTGAAAACTAAGAAGCCTGCACAAACTTTGCTTATGTCTTCACTGAAAGCTCACTGAGGTCAGTCTTAACATTTTTTACTTTTTCAGTGCTTTCAACATCAGAAAATTAGGGTATTTCCACACACTGATTTACAGAATAAACTTAGTATGCCAGTACTGTAGCCTCAGTGCCAATTACATGTCAAAATTCTTGTCTGGAGGAAACAGTATGAGTAAGTTGCTTGTAAGGGTGAAAACAAATGCAGACAATGATCTAGTCCAACAAGACAAATCAAGACCTTCAGATTTGGAACACCATGTTACAGAAAAAAACCCAACCAAACAAAATGATTAATCCCACATAAGGTTAGGGAAAATAAGGCATCTCAATGCTGCAGTTCCCTTTGTTATCAGTAAGTAGAGACTGACAACTCAGAGGGCAATGCAGATCTGAAGGGAACTAAATCACCACATGGAGGTCTGTGCATCTCTGCCCTTCTGTGTTGATTATATCAGGAGCCTACAATGGCAGTTCTCCAAGAAAGATGCATAGCATTAAGTAGAATGAACGTGAAGAGTGTTGGTGGATTATGTAATGTAGAATAAAATGGTTTTTTTGGGTCTACAGTTCTTTCTGTGATGTTATGTGTCATAGTATAGTGCTCTCAGTGCTCAGGCCAAATCTCAGTTTATGATTTAGAGAGATTTTCTGTATTCAAAAATAGCACAAAATTAGATTGTAATTCTGTCATTTAGTTTGATCAGATCCAATGATTCTAAGGTGGTAGAGCACATGAAGTCTCAGGATTTAATGGACTAAACAGGAGTTGCAGAATTTAAATCCCAGAATATGCTAGAACATTAATTGAAAGTTGTAATTAATTGTAAGTAATACAAAATGAATTACTCAACTATTACAAAAATCCCACAAAGTATTAAAATAATAGTGGTTGTGCTTTTCTTTCTCTGAAGTAAAGCAGATCTGTCAGGAACTTGCTTGTAAGTAAGCCAGGTAGCACAGGTAGTACCTTCCAAATCCTTTGTACCAACTTCCACCCTACCCTTATCCTGCTTCTTGATTGCTGGAATCAGGGCAGTGTGTATGGGCTTTCCTGTGAATGTATACAATTAGAATTGAAGTCTCCTTCAGATAGTACCTTAACACTTCTTTAAGTGATGGAACACTAAAATGGTTCTGCAGCCTCTGGAAGGTCAATAACAAAACATTTCTTAAAATATCCATTTGGTGTTTGTGAACAAATAATCTATAAATTCAATTAAAGATTACCTGAACTCTTGCCTTCTGGGAAAAACTGTGTATGAACACAATGACATTTTCATCAAGTTTGATAGGAGGTAAACATATTTCATACACAGTTTACTTAGCTATAGAAATTTCTAAGGTGACTTTGCTAAAATCTGCTAGGTAAGAAGCATGTGAAAGTGGAGTATTGCCACAAATGGCTGTCAATTTAGAATTTTTAAATGGGCACAAATTCAGATAAAACTGCTACATTTCTAATGGAGTATGGATTTAGAGGATGGGCCACCCTTTTTCACCTTTGCTGACACTAAGGATCATTTACTTACATCCGTATTATTAGTACTTAAGGGCCAAAAACTTCGAGAAGACTTGATGAGAAAATATAATGAAAAATTACAATGAAAAAGATATAATAACCCCCCCACACTTTTGCTTATTTTTATGCAATTATTGTATTGTCACAACACAGAAATATTACCAGATATAATTTTTTTTTCCCGTTTTGGTTGATAGTGTGATATTTGTCATAATACATTTAAAAAAATAATTTTACATGTTTAAATTCAAAAAAACATATGGGTGATTAGTGCTGTTAAAGAGTGCTACTTAAAGAGTACAGGATAAGAACTTATGCTACCGAAAAATTCATTAGTTGTTTGTGAAATGCAGAACAGAAATCATATTTATTATAGAGAGAGAAGAAACATGGAAGCTCAATCAGAAGTGGTTTTGGCTACCCATCAAACATGGTTTCCATGGAAGCCTAGATAATTATACTGTGATTTTCATGCTATTTTAGTTACTAATTTGGTAGTGACATAATATTTCCTTTGTTAATCTTTTCAGATGTTTCTACATAGTTATTTCTAAAATAATTACGTCAGCATCTTTCCCATGCTACATGCAGGGAATTCTTTGTGCAACTGATGTAATGAAACATTTAAAACTAGACACAGAAACTAGGAAAATTAATAATAATTTGAATAGCCTATTTACTGTGGTCTGTGAAACAAAGTCATAAAGGTTAGAGAGTTCAGTCTCAATTATTTTCTGAGTGTGAGAGATACATTTGTAGTCATCTTGTCTTCTGAAAATAAAAAATAATCAGACTAAATGGTAGCTCAGAAATCTCCACTTTATAAAGCCTCTGTGAAATGGAACCTCAGGAACAGATTACTTATAAGCAAATCCTCCTATTCTTTTTAATATTAAATTAAGGAAGTAAACAATATGATTAAGAGATTTCTGTTGTTTTATTGCACCCTGGAAGATGAGTTGGGGCTTCAGGTACTTGTGATCTTTTCAAGTTACAGTCAAAACTTTGCTGAATTTGTAGCACAGCTTGCAGATCATTTATTAACTTGAAAAACATTAGTTCCAGACTGGATTTAGATAAGGTGGGCAAAGTTAAATTTGAAGAAATTTGAAAAACAACATAAACTCGCCCACATTTTTTGTTCTTGCTTGTTATACTACACAGTATTTTAATATTTCATATGGTATGCAATTCTACAGGTCAGGTAAATCATCCTTTGAAAATTAATGCAATGGCAGTTTCACAGTCTACTAGTGTGCTGTTTAAATCACTATTTTTAACTGACACTAGGAAAAATTTTCAGCATGGCTTGCAAGAGTTTTACTCTTGATGAGAGTTGGACATTAAATTACTTTACATTCTGAAAGTTCCAGCCTCTCTCTTGTGATTCATTTGGGATCATTCTCTTCTAATCAGTTCTTTCTGATCTGTGAAGGTACTGAAAATTCAGTAATCAGAACATGCATATTTAAGTAAAGTGTAAAAATAGTTTCAAAACCAAACTCCTGCTCAAAAAGGAGATAAAATATCTCTCAGGTTCTTTCCCAATATTTTCCCCGGTAAGTTTCACGTGATGTAAAAATGTCTCTGAGATACCAAATGCTGCTAATATTTACAATAATCTGGACAGCTTTTCATTAAAGATGCATTGAGAATATTTGGGAGGGAAACACAGTGTTTTTCAAAAGATTATGCACCCTGAATATGCCATCAGGAGAACAGTTTTGCAGCTTTTATTATCATGACATCTTGTAATACAGTAATAATATTACCAGATACCATGAGGAGCAAAGGTTGTTCTGTCAGCAAAGACCAACTGCCATTATGAAAGGAAGAAAAAAAGTAAATGATTTAGAGTTGTATAACTTGGACTGTTAGAAATACAATTCTAAAAGACTGCATCTCCATAGCGTATTCTTTAGCAATCATATTTTGAATTTTATGGGAGATAAATAAAATCAAGCTACTGCCAATATTAATTAATTATGGCTTGTCAACATGTGTAAAGCAACACATAAAATTCCTCAAAGCTAATCTAAATGCAATACTGTCCTTGATCATTTGAAGAAACATAGCACAACACAGAATGACTATTAAGAATATGTAGAGACTTAGTTACATTTAAAATTAAATTAGCAAAGCCTGCTTTAATTTTATGTGTCACACAGATGTACATAAGGACAGCACTGGGGCCACAACATGTAATTCTGTAATTGTCACGTGAAAATTTAGAAGTGGTTATCCAAAGAGCAAGGACAATAAGAAATATCAAAGAGAAACAAAATGCCATATTCTGTTATCAAAATCAATTACCATATTTTAATGTGTGCAATATGCATTTGAGATAGATATAGATATATATATATATGTATGTATGTATCAGCACTTGAAAAAGATCCACAGAAAAAAAGCAGAGAAAAGATTTTGGGGATTGAAACATAGGGGGCAATGAAGATAAACTCAACAGGCATGCAAAGGCATGCAAATTATAAGAATGTGGGTTCTCTAGTAAAAGTTTCCACTGGTTTATAAGCACACATGCACGCATACACCTGCTGCTGAATCCCAGGCTTTTAAGTATATATCTTGGGTGAAAATGTAAATGTTACATATGCATGTTACCTTCAGGACAGGGGTGACAAGAATAAC